>NC_134854.1:156497723-157097723 GCF_049852395.1 Peromyscus maniculatus bairdii | reverse complement strand
TCTGCTCCTGTGGCTTCCCATGATTCCACAGTCGGGCTCCTTGACTCCCCGCTGAAACCTCCAGCATGCCTGCCTCTCACTGCTGCTGGTTTGTTCTGGATTTGGTCTGGCCTTGCATTTGTTTGGAACTGTAAAGGATGATTTCCTTTTATAGACGGAGGGCAGATTATTGGGGTTGAAGATGCTTAGGTCTTGCTGAGCCCCCTTCTGATTTCACTCTGAATTCCTAAAGCAAGAAGTTTTGGGAGAATCGCGGACTAAGCAGGTGGCTGTGAGTTCTAATACCTTATTAAGCCTGCAGCCTTCAAGCAAGGCACTGTCTGTCTGTCCTCAGTCTCAAAGCGGTGATTCAAGCCTGCCTCTGCGGTGTGTGAACTGTGAGGCTTTCAAGCATTAAGCATTAGTTTCTTTGTTTTCCTTCTTTAAATCACAAGGGAACGCCAAGTCAGTAGGAGAGGAGATGGGTAACCCTCGTCAGCTGTCTCGCCACCTAGGCATCCATGAGCCAACGTTGGCCTCTTCTGTGTGAAGCCATGGCTTAGTCAGGACAGAAGAAAAAGGGCATTCACACAGAAATCCCAAGATAGATTCATGTTTTCCAAACACTGACATTGGAGTAAGTTCCTGAGGAATGTGAGGATGAACAAGGAATTACACCATGATGGTTTGGCCCATGGCTTAGAAGTAATGGATCTCTTCCCATTAAGGTATGGCAAGCTGTTCCCTCAGTGTAAGGAGAAGCTCTATAAAATCATGGAAACTGAGGCCAGTGTCACAGAAAGAAACCATCACTTGCCTGTGACACCCATTGACATCCATGCTGGACTACACAGTAATGGTGGCCTGTCCGAGTTACCCCTCTCTCGACCCCTCCCAGATCCACCCCTCCCATACCAATGACTGACTTCCAGATAAAAAGGAGTTTCTTCTATATTAGCCTGGACAAACAGGTGGGCATACACACATGCCCCACTCAATCCCCGAAACTAAAAAAGCCTAATCGGAACCATGAGCCTGTCAGCTCCTCCATACAGGCTGGGAGAGCATTCTGAAAATATACTAGAACCCTACCCCCACCCCCACTCTCCCACCGCCACCTCTGTGTCAAAGAGAGTAGGTGTTGCCTGAGCCCCATAACCTTGTTATATTATGCAGAATTCCTTGCCTGGAGACTAATGCCCAGTTGGCAAAAATAACACCTTGGTTACCTGGCTGATAGGTATGGGGTTTCTGGAAGATCTACAGACATTCTACAGTTGTTATTCTCACCTCTCAATCTGCTCCATCTCCCTGAATACCCAGGATCTGCATAGAAGGCTCATAGTGCACAGGATTGATGTCTCTTGGTTCTAGTAATAGCTCTGTCCAATGGGACCACTGGATTCCCACTTCCTTTTCAGCCCTTCATTTTCTTATCTATATAAAAATGAAGGATTTAGGGACTGGAGAGATGGCTCAGTGGTTAGGAGCATCTGCTGCTCTTGCAAACGACCTGAGCTCCCATGTGAGCTCCACATGGTAGCTCACAATCATCTGTAACTCCAGTCCCAAGGGATCTTGTGCCCTCTTCTGGCCGCTGCAGGTACCAGGCACATGGGTAGTACATATACATACATGCAAGCAAACACTTGTATGAAATAAAGTAAAATGAGGGATCTGTTCTCATAGGCTGCTGTGGCATTTCCCAGTATCTAGGTTCTGATGCTCATGTTCTATATTTCTGCTCAGGCCCCCTTCAAAATGACCCCAGCGGCAGCAGAGAGTGCCCAACCCCAGTCAGCCCCCATGCCTCTTCTTCCATGTGAAAGGGAACTTGGCCCCTAAAGGAAACCCCAGTCCATGTGGTTGCTTCTGTTGTAGTCCCTGCTCTGAGAAGCTGCACCTTCTGTCTCTTCAGTGAGGCTTTTCTGGGTGGCTTCCTTCATCATTCTTTGCTGTAGTTGCAACTTATACATGGTGTGGTTGACTTTATTTTACTTAACATATGTGCATTGGTCTGAAGGTTTCAGATCCCGTGGAACTAGAGTTACAGACAGTTGTGAGCTACTATGTGGGTGCTGGGAATTGGACCTGGGTCCTCTAAAAAGCAACTAGTGCTCTTAACCACTGAGCCATCTCTCCAGCCCTGGTAGACTTTACTTTTCAAAGGACCCAAACCTAGTTCAGAATATCCAATGAATTCTGATATAAACATATTAAAATTAACTTTGAATGCATTATTCATTTGGCATGATATTAAACAATACCATGAGGTACACAAGAGGAGCAGAACCATTGGCTCTGATGAGAAAGGCAGTACTCATAGCCTTACATTAGGGGTCAGTTTCTGACATCCATGACACGCTCCTCATCTAGCCTTCTGAATATGGTGCTGTGCTTGGTTAACACTGATTATCAGTGGAGAGGTAAAGAGTGGACATGTGGGGGTTAGAGCTAGACAAGTGTCAGTGTTGTGCGTTTATGTGGATTATTGACAGTCTGAGTTAAAGTTGAAATTGCTTCTATTCATCCAAGTTTAAATACATACACACTTGTATGGGCCATGGATTCATATACACAGTATATGCAATCTGTTCTTTTTGCTTCCTGGACACTTAATGGAATTCATTAGAAATCTCAAATTTTTAAATCTGGCTGACAGCTGCTTCAATAGGAATTGCTTATGTAAGGCAAGAAAACTCTACAGAGGTTAAAAGTGGTTTTCTTCCCTCCCTCCTCTAGGCTGGTGGTAAAGTCTCTGAAGGAGAAAGGCGTTGTAGAACCAGAGCTGTATGAAGAAGTCACAATCTATTTCAGTGACATTGTCGGTTTTACAACTATCTGCAAGTACAGCACCCCCATGGAGGTGGTGGACATGCTAAATGACATCTACAAGAGTTTTGACCAGATTGTGGATCACCATGATGTCTATAAGGTGACTGATTTCCCTCACACTGAGACAGTTGGGCAGCCCAAGGCCACCAGAGCCTGGCACAGTTGCTCCTGTTAGGTACAGCTCCTGTCTCCCCATCCAACAGATAACAAAAGGCCAACTGAGAATGCTTCCTATTCTTCCACAGGTCCTGAGTTCAGTTCTCAGCGCTCAAGTCAGGGGGCCCAGAGCTGCCTGTGACTCTAGCTCCAAGGGATCTGGCTTCCCCAGGCACCTGCATGTGTATGCACAAACTCACACGTAGGCACATACAAATGTGCACATAAAAATAAATAAATCTTTAACCTTAATGAAGTGGTGGTTGCATCCAAGCTGAAATGGGGGAGATGTGGAAGAATTAAGAAAGGTCAAATGTCAAAATGACTTCCTACCTTAAAGAAGTAGCACAGAAAGAACAAATTGTAGCAAAAATGAATTTGGGGTGACAAATGTAGAGGAAATGGCAGAATTTCAAATCACCTCCAAAACAATGGGCAGCATTTAAGGTGACTGAAAAATCAAGTGGAGACAGTGGAGTTATGATAAACACAGCACAAGACTGCAAAAATGCTTCATTCCTGAAGGAACCTATAATTACTGTTGGTAAAATACTATGTAGGAAATGACAATCACTAAAGATGACTTTTCTGGTAATTTAGTGTATTACCAAAATTATATAGGATCAGTCAGATTGTTTAATTATTTAGCTTTAATTTTAGTTAAGTGTATGTGTGTGTGTGTGTATGCCTCCTTGTCTGTACAACTTATATGTAGGTGTCCATGGGGGCCAGAAGAGGGCATCTGATCCCTGGGAACTAGAGTTACAAGCAGGTGTGAGCCACCATGTAGGTCTGGGAGCTGTACCCTGGTCTTACGCAAGAGCAGCAGGTGGTCTCATTCACTGAGCCATGTCTGTAGCCCCACAACCAGATTATATGAGCATTTACAGAATTTTCACTACAGCTGCACAATCTATGTAATTATAAAACCATGCTATGTGGTTAAAATCTTCCATAGTTGTTTTGTCATCCAGTTAACTAGACTACTAGAAAAAACAAAAACAACCCCTGGTGAAACTGCCATAGAACTGGTCCTGAATGAGGTGGACAGAATTGTGCTCATACTTATTTCCCAACCCCTATCCATATCTGCATTCAATGCAGAGCCATTGATAAGAAAGTGTCCCCACAGGTAGAAACCATCGGTGATGCCTACGTGGTGGCCAGTGGTTTGCCCATGAGAAATGGCAACCGACATGCAGTAGACATTTCCAAGATGGCCTTGGACATCCTCAGCTTCATGGGGACCTTCGAGTTGGAGCATCTCCCTGGCCTCCCAGTATGGATCCGCATTGGAGTTCATTCTGGTAAGGAGTTGGGCATCCTAACAAGTGGGGGTCATGCACAGCAGAGCACAGAAGAGCATCTTGATGTGGTTGGTTTTCAATCTGAGACTTCTTAGATTCTGTGTGCCAACTGTGGGGTTCATCACACATCCTGACACATTTAGACCCGGTCCCCAGAGAACACTTGAAATAGCACTGTGGATGACACTGTCATTGCTGGATGCACAAACACTGATCACCCAGGAAACAAGAAGTTCTGGACTTCCCATTTAAACCATCACGTCTACTGTCTCACTTATTGCCTCTCCACACAGTCCCAACTGTAAATGGACGATTCTCTCCCACCTGCCAGTTCCCGAATACCTGGCAACCACTTCCCAAATTACCACACAGAGGCTTATATTAATTATAAATGCTCAGCTGATAGCTCAGGCTTATTACTAACTTGCTCTTACACTTAAATTAACCCATAAATCTTATTTATGTTTAGCTACGTGGCTTGGTACCCTTTCTCAGTATGGCATTCTCTGTTGCTAGAGTTTTCCGGCCTTGCCCACAGTCAGGACAAATCTCTGTCACCCGCCAGTCCCACAGCCGCTCAGACCCAACCAAGTAAACACAGAGACTTATATTGCTTACAAACTGTATGGCCGTGGCAGGCTTCTTGTTAACTGTTCTTACATCTTAAAGTAACACATTTCTACAAATCTATACCTTGCCACGTGGCTCGTGGCTTACCAGCATCTTCACATGCTGCTTGTCCTGGCAGTGACTGGCAGCGTCTCCTTTTGCCTTCCTGTTCTCTTATTTCTCCTCTGTTAGTCCCGCCTATACTTCCTGCCTAGCCACGACCAATCAGGTTTTATTTATTGACCAATCAGAGCAACTTGACATACAGACCATCCCCCAGTACAGCCAAGTGCAGACCATCTCAAACACCTGCACTCAGGCCCATGGTCCTAATCATCCTCTATGCAAACCTGCTGGGTAACGCCACAAGGAACCCAAGAAGGGCTCCCACAGGACATACATTAACATCCCACAGCAATTCTCATCTTGATTCTCCGCGTTTTCTGGTGACTCTCTCATTCCACCCTTCTCCTTCTAATCATCCTTTTGGTCACCCCACCTATACTTCCTGCCTGGCTACTGACCAATCAGCATTTTATTAAACCAATTTGAATGACAAATCTTTACAGTATACAAGAGGGTTATTCCACAGCACTCAACTCCTGTTCATATTCCATTAAAATAATACAATACTGGGGCTGGCGGGATGCCTTAATGGTTAAGAAAGTGCTACACTTGTAGAGGACCTGAGTTTAGTTCCCAGCAGCCATGCTGGGCAGCTCACAACTACCTGCAACTCCAACTCCAGGAGCTCTGATGCCCTCTTCTAGCCTCCTCTGGCACCTGCATTCATTTGTACCTACCCACAAACAAATGGACACACACACACATAACGAAAACTAAAACCTTTTTTAAAAAAGAAAGAATACTATCTTAAAAATATGTGGTTCGTAGATGTAGGTTCACACCTACTCCCCTGCAGTGCTACAGAAAGCACATGCATCCCTAAGAGAACCAGGGAAGTTTGATAGCCCTGATGAGAGGAAAACTCTAGACAAAACTAGTGAGTTTATTTAAGAAAGAACAATTCACAAATTGTGTCTTTCGGAACCAAAGTGCTTTAGCAGAAAATGTGGGCAGGTAGTATCTACAGACAGAAAACAGAAGTGAGTGGTGCCTGCTCAGAATCCTAGCACCACAAGGCCGAGGCAGGAGGATCTCAAGTTTGAGGGCGTATGAAAAAATGAAGTAGGGAGAGAAAGAGAGAGAGCAGAGGTGAGAGACAGAAAACATCTGATTGGGTTAAAGCTCTGGGCTACCACTATCTGAGGATCCGATTGGTCAAAGTTTTGAGTTACCACTATCTGAGGATCTGATTGGTTAAGTTCTGAATTACCACTGTCTGAGGATCTGATTGGTTCAAGTTCTGCGCTACCAATATCTGCAGCATCATTTGATCAGTCATCAGCCTGTGACTCATTGGAGCTTGGGGACTGTGACTACATATTTCTAAATTTGGCTTTTAGTTTAGGTAGCAAGTTAGGATGCCTCAGACTTCCAGTTTAACTCACAGCCTTGAACATAGAGACTTGAGTAGATAAGGAAGCAGTCTTACAGAAACACATGGTTGGAGGGGAACTCAACCAACTGACAGAGGAACAGAAAAAGAACATGTGGCATGTATGCACAGTAGAATGTTTTTCAGCCATAAGGAAAAGGAAGTTACATTGTTTGCAGGAAAATAGATACAACTGATCATAATCATAGAAACTAAGCAAATTAAGCCAGTATCAAAAACCAAAGACCATGTTTCCTCTCATATGTAGTTCCTAGATTTTATATACATATGTAAAGCTGTGTGAATGCATATAACATGAGAGAAGGAAAGCTGTCTAGGGAGACAGAGCGGACTAATGGGGGGAGAGGGGGAGGGGAAGCTGGGGAAGGGGAAGAGAGGAAGATATATGAGCAGTGAACATATAACTATAAGAAAATGTCTTTCTGCAACACAGCACCATGTACAATGAATATTTAAGAAGAAATGTGTTTTTAAGTCATCCTCACTAATACTTCACATGACACACTGTCTTGCCTTTCACACACACACATGCAGACACAAGTAAGTCTTCTCCATTCCATCTCTTCTGCATTTTTGTTAGGGGCTTGTTTGTCTGTTTTTGTTTTGTATCAAATCTGACAATGTAGGGCTCAAGACTCAAGGTAAAATCCAGTATTTTGAACTGTTTTTGGTTTTTTTGATCTTCGCTGGTAGGATAAATGTATAAAGAAACTCTTGTGCTTTAGGGTTTTTTAAATTATGTGCATGTTTGTGTATGTCTGTACACATGGGTACAGGCACCTGTGCATGCTAGCAGAAGGTGCCAGATCCCCTGAAGCTGGGGTACAGGCAGTTATAAACTTCCAAACTTAGGGCTGGGACCCTACTCAGGTCCTTACTCAGGTCCTCTACGAGAACAGTACACATTCAGTCATAACAGCAGCACTCAGGAGGCAGCAGATCTTTGTAAGTCTCAGCTACCCTTGTCTACATAGTGAATTCCAAGACAGCAGAACAACATAGTGAGACCTTGTCTCAAAAACAACAACAAAAGAAATCCATGTGTATTTAAATAAAAAAAAAAAGCCAATCAAAAAACTAGTAAGTCCTTTAGTTCACTGATTCTCAATCTGTGGGTCACAATCCATTGGAGGTCGTATGACCCTTTCAGAGGGGTCACCTGAGACTGTCAGAAAACACAGATGTTTACATTACAATTCATAACAGTAGCAAAATTACAGTTATGAAGCAGCAATGAAAATAATTTTATGGCTTGGGGTCACCATGACACGAGGAACTGTTTAAAGGGTCTCAGCATTAGGAAGGTTGAGGACCACTGCCCCAGCTGGAAAGGCAGTCTTCCGTTTCCCTGTTGAGGTTTACCTCTGCATCCAATCATCCCTGCAAATGCTGATGCAATGACCCTTCTTCTCAATGGTCACATTGACCTTTCTTTCCTGGGGAGCTGTGAACATCTACTTAGAGCAGCTACCAGAGAAAGCACTAGCGATTGACCAAAGAAACACTGACATCTAGCTTGGTGGGCCAGGGAGTAGTTTATTGGGTTTACTTACAAGAGTTTGGGTGACACCAAATAACCACATCACTCAAAAGTCCCCAGGACTATGGCTCCCTACAGCTGCATAGATGGTGTTCCTGCTTCAGATCGTCTCCCACCTCATATGTATGTACTGTAGCATCTCCCTAGAACACATGCAACTGTGCAGAACCACAGTTGGGAGGAAAGCATGGGAGGGAGGGAAGAGGGAGGGAGGGGAGGAGGGAGGGGGGAGGAAGGGAGGGAGGAAGGGAGGGAGGGAGGGCTGGAATATCAGATTAGGGTCTAAAGATCCTCCTATAAAGGAATATCAACAGCTGCTCTGATCAAGACCATTCCCTTTATACTTTTTTTTTTTTTTTTTTTTTTTTTTTTTGGTTTTTCGAGACAGGTTTTCTCTGTGTAGCTTTGTGCCTTTCCTGGAACTCACTTGGTAGCCCAGGCTGGCCTTGAACTCACAGAGATCCGCCTGGCTCTGCCTCCCAAGTGCTGGGATTAAAGGCGTGTGCCACCACCGCTCAGCATTCCCTTTATACTTAAGGAAGGAAGTCCACAACACCCACACTCTTTTCTTGGTTTTTGTTCTCCATTTTAGAACATCCTTGTGCCACAGACTTAGTCCTGCAGCATTTGTGTGGCCTGTGATGCTTATGGAAGAGTCTGCCAAGTCCTTGTCTGTAGTCGGAACATTCTCAGGTCCCATCCAGTCCCACAGCCACTTACAAAATAATCACTCAGAGGCTTATATTAATTACCAACTGTACGGCCTTTGGCAGGCTTCTTCTTAGCTAGTTTTTTATCTTAACCCATTTTTATTTATCTGTTTACTGACATGTGTCCCGTGGCTTTACCTGTGTCCCCTTACCTGTTGCTCCTTGGACGGCAGTTGGGCATCTCCTCCCTATTCTCCTTTCTCCTCTCATCATCTCTTTTGGATTTTCCCACCTGGCTCCATCCTGCCCTGCCATAGGCCAATGCAGCTTTATTTACTAACCAGTGGGAACAGCATATATTCACAGCATACAGAAAGACATCCCACAGCACTTGTCTCCTGAGTGGTCTGTTATATGCCACCAATCCTAGAAATAGCACCATGAAACAAACACAAACACGGGCAACTGTGTCTTCAGCTCTATGTCTTCTAACAATCCAGAGTTCAGGGTGGTATGCTTTGGAACAGCAGGCAAGCTGTGGGGTCACCTGAGCTCTTCTTGAGCGCTCTTGATTTTTAAATGTTGGCATTTTTGTGACCCGGACCTATGAATGCCTTTGTGCTCAATGAAAATATAAGTATTTTTTTTGCTATAACCCAAACCTAAAAGCATGCATCCATTCATTAAAAGAATCACACATGTGTTCAGCCATGTCTCCATGCCTTGAGTATTCAGCCTCATGACCTGACTGTGAGAAAGGCTCACCGGTCCCAACTCCATTCTTCCATGTGCAGTGATGCCTCCTCTTCCTTCCTTTACTCCAGGCCCCTGTGCTGCTGGTGTTGTGGGGATCAAGATGCCTCGCTATTGCTTATTTGGAGATACCGTCAATACTGCCTCGAGGATGGAATCCACCGGCCTCCGTAAGAAGGGGGATTGCTGTTTTCCTTAGAGAACAGAGATTCTCTCTTCCAGGAGATGCATTTGTAGAATTCACTTCATAGTGTTGAGATGTAAAGTGTCAGTAAAAGGCAGACAGATCCCTCACAAGGGCTAGACTTGAGCCTGTGTTAACAGGATTCTGACATTTGATTTTGTTGCATTTAACGCTAATTGTTTTAGCCTTTTTTTTTTCTTCAGTTTTAGACTATTTCTGTATTTTTGGTCCACATGCAATGAACTCAGGAATGTTCTAGCTGCAATAGCCATTTAGCATAGATCTATGTAAACTGTGTGGTATACAATGGGAAAGATATGGACCAGACACACCCTGGATCAGATTCACCTTTGCTGTTTATTTGTATTTTCTAGAAACTAGTTTTAGCAGAAAGTGTCTAGGGATTTGTTAATACACAAAGGTTTCAGGTTCCTCTTCAGATTGGATCAATCTTTGACATTTTACAAAGGCATGTGTCTGGCAAAATTGAGGAACTGTGCACTACATGCAGTAGATGCTCTATCAATATTAATAACAGTAATAAGAATGAACGTGCATAGTAGAAGGAAGAAAAGCAGTGATAGATGATGTTTAAAAGCTGATAAAAACAGGATCCAGGACAGGATTTGGGTAGTTAGACTGGCAATCTGCTCTTAGCATGTACTATAAAATCAAATTATCAAACAGACTTAGATTAAAATAAAAACTGTGCTAACCATCTTCTGCATATGTTGGGGGGGGGAGTTATTCCATCTTTCAAGGCCTCAGGAAGATGAACATAGAATGAGATGACAACCTTGTTAGGAGCATTTCAGGACAGGACTCGGATGATGCAATGTTAAGCACTTGGAAGTCCTCTGGTCCATGGAGAGTGTCCACTATTCTGTCCCCTGTCATGGCTTGTAATGTGGCTGTTAGTGAGCCTTTGGGTGGGAATCCCTCATCACTTGTTTTTCAGAAAGCTAACAGTGCTGCCGAAGAGGAAAGTTTGAGAAAGCCCAGAGCCCAAATCTTCCCCCTTGCTCGCAGCACCGTGGCTATTTCCTGGAACTTTAGACTGCAGACTGGTCAGCCAAAGCCCAGCCCCAGGCTCAGCAGGAGAAGCTCCATCCAAAGCCAGGTCCAAAGTTCCCACTCTGAGCTGGAATGAGACTCAGTGGGCAAAACTCAGGGAGTGACAACATTCAGAACCCTAAAAACACAGTGCCAGACCCTTTTTCCTATGTGGGTAGTATTTCCTCTTCTCACTGACCCTGTTTTTAAAGGCCCATTTACTTAAATAGACACACATGTTTCTCCATGATGGAGAATAGGTGCTTAGGGTGTTGTTGACACCTAGAATCAGAGAGAAATAAATGTGGCCATATCAGACTTCAACATGGGGAGATTTTCATTGATCTGGTTTGTGTTTCCAGCCTTGAGGATTCACATGAGCAGCTCTACGATAGCCATCCTGAAGAGAACGGATTGCCAGTTCCAGTATGAAGTGAGGGGAGAAACATACTTAAAGGTAAGGAGGCTGCAGACATGTGTGAGCAAGCACTCAGACACATGTGGGCCACGTGTGACCCTCCACCAAGAAAGCCCATTTCTGTTCATCTGTATGTCAACATGTGTTTCGTGGCTTTACCTGTGTGCCATTACATGTTGTTCCCCGGACGGCTGGCTGGTGTCTCCTCTGACTCCTCCTTCCTCTTCCCAGAATTCTCCTCTCTCCTTTTCCTGCTTATACTTCCTGCCTGGCTACTGACCAATCAGCATTTTATTTATTAACCAATCAGAGCAACACATTCACAGCATGCAGAGCAACATCACCCATCATTTCCTCTTTTCTTTCTATTTAAAAGGAAGGTTTTAACTTCAACAGAGTAGAATTACATATAACAAAGCAGTTATCTAGCAAGAATTACAGTTATGATATCTAAGTGGCTGTGGGGTCCATGGGGCTAGTCAGGACCAGAGAAAACTTTCAGCTACAAATAACACACTCAGTTTTTGAGTCTTCCACTAATATATTTACTAATGATTCAAGATCATTCCCCTAAAATGCTGCTTATGGTCTTGTAAAAATGTAGATCTATGGATACTCATTTAATCTCGACCCATTTGATCTCCTTCTCAGATGCAAAACTTAGCAAAAATGGAATTTCTTGTACATTTCCATTCATTTCATGACCCCACCCACCCATCATGAACCAAACAAATGTTACTTCCAGGTGCTTATTATGATACATGGATTTGTAATTACACACTAAGATAATGAAGCTGTGGCAACAATTTTGTCTCAAAACTTTGTTGTAAAGAGTTAAAAAAAAACACAGAGCTGGAGAGAGATGGTTCTTAACTGCCAAGTCTGACCACCTGAGAGTGGTCCACATGGTAGAAGAAGACAACCAACTCCTGAGAGTTGTCGTAAGTGCACGTGAACACACACACACACACACACACACACACACACACGTAATAATCAAAACAGAGAAAACATACACAATGGAAACTGGTTATGTTCATTGGCATGGCAGAACTGTGGGTGGATTTCTTCCTTTCTTTAAAATTGACTTTTGTGTGTGTGTGTGTGTGTGTGTGTGTGTGTGTGTGTGTATGTGTGTGTTTTGAATATGCTTTTGTGTGTGGATGTACAGATACCAGATGTCAACACTGGGTGTCTTCTTCAGTTGTTCTGAACCTTATTCACTTTATTTATTAGTGGTGTGTGTGTATGTGTGTGTGTGTGTCTGTGCATGTGTGTGTATGTGTCTGTGTATGTCTGTGTATGTGGTGTGTGTCCGTGTCTGTGTGTGTGTCTATGTGTGTGTCTCTTTGTGTGTGTATGTGTCTGTGTGTGTATGTGTGTGTCTGTCTGTCTGTCTGTGTGTGTCTGTGTGTGTGTTATACACTAGAGAACACCTCTGTGGAGTCTGTTGTCTCTCTCTCACCTCCGTGTGTGTCCGGGGACCAAACTCAGGTTGTCAGGCTTTCATGGCAGGTGACACATGAGCTGTCTGTCCTGCTGTGCTCACCTTCGTCTCCCTCTAAACCTGGAGCTCACCAGTTTGACTAGACTGGTGCTCAGTGAGCCCCAGGAACCACCTGTCCCTGCTCCCCAGAATAGGGGTTACAGACATATGCCGTACCCCGCTTTGTTCTGGGGTGCTGGTGATCTGAACTCAAGTCCTCATGCTCTCACGGCAAGCACTCTCCAAATGAGCCATCTCCTCAGGCCTGAACTGCTTCCTCTTTAAGGCAGGGTTCTTCAAATATTGCTATATTGTAATCTGAAATATTTTCTGGGGAGAAAGGAAACTATTTTGAAAACAGCCAATCTGGCTGGGCATGGTGCCTCATACCTGAAATCCTGGTACTTAGATGTAGATAAATCATGGTACTTAGATGTAGCTAAAGCTTAATGGCTTCCCCATAGTCCTTGTGGGATCATCAATTGTTGTTGGGTCCCATCATCCTTTTGTAGATTTCAAAGTTGCTGTTATGCATGATCAGGGTTCCCTGAAGAATTTTGTGTGTGTGTGTGTGCCTCTTCTGTGGTTTGGAGCAATCACAGTCTGATAAATGTCTGTCTCTTGGAACCATGAGTGTTCTTCCCTAGAAGAGAAAATCTTCACAGCAATTTCTCCCCACCATTTGTCATGCCAAACTTTTCCAAACTGACTTTTGCCAATGCTTTCTTGTAACACGATGGTCCTGGCAATTCTTCTCTGAATAAGCAGCAGTAAACCCTTTGTCCCGGGTAGCAGCATCACCGCAGTCACCAACACGATGAGAAACAACCAGAAACTCAGAGCAGTAGCCACTGCGTCCATGATCCCACCGCCACCGTTTGTGGCCAGGTCCAGCCCTGGCCATAGCTTCTCCTTAGCAAGCCTCCTAGGCTGGCCTCAAACTCGGGATCCTCCTGCCTCTGCCTCCTTCAGTAAATCCTATGGGCATGCACCACCACAACCGGCAACGTATAGGTCAGGTCTGAGCTGCGGCCCACAAGGCTACAGGCAAGTAGCTTTTCAAGAATTCATACCATGAACATTGGGCGCCAGATGTAGCATGAATTGTTAGAAGGTCTTATTACTAAAAACAAATCTGGAGCCAGGTACTGGGGTGAATGATGGAAGATCAGAGAAGCAGAACAAGCCACAGCTACCTCACCTCACCAGTTCCTCAGCTGATCCTGTTTCTTTAGACTGGAAGCTTCTGTGTCCTCATCCAAATAGATCTCAGCTGAACTGCTGCTCTAAAGCCTAAAAGCTTAACCAGGCAAAAGCTTCTAGTTTCTGGTCCTAACACCTTAAATACCTTTCTGCTCTCTGCCCTTACTTCCTGGGATTAAAGGCTTGCTTTCTGGCATTAAAGACTCTTGTTACCACACCTAGCTGTTTCCAGTGTGGCCTTGAACTCAGAGATCCAGGGGCATCTCTGCCTCTGGAATGCTAGAATTAAAGGCGAATGCTACCACTGCCTATCCTCTGTGTTTAATATTGTGGCTGTTCTGTTCTCTGACCCCAGATAAGTTTATTAGAGTGCACAATATTTTGGGGAACACAATACCACCACACTTAGATATCTGAAACAGGAGAGCTGCTATGAGTTTGAGGCAACCTGGGTTACATGGTGAGCTCCAGACCTGGTCCGAACCATAGTGTGGATTCCTGTCTCCAGATAAATAATAAGTTAACTAGTTAATAATAAATTTTAAAAAAACAAGAAAGGGAGGGGGAAAAAAAGTAAAAAGGCCAGCCTGGTGGGAGACTTCTTAAATTTTTTTCTAAATTTTAGGGGTGTATAATGTGCTTAAATACAGGCACTGATGAGAATGTGGGGGGTGGTGTGTCTCCTGGAGCAGATCATCCTTGGGGCAGTGGGTGAGAACAGCACCTTCACAGGACATTCTTCTGTCTCCATAGGGCAGAGGGACAGAGACCACATACTGGCTGACTGGGATGAAGGACCAAGAGTACAACCTGCCAACCCCACCGACGGCGTAAGCTTCAGGGGTGGCGGGGAGGGAGAGGAGCCGGAAGTCCTGGGTCGGGCAAGGAGGGAGAAGAACCCAAAGTCCTGGGGCGGGGGGGGGGGGGCACACTTTGCTACTTAGAGGTATTTAACCTGACAAGTGTCTGGGGGCATGAGGAAGTCAGAATGTTCCCATCTCCAGCTGCTGAACTGGAGGGTCCAGAATGCCTGTATCTTTCTGAGACTCAGTGACACAGAAAACACCCAACCTCTGCTACTCCAGAGTGCTAGATTTCTCTCCTAAGTCAGATGTGTACTCAGTGAAGTCACAGGGGGCTACCGTTGTCCTGTTTTCCCAGGGAGGCTCCACCTGGGGAAGGAGGAGGGGATACTCAAGAACTGGAAGAGATTCTGTTCTTATTTCACCGATTTTGGTTTCATTTTGTCTCACTGGCTCCATTTCCTTCTGTCTTCCTAAGGGTTAATTTCTAGTTGTGCCAATGATATAGTTGCAAGATGATAAATTGACAGATGAAATAGAGTACATACTACATGAATACACACACACACACACACACACACACACACACACACATACAGAGAGAGAGAGAGAGAGAGAGAGAGAGAGAGAGAGAGAGAGAGAGAGAGAAAACATCATTATGTAGCCCAGACTGGCCTCTCAATCTTCCTGTCTTGGTCCCTCAAATGCTGGCTCTCTAGACATATGCCACCATGCCTTGCCCAGTTACATTTTAAACAGCTTATCTCCATTAAAATCTACCTGATTTGCCAGATGTGATGGCACATACTTTTAACCCCAGCACTCAGGAGGCAGAGGCCAGCAGATCTCTGTGAGTTTGAGGCCAGTCTAATTTGCATAGACACTGTCTCAAAAACAAAGGTGGGCAAGACACTGGAAAGGTGGCTCAGTGATCAGGGGACCTGAGCTCTGTTCCCATCTCTACATTGGTTCTGTAACTCTGGTCCCAGGGGATATGACGCCCTCCTCTGGACTCTGTGGGTACTGCAATACATGCTACCCCACCCCCATCCACACATAATTAAAATAAAGTCTTGGGGCTGGAGAGATGGCTCAGCAGTTAAGGACACTTGCTGCTCTTCCAGGGGACCTGAGTTTGTTTCCCAATACCACACCAGGTTCTGATTACCTGCAACTCCACTTCCAAGGGATCTGATACTTTCTTTCTGGTTTCCACAGGCACCCACACACATGTGACATACATTCATACAGACACAAAAATACACAGAAGTAAGATTAATGAAAATACAATCCTCTTTCGCTGGCTGAGAAGCTGGTTGAATTCTGCTTGTGAAGCATCCGAAAGCTTGGGTTGTGTTCCTGGCTTGCTCAGGAGAACAGAAGGCAGCTTGGAGCCCACTTCATGCCTCTTTGCTTCTTACATGGGAGCTGAGAGGTGGCTCACAGGTTAAGAGCTCTAGCTGCTCCTTCAGAGGACTTGAGTCAAGAGGACCCAGGTTTGATTCCCAGCACCCACATGACAGCTCACAACCATCAGTATCTCCAGGTCCAGAGAGCCTCTTCTGGCCACCTGGGCACCAGGCACACACGGTGCAAGACAGACAAGCAGACAAAGCACCAATACACAATAAACAACAACAAGGACAAGGATGGAAGGTGCCGGAAGCTGAGAGGCTCTCTGCATTTCCACCCCTGCCTCCTGTCTGCGCTGTCCCCAAAGATGAAGACACCAGCCTTGCTTAAAGCCCCGGTTCTGGGTCTTAGCATGGTGCCTGCATCCTCCCTATGACAGGAGGAAGATTTCCTATCTACCTAGCAGGTTTCCGTTCTGAAGGTGACTCAAGGTGTCTTGCTCCGTTAGCAAGCCTCCAGCCCTCAGCCCTGTGGCTGTGGTGATGGCTTTGGCGGGAGGAGAGACCCGATCATTCAGAGGCCTAGAGGCCAGACAGACAGAAGGCAAGCTACCAGAGATGCCGCGTCAACCTGGGAAGCCTGGCTTCAAGCTAGGATTGCCTAGATCTGTTCTAAACTTTGGAGACCTCCTGCCATCCTGAGGCCTCTCCAAACAGTCCCGGCATTCACAGTTATGTGGGCACCAGTGTTTCCAGGGCTGTGTGGTGAAGTCCTGACCTCCTCTCCCTTCTCTTCCCGGGTCTCAGGGGATCCTCTACCATGTTCCCCAATTCTAGCAACATGTTTCACTTTGAAAAGGAAAGATCCGCTTCCTGTCTGCGATATATTACACTAACACACGGCAGGAAAGACAGTTCTTTGGAGTCATCGAAGGCAATGGTGATCTACTCCCTCCATTTCCTGTGTGTAGCACAGAGCAGGCACCCACTGGGTCAGGTCTGAAGCTAAGGAACATCCTGTGTGGATGGCTGACAACTTTCTCTCCCCACCCTCTTTCCAGGGAGAACCAACAGCGTCTGCAGGCAGAGTTTTCGGACATGATTGTCACCTCCTTACAGAAAAGAGAGGCCTCGGGCATAAAGAGCCGGAGGCCCACACGGGTGGCCAGCTACAAAAAAGGCACCTTGGAATACCTGCAGCTGAACAACTCAGACCACGAGAACACCTATTTTTAGACCGAGGTGAGGTCTAAGAACTGACAATAGCAACCTCCAATGTCTCGAATCTGCGTTTTCCAGAGACCTCAACAACACAGACAAGTGCCTAGGCTCGCTGCCCTGCCTACACATAGAATTCCTCTGCAAGGCACATGGGTGTTCTGGTTTTGCTTTTTGGTTTGTTTGTTTGTTTTATCGAGACAGAGTCTCTTGGATCCCAGAATGTCCTCAGTCTCACTGTGTGTAGCAGTGGATGGCCTTGAACTTCTAAGATCCTCCTGCCTCTACCTCCTGAGTGGGATGTGTGTTCTTGTTGGAGTGATAGCCCTGTACTCCAGAGCTGTGTCCCATGGTTGTCTATGGAGCATCAACCTAGAAAAGAGGAGGGAGGAATATGCTACATAGAACTTGGGGTTTTGTTCTTATTTCTTGTCTTGTTTACTGGCTCTTTCTTCTGCACACATGAGAGAATTTTTTAAAAACTTGTCTCAATTGTATTTTAAATGGCCTATCTCCATGAAAGTGTGCTTAACTCATAGTTTTTGCAGAAATCATGCAGGATATTAAGAAAAATAAAAGTTTTTAGAGTCTTGTATATGTTTCTACTATCTGTTCTTCTTCCTGGGGCTACCAGCCATCAATTCCTGCTTGCTGAAAGACAAGTGGCCCATGGAGAAATAGGGCAAGACTAACATCGCTGCTCATTGCAAGAACCTTGAAGGTCACTAGTGCCCTCTGTGCATGGTGAGATTATTGATTTTCAACAATGGTTTTGCCTTGGCCTGTCTACTTAGCATCATGTAGACAGACATTTCCTGTTCTGACCACCTGATTGGGAATAATGGACTCAGAGGCTGAATATGAATTATACATGCTCAGCCCGTAGCTCAGGCTTCTTACTAGCTAACTCTTACATTTAAAATAACCCATATTTCTATTTGCTTTGCCACATGGCTCATGGCTTGTTACCTCATTTTCTACATGTCCTGATTGCTTGGCAGTAGGCTGGCCAGCATCTCTCCTGACTCTGCCCTTCTCTTTCCCATCATCCTTAGTTTGATCACCCTGCCTCTCCTTCCTGCCCAGCTACTGGCCAATCAGCATTTTATTAAACCAATTCAAGTGACAATTTTTTTTAAGATTTATTTATTCATGATGTATACAATGTTCTGCCTGCATGCCAGAGGGAGCACTGGATCCCATTATAGTTGTAAGCCACCATGTGGATGCTGGGAATCGAACTCAGGATCTCTGGAAAAGCAGTCAGTGTTCTTGACCTTTGAGCCATCTCTCCAGCCCCCCAAGTGACAAATCTTTACAATGTGCAAGAGGATTATTCCACAGCAGCAACATGAATGTGTAACACATGTCATGACGGAGACTTAAGAGGTTTGATTCCTATGCTGCTCTGTTCTGTCTAGGAAGTCACAGTATCCCTAAGTGTCTGCTTTTTCTGACCATGTAGCTCCTTCATAAGTGACACATGGCTCTCCCTGAGTATATGACAGTTTATACATATCACATGTGATATATATAATATATATATACCCTATAATTTTAATATGTGTATACATACTCTGTATTAGCTAGTTTTTGTTGCTGTGATAAAAATAACCTAACAAAAGCAACTTACAGTTAGAGTTTATTTTAGCTTGTGGTTCCAGAGGCAAAGAGTCCCCAATGGCAGGGAGTCATGGCAGCAAGAGCCAGAAGCTGACAGATCACATCTCTATCAGCATTCAGGAAACAGCAAGAGTGAACTGGAAGGGAGGGAGCGGGGGGAGGCTATAGAAAGCCCATCCCCAGTGATGTCCAACCTCCAGCAAGGCTCCACCTCTTAAAGGTTCCACAACCTTCCCAAACAATGCCACCAACTCAGGACCAAGTGTTCAAATACATAGGCCTATTGGGCACATTTGTTCAAATCACCACACTTGCCATATAAATTTTTAGATTCAGCTTGAATGAAATCAGCATGGAACCATTAATTAAACATTTTTATGGTAATTCTAAAAGTAGTGCATATTTTATAACACATTAAAAGCCCTCAGTAGTCACACATCACTCATCACTGCCAATGACTGCACAGCAGTGCTCAACTGCACAGGCATAATCAGCATGTGATAAAAATCAGGTGCATTGTAGGAAGGATCATGTGCAGTAAGAAAAATCAATAATGTATGACCTAGCCTAGACCCAAACTTTGCCCTTTAATAACCAGCTCCTTCTCTTGAACCCCATAAAAATGAGCCCCAAACAGTAATTGGGACTCTTGAGGACTATCACTTACGTGCCCACATCTGGACAGTGTCTCCCTCTATAACCTGCACTATCGATTCGCTCCAAGTAGAGCTGCCTCGCATCTTATGCAAATCTGTGTGAGCCCTTAGTTTCTTTTTTTCCAGCCGAGACCACCACCATTGACAACAAGGCAGTTTGAAATTACATTGCAGATCTTTTTTCTGTTTTCTGGCTCCCTCTTCTGGCCTCCTTGGGTACCTGCACACAGGTGAAACACACAAAAAAACAAAAACACATTTTAGAAGAGGAAATCTAAGGTCAAATAATGGAAGACTTTGAATCCCAGATTCAAGGATTTGGTTTGTTCTTTGACAGGTCGGGAAACATCATAGAGAAGGAGCATGACACATGGAAACCTGTGGTTTAGGAAAGGCAATCTGACAGAAGCACATGAGAACATACGTGATAGAGAATAAAAGCCTCTCACATCCGTGCAGCTGGAAGTTTTCTTGTGTCCCACCTAGTCCCTCAGCCGCTTGGTCCCAAGTAAACACACAGAGGCTCATAATAATTATGAACTATATGGCCTATGGCTCAGGCTTCTTGCTAGCTATCTCTTTCATCTTAAATTAACCCATTTCTATTAACAATTCTCGCTCATATAAACCCTCCTCTTTCTCACTAATTGGACTCCTGGAGCTCTACTCAGGGCCTAGCTGTGGATCTCTGCATCCAGATCCCTCAGTCATTGGATGGGATTTCTAGCATGACTATTAGGGTGTTTGACCATCCTATCACCAGAGTAGGTCAGTTCGGGCTGTCTCTTGACCATTGCCAGCAGTCTATTATGGGGGTATCTTGGACTGCTACTCACATCACCAGGGAGGCTACCTGGAAAACAGGACCCCAAGAAAGACACAAGGATCACCCAATGACGGAGAAATGGATGAGATCTACATGAACAGTCTGGAAATGAGTGGGGGTAATGAAGGGCGAGGGTCGAGGGAAAGAGAGCTTGGGGGAGCGGGAGATCCCAGCTGGATCAAGAACAGAGAGGGAGAACAAGGAATAGGAGACCATGGTAAACGAAGATCACATGAGAATAGGAAGAAGCAAAGTGCTAGAGAGGCCCACAGAAATCCACAAAGATACCCCTACAATAGTTAGTATATTTTTTAGCTTTAAGCTTTCTGCTTTATTCATTATTCAGAGGACACTGAATAAGACAGACCCAAGAAAATCCACAAAAAAATCTATTATAATAAAGCTGCTGGACATCGAAGGCAGAAATCCTAATACAGCAGAGGAAAATCAGGAGCTTCCTGGGGTTTTAAATGGACTGAACGAGGAACTTCCAGGGCTGGAGGCATGGCTCGGCAATTACAGCGATTTGAATGAGAAATGTCCCTGATAAGCTCATATACTTGAACATGTAACCCACAGGCAGTGATGCTGTGTGGGAAGGTTGTAAGACCTCCAGGAAGTAGAGCCCTGCTGGAGGAAATACATCACTCAGGGTGGGCTTTGAGGGTTTATATATAGCCTCACCCAATGTCCCATCCATCACTCTACCCCCAGGCCCTTCTTCCTGTATGTCATATGAAATAAGATCATCCATCATTCTGATCCTGCTGTCATGCTCTTCCTGCCTGTTGTGACACCTTCCCCACCATGGTGGACTCTGTCACTCTGGAGGGTTAGAGTCCATGATGGCAGAACCAAGGCAGTGGGTAGAGGGCAGCAGACAATGGGAAGCGGGCAGCAGGCAATGAACAGCAAGGCAGTGGGCAGCGGGCAGTAGGCAGCAGGCAGCGGGCATCGGACAATGGGCAGCAGACCACCAGCAGTGGGCAGCCGGCAGCAGGCATGGTGGCTTGTTGTAGAATACTATTTTAAGATATGTTGCATTGTTTATGTTGTGTAACATTTGTTTAACGATACAAAGCCGTGTTGCATTTTTTAATGTTGTATTTGTGTGTGAAGCTGTGTTACTGTGCCTGTCTAAAACACCCGATGGTCTAATAAAGAGCTGAATGGCCAATAGTGAGGCAGGAGAAAGGATAGAGGGGGCTGGCAGGCAAAGAGAATAAATAGAAGGAAAAATCTGGAAGGAAAAGAAGAAGAGCAAGAGAGATCAAGGAGCAAGAAAAGAAGAAGCCCGCCACACAGGCAGACACAGAATAAGAAGGAAAGAAAAGATATAAAGACATAGAAAAAGGTAGAATGCCAAAAGCAAAAGGTAGATACTAGGATAATTTAGGTTAAAAATAGCTGACTAGAAATAAGCCAAGCTAAGGCAGGCATTTATAAGAAAGAATAAGTCTCTGTGTGTAAATTATGTGGGAGCTGGGTGGTGGCCCCTGCCAAAAGCCACAAGAGTAAAGAGTAAAAACAACCAACTACAGTGGCCAGAACAGCAGCTGGAAGCTCACATCCTGAACCCCAAGTACAAAGCAAAGAGAGTGCATTTGAAATGGCCTTGGTGTCTCTTTACAGCAATAGAAAAGTAGACAAGACAGAGTACAAGGCCAACCTGGTCTACAGAGAGTCCCAGGCCAGCCAGGGCTACATAGCAACACCCTGTCTCAAAACAAACAAACAAACAAACAAAAAAAGCATGACAGCATAAACCATTAGGGTAATGCAAACTAAATCAACAATGAGATGTAATTAAATAACTATTAGTAAGTAATGGCTAAAGTTTGACATAGATCATAACAAGTGTTGGCAAATACCTAAGGCAGTAGTAATATTCTTACCTGCTGGTGGAAGTGTAAATTGTGCAACCTCCTCATGGAATGAGTTGGAGAGTCTTTAAAGGTTTAACATATTCATCATATAACTCATCCACTTCACTCTAGGGCAGTTTCCTAACTAATAGCCAATGTCCATACAAAGGCTTAGACATACATGTTAGAGAACCCTTAATTATAACAGCCAAACACTGGAAACAATTCAGATATTCATAAATAGGGTAAATGGTTTGCCAGCTATGGTGGTACATGCCTGCAATCCCAGAGTTGAAGAGGAAGATGCAGGGGGATTGCTCCAAGTTTGAGACCACCACCAACAACAAATGTAAATGAGTAACGAATTATGGCATCCGGACACAACAAGACATTGCTCAGCAATATGCGGAAACGATTCCTGTAGGTGTTACAGTGATTAGGCTCCACAAATGCAATCAAGTGAAACTAGAAAAGGAGCATACAATGCAAGATTCCACTTATGGAGAATCCTAGAAGCTACCAAGGGCACTCACTGACCGGAAGCAGATTCGTGACACAGGATGGAGAATGGGATAGAAGGATGACCAAGTAACTCAAAGCACAGGGCTAGCCAGTTGTGATGAGATGCAGCTGCAAACCCAGCACTTGAGAGGTTGAGGCAGGAGGATTACAAGTTGGAGATGTACCTGAGCTAAATACTAAGAACTGCCCCACATCCCCATCAAAAAAAAAAAAAATATCGAGAGCCTTCATCTTGATACAACAACAATATTCATGTCCAAACACACCAAGTTATACTTTAAAGTGTATGGTTTCTTGTAGCCCAATTACTATTCAACAATGCTGCGTAAAACAAAACAAATCCATTCCGCAAAACTCAGTATCAAACTTGTTGGACAGCATCCTGGTGTCTTCAACAAATCAACAGTACGACAAACTAAACAAGAAGAAACAAAAGGGATAGGCTGAAATGACTAAAGATGCACGTTAATAGCAGTCGTGTGTACTCTGCTTGGATCCTAGTCCAAGGAAATTAAATTTTAAAAATCTACCTAATAAATGGAGAAATTTATAAATTGACTCGGTAGTCAATATTCACTGTTAACTTTTGCATGTAACAATGGTATTGCAAATTTGTGTGTATACATATACATGTATAATAAATATATTATGTGGGAGGCCAGTTCCCACCTTTTCCAGGGTTCCTATGAGGAGGAGAGAGGGATAAGAAAATATTAGGTAGAAAGATAGTGAAGAGGAGAAAGACAGAAACACAGGATAGCTTCAGGAGGGCCTGGGTCAATGCCCAACAGCCCCTTCTGCCTATTCAAAAGGCTTTTTATAACAATGACAAGGGGTGAGACAAAAGACCTCCCCCTTGCTAGATCAAAGCACACCACACAGCCAAGTGCAGACCCTTCCACACACCTGGTAACCACCCCAGGTCAAATCATCCTCTTATGCAGCTCTGCTGAGTAAAGCAAGCTCAAATTCTGGGACCCTGAGTAATTTGGGCCTCTACAATTTTATGTCCCAGTGCTTAGATCAAACCCAGGGCTTTGTACATGGTAGACAAGTGCTCTGTTCCTGAGCTGATCCCTAGCCTTTTCCTATTATATTTTTAGAAAAACATCCCCATTGTATAGGGAAGAGGATATCAGGCATATTAATAGATGAATACCAACCAGATTATTGAACTGATATGTACAGTGTGGCTTAAGATTCAAGATTTCCATGATAAAGCTGGATTTTCATAACCTGGGCAGGATGGGGACACACCTGTCGTCCTGGCACAGGAAGTGGAGAAGGAGGATGAGGAGTCTGTCCAGTGGTTACTTTTCCCCTTGTAAAGGACAAATGACAACAGCCACCTAGGGAAGGAGGGGTTTGTTTGGGCTCACATTCCAGAGCTCAAAGTAGAAGAAAGGATATTGAGAAAGAAATGGGATTGAACTCGGGCTGTCAGGCGCAGCAAACACTGGTTGAGACATCTCCCCAAAGGCACAGCTTTTGTTTCTTAGGACCTCCAGAGAGAGTGCAGAGCCACAGGAGGGCTGCATTTGCATTTGCAGTTGGGCTCAGGTGAGCCTGACTGATAGGGAAGGGTGTGCCTAGCAAGTAGGATGCATTTAGCTCAGTTTGGGGCTTCCTGGGTGCTTGCAAGAGTTTTACAGGCTGGAGACCACTGACAGGATGACTTGGATATTGTGAGTCAAGGGTGGTTGTGAGTCCAGAACTGGACCCTGACAAGGGAAGCAGCTGGCATGGAGGAACGTAGCAAACTGCCCACAAAGAGGAACTGGGAGAGTTTAGCTGTGACTTCAAAGCTGAGTCAATAACACTGAAATATCACCTAGGCATCCTTCAAACAGGGGAGGCTGAGGCAGGAGGATTGCCAAGAGTGTGGCTTCATAGTGAGTTCATAAATAACCTAGCCTGAGGCCCTGTCTCAGAAAACCAAAACAGCTAAGCTAAACAAAACAGAAAAACCTACGCACTGGAGATGGTCTTTATGATAGTTACGCAGAGAGAAAACAACCCCTGGCACTCTAAGTTACTTAGTAGTTAGTGGCAAAATGAAATTTTGAAATGGTATGATTTTACCCCAAAGCCATGTACTTTTACCATGTTTCACTCAGCAGAATAAGAGGACGGAAGGAAGGAAATAAAAGGGGGTGCCCAGGAGCTGGAGAGATGGGTCAGTGGTTAGATCTCATACTGATCTTGCAGGGAACCCCAGTTCACTTCCCAGCACCCATATCAGGAGGCTCACATACCTGAAACTCCGCCGACAGGGAAATCTGGTGCCTCTGCCTCCTCAGCACCTGTACGCACATGTACATACCCACACACAGACACACAGGCACACACATAGTTTAAAATAATTTTTAAAAATTCAGTCTAAAAGAAAAAAAGGGGGGATATCCAATCTTGTCACACTGTGAAACATTATCATCTCCAAAGTTTATACCTAAGAACAAGAAAATCAAGTTACAGAAGAAAATCTCTACCCTACCCCACCCCTCCGCACACCACCCCACACCACCACAGCTCACTGCACTCCCCGCCCACCCCCACTACTGTGTTAAGTAAATTTACCATTTTGTGTGAGGCTGCTTTCAGAGCTGAACTCGGCCTCTTGTGGTCCTCTGCTGGGTTGAGGATCAGACTCATCTCAGTGTCAACAAGGGATTTGTGAGGCTGGTGTGCCCGCGTCGCAAGACCCCTGAGCAAGACCACCACAGAGCCGATATCCAATGCAAAACACACAGGAGTTTATTGATAACAAGCAAGCCCAGGCTTGGTCTGTGGAGGAGGATGGCCCTGAGCTCTCAGAGCAAGGGCTTTTTAAAGGGAAAAACCGCAAACAGGGTGGTACAAGTCTTTGCGTCGTATGATTGGGTGAGGGTGTGTAACCTTTGAATTTACTGGTTGGTGGTTACAGTTATCATTTTTGGGCAGGCCTGGACAAGTCCCAGGCTCTGTCCTTGAGCTGCCATGGAGGCTGGCTGGCCTCGCACGTTCACATTGACCCATGCACGTAGCTCTAAGTTGGTGAGGGGTCCCAGACAGTAAACAATTGGCTGAACCTTGAGCAGTCAGAGTACGTGCTGAAAGGGAGCTACTGCCAGGATTGTGTCTTTTGTTCATGGCCCTCCCAGGAACTGCTTGCTCAAGTCTCAGGAAACTGAAATTGAGGCCTGATCTCTGAGAAAACACTGACAGCCTGATATGGCATCTGCCTGGTCCTTTCAAGGCATACAGAGAACATCCAAAGGCAAAACTCCACCTTCATCCTCTTAAGCACACCAGAATTTCTGCATGTGAAACTTGGTCCGTGGTGGGGAGGGTAGAGAACAAACTGGCTGTTTGATTTTTTGTCACTCAGAAAGGCAGAGTCATCTCTCATGGGAGGGTGGAGAGTTTAAAGCCATTTCCTGTGGTGGTATTGTGTTCCCCCCAAATATTGTGTACCCTAATAAACTTATCTGGGGTCAGAGAACAGAAAAGCCACTAGATACTTAGGATAGGCAGTGGTAGCACACGCCTTTAATCCTAGCATTCCAGAGGCAGAAATCCATCTGTTCAAGGATACAGCCAACAAGCATGGTGACTCACGCCTTTAATCCCAGAAAGTGAGCCTTTAATCCCAGGGAGTGGTAGCTGAAAGCAGAAAGGTATATAAGGCATGAGGACCAGAAACTAGAAGCATTTGGCTGGTTAAGCATTTGGCTGATTAAGCTTTTAGGTTTTGAGCAGCACAGTTCAGCTGAGAGCCATTCGGATATGAGGACACAGAGGCTTCCAGTCTGAGGAAACAAGATCAGCTGAGAAGTTGGCCAGGTGAGGTTAGCTATGGCTTGTTCTGTCTCTCTGATCTTCCAGTGTTCGCCCCAATAACTGGCCTCAGGTTTGATTTTATTAATAAGAACTGTTAAGATTCATGCTACAATTTCCTTTTCAGAGCCATGTGAGGCCATCAATCGGACTTGATAACCCACCTCAGCTGCAATCCCAATACAATCCTGAGCACAGGGAGCCCACTGTGTCAGAGTGCTTTAGGGAAAGACAGAATTCATTTTGATTTGACTTTGAAAGCCAAGCTTGGTATGACTTCTGTAATCCAAGCACTTTGGGGGCTGAATCAAGAAGATCTTGAGTTCATGCCAAGTGTAGACTACAGAACAAAACTCGTAATTCAAACAAACAAAAAACCAAAACAGCAGACTTAGCTTAATCTCAAGGACTCTAAAGGTGGATCTTTCTGCCCCAGGAATGAACTAGATGCTGGCCCAGACGGGACATACAGCCGTAGTGTATGGAGGAGTCAGTCAGAGCTAAAGCAACTGAGGAAGGCTGTGGGCCACTATTTCCTCCCTCTTGGAAGCTCTTGGGACTGAGGATTGCTGTGTGTCTATCTGTCTAGCAGGGAAGCCCTGTGTGTAGGGGGTGACCCCTCTGAGGGCAGTGGCTGGGAGCTGTCGACAAGACATCATCGCAGCGTGTAGCATTGTTTGCCACACACATCTCACTTGGATTACAGCTGAGCTCAGAGCTCTGTATAGGTCGGGAGATGTTAGGAAAGGAGGAAGGAGGTAAGATAGGGACAAACTCTACTCAAAACCAAAGAACAAAGCAGACGAGTGGTAGTCCTGCAGAGAGTTCGCTTGGCAGAAAGAAAACTCAAGAAAGACTGACTTGTGCTATGAAGGCTCAGATGTGGAATCCAGCTGTCCCAAAAAGGATGTGGTCTTTCAACAACGCTACCAATATGGGAAAGCTAGCATTCCAGGGAAAGGTTTTAAAGTTCCAGGGGGCCGTTGTGGTGGTGCACTGTTTAATGCCAGCACTCAGAGGCAGAGGCAGGCAGATCTCTGAATTCGAGGCCAGCCTGGTCTGCAGAGTAAGTTCCAGGACACCAGGGCTACCCAGAGAAACCCTATCTCAAACAAACAAACAAAACAAAATTCCCAGGGAAAACAAGAGCAAACTGAAAAACTCACAATAGTGCATTGAGCAACCACGAATGTCTTCAAAATGCTTCTGATGACTCGTATGCCTACTAAAGGCTTTAGGCCAGGGAGTTTCAGAAGGAATATACAGCAACTACATAAAAATGTCACAAGTGCTACCGACAATCAAAATGCTTAGTGTGGGAGCCCACAACTGACTCAGTTTCCCAGTTTGAATTCTATTCTGAGTCAATAGAGTTCAAGCTTGTTTGCTCCAAGGTTCTGAGAACGTTCTGATTAGCCCACAGAGTCTCCCTGAAGGGCTGCAGGAAAGTTCTGATTAGCCCATAAGAGGGAACACACTATCTGGCTAGACACAAGCTGCTGATGCCAGCCATAGATACATTGAAATAGAAAATGAAACTCCCTGCTCCTTGGTGCAAGGCAGGATGGATAGTGGTTGAATACCTGTGCTGTGCATTGTTCTACCTCTGTCCTTCAAGACTGTACATAAGCTGGCTGTGGAATAAATTCGGGACTGTCCGGCATTGCTGTCCGGCATTGACCAGCAGACCTCTCGACTCTTCTGTCTTCTTCATTGTCTCTTCAATCCGCACGCCTCTACCCAGCTACCCAGCTGACTGTCGCAGGCCCGACAGCTTAGTCAAAGGGGGAAAGGCTTGATATGCACTGCGTTGTGCTTCAAAGAACACAACAACCCATTTAAAACTCCTGATTTTAGTTATTCAGTTAGAAGATTTATTCAACCAGAGCTTTGCAAACATTTTGATGTTGTAATGGAAAAGCTATCACATCCTTGTTATAAACACTTGGACAATACTAGCACAGGAGGGGAGAAATCATCACCCAAAGCCCAAAGTACAGGGGACAGCCATTACCACATGCTCTCATTATGCATTTCAATAAAGCAGCTTCCTGGCGCTGGGGAGATAGCTCAGTGATTAAGAGCACTTGCTGGTCTTGTGGAAGACCCAAGTCCAGTTCTCAGCACCCATGCCAGGCAGCTTACAATCACCTGTAACGCCAGCTCCCAGGAATTAGAGACCTCTGGCACCAGTACACACACACACACACACACACACACACACACACACACACTTCAAAATAAATCTAAAAAATCAAAAGATTCTCTTGGATATAATTGACAACTAACTTCCCTTCTCCTTCCGGCCGCCATTTTCGTTTGATTAGCCCCAGCCAGTAAACTGTTGAAAGGTTTTACTCTTCTAATATGTCAGAATTTACTGACTAACGGCGAATTCACAAAGCCCAGTACGCCTGGAACCCAAGTGCCTGGGGAGTGAGGGGTAGAGACAGAAATACCAGCTGTAAATTCCAGTCCATGTTTTTCTGCAGAGTGAGTTCCAGACCAGCCTGGGTTACCGAGGGAGACCCTGCCTCCTAAATAATAACAAAAATAAATAAACAAAAATCCAATAAGCTATGTCAATCTGTTAGCTGTAACTGCCCAACTATTTCTAATTTTCCTTGATGGTGTGGCCATCAGCAATCTGTGTGTGTGTGTGTGTGTGTGTGTGTGTGTGTGTGTGTGTGTGTGTGCAGGTGACTGTGCACATGTGTGTAGAGGCCAGAGGTCCACATCAAGCACCTTCTTCAATTACCCTCTACCTTAGTTTTTGAGGCAGAATCTATCACCGGACCTGGAGCTAGGATGGCTGGCAGTTGGCTGCAGGGATCTCGGCCTCCCCAGTGCCCAGCCTCCTGGCACACACCAACCATACTTAGCTCTTACACTGATGCTGAGACTTAAACTCAGGTCTTCATGCTTACATGGGAAGCACGCAATAGATCGAGCCGTTTCCACACCCCCTTTTATTTCAACTTCATTGCCTAATATTAATACTCAGATCAAAAATATACCTCTCCCATTGATGAACAGGTTACAGAAGGCAAGAAAGGGCTCAGGTTGCTACAGGAATCAAAGAGGCTGCCCTGAAGACACAGGCAGGGGGATGATGAGGTGCAAAGAAGTCTCGGTACAAGACCCTATACGGTTTTTCTGTCTGTTTGGTTGTGTGTGTGTGTGTGTGTGTGTGTGTGTATGTGTGTGTGTGTGTGTGTGTGTGACGTTTGTGAGTGAAGGTGTGTACGTGTCATGGCATGCATGGGGAAGTCAGAGGATAGCTTTTAGGAGTTGATGCTCTCCCTCCAGCTTTATGGAGGCTCCGTGGGTCAAACTCAAGTTGCCCAGCTTGCAGAGGAAGCACTCTATGCGGTAAGCTGTTCTGTAGGCCCCAGGACAAATAAGATTTATTTTGGTGGTGGTGGTGATAGTAGTTCTGTTCTGTTCTGTTTTTCTCTTTTTGTTATATACATTTACATATCCACCCATGCATGTCATTTTAAATCTCAGTTCTGCATGTGAGAAAAAATGCCATCCATTGTCTTTCTGACTTTAGCGTGTAATCATTCCCAGTTCCACCCATTTTCCTGCAAATGTCATGGTTTCATTTTTGGCACAAGCTGTTTAGGGCGCAGAGTGTTCAAATGCAGTGGTAGAGGCTGACTCTCCTCCCATTTCTGCCTTCATTGTTGATTTTAGTACGGGTAAAATAATTTACTTCACCCACTAAAACCCAGCAGTGCCTCCATCCCTCTTATTATTCAGCTCCCAGACCTGCCCCCAGAGTCCTGATGTCTACACTTGTATTTCTAAGGTGAACTGAGATTCAGGATCCTATCGTGTAGACTGTTTTTTCAAACCAACAAAACATGAAGATCTTCAAGACCAGGTGGACTCGATGAGGCCTTCTGAAACTGGCCAGTCACAATGATCTCAACGACTGTAGTCCAGGCTGACTTCCAACTTGTAGAAATCGTCCTGCCTCGGTCTCCAGAATGCAGGAATTACAGATGTCAGCCACCACATCTGACTTCTTTTTACCTATCGCCTTTTGGATTTGAGGCAGCATCTTGCTGCATGCATGTCTAGGCTGACCTTAAAATAGTGATCTCCTGCCTCAGTCTCTCTTGAGCTACCAGACCCTGCTTCTGTTTGTTTTAAAGTATTTCTTGGTTACTTATAGGGCCTACTGTAAGTGCTAAGTAAATAAGTGTTGTTCAAATTAAAAAAAAAAAAAATCCACACAGCCAGGCACAGTGGTGCAAGGATTGTAATCTCAGCTTGGAAGGGAGGTGGAAGCTATCAAATGTCATGAGTTCTAGGCCAGCCAGAGCTACACAGTGAGAGCTTGTCTCTATAACCTAAAGTGTGTACATGTCTAATGTGGTCACCATTTCTGTTTCTCCAGTACTTGTGACCTCCAGCTGGCTGACTCTCCAGATGCACAGCCCGTGGACAGTGAGGGCCAAGTGCATAGCTCCCCTCTGTCATTTGCTTTTCATAGCTAATCTTAAAAATGTACGATTCATTATTCAATAGGAGTTGTCAGGATGCACAAAAGCATTGCTCAATTTATTTGGCAATGGAAATGGCCATTATGTTTTTTTATGTAATGCTGCTTCTGTTATGTAATTCTTGTTGACTATGAGCCATCCGTGTTACTTGGTAGTGAGTGACACACAGAAAAGCACTCACTCAAAAGTGCCTTATGCCATCATCATCCCAAAACAGACATTGATGGGAGCCATGCCGTACAGGATATAGTTTGTGGAACGTAACCATATCACTTGACCAAAAAGATAGGTTAGCCTTGATGGAAACGCTGAGGGCAAGCTGTGCCTGAGTGGCAGAAGCCACTTGAGAAATCTTTCTTTCTTCCTGGATGAGGGTCCAGAGTTTATTAAACTAGGTGGAAGATACCCTTTGATTTTTTCCACATTGTTACTTCTATCTGTGTTAGGTCCTAATTTGAACTTGTTAGTCAGTTGACATGCATCAAAGCAATTCTTTCAAAAATGACTCCTAGAAGTTATGTTTCCCATGATTTTGAAAATTCACCTTCATGCCTGAACTAAAATTAACTGTGCCTAAAATGTCATGCTCAACATCTGAGGATAGGGCCGGAGAGATGGCTCTTTGGTTGAGAGCACTGGCTGCTCTTCCAGGGGATCTGAATTCAGTTCTAAGCACCAGCATCATGGCTCACAATCATCTGTATAACTAGTCCTCAGAGATCAAATGCCTCCTTTAGCCTTTGTGGGCACCAGGCACACACAAGGTGCATAGCTATACATGTAAGATGAAATAAATCTAAAAACAACTGAGGGTGGTACTCCATATTATTTTTGAATTTTGTAACAGGAGTGAAAGCCAATTTGACTTTTAATACTCTTCCAATGACATCTCCTCCCTCCCTTTTCTGGAATGTTCACAGTATTTATTTTCTTTTAGTGGGTACCAATTCCAACTTAAAAAAAATTATGTTGCTCTCTCATCTCCTCTCTCTCTCTCTCTCTCTCTCTCTCTCTCTCTCTCTCTGTCTCCCCCACCATGCGTGTGTGTGTGTGTGTGTGTGTGTGTGTGTGTGTGTGTGTCCTCAGAGGCCAGAAAAAGGGAGTCAAATTCCCTGGAGCTGGAGGTCTAAGCAACTGTGAGCCAGTCAGCATGGGCTCTGGGAACCAAATTCCTCTGCAAGAGCAGTAGCACTCTGGACCACTGAGCCAACTCTCCAGTCCCCAAGCCTGATATTTTTTTTTATAACTGCTCCTCCACTGCCAGTAGCCATCACCTCTGTGGAGAGATGAGAAGGGATGTACAGGCCCCCAAGGGGAGCCCCAGGCTTAGGCAGGAGCAGTGTCATGGAAAGGAAGGTTCTAGACCCAAGAGAAGCTACCTAGGAGGCCAGTGAGCAAAAGTTCATTAAAAGCTGACCCCTTAAAACAATGTGGAAGGTTGGCGTATGGTTCAGAGGTAGAGAGAGCACTTGCCAGTGTATGTGAGGCCTGTGAAGAGCAGATTCCCGCACATTGTTCTCTGTCCTCCACATAGATCCACACACTAAATAATAAAGTTTGATCCCCAGAATGCACGCAAAATAAAGCCATGTGTGGTGACACTGGGACTCACTGGCCAGCCACCCTATCCTAGTTGGCAACTCCAGCCAGTGAGAGATCCTGTCTCCAAAAACTAGATGAGGGACTGGAGAGATAGCAAAGCAGTTAGGAGCACAGACACCATTCCCAGCACCCATATCAGGGGGCTGGCAACCACCTCTAACTCCAGCTTCAGGAGACATGACGTCACTGGCCTCCACAGGCATCTGTACTCATGAGCACATACCCCCACACACATGCACACACACATGCATATAAATAAAAATAAAATAAAAGAAATCAGCCGGGCGTGGTGGCGCGCGCCTTTAATCCCAGCACTCGGGAGGCTGAGCCAGGCGGATCTTTGTGAGTTCGAGGCCAGCCTGGGCTACCAAGTGAGCTCCAGGAAAAGGCGCAAAGCTACACAGAGAAACCCTGTCTCGAAAAAACCAAAAAAAAAAAAAAAAAAAAAAAAAAGAAATCTTAAAAACACATGCACACACGACTAGATAGATGGTGTCAAGAAATGACACCAAAAGTTGAGCTCTGACCTCTGTAAATTGACATTTTTCTCCCACCCGTCAGTTCCCAAATAACCACTCAGAGGCTTAATATGAATTATAAACACTCAGCTAATAGCTCAGACTGGTTACTAGCTAACTCTTCCATTTAAATTAACTCATTTCTATTAATTTATGTATTGCCACGGGGCTCGTGGCTTTACCTGTCCTCTAGCAAGTCTTGCTTCCTGGGTGACTGGCAGGCATCTCTCTTGACTCTACTCTCCTTCTTCCCATCATTCTCAGTTCGCTTTCTTACCTAACTTCCTGCCCAGCTACCAGCCTTTCAGCTTTTTATTAACCAATGAGAGTAATACATATTCATAGCATAGAAAAGGATTGTTCCACAGCAGACCTCTACACTCACTCACACACAAACACACAGAGAGGAACACGTACCCAAACCCAGTGGCATAGCACTTGCCAAGTAAACACAAGACCACAGTTTGATCCCTAGCTGAAGGTGAAAAAAGGGGCTACAGGCATTTGACACAGAAATATTTTGCATCTACAGTCACAGTTAAATACCACGAGGGACGGGCCGTGTCTTGGTACGTGTCTTTACTTGTCACTTGTACATCTTGTACAATGAAGATAAGCACCAGATGTGTAGCAAAGAGGGGAAGCTGACAACAGCTTTAGGATGTGGCCATCCCACTTAGGAAAGAGACGCAGGAAGATGCCTAGGAGAGTAATGAAGAAAGAAGCCCCCCACACACCGTGTGTGTGTGTGTGTGTGTGTGTGTGTGTGTGTGTGTGTGTGTGTGTGTAGTTTAAAGCTACATGCTCTAAACAATGCAGAAAGAGTGGTCGGTTTTTAGCTTCTTTGGAGGTGAGGATGGGAAGAGGGTTCGTAACAGCAAGATAGAATGTTGCTGACTTTACCTTTGACCAAAATAAATGAGCAAATCAATTGATCAATTGATAAATAAATAATCCACATGCACCCTCACCCAGTTGGTATCCAACTTTCCCAGAAGCCTCCTTTTTAGCTTCTACTGTTGTGGTCAGCACATTCTTGGTTCCCATCTGACAGGGTTCACGGAGCAGCAGCGGCATCCTTCCTTTCTGTGCCTAATTTGCAAGACCCCTGCAGGCTGGATCACAATGGGAGGGGGCACACATGCAGGGCTAGCAAAGATACCACAGGCCCTGGTTTAAGTGAATGAGACCAGTACCATCGGCTGGATTAACCCAAGCCCTGGACCTCTCTGGATGCTCATTCATACTTCATTTCTACAGTAAGTTGACTCCAAACTATGATATCTATAACCAATGGTAGGTTTAACTGCTGACCCAACGTACACAGAGAGGCAAAAAGAACAGAAAAGACAAGTTCAGTGACACATATGAATGCACATAAGAGTAGTTAGCCATTACACTGAATAGTGCCCTGCAAACTTTCAGTCTCAAAACATTCTTATGCTGGTGACATGGCTCAGCGGGTAAAGGCCCTTGCTGGATAAGTCTGATGACCTGAGGATGATCTGTAGAACCCATATAGTGGTGGAAGAAGAGGTGACCCCATAAAATTGCCCTCTGACCTCCAGAAATGGACTATGGCATGTGTATTCATCTCTCTCTCTCTCTCTCTCTCTCTCTCTCTCTCTCTCTCTCTCTCACACACACACACACACACACACACACACACACACACAATTTAATCCAATAAGCATTATTCCACAAGCATCATTCTAAGAGTTGATTGTTCAAGGGAGAAGAAAACAAATGCATTGGAAAAACAGAACATTTTGTGGCTTTTGGAGGCCTCATGTGTACAGAGACAACTGTCTCCAAAGCCACCAAATTGTAAGACTTTGAACAGGGAAAAGTATTTTTGAAATAGTCAAAAGCTTGACTTAGAAAATGGGACAACATAAACAGAGATAGAGGGCGCAGGGCATACTGAAGAAGGGTAAATTAGAATGTGGATACACATAACACAGGATCAGCTCTTAGGTACAGAGGTACCCACACATCTGTACACATCTGTCGAGCTGCTAGGGGAAATACAGGAGTCCAGACAATGGGTGCAGCCACGCCAGGGTGGGGCCACACTCTCCAGGGTGTTTCAGGGTGTGGAGATATTTAGTAAGCAAATGCAGGACCGGTTTTTGGATTACCAGGAGAGACGATACTACAACTTCCCACACTGCAGCCCATGAACTTGCAGGCCTTGTAAAGCAGCCGGGGTCCCACGTGGTGCTTGGGCTGCAGCATGGCAGTGAGCAAGGCAGAGGAGGTGGGGGACGAGCCCACACCAGACGAACTGATGCACACTAGATCAAAACATCTTTAAGTCCCTCCTGCCAGTGCCACAAGGTTCAGAGGAGTTCCTGAGCGAGAGCCTAAGGCCTCAATAGGATCTGTGTTGGGTATCAAGGTCTCCATGGAGACACCAAGGCTGTGTGTTGTTTCTCTAATGATCAGTGACATCTCAGCTCAAAGCTGCACTTCCCAGCCTTGTTAGTGTCCTCATCACTAGGACAGCAGGCCTAGCTCTTGTCAATGAAGGTGAGCAGAAGTGGTTACAGAGCAGATACAATTTCCACTGCCCTTTGCCTCTTCTATGGTTGGAAGGAAAGACTCCAGCCTTTGGGCCGTGCTCTTCCCCATCACCTGACAATCACAGTCAGTTTGCAGAGTGTCATAGCAATATCTTTTGAACACTTCAAACAGAGAAACAGAGGTGAGTGACTAGTATCGAATTGACAAACTATTGGGTAAAGAGGCTGGAGAGATGGCTCAGTGGTTAAGAGTGCATGCTGCTCTTCCAGAGGACCTGAGGTCAGTTCCCAGCATTCACATCAGGAAGTTTCCATAGAATCTGATGCCTTCTGACCTCTATGGGTACCCAAATACATACACATGAAAAAAAATTAAATAAATTTTAAAACTGTTAGGTATTTCTTTTGGTCTGAAACCTTGGATATATATTACTGAGACTTTAAGATCATTTATAAATAATAACAAAAAATGTTTGGGAACCTCTGCCTTAGAAGGATGATAGATCAAAAGATGAAGGAACACCAGGCTCCTAAATGTCTACATAGAGAAAAGGCAGTTACTAATGAGGAACTCCCACACCAGGTTGGTAGAATAATAAACTTTTGTTGCATTAACTCTATGGAGTTTGTTATCACAGATAGCATTACCCTAAATGATACCCAGAGTATGTGGGAATCTTTTCCTGAGGCCACAGGTAGTGACAGTAGATAACTCACAATTCCTGACGGTAATGAGCCAAACCACATCCCGCTGGAAGCTACTACGTCAAGAGAAGGACAAACCTATCAAATACTCAGTCAATACACAGCTCCCCTATGCCTCTCGAGCTAAGACTGACCTCAAGGAAAAGAAGAATGTGGACAAGGCAGAGGAGGCTAAGGACTTGGTTTGTTCTAGTTCCCTTTCTGTGACTGTGATAAAACACCCCACCAGGAGCAGCTTAGTGAGGAGAGAGTTTATTTGGCTTATACTTCTAGGTCACAGTCCATCACTAGGAGAAGTTGAGGCAGGGTTTCAAAGCAAGAATCTGGAAGCGGGAACCAGGGAGGAACACTGCTTGGTGGCTCACTCAGGCTCCCCCTCAGCTGACTTCCTTATATAGCCTGGGACCACATTTCCAGGGAATTATAGCACCCACAGTGGCCTGAGCCCTCCTATATCAACTAACAATCAAGATAATCCCTCATAGACATGCCCACGGAACCACCTGGTGAAGACGGCTGAGAGTCTTGTCAACTCTGTGTCAAGTTAATCTAACTAGGACAGAACTAAATGGGATCATGTAATTGTAAATTAAAAGTAGTGTTCCTCCATCAGAGGGTAAATTACGTAGGGTTTGTGTTGGTTTTGTTTTTTAACTAGGTCCCACTAGCCTAGGCTGGCCTTGAATTCATGAACCTCCTGCTTCAACCTCTTGAATGCTGAAATTACTCGTCCTCTCCACTTCGCTTTGCTGGGGTGATGGTCCAGCTGATGGGGGTTTTCTGCCCACTGGGTCAGGCCCTGAGCCCCTGCGGTCCTGCCCTACGGTCCTGCTGAAGTAGCTACTACAGGCCCATTAGCCATTTCTTTAGGGCACAGTTGTTACCAGGGAATCAGGATTCTATCTTGAGCTCTTATGGGACTTGAAGGACAGGTAAGCAGGCCAAGCCCTGTAACCTGAGTCCAATTCCTGGCTCCTACATGATGAAAGAAGAAAAATAACTCCTGAGAAGGTAATTCTGAGATCCACGCATGTGCTGAAGCATATGCCCCCCATTCACAGTGGAATAAATAAATACAGTTCCTTAAAAATTCAAAAACAAATGCAACTTCTAACCCTAGACTCAAAACAACAACAACAAAAACTTTAAAAACAGGCTCAGAAGGAAGCTCAAGGAGTGTATTTTGTTTGGTTGTTTTTTTTAGATTTTGAAAGAAAAACACCGGGGGCGGCGCGGGGCAGGGCAGGGCAGAGCAGGCAAGCTTTAAACCTCAGTGCCTGCTGGAAGGAGGTAGAAGAGACTGGCTTTTTTTGAAGTCCGAGGAAGCCAGTGTGTTCGGCAGTCAAGGAACTGTGGGACACTTAGAGGCCTTCAGAGAGTGAGGAGGCCCAGAGGTCAGGGACCTCACGGGCCAGGGTCCAAAAGGAAAAAGGGAGGAAGATGGACATTTTATTTTGTTTTGTTTGGAATTCAGAAGAGTGGGTGAGGTACAAGCTCTGCAGGGGTGTCAGGGGAGGGGCTTCGGGAAGGGCGAGTCAGGGGCTTATTATTCCTCCCATCTCTTGGGTAAATCAGTTTTCCCAGAGGTCAGTCTCCAGGCCAGGCGGTTGACAGGCCCAGCTGCCGACATCAGGATGGGATGTTCTAATCTTTCTGGAGCAAAGATGAATGTCGCGTCTCCACCCAGGGCCAGAGGCAGAACTCAGACCCCATTGCTTTCCAGAGGAGACATTGCTCCCTCAAAGAGCCTCCACTGATGCGACCAGTTTTTCTAAACCCTAAGGAGGGACAGTTGTGATGTTTTCCCTCTGGTGTTTCCAGGGGAATGGGAGGCTGGGGTGAGGATGGGGGTCCACCTGACAGACTGTGCCCTGAAGCTAGTTTGTGGTGGTGCTGGGATTGAACCCCGGTCTTCACTCAGGTTAAGCCAGCGCTCTAACACTGAGCCACATTCTAGTCTCCTCTTCAGGGGACCTTTAAACCACTGGGGAGAGTTTTCAAATTCCATTTCAGTGAAACTAGCAACAGTCTCAGAGGGCTGGAATTTTTCTAAGACTCTCATGCCACAGCAAGGAGTATTGAAGCTTGGTGCCGCCATGGGGGTGTAGGGACACACTCGCACCCCTGAGATTCCACCTGTTTGTGATGACTTGCAGGAGAGCGTGGAGCCAAACAACGATGGGTCAGTGATAGGCAGGACCACACCGTGACCAGGACTGCCTGGCCTTGCGTTCCCTTTCCCTAGGATCCTGGTGGTGAACTTGGGGTGACTGGATCCCTTTGCTCGTCTTCCCAGTGCGGCCACATTGAATGAGTCTCCTCTGTTTTCCACTCTTCTTTGTCTCTTTCATTAGTGTGGTGGGGATGTGTTGCTGTTTGCTCCCCCATTGCTGGGATAAAATACTGACTTGGGGAGGAAAGAGTTTACTTCAGATTTAATCCATTATTTAGGGAATGTCAGGATGGGAACCCGGAGGCAGGAACTGAAACACAGACATGGAGGAACACTGCTTACTGGCTTGCTTCCAGGCTTCTTTTCTGTTGCCTTTCTCATACAGCCCGGGCCCACCCTGCTTAGGCACGGTACTGACCACAGGACTGGGTCCTCTGCGTCAATCAGCAACCAGACAAATGCCCCCACAAACATGCCTATAGTCCAATTTGATGGAGGCAGCTCCTCAATTGCTCTTCCCAAGACGTGTGAAGTTGACAAGATTAGCCATCACAGAGTGTGTGGCTGAGGCCGGCCAGCCAGCCTGTTGGGGCTGTTGACGCTCTGGGTTTTGCCCTATGGATTCCAATTACAATTTTGAACCAATATCCTTGGATTTTAACGTGGCGTTTGCTGTCACTATTCTCCATGTCTAAAACCCCCACAGTTTAAATGTGTCCAAATGAACCACAACTTACATCAGCGGAGCTCAGCTAGGGACAGTATTTCAGCTAGGGGAACACTGAGCATCATCTGGAGCATTTTCAATGATTGTGTGCAAGGCCTCAGAGTGCATAGAACACACACACACACACACACACACACACACACACACACACACACACCAAAAAAAAAAATAATAATAACTGGGCCAGAATTTCAACAGTACTGAGGTTGAGAAAGTCTAATCCAATTAATTTGCTTATAGGAATAATCACTTCCTCAACTCAAATGGGGTTCTGTAAGGACGAGGTGTCACATAGAGCTCTCATCCTGGAACACTGAAGACAATAACTATGCACGCAGCCAGCAAATCATCAGGTGGGTGAGCCCAGCTCCCATTAGGCGCCTTCAGAGAGTCACCTCCTTCCTCAGTCATATCCTCCAAACAGCTGGCTCCTTGGATCAGGAGGGTCAGTAAGGTCACTGAGGCTGGGATATGGAGACATGCCTGGAATATCTGAGGTGACACAATTCACCAAGTGTGCACCGCAGGACCCAAGGGTTCAGTTTTTATTTTCTGCACAGTCCCTACAATGCCCTCAGCTTCTCCTTCCATTGAATAAATGTCAGCAAACGAAACTGTGATTTGTAATTCCATGCTTCACATGTGTCATTTCTAATAATTACAAATATATTCGTACTTCCCCTAGCAAAGGTACTCCTTCATCGGTATTATTTCTTTAGTGTTTATTTATTTACCTGGCATTTTGTTTTGTTTGCTCTTGGGAGACAAAGTCTCATTCTGTAGCCCAGGTCGACGTCAGACTTCCAGCAGTGCCCCTGCCCCGGCCTCTGGAATGCTGGGATTACAAACCTATCTGTAGGGGCTTGCTTTTAGCCGTCTTAACTGGGTCCGGTGGCAAAAACTGCGTCCAGTCAGCCTGAAGTCTCTTGCCTACTTCACAATGTCACCTAGGGCACCCTGGACCAACTCATAATGTTACTTTCAGTGAGCCCTGCCCAGAAATGGGTCTCGATAGAGGGTCAGGGGTAGATCTGCTTCCAGCCCTGTGTGAATCAGTTCCGGCCAATGAAGCCAAGGCCGGGAGGTGTCGAGCTCCTGAGGTTAGACAGGCTGGCACAAGAGGCCCTGGTTCCTGACGGATGAGGGACCCGAGAAGACAGAAGGCCACAGAATCCGATCTGCGTGTAGGCAGAGGCATGCGACCCAAAGCTGCCTGGGGTACCTCATCTGCTGCCACAGGGGCCAAGGCCACCTTGAACTGATTCCTTGGCCCTGAGCCCCAAACCTGCAGGAGGCGGCCAGGAGCAGCGCAGCCCCTGTACTTCCCAAAAGCGCTACTGAGAACTTTCCCGGCCCGGCCCACAGGTGACTAGAGGGTCAGACCAGACAGAAAGGATCCGCCTATCCCAGCCTGGGGCTCAGACGGGCGAAGGTTGGTTCCCAAGGCCACGCGAAGCGCCCAAGCAGGCAAAACTAATGCCAGAAGAAAGTTGAGATCTCCCAGGCCTCTGTCACGCAACGCCCCACTGGCACCCCCAAGTGCGGCTCTTGCAACAGCTGTCACGGCCGGCGCCAGCGGGACCTAATCCAGCCCGGCAGAGGTCAGAGCGGAGGAGCGATGTCCCACCGCAGTCCTGGCAGGAGCCTCAGGCCGCCAGCGCCGCCGCCGTTGCCGCTGCCGCTGCTGCTGCTGCTGCCCTTGCTACTGCAGCTTCCCTGGGCAGCCGCCCTGGAGCCTACGTCAACAGGTGAGCAGAACGAGCCAGCGGCCGAGGACGGGGGGCCGTCGCCCCGTACCCCCTGCACGCGCCCGCCCGCGGCTGGCCAGAGTGCCAGCAAGTTTACACCCAGGGACGTCTTGGGTCGCACTTCTTGGTGGGGAGCCTGGCGGGTTGCGCTCCAGCCCTGCCGTAGATCAGCGGAGGCATTTAAGGCGGGAAACTAGGGGTCTGTCGGCATCTAAGTATGTGTACCCGGATCGGACGGAGGTGTGATCTGAGGCCGGCCCAGGTTCTGCTTCTACAGGCAGACAAGCGACTTTGGCTTAAGAAAATCGATCGCACTCCGGTAATGTCAGTTTGATATGGGACAGGGACAGGACAGAAGGGAGCTATGCTCTTTCCTCCAGATGGCCTCATAATCCAAGAGGATAGAAATCTCCATTCTACAGCCCAAAGAGCTGGGACCGGGAGGAAGTCGGGAATTTGCATAAAGATAAGACAGCTGAGTTGCCAGAGGGCACTGGTGTAACCCTTCCTGTCAGTAAAGCAGGTCCCAACAAGCGCCCTTCCAATCTCATCCTTCCATTTGCAAGAAGACCAAAATGAATTGTTGGGTTATGCAGACTTGGAAGACTCCAAAAGTCAAATTTGGAGAGGATTAATTTGATTTCATAATCATCTCCATGCTGGCCTTGCCCAAGAATAGGGTGAGCCTTGGGCAGGGTCTCCTTCCCCAAATCGCTCCGATTCATGTTATCTTCCAGTAAGCACCTGTACCCTGGGGGATTTTGAGGCATTTGCTCTCAACAGCTGCTCCAGTAAGCGCAGGCCTGTGGGATAAGGCACTGTCCAGAAGCACCCGGTGTCTCCCCGATTGAGCTGCATGTTCTTTGGTCTCCCCCCGACACCCCACACCCCCACCCTCACCCCCACCCCCACCCCCACCACACACACACACACACACACACACACACCTTTCAGTCCTGAGAAGCCAGCAGTCCTGAAAGGCTCCTCCTCGGCATGGATTTGAGGACAGTTCAGGAAGCCGGCAGTGGCTCTTTGAAACATGTAATTCCCTTTGTTCCTCTTTATTCATCTGTTAGTATTAATGTGGGTTCTGCAGTGGAGCTTCCTCAACCTTCCAGTACATTGCGTAAAATTTGAATCGTAAAGAGCAGGGACTTTGCTATCTATCTCCCTGTGCTCCCTGGAGTACCTAGCTCAGTACTGTGAGCTCAGTCAGATTTTGTCCTCACTTTTCCTGGGGAGAGGTGAACGAACACATATTCACCCCAGACGGACACCCCCTAAGCCATCTTACTGGCTCACTTTTACTTTTCAGTTTGGGTTTCTTTTTATTCTAGAAATTGGCAAATTATTTTACAGCCACCTCTTCATAGTGTTCCAGCTACAGCATACAGTTGACAGAGGACCTGTCCTTGAGGACTGAAAAGCCCATATGTATTTTTCAGAACATCCTTGTATGGTTTTACTAAAAGTGTTTGTGTGTTCAAAACTGGGAATTGAACCCAGGTTCCCATGAATGTTAAGACATACCCTCTACCATTGAGCCACACCACCCCAACTCTCGCCAGTGGAGAATAACCCTCTTCATGGAATGAATGGCCAAGTCGGAGGGTCGCTGGAGAGAGAGTCAGCCTCTTGGAGACTCAGAACGTAGCACATTCCTTTGTAAAACTGGTTCTTCACCTGGCCGTCAGCCTTGCAGGGCAAGACTCCAGAAGTCAGCATTTGCAGCATGCCAGATGTGATCAGATCTGTGGGGGCCAAGTCACCCTGATACACACCCAAGTCTGTTCCCAGACTCATCCTTAATTATTCATTAGAAATATAACTGTCAGGCTGACTGGGTGCTCCTGTACCCTGCTTCAGGCATATTCTTCCTGCTAGCAAAACACACAAGGAGATGTTATTGGGTTCTCCATCTGGGGGTCTGACTCATTTGCCCTCAGAAGAACCTGGAGTCAGCCGGTGGGAGCAGGCATCTGGGTGGTACTTATCTGGTTGGGCCATCTGACTAATGGTGGACATCTGCCTGGCCACACAGCCAAGCCTCGACAATGGGCTCTTCCTCTCCTGGATATCATTTAGTCTCCTTGAGGTGTCATGGCCGACCGCTGGTTGAGTCCAGTCTCAATGGATGCTTTAACTCTGAATTACTAAAGTGGGTCTCATGGTTGCTCCATGGGCTTCTTTGTAGCATGGAAGTTCTTTATTACCTTTTATTCTTTTAAAGACAAGTTACCAGTGTGTAGCCCTGGCTAGCCTAGAACTCACTGTGTAGACCAGGCTGACCCAGAACTCAGAGAGATCTACCTGCCTCTGCTTCCTGAGTACTGTACTTGAAGTCATGATCCACTGCACTAGCATGGTCGTGTTGTCCTTAAACAGTGTTCCAATTGTTCCTGTAGGCTGAATTTTTAGCTTTGAAGGCTGGTTGGTGAGTTATTGCTAGAGTTATTAAGTTGCTACTTCGTACTAGGGCAAAAGAGGAACTTACTTAATATTGTTTAAAGAAAGAGAGGTAGTGAAATTATGGGGAAATGTTTGTGCAAAACAAAACTTGTAACTCTGTGTCCACACCGGTCTAGATATCACGTGACATGTGTCAATCTTTTGGGGGGAAGTTGTGGAAGTCTTTTGATTGAGGTTTGAACACAGAACAAATCCCTGAGAGAGCCTGTCCTGCTCTGCAAGGCATCCATCCATCAGTCTGCACGTGCTGTGGTGGACCCAGCATGCGGGGCTGACCAGCTGCTTCAGCACTGTTCTCCTCAAGATCCTCTGTAAACTCAATGACCACCATCTTAATTCATAATTTGAAATCATGAATCAATACACAGGGGCCAGTGGGATTGGCCAACCGGAAAGGCTCCCAGGGCATGAGGCTGACCTGAGTTTGATCTGTGGGACTCACAGGGGTGGAGAGAGATACCGGACTCCACTCTCCACAAAGTTGTCCTCTGACCTCTCCTCTGGGCTGTGGCATGCGCACTCACATACATCAGTATAGTATGTTCCATGTAAGTGTGTTCCCATGTGTGGCCTTCCAGTCAGGGTTCCAGTTTGGGATTTAGGTGGCCATGTAATCAAGAAAGAATTGTGCTAGGCCTGAGGGAGTGGACGTGATGACAGATGAGACTCTCCTCCCATCCCCAAGGAGCTTGTGATGGAGACTATTGGACCAAACACACACAAATATGTCTCGTTAATGAGTACTCTAGATGAGTGGTGAGTCAGAGTACCAAATCTGCCAGGCATGGTGACACACACCTTAATCCAGGACTCAGGAGGCAGAGGAAAGATGATCTCCATAAATTGAGGCCAGCCTGGGCTACACAGCAAACTCCAGGCCAGCCAGGACTACATAGTGAGACACTCTCCCCAAAACCCAGGGTAGGGCGGGGGTGGGGATGGGGAAGGGGTTGGGAGGGGAGACACAGGCCAAATCAGAATGAGGCCAAGTTGATGTTCGCGGGGTAAAAGCGAAGGACGGTTCGGGATCTGAGAACTCTCCAGTCGTTCCCTACATTCATGTTTTGTTGTTTTCTTAACTATTCTTCAGGGCCATCGGCCATTTGTGCCAGCTTCTCACAGGTGCGCCCTACTGTGGCTCGCACCGGCTGCACCCCGCCATGTCTTGCTTTCCACTTCAGTGCATCTCTGACTGCAGACTTTACCCGGGGCTCTTACAAGCCTGCAGGAGAGGGCTTTAACCCAAGGCAGGGCGTCTTACGACTATGTAGGGCAGGAACAGGCAGAGAAATGTGCCCTTTTCCATCCATGTTTGGATTTTTGTTTGTCTGGAGATGATGTCTGACTATGGAGCCCAGGCTAAGCTCAGATTCACAGTGATCCCCTGTCTCAGTGCCCCGAGTGCTGGGGTGACAGAGTGAGCATGGTCATGACCTGTTGTTCCTCTCCCATCCTTGGGATGGGGCCTGCAAAAGCTTGTTCCACACACTGCCAAGGCAGGGCCCAGTCAGATCAGTCAGACCACAGTTGGGTGGACTCATCGGCTTCCCCCATTTTCTCTGTTCTCCCAGACCTTCATTCTACTCCCAGGGAAAACTTGTCCAAACACCTCTCCTCTGAGCCAGAGATGTGGGCTTTGATCTCTGCACAGAAAGGCAAGCTGAACACCATTTTCTTGCCTGGACACTGTAAAACTCACAAACCAGTTATTTCCTCAGTAACTCTGATGGAGACTCAGTCTAGAGGCCAGAGTGCAGCTTCCCGGGGGCCCTTGTAGGAGGAGAAAGTATGAAGAACCACCGCACACAAGCTAGGTGCACATAAAAGAGGAAGGAAGTCCAAGGTACATCAATGAACCTGACCTCAACCCAACCCGAACAGAATAAAGCTCAGTGTCGATATTTATTTCTCTCATACATCCCACCTGTTCACTCTCTCTGCTTCCTCTCTTTCTCTCTCTGAAGGACTGATCCAGACGGCCAACACTGTCACCTAGAGTTAAAAGCCATTCACTCTTCCATAAAATGAGATGCAAAGAACATTAGGTTCTAAACATGAGAGTCAGCCAGACTGGTAGCTCATACCTGTAATACCAGCCCTCAGGAAGCTGAGGCAGGAGGACTGTCATGAGATAAAAGCCAGTCTGAGCTACATAATGAGTTCCAGCTCAACCTGGGCTGCAGAGGAAGATCCAATCTTAAAAGATAAGTGGAGAGAATGCATTTTACAAATTTTAAGGGCTAGGGTTTGTTTGTTTGTTTGTCTGTTTGTTTGTTTGTTGTTTTTTCAATTGAAAATGAGCTCATACAGAATAGTAAAATGCATAAGAAATGTAAAGAGGACATTTGAAGTTTGTTTGTTTCATGGAAAATATGAAAACCACTGGAAGTGCCCCATTAAGAAAAGAAAAGTCCTCTCTTTGTAAGGTAACTTTTGTACAGTCTGACAAATGATCTACAACAGCCACATTTTCAGTTTTGAATGAGTTTATTGAGTAGTAAAAGGGGGATGCAAACCATCATCACATGGGGTGCTCAGGACATCCTACAGAAACCAGCTGGGAAAGCCGTTAAGGTTGCCAGCTTCAGTCCCAGGCGGAGCTGCCCTGGGCTGAGGCTTCCAGACAAACGAGCAAACAACTGCTAGAGACACTCTCCTCGGAGGAGTCGACGCTCAGGACTTCCTGCAGAAACTGGCCCGGAAGTTGGGGTGTTGCCTGGACTTCGAATTCAGCTTTCTCTCCGCGGACGAACATCCACAGCTGAACTTCCAGCCCCCACTACAGGCCCCTTTACATCTCAGGATAAATCATAGTGACCTTGGATGGAAATGGTTTAAGTTCTAAGCTGTTGTGAAGGACACTGGGTTTTTTATTCCTGGGCTGTTTCGCTGTTCTCTGCCCTCCCCCTCCCCCCTCCCCCAAGCCCCCATCACAGATTGGGGTAGGGAACCTATCCCCAAACCTTGGAGGACTTTTTGAGAGAAACATGCTTGGGTCTGAAATGAGGTCAGGGCAACCCTGATCCTAGGTCCAGCTTCTCAGGGAATTCAGAGAACACACAACAGTTCAACAATATGACGCACATTACAGCAGCATTTCAGTGAAGTCAGATGTGGATCCCGTGTGTTGATTTTGAGGGTGTTGCTGTTAAACAAGCTTGAATCTATCTTTCATTGCTGCATTTCTAAAGACACCAATCCACTTAGCACTTGCCTCTTGGGCTAGAGAGGCGTCAGCAGAATGGCTGAGCCACCCTCGGGCCTCTTTCTTACGTTTGCAAACATAATTACAGGAGTGATGTTAGGCCAAGCTCTATGAATGAATTAATGTCTGAATAACCTTGCTTTTCATTAGAAGGATGAGCACAGAGCTGAGATTGTATAGCTTGGAAGGAGGAGGCCAAAGGGTCAGAAGTTCAAGGTCTTCCTGGGCAGTATATGGAGTTGGGAGGCAGCCTGGGCTACGTGAGATCGTCTCAAAACACATAAATAGGGCTGGTGAAATGGCTCAGCAGTTGAGAGCACCAGTCCCTGCAAAGGGCATGGGTTTGATTCCCAGCACCCACATGGAGGCTCATAACCATGCTTAACTTCAGTCCCAGGGGATCTAACACCCTCTTCTGACCTCCAAAGCAACCAGGCACACATAGGCACCAGACATGCACGTGGTACGCAGCCATACATGTGAGCAAAACCCTCATAAAATAAATCTTTTTAAAAAATCACACAATGAGAATCCTCAAAGAAATATCATTTTGTTGGGGACAGCAGCCCTTGGCAGAGGTGGGCGCATATGCTCTTTGCTTTCAAGGAGCTGCTGAAAACGAGGTCAGGGTTAAAAGGACACAGCATTTTCCCCACCTGGCCACTTTCTCCAACGTCTGCCCTGCATAGAAATGCTGCTCCACAGTAGAAATGTATGATGGATTAACATGCTAAGGGATTTGGAAAAAAAAAAAATAGTACAGACACTAGAAAACAAGAAGGAACTGATAGAAACCACGGAATGTCGGGCGGTGGTGGCGCACGCCTTTAATCCCAGCACTCGGGAGGCAGAGGCAGGCGGATCTCTGTGAGTTCGAGGCCAGCCTGGACTACCAAGTGAGTCCCAGGAAAGGCGCAAAGCTACACATAGAAACCCTGTCTTGAAAAAACCAAAAAAAAAAAGAAAAAAGAAAAAAAAAGAAAGAAACCACGGAATGAGTAAAGTCTATTGGGGTGGACCAAACTCCTCAGATTTGGGGTCAATTTTAAAAGCATACCCTGTGGGTAGTAAGCTGTTTTTGGTGAATTCTCCTGAGGATGGGGCTGAGGTGTCATGTGGAGGTATGCTGGTGTCAGAGAAGCTGGCTTTTGTGGTCAGGGAAGCAGGTCGCTCTAGCAAGAGCGAACTGAGCCCTTGAATGCCAGCCTCAGCATGCAGTGGAGGGCTTGGAGAAAGATACATCTACGTGTGTTTAAAGGGCACAGCAGAAAGGGGAGAGACCTGTGGGCTCACCCGCCTTCTCTCTTTCTTTTCTCTCTTTCTCTTATGGTTCCTGTTTTGTGATTTCTCCCAGCCTCAGGTTTCGTGGTAAAGCCAGCCCCGCTTCCTCATTTCCAGAGGTGAGGGGTGTGTGTGTGTGTGTGTGTGTGTGTGTGTGTGTGAAGAGGGAGAGAGGACAGGGGAAGGATCGACTATGGCTTCTGGACTCAGAATTAACCTTGGAGAATAGACTACATTTGGAAGGGAATTTTTAAGTAAGGTGTGCACAGCTGCTGGATTGTAGCAGCTCAGCTTCGTTAGCAGTTCGTTATTTGTTGCCAGGATTGAGTGAGAGGTATGTGCGTGTGTGCATGGGTGTGTGCATGAATGTGTGTGTGTGTGCGCGCTGTTGTTGTTTTGAGACTGTCATTTTGCTCTGTAGCCCTGGCCAGCCTGGGACTAGAAGGCTGGCCTCAAACCTACAGGTATCCTCCTGCCTCTGCCTGTGTCTCCTGAGTGCTGGGATTACAGTCATATGCAACCGTGCGAGACCCACCAGGAATGTAATGCAAAACTTCACTTCCATTTAACCTTTTGCAAAGGCTTTCTGCTTAGGTCTGATGACATGTATTTGCAGTTCCAGCAAATGGGAGTTTGGGGCAGGAGGGTAGTGAGTTCTAGTCCAGCCTGAGCTATATAGTGAGCCTGTGCCTCAAACAACAGCACAACAAAAATCCTGTGACCCTGTTTGTCTTCCGGTTCAGTGTGCATGGTGATTCTTATCTAGTCTTCCCACCCCAGTTCAGGAAATCATGAAAATCCCCCACAGGCATGCTCAAAGGCCCATCTCTCACGTGATTCTAGATTCTGTCAAGTTGACAGTTAACATTTACCATTACCCAGATGTCAACCACCACGCTGGACTCCTTCCACGGTTATTTACTGAGCACCTACTATGTGCCAGGTACTATATCTGATGGGAAGAAACTGTCTCTGGATTTGAGCGGTTTGCTGTGTAGGGTTAGGTGTCAAGGAGACCTAACAAGGTGGGGGGGACAGTGGCCCCTGTGAGGCGGGACAGTTTCCTGAATCCTCAGTAACCATTTCCACACTGTTAGCCTGCTAACAAGAGAGGGACTATCAGGAGGAGGAAGTGGTAGGTTTGAATCAAAAGGGCCGGCCCAGTTCCTGGCAGGATGGAGAGCTGGATGTTTGGTTTTGAGTCCTGAAGTGCTTGGACTGGTGATGTTCCAGCTAGACACCAGGACAGGAAGTAAGATCAAAAGAATGAACTGAGGAGTCTATTTTTAAAGCTTTTTAAAAAAGTGTTTATTTTGGGATAGGATCTCACTAAGCTGCACTCAAACCTGAGATCCTCCTGCTTCAGCCACCCAAAAACTGGGACGACAGGTCGGCATGTGTCACCACCATGCCTGTCCATGCCTGGCTTAAAACGGAAATCTGTCTCTCTGTGTCTCTGTCCCTTCTGTCTCTGTCTCTGTCTCTGTCTCTGTCTCTGTCTCTCTCTCTCTCTCTCTCTCTCTCTCTCTCTCTCTGTATGTGTGTGTGTTTATGGTGTGTGTGTGTGTGTGCATGTGAGGCCTATGGTCAGCCTCAAGTGTTCCTTGGGATGCTGTCTACCTTTTTTATTTCTTTATTTTCAAGACCGTTTTCTTACTGGCCCGAGGCTAGACTAGCCAGCGAGCTCTGGGAGCCCACCGGTACCGCCTCCCAGCACTGGGCTTACAGACACATGTCACCACACCTGGCTTTTACTTGGTGCCAGGGATCAAATTTAGGTCCTTACACTTGCTTGGCAAGCACTTCACTGACCGGGCCAGGTCCCCAGCCTGTAGGACAGAAATCTTTAAAAACAAACACTGGAATGTTGGTCGCACGGGGAAGGCACAGGCCGTAGTTGAGTGGCGTCCCTCATGGCTCCCTTTCCCTACAGGAGTCTACTATGTAACTGCATACTGGCTACCTGATTCGAAGACAGTGGAAATCAAGAATGTGCTGGACAAGAACGGGGATGCCTACGGCTACTACAATGACTCCATTGAGACCACAGGCTGGGGCATCCTGGAGATTAAAGCTGGGTATGGCTCTCAGACCCTGAGAAATTCCATCATCATGTTTCTGGCTGGCTACCTGGAGGGCTACCTCACCGCTCTGTAAGTACACCATCCCTTTGCTTCATCCAGCGATGGCTTCTGGACCCTGGTGGGGTGTGTTAGGAGTGGAAGGTAGCCGGGGTGCGCTCAGCACCCCACTCTACCCATAATCATAGCTGCCTAAAAGACTCAAAGCACCCATTCATTCTCACAACACTTCTTTCTTGACATCTTCCACTTTTGTTTGGTTGGTTTTGTGAAACAGGGTTTTTCTGTGTAACGTCTCTGGCTGTCCTGGAGCTCGCTGCGTAGACCAGGCTGGCCTCAGCTTTCCGTGTGGGTTCTCAGGGTCCTCCTGCAGATGTGACAGGGTGTTCTCAGGGTCCTCCTGCAGATATGACAGGGTGTTCTCAGGGTCCTCCTGCAGATGTGACAAACACTTTATCAGCAGCCATCTTCTCAGCCACCAGTTCTCTCTTAGGAAACCATTTTGAAAGAGATAAAACCATTGTTGAAACATTATGCCATTCTACTAGCCATTTGCCGCTGGGTAGAAAGCAGATAAGATGTGGAATGACATCCTGAGAGGACAACGCAGGAGGATTTATTAAACGTAAAATGTAAGGGGCCGAAGAAATGGTTCGGTGGGTAGAGGCAATTGCCGCCAAGCCTGGCAGCCTGAGTTCAATCCCAGGGACCCACAAGACGAAAGGACAACTTTCTTAAGGTGACCTCTGACTTCCTCATGTATACCATGACACACTCACTTCCTTACACACACCATCAAAGTATGAAGAAATGAAAACATAATGGGGATTGTTTAAATTAACACAATGTAAGAGCATTTATTTTCTTCCATTTTGAAACAATACTTCCCAGTAGACCAAGAGGTTTAAATGGAAATCTTTTTTTTTTTTTTTTTTTTTTGGTTTTCGAGACAGGGTTTCTCTATGTAGCTTTGCGCCTTTCCTGGGACTCACTTGGTAGCCCAGGCTGGCCTTGAACTCACAGAGATCCGCCTGGCTCTGCCTCCCGAGTGCTGGGATTAAAGGCGTGCGCCACCACCGCCCGGCCTTAAATGGAAATCTTAATGAGTAGACGGTAACTATTACTCATAAGTCTATTGTTATTCAATCCTGGTGTCTCCACTTTGTCTTATAAAGACAACAAGGACATAGTTGATAATTCAATCACCACACTTAAGCTTTTCTGGAGTTTGAAGCAGGGTCTCATGTATCCCAGGCTGGTCTTGAACTCATGAAGTCAAGAATGACCTTAAAGTTCTAATCTTCCTGTCCCCACCTCCCAAGTACTGAGATTTTAAGTGTGGGCCACCATGCCCAGTTTCCTGCTGTGCTGGGATCCTAACCAGGACTTCCAGTACTCTACCAGTATCAAGCTACCAACTGAGCCGTGTCCCGGGCCACTTTGTTTGCTTGAAACAGGGTTTCATTCCACCTCGCTCTACAGCTATGACTGGCCCAGTAGACTGGGTGTCCTGGCTGGAGTCATTAGAGAGGAAGGAGCCTCAGCTGAGGAAATGCCTCCAGGAGAGCCACTCAATTAGTGATGGGGGGGCAGCCTGTGGTGGGTGGGGCCATCCCTGAGCTGGTGGGCCTGGGTCCTATAAAAACCCAGGGAAGCCAGGGGACGCGAGCCAGTAAGCAGCACCCCTCCATGGCTTCTGTATCAGTTCCTGCTTCCAGGTTCCTGCCCTGCTGGAGTTCCTGTCCCGACTTCCTTCAGTGATAACAGCAATGTGGAAGTGTAAGCTACATAAACCCTCCCCTCCCCATTTTCCTTTTGCTCATGGCGTTTCATCACAGCAATAGAAACCCTAATTAAGATGCCTGGGATTCGTTAAGCAACCCAAGCTGGCCTCAAAGATGCAGCGATCCTCCTGCCTCAACCTCCTGAGTGCTGGAGAATTACTTTACAGAGAAAAATCTTTAAAGGGAGCAAAGGTGCATCTTGTTCAGGCACATCACATTTGATATAAAACTCTCTTTCCAGCTTGGCTTGCTTCTTTTATTCCCTGTGACCTAGTTAGGTACAGTTTTATCTAACCTTCTGGGGGCTATTAGACGCTCGTTGTGATAAGTTAAATACGGATCTTAACCTTGTTCTGAGCTCCTGAAATAGTATCAGTTCTGGACTCCGGCTCCTCTTTTATTATTTATACGTAAGTGAGCCATGTGTGTGCAGTACCTGTGGGGACTAAAAGAGGGCATCGAGAGCCCCTATAACTGCAATTACCATGTGCATGCTGGGAACTGAACCCAGGTCCTCCGTGTGCTTAACCACTGAGCCACCCCCCCACACCCTTTGGAAACACTTTTAAAAGGTGTTTAAACCTATATTACATGTGACGTCCAACCTCTAGGCTCTCCTCGAACTCTGCACTTCCTTCTCCACTGAGTTGTGGCTGTGTGATTTAACCGAGTTGCAAGTTTGGAAAAATAATTCAGAGCAGAATCGTTTGACGATAAACAGATACGGTTAAGTTCTTGGTGACATGTAGAGAGGCACTGAGGGAAAGCGAGTTCTGAGGGAGCAGCTTGGGTCTGCAGGACGTGCTAAGGATAAAGGCGTCTTCCTTGGGTGTTTCCAGAGAGAGAGAGAGAGAGAGAGAGAGAGAGAGAGAGACAGAGAGAGACAGAGAGAGACAGAGAGAGACAGAGAGACAGAGAGAGCCCATGGGGTTTGGCAGGCCTCTGATGGGTGTGTGATGTCATTCTCATGTTGCAACATCTCACAGCAGACACTGGGGGGTGTTAGTGCTAAGGTATGGGTTTTTCAATACTTCTCCTGTGTGTGTGTGTGTGTGTGTGTGTGTGTGTGTGTGTGTGTGTGTGTGTGTGTGTGTGTGTGATGGCATGCATGCGGAGGCTAGAAGACACTCTGTGATACTTAGTTCTCTCCTACCGTGTGGGTTCTGGGAATCAAACTCAGGGTGTCAGGCTTGCTGGCAAATGTCTCTACCTGCTGGGTCGTCTCACCAGCTCTGTACCTCCATTCTAGATATAAAGCGATTATCTTTGAAAAACCTTAATCATTTGCCCCACCACCACCCAAAAAATCCATTAAAAGCATGTCTGTAGTAAATATTACATTATTTTTTTTTTGTCCCTCTGGGTTTTTGTTTGTTTAAACAGCATCTCACTATATAGCTCAGGCTGTCCTGGAACCCACTAGGTGGACCAGGCTGGCCTTCAGCTCACAGAGATCTGCCTGCCTCTACTTCTCAAGTGAGTGCTGGGCTTAAAGGCATGAACCACTGTGCCCGGCTGCTTAATTTTATTTTTAAAAAAGCAGCTATGATTCAATAACTATGATTTCTTTTTTTTAATTGATCAGCTTTATTTTGTTTTTTGAAGTAGATTCTCATGTTTTGACTCTGTTTTTGTTTTGCTTTGTTTGTTGTTTTTGTTTGTTTGGGTCTTTTCTTATTGTGGAAGGGTCTCATTATGTCGCCCTGGCTGTTTTGGAACTCACTCTGTAACCCAGGTTGGCCTCAAACTCAGAGATTCACTTGCTTCTGCCTCGCAAGTGGGATGATGAGGGCATTGTGGCTGCTACAAGCGGTCTGTGAGAGTTCTGTGAGCATAGTATGCAGAGTCCCAGGGAACAGATATCCAAAGGAACTGCTCCTCAAGATCTGCCGTCCTGTTGACTGAAAGGCAGATGCAGGCAGGAATCTCAGCGTGAGGGTGGGTTTGGATCACCTTTGTGCTCAGCACAGAGCTGCAGAGTCGGCCACTTTCCTAGTGACCATGCATGCTTCAGACCCACACTTGGCCAGAAGAGGGCATCAGATTCCCCCAGAATTGGAATTGTAGGTGGTTGTAAGCCACCCGATGTGGGTGCAGGGCACCAAACTCAAGCCCTTTGCCAGAACAGGAAACAGCCCTAACCACCAAGCTATCTCTCCTTCCTCCAGTGATGTCTTCTTGATAAAGTTTCTTAGGATTGTATCCCCACTGACTTACAGCTCCGTCTCTCTCCTCCTCCATCTGTGGGAGCTTGAAGGTAGGGTTCCTGTCTTAACCACATTTACGCACCCAGACACCGGGCTTAGTGCTTCTGCCCAGCTGTCAATTATATGCTCATTAGGTTTAATTCAATCCTGTTGTTGCAGGTGAGGAATCAGAAAGAGCATGTAATTCCACATAATAGAGCAGGTTGTAGCCCCAGCCACGCTGAGTTTCTTGCTTTGTTTTTGAACTTGATTGGGTGGCTCCCTAAGAGTTGTAAATTCACTCTCTGGTGTCTCCTTGATGATCTAAAGTTAAGTGGTCTTGGATTGATAAAATGAGGCATGAAACCTTTGGATGGGTCATTGATAAAAAGAGGCATTGAAACCTTTCTGGGAAGAAAGGGGAATGAGGATGTGGGGCCCTAGGATGCTCTTTCTAGTGGTTTAACTAAAGTAGCTAAAAAAAATGGGGTGTCCAAGGCAGCTACTGAAGCTTCCTCCTCGGCATTACATGGAAGCAGTGAACTCAACACCACACACCCGTGTTGTTGCTCGGATGGAGGGACAGAGGTGGGCACAAGGGCATTCTTCGGTGGACAGTGTTTAACATGTTGGCACACGCGTTGCTCAGGCTGGTACAGTTTGCCAGCACCATGGCCCCAACAGAAGAAGCAAACAGTCCATCTCTTGTGTTTGGACACTGTCAAGAAATGCCTCGAGAATGTCTCCCACAAGCCTGGCTTGCTCCTGTTGATGTTAGAAACTGAATATCTAAGCAACTATCAACTTGTAGATATTTGGAGCTTGGTGAAGACATTGACTATAGAAGACAGGATGACAGTCCTGAGAAGCACGACAGTAGTCACTGCCAGCTAGCTGCGAGCCGACGAGTGCACCGTGCTCCAGAGTGTTCTGAGAATCTTCGTGTTAACTCTCCCCTGTACTAATTCTATATTCACTGGTGTCCACACACTAGGAACATGAAAACCTGGGCACAGAGAAATGTGTTAGGTAGTTGAAAGTTAGAAAGCCAGTAAATAGGTGTGTTAGTTAGGGTCTCTATTGCTGGAATGAAAGACCATGACCAAAAAGCTTACACTTCCATATCACTGTTCATCATCAAAGGAAGTCAGGACAGGAACTCAAACAGGACAGGAACCTGGAGGCAGGAGGTGATGCAGAGGCCATGGAGGGGCGTTGCTTACTGGCTTGCTCTCTGTGGCTTGCTCAGCCTGCTTTCTTATAGAACCCAGGACCACCAGCCCACCCACAACAGTCTGGGCCCTCCCCTATCAATCACTAATTAAGAAAATGCCCTACAGCCCGACCTTATGGAGGCATTTTCTCAATTGAGGTTCCTCCTTTCAGATAACTCTAGCTTGTGTCAAGTTGACATAAAATTAACCAGCACCGTAGGACTCCAGATCAGAAACCAGGCTGTTCAGTCAGAGTTTGTTCATTTGTACAAATATATGCATGTAGGTTAATTACTGTGGAAAATACTAAGCACTCTGTCTGGTCCATGGCCCCAGAGAGCCAGACAAACAGAGCAGGATGCAATGCTTGACAAGTGCTAAATGATGTGATATTGACATGAGGCAAAAGATTTAGAAAAAGATGGGTGGTCAAGTGTCTTCGAGATTTTCCACATCTGAATGGGTGTGACAGACACAGGGTGAGCAAGGGTTAGTGCACTTAGGAGGAACACAACAGGACCTGAAGCTAAGCTTGAGAGATAGATACACAAAGTTCATGCTAGTGTCCGCTCTACTGCATGAGACACGGAACCATGGAGAAGTCAGCAATCTCGCTTTTAGTCATTAGCCACTGTAGGAGCAAGTTCTGAACTCCGAATTCAAAGACTATGTCCTCAGGCTTGGCTTAGCCTGTGAAGGGCTTACTTTGCATGCATGAGGACCTAAGCTCGATCCTACGACCCAAGGGGCAGAATAGCATGATGGCGCTCACGGGAGGCAGAGACAGGCATGTCTCTGGGCTCGCTGGCCAACCAGCTCAGCCTGCTTGGTGAGTTCCAAGCCAAAGGAAAACACTGTCTCAAAAACAAGGTGGAAAGTGCCTGAGGTGCAAAAACCATGGTTATCCTCTGGCCTCCAAGTTTGCACACACACACTCACACTCACACACACACACACACACACACACACACACACACACACACACGAATATGATCAAAAAATAAAATTTAAAAATAAAGCCTCAACAAAATAAACAAACAATAGTTCAGTAATTGTTTCTCAGTTGTCCTTCTGTATTTCCCTCTGTCTCCTGGTATGTAGGTCTCCTTAGCAACCATCTCCAAGTCAAGATTGACATTCCTCTGCTTCAGAATTTCTCTGTGTTGAAAATACTGACATTTGGGGTGTGATTGTTTTTCCCTGAGGGTTATAGGATGTTTGAGAGCCAACATGTCTCCACAGATGCTCTCTGGAGCAAAATCCACAGAACTGTCTTCACTTGAGACGTGCTGTGCTATCGACAGTGAAATGTGCAGAGAGCTGAAGCAATGGATGAACCCTAGCTCATTAAGGTGCAGGGGTGGAGACGGGGGGCAAAATGCCCAGTATTTTTGTTTCCTTACTTAAGTGAGCATTGTATATCAAGAGTCCACAGTTTACTTTTTCTTTAAAAAAAATTAAATTTATATATACAGTATATTTTATATACTTTTAAAATATTGTTTCATTTAGTGAGTGTGTTAGGTGTGTGTGTGTGTGTGTGTGTGTGTGTGTGTGTGTGTGTGTGTGTAAAACGTGGTGGGGGGAGGAGAGGGTGCTTGCCATGATGCACCTGTAGAAGTCAGAAGTCAACTTTGAGGAGTCAGTTCTCCCCTTCTGCCTTTCTATGAGTTCTGGGGACCAAACTCAGGTCACGGGGCTTGCAGGGCAGGACGTTTACTGGCTGAGCCATCTTGCCAGACTTCTAACTTAAAAAGCAACCTTGTGATCTCATTGTTTTAGTAACAAAACCAGCTTAGACAGTTAGCCCTGACTCATAGCACCTCCCAGTTCAAAATGCTTGCATCCCTTACTACCCAGCATTCTCATAGATCTACAGGTGAGCCCACACATTCAAGCCTCGGCATAAGCAAAAGGCTTAACCTTTTTCCAGAAAACAGGTTTCATCTGCCCATGGCGGCCTCTGGCTTCCGATCCCAATGCCACTTTCCCTAGGCGGAGAGAGGCCCCTTGCGCTTCCTGCAATGTCGCTTCGAGGGCTTGGTGTTCTAGGAACACTCCCACGTCTGTAGGAGTGCCTGCAGCTCAAAAACTCATGCACTTCTAAAATTTGTTCTGCATTTATCTTATTTTGTGTAAGAACGTTGTGCCTGCATGGATGTGTGTGCACTGTGTGTGTGTCTGGTGCCCGTGGAGGTCAGAGGGGAGCATCGGATCCTCTACCACTGGAGTTACTGATGGTTGTGAGCCACCCCATGGGGGCTGACACACTCAGCGGCAAACACTCTTAGCCACTGAGCCATCTCCCCAACCCACAAAAATTATATGAGCACATAGGCAGGTACCTATGAAGGAAATAAAGCAATAGAGTATGACACGGAAAAACAGACTTTGAATTCAGTATTCAAGATTCAAAGTTTGACTCCATTATCCTGGGCTAGATTCTATAAGCAAAATCCCGACTTCTCTGTCGTCTGAATCTCATTCCTCCAGACAAAAGTCTTAGAGAAGTCACTTCTACATAACCCAAATAAGGTGCGATTTAAACACTCGATCCATACTTCTCTCCTCCTCCACTGACCAGTGACCCCCGCCCCCGCCCCAGAATGGGTCTGTGTTACTGATGGATCTTGTAGGGAGGAAGAGGTTTAGTCAATGGTTGTGTTGTGCCATCCCCCAGCACCCACCACAATAGAACAATCTTTTACTCTTTCGCTTTTCTAAAATCATCTGATGTATAACAAGACCTGCATACTCTCCATAGTCTGGATCTGTGTAATCATTGCTACCTGAGATTTCAACAGCCATCCCCTACGCCTGCCAGGTCTATGGTCTTCAGTGTCTGCCCACTTCACCCAAGGCCATACAGAACATTTGGTTATCTCCTGAAACTCATTGAGACGAGTAGGGACATCTTGGACTAGGAACCCCTAAATCCGTTGCCCGGAAAACCAATTCAAATCGTCAGCACCCCGGCCCAGGGTTCTCGATTAGTTTCCCATATGTGACAAGACACTTCAGGTGAGCAGCTGTAAGGGGAAAGGCTCGCTGGGCTCCGGTGTCAGAGGGTTTAACCCCTGGTCATTCGGGCCCATGGGAGCAGTGTGACGTGTGGGATCCTGACAGGAGGGAGTGGTATTAGTGACTGTCCCCATTACTGGTATAAAACACTTGCAGGAGGCAACTTGAAAGGAGAAAGATTTACTGGGGGTTCATGGTTTGGGGGAGCCCGTCATGGCAGAATAGGCAAGGCCGCAGGAGTAGCTTGTGGCTGTTATCAGTAGGAGCATGTGCAGGCAGTTACACGATGTCCAGCGTCCGAAAGCACAGGACTCCAGTAGGAGGATGACCCGGAACCCTCTAGCCCCAATCTCACAGCTCTACCTCCGACTTCTAGGCTGCGTGTCCAAAAGACTGCAGTGTCCCCAAATAGCACTGTCCAAGAGGAACCACTGGTGGGCATTTCACATTCAAACCACAGACCGCAGTGACTTACGGTGGCCTCCTCTTCTGCATGCCACATTATTTCAAAATTATGTTATTGTGTAGGTGTGGTGTGTATGTTTGTGTGTATGTGCACGTGTGTGCACACAAGGAGTCAGAGACATGTTGGGTTCTTTGGAGCTGGAGTTATAGGTAGTTGTGAGCTTCCTGATGTGGGTGCTGGGAATTGAACTCAGGTCCTCTACATGACTCATATGCACTCGACCACTGAGCCATCTCTCCAGCGCCACCGGCTTATTTTTTAAGGCGAGGTCTCTTCACTGATCCTGGAACTCATCATTTCACTGGCCACTAAGCTGCCTGGCCAGCTAGCCCCCAGCATCCAGCTCTGCATCGTCCCATCACCGGAGTTACATTCACACGCACCACACCTGGCATCTATGCTGTGTGCCGGGAACCAAACTCGGGTCCTTTGGGAGAGCAGTGAGTAAGTGCCTTAGCTACTGAACCACCTCTCTAGCTCCTGGAAATATTCCTGCATTTTAAGTTATGCATTTGTTGGATTGAAATTTTAAAGAATGATGGTGGAGGTTTGCAAGTGGTGTACATTCTAATTAGCCAGAAAAGGAAGTTATTGCAGTCTTGAAAACCAATAGAAACGAGATTGTAATGTGTTTTGTTTCAGACACATGTATGACCACTTCACAAACCTGTACCCACAGCTGATCAAGGACCCTTCCATCATGGACAAAGTGAAGAACTTCATGGAGTATGTATAAAAGCTTCCTGTCCTCATCGCCAGGGCTGCCTTGCAATCCTTCCCTTGCTGAGTTCCTATTCTGTCTCTCCAGCAGAGCCTGGAGCGGGCCACATTTTCTGTAACGGAGTAAAACCTGATTGCTAGCAATTTCAGCTCTCTTTCAGAGGTCAGCTTGAACGTTACATTACTAACAGACGAAACAGCTACAAGCCATCGTCAGTGGCAAACAGACAAAGCCGTATCCCTGAAGCCTCCCACGCATGTGTCCCTCACTTTCTTTCTAAGCATCCCTTCTCCTCCTTCCTTGAGGTGTTTCTGGGTCATGAACCCGGCAATTAACTCTAGCTGGATGTTAGGGAATATCTAAATGCCTAGCCTGGAAGGTGGGGAGACCGTACAGGATCTTACTATGTAGCCCAGACTGACCTCAAATTCACAGTCCCCCTGCCTCAGCCTCTGGAGTACAGAGATTACCTGTGTACCCAGTTCTAAAGTCAGACTTCTAATGCTTTCTGGGGGTATTTCCATTTTAATTAAATTTTCTGGAGAGTAAATTTTAAATATAATGAAATCGATGGCATGACAGGAGAGTCACCTGGGGACACAAAGGTTCTTGTGTGGCCTGTTGAATCACACACTAAACATCCCATCCGTGAAAGACTAAGAAGCCAAACTACGAGGCTGGATCCCCTGAGGTGTGCACTGGATTGTCTTAGCAGAGACACCCTCAACAAACCGGAAATGGCTTTCTGTGTGAAAAATTATGTCAGGCCATTAAACCATCCTATAGAAATAACAGAGAGATAAGAGAGGTGAAAATGAAAGAACTGTTAAAATAAACCATTTGTGGCCTGCAGAGGTGGCTCCACAGTTAAGAGCGCTGCTGCCCTTGTAGATGGTGTCTCACGACAATCTCTAACTCCAGTTCCAGGGGATTCTGCGCCCTCTTCTGGCCTCCCCAGGCACTGCATGCACATGGCTCACAGCCATTATTGGCAGGCAAAATAATCATACTGCATAAATTAAAAAACAATCTTTTTTTCCTGAGAATGCTAGAACAGAAATGTTGAGGCAGACACCAAAACAAACTGAGATGGGATGGAGAGATATAAGACAAGCAGAACCATGTTTAAATGGCCTTGTCCTCAGAGCATTGTCTCCCGGTTGTCCATTCAATTCTTCTCCACACAAAAGTGAAGTTAACCAGCCTGTCTTTATTGCTGAAGCAGCTGCTTTAAGGGCTGTATGGTGACAGTCTGCCCTTGGCTTTCACAGATTAGTGTCACATGCTAGATAGGGCCCCCAGGAAGCTAGGACGGAGTCAACATCCTAGGGTGGAATTAGAAACAGTTCACGTGTGTACTGAAATCACTTGGTGACTATAATAAAGTTTAGAAGTTAATTATACCAGCGTGTGTGGGTAGGTGACCTCTAGACTCTTGGTTTGATTTGGCTTTGAGTGAGTCACCATTGAGATCTGTGGTCAAATCTAATTTCTCCCCCAGTAAGCAGGACGCATGGACTCGGAAAAACATCAAAGAACGGACAGATGACCCGTTTTGGAGACACACCGGCTACATTATGGCACAGTTGGACGGGCTTTATGTCGGAGCACTGAAGAGATCTACAGAAGAAAATGTAAAGGTAAAACTCTGCAAAGGTGCCTCAGAATGTGTACGGTCTGAATGATGAAAAAGAATTTTTAAATCCAAGGTTAGAAATATGGCTAGATACATGTTCTGGGTTCTATCGCTAATGCTATAAACAAAAAATAAAGTTTCCTAACCTAATTGTCCTTCCTACAGAGATCCATTTAAATAAATCCAACTGACAAAACAAACAATAAGCCAAATATCAAGAGTACATGGTCAACCTGGGCTACTTAGTTACTTCCAAGCTGGCCTGGGCTACATAGTGAGACTCTATCGCAACAGAGCAAAAAAAGGCATTCCAAGTTAGTAGCAGATCAAAGTGGGACCAGAATATACATTCCTCCCAGACAAGCACGGTTCTGTCTGTCGTACTGTGACATCTAACTGCCCAACACAAAGTTTTGGTGCGAAACATAGTTTGTTTCTCTTTTTCCAGTCTGCTCTATACACAGCTCATGCTGACGTTGACGAGCTAATCACAAATGTACAGGCGTTTTAGCCAACTTGACAGGAATTTTAGTGTTTGAGATGACCATCTCATTAAGACAAAAATGTCTTAGTATATAAATCGATTGCCACACCCAGTGATAAACACACAAATGTGCAAAACTATGTGTATTCACTCTGAAAGGAAACTAAGAAACCTTGAGGCAGTTAGGGTACCAGCTGATACAGTCCCAAAAGTTATGGATATTTTGTTCCCTTGGGGTAGTGTGTGTGTGTGTGTGTGTGTGTGTGTGTGTGTGTGTGTGTGTGTAGATATATATGTGTATACATAGGGCAAAATATTTGAAAAATCCCACCAAAATGATGTTCATAACCTGTAATCATAGGCGACTACCCTTGCTCATAAATTAGAAATACAATTTAAAGCTGAGCGTGGTGACTCACACCTGAAACTCAAGGCCTTGGGGTATGGAGGTAGGGGATCGGGAGTTCGAGGCCACGTGCTGGTTAGTTTTAACTGTCAACACAACTAAGAATCATCAGGGAAGAGACTCTTGAGGGATTGTCTAGGTCAGGTTGACTTTTGATGGTTAACTGAGATGGGGACCCACCCTGAATGTGGGGGCACCATGTGATGGGCTGTGCCCTGGACTGTAGAAGAGGAGAGAATGCTGGCTGAGTACCAAGTACACAGCAAGGATGCATTTGTTCTCTTCCTCTTGGCTTGCATGTGTCTTGACCTCCCTGACATGATGGACCGGAACCTGGACTTGTAAGCCAAGCAGATCCTTCCCTTCCCTCAGTGGCATCTTGTCAGACATTGTATGACATCAACAGAAATGAAACCAGAACAGCCATCTTCAGTTGCTGAGGGAATCTGAAGCCAGCCTGGGCTACATGAGACACTTTATGTACTGGCTAGTTTCGTGTCAACTTGACACAGGCTAGAGTCATCTGGGAGAAAGGGACCTTAATTGAAAAATGCTTCCATAAGATCTGGCTGTAGGCAAGCCTGTAGGGCATTTTCTTGACTAGTGATTGATGGGGAAGGGCTCAGCCCATTGTGGGTGATGCCATCTCTGGGCTGGTGGTTCTGGGTTCTATAAGAAAGCAGGTTGAGCAAGCCAGGGAGAGTAAGCCAGTAAGCAGCACCCTTCCATGGCTTCTGCATCAGCTCCTGCCCTGTGTGAGTTCCTGCCCTGACTTCCTTCAGTGATGGACTAGGATGTGGACGTGTAGCCACATAAATGCTTTTCTCCCCAAGTTGTCTTGGTCATGATGTTGCATCACAGCAACAGTGACCCTGACTAAGACGCTGTATAGGAAAGAGAGAAGGAAAGGGAAAGGAGGGGCAGGGGAGGGCGGAAGGAAATGTGAAACCATCTGCTAAAAAGTTCCGCAGCAGTCTGGTGTTGACAAGGCTGTGAGGAAAGAGGGCATTGTCCTAAACACTGGTCAGAATTGGTATAGTTTGTATGAAAACCAGGCACTCGTGCCCCTGACCCAGCAGCCCCCTTCTAGGGTTACCCCAAGGACACACTGGCAAATGTGCAACGAGGCAGGTGTGCGAAGCTGCTCATCACAGGTCGGGAATCAGATTTCAAACTACCCAAATGCTGGGAGGACCAAGCGTGCAAACGAAGGCGCTCTGACAAACCCAGCATCTGTTTGGGGATAACCTCGGAGGTTGTCACTAAGTATAAAAAAACGTAAGATGAAGAGCGTGCTGCTTACATGCTGCCTTCTACATAGGAAGATAAGGGTGGATGGAAGTGTAGAGAGAGACATAGATGATAGGCAGGTAGAGAGATGGTAGATAGAGATATAGAGATGATAGATAGATAGATAGATAGATAGATAGATAGATAGATAGATAGATAGACAGACATTTTTTCTGATCAAGAATAAACAATAAGTCTAGGGAGAGGGTTAGGGGTAAAGTATCTTGTTGCCAAGCCTGATGATCTGGGTTCAATCACTATGTAAACATAGTGAAAGGAGAGAACTAACTCCTACATATTGTCCTCTGATGTCCATATGTGCAGGGTGGCAGATGTGTACACACACACACAAACACCTTCCACCCCTCCCAAACAAAAATATAAAATATAATTTAAACACTTTTAAAGAATAAAACCCTAGGGGGCTGCAGAGATGGCTCAGCAGTTAAGAGCACTGGGTGCTCCTGCAGAGGACACAGGTTCAATTCCCTGCACCTACAATTGGGTTCACAACATGTATGTGACTCCAGTTCTTAGATCTTGTGCCCTCTTCTGGCCTCCTTGGGTACTGCATGCATAAAGATGACGTCACCAATCAGTGCTCAGTGATATTGTGTGTCCTTTCACAGCCCTTGACGATGTCCCAAGTTCAGTTTCTGAATGCCGTTGGTGACCTGCTGGACCTCATCCCCTCGCTGTCTCCCACAAAAGACGACAGCATGAAGGTGTTTAAGAGATGGGACATGGGCCACTGTTCTGCTCTTATTAAGGTGAGGCCCAGAGCTCCTTCCTGTCTTCTTCCCCCCACACAGACTTTTTATTAGCATATACTAATTAGACACCATAACCAGTTTCACTAATCACATTTTCAACCCACTTTTTCCATATGTCTGTCGCCCATATATTGCAAACCTCTCCCCACCCCTGGCTGGCTACGGACCACTGCATAGACCTTCTGTGGTAATAAAGAACCAGCAGGAACTTGGATGGGGGAATGGGACATGATATTGCCTACTTCTTCCACAGTTCTGCCTGTGCTGGATACATGTGCCATTCCTACCTTCCAGATTCTTCTGTTTTACACTTTTGAAGGACGGTCTGTGTCGCAGACATTAAATGTTAATGTTGGCCATATTTTCCAATAACAAAGAAAGCAATAATAGTGGAAGAGATCCCTCAGCAGGTAAAGGCTCTTGCTGCCAAGCCTGATGGCCTGAGACCCAGAAGGAGAGAACTGACTCCCACAAATTGTCCTCTGACCTCCACATGTATACCATGGCACACTCACATCCACAGGAATACATACACATGCTCACACAAGTAAACAAATGTAATTATTTTTAAGAAGAGAGCACCACAAATGTAAGTTGGCACAAATCCCTGAGGGCCCCCCACATGTATTACACACCCAGTTACTATATGCCTGCGACACTGACCATGATTTTGCCTGCAGGTCCTTCCTGGATTTGAGGACATCTATTTTGCCCACTCGAGCTGGTACACATACGCAGCCATGCTCAGGATCTACAAACACTGGGACTTCAGCATAAAGGACAAAGACACCAAAAGCAGCCGGCACTCCTTCAGCAGCTACCCGGGTAAGCGCCTTTAGTGGGAGATCTAAGCATGTTTTCGAATAGGACTTGGGTGATGGGAAGTTAACTGGAAGGAGAGATGAAAGGACCCCAGCTGGGGTACAGTTGGATGTTTGGAGGGTTGCTTGAAGAAATAAAACTGTCTCATCTGACGCCGTACTTGGCTTCACAGAGCTGCCACGTACTTTGCAAATGTAAGCAGATGCGTCTGAACTGTCGAATGCTAAGAGAACACTGAGGTGTCTATTTCCCAGGCTGGGTGGTGCCAGCTGAGGAATTCCCCTGCCTTTGGTGTCTCCGTTTCCCCATTCACAGCAGTGTGCCCACGCTTCACGTGGCGTGTGACCCCTAGGACATGGCCAGTGGATGACTGAGTGTGGACATTAGCCCTTGCGCAGCAGACGGGAGAGCCGGGACCCGCAGTATCATTGCATAGCATGGGTTCTGTCTTAGTTACCTTTTCTGTTGCTGCAATAGAATGCCCGGACGAAAGCAACTTAAGGGAGAAGGGGTTATGTTGGCTGACAGTTAGGGGTGTGCAAGTCCTGGAGGCAAGAGCTTGAGGCAGCTGGCCCTGCTGTATCCACCGTCGGGAAGCAGAAAAGAGATGACTGTTCCTCTTCAGCCTCCTTTCTTCTGTTTCTCCAGCCTGTGTCCCAAGTCAGGGAAAGGGGCCGTCACCTGCTGTTAGGCTGGTGTTCCCACCTCCATTAACCTAGTAAAATAATCCTCCACAGGCTTAGCCAGAGCTAACCTAAGCTAGGTAATCTCTCACAGGTGTGCCCAGAGGCTTGTCTCCTGGGTGACTGAAGATCCTATCAAGTCGATGATCAGCATTAAATTAACCATGACAGCTTATAGAAGGTTTTTTTTTTATTTGTTTGCTTAGGCTTTTTGTTTTGTTTTGTTTTAGTGTGGTTTTTGGTTTTGTTTTTCAAAACAGGGTTTCTCTGTGTAGACCCAGATGTCCTAGAACTCACTCTGTAGACCAGGCTGGCCTCAGACTCACAGAGATCCGCCTGCCTCTGCCTCCCGAGTGCTGGGATTAAAGGCGTGCGCCGCCGCCACCGCCACCCAGTGAGCTATAGACGTTTAATAAACTTTAGGATTAGCCCAAAGAGGACAAGCGCCACATCCGCTCTGTGAGGAAAGAGCAGTTGACACTTGAGATGAATTGTAACTGGAATTAGAACAGAAGAGAGGGATAGGCGGTCTCAAAGAGGAGGACTAGCAAATGCCAGTGTCTAGAGGACAGTTGGGGATTGTCAGTGAACCAAGGCCAAGGATAATGAAACAGAGAGGGCACAACTATAGATCAGCGGGCATGTCGAGAGATGGGGGCAGAAATGTGAAGCCAGTATTTCCAGAGCCCCAACTTCTTGAGAATAGAATATAGATTTAGGGATGGGCACAGCGGAGCATGCCTTTAATCCCACCACTCGAGGCAGAAGCAGGCAGGGCCTTGTGATTTTTTAGGTCAACCTGGCCTACATAGCGAGTTCCAGGTCACTTAGGACTACACAGTGAAACCCTTTATGGAGACAGAGAGAGAGAGAGAGAGAGAGAGAGAGAGAGAGAGAGAGAGAGAGAGAGAGGAGAGAGAGGAGAGAGAGGAGAGAGAGGAGAGAGAGGAGAGAGAGGAGAGAGAGGAGAGAGAGGAGAGAGAGGAGAGAGAGGAGAGAGAGGAGAGGAGAGAGAGAGAAGGAAGAAATAAAGAAGAGAAGGAAGAGAAAGAGGAGAGAAAGAGAGAAAGCAGAAAAAGAGAGGAAAAAGCAAAGGAAGGAAGGAAGGAAGGATGGATGGATAGATAGATAGATAGATAGATAGATAGATAGATAGATAGATAGATAGATAGATAGATAGATAGATGATTGATAGACAGACAGACAGACAGCTAATGAGATTAACTAGTTGGTCAATCAGCCTGCTGCCAAGCCTAAGGACCTGAGTTTGATTCCCAGGACCTTCATGGTGGAAGGAGAGAACTAACTTCTGCAAATTATCCTATGACCTCCACATGTGCACCACATGTTATATGCTCCCACATATGATAAATAATTTAACATGTAATTTTAAATGTTTGTAAAAGAATACATAAGTCAATACAGGTAATACAGAGACCCTTCTAGATCAGCTGAAACTCCAAAAACAACAAAAGACTTTTAGAAGCAAGGTCTTGCTGTGTGGCCAGCCTGGTCTCCACACCCCTGCCCTGACTCCCTAGCCATCACCCCTTGTGCCTCCACACCCAGCACAAGAGGCATCTCCATCCTCCAGGTATTTTTTCAGGAGCCCACGGAACATTGTAACCCACGTGTGCTCTAATTAGAGAGCTCTGTTTTCAACAGGACCTAGAGGACTGAATTGGAGACGACTGGTTGGTTAAGGGATCAGCCATGTTGGATTCATACTGTAGATGTGGAATTGGCTTTGGCATGAAGCTGGCACCGCGGAGATTGGGTTCTCCTCTGTGGAGAATGCCGGGGTGGTTGGGTGGAAGAGAAGTGGGGTGTTAGTTTGGGGTCGAAGAGCTGTGACCTGGAAGCTCTTCTAAACCTGAGGGAGGAGATTAAGAATCCCTCAGTCAATAGTTCAGTGCAACGTGCCACACTTTTGAGATTTCCTGACAGTAGATCTTACATGTTCTTACCATGTACACACATGAAAAGGTGTGTGAGCCGATGGAGGTGTTGTTTGGCTACTATACATGAATATTCCATACAGATGGCTGAGTAGTTAGAGCACTCACTGCTCTGTGAGGACCCAGGTTCAATTCCTAGCACCTGTATCGAGTGGCTCACAGCTACAAGTCACTTTAGCTCCAGGGATAGAATGCCCTCTGGCCTCTGCGGCACCTGTACACAAGTACTACATATAAACTCATGAAGGCACACACACACACACAGAGAGAGAGAGAGAGAGAGAGAGAGAGAGAGAGAGAGAGAGAGAGAGAGAGAGAGAGAGAAATACACATAAAGATTTTTAAAAACATGTGAAGCCTTGAATATATACAGGTTTTATTTGTCAATTATGCCATAGTAAAACTTGAAGATGGAAATTAATTAGGACATAAACAAATGACTTAATAGTTCAGATATTTACATTAAAATTAAACAAAAGAAATATAAAATTTAAAAAATTCCTGAGTCAGAACATACACATCAAGTCATGAAGCAAAGACTCAACACTTCTTGGAAATGATGGTGACTGGGATGGTCTAGACTCCTTCTGCAGATTCAGCCATGTTGGACATTTCATATGTTCATTTCACAATGTGCTGTGCTCTTGACCTGGGGTTATGAAGTGGCTATTGAGATGATTTTCATGGAGCTGAGTATGGTAACTGAAGTCTATAATCACAGTACTTGAAAAGCTGGGGCACGGGCCGGGCAGTGATGGCGCACGCCTTTAATCCCAGCACTCAGGAGGCATAGCCAGGCGGATCTCTGTGAGTTCGAGGCCAGTCTGGACTACAGAGTGAGATCCAGGACAGGCACCGAAACTACACAGAAAAATCCTGTCTTGAAAACAAACAAACAAACAAAAGCTGGGGCAGGAGGATTGCTGTGAGTTTAAGGCCAGTCTGGGCTGTATTATAGTTCTGCCCTGTAGTCCTGGTTTGTGGGAAAAGGAAGCAGGAGGATCAGAAGTCAGAGGAAACCTCTGTTCACGGTGAAACCCTGCCTCAAACAACTACTAATAAGCATTTTCTTTGAAGTTTCTAAGCTTGAATGCCTGTTAAAGTGTGCTCAACATTCCCACCCTGTTCCTTAAATGTTAGTGAGCTTCAGTTTTTTCAATAACAACAAAAACGGGCTAACAAAATGTCACTTTGTAAAAGTGCACACATTAGAGTGTATTTATTCAACCTTGATTTTTCTTTTAAATCATTTTTTTATTTAGTAATTATTATTACACTTTTGGCAAGATATTTGTGATGAGGAGCTGGAGAGATGGCTCATCAGTTAGCACTGGCTGCTCTTGCAGAGGACCTGAGTTTGATTCCCAGCACTCACATGGTGACTCACATCTGTAACCCCAGTCTCAGGGGATCCAAGGTCCTCTTCTGCCCTTGTGGGCACCAGGCACACACATGGTTCATACACACATAGAATAATAAAATAAAACTAAAAAAGCATGATGGAGAGCAAGAGAGGCACATTGTTTAATAGTACAAAATGTACATTCTCATGACACATGGATGAAATTAAAATAAGAAAGCGATGACAGGGATGAGCAGTTGGCTCAGCACAGGGACTTGCTACCAGACCTCATGACCTGAGCTCCAACCTCAGGACCCACAAGGTGGAAAATAAAGTAAATTTTTTTTTAATTTTAATTTTACGTGGATGTATGTTTTGCCTGCATATATGTCTGCCTATCACCTGTGTGTCTGGTGCCCATGGGGGCCAGAAGAGGGCGTCATATACCCTGGAACTGGACTTACAGATGGTTGTGAGGCATCATATGGGGGGGGGGGGAATTGAACTGGGTCCTCCACAAAAGCAACAATCGGTCTTAATCACTGAGCCATCTCTCCAGCCCCCTAATATTTTTTAATAAAATTGAAGTGGGAACACAGAAGACAAGCCAAGTTAGCCATGCACTGGGGAGAAGTCAGTAGGACAGTACGGCATGGGCGTCAGACTCTGCAGGGGTGAACGGCCGCGCAGAGGAGGCCAGGAAGGAGGAGGTCAGCGCAGGACCCTTAGACGACATGTGGAAGCGACCTAAGCGGAGCTTGGCTTCCAACGGTCCAGCTCACCAGACGTGGAGAACTGGAGGGCTAATGTGAAATGTGGAACGCTGGTGCAGCCCTTCAGGTAGCTGGCACCACCCTAATGCTTCCTAAGTGGTCGGTCTGTGTATAGGTAGGACGCAGTTGTCCGTCTTCCAGAAGGAAACAGAACGTTAAGAGAGACCTCGAGAGTGGTGCCCTTCATCATGTGTGCCCTTTGTCCTACCTAGCCAGGATCTTGTCAATTTAGTGTGCGTGCGTGCGTGCGTGCGTGCGTGCGTGTGTGTGTGTGTGTGTGTGTTATGTTGTGTGGTGTGTGTGTGTGATGTGTGTGTAGTGTGGTGTGTATGTGTATGTGGTGTGTACTGTGGTGTATGGTGTGTGTGTGTGTGTGTGTGTGTGTGGTATGTTGTGTGGTGTGTGTGTGATGTGTGTGTAGTGTGGTGTGTATGTGTATGTGGTGTATGGTGTGTGTGTGTGTGTGTGTGTGTGTGTGAAGGGGGACAGCTTATTGGAGTCAGTTTTCTTTTTCCCATGTGGGTTCTGGGGATTGAACTCATGTTGTTAGGTTCACTGCAGGCACCCTTACCCCCTGAACCATCTCGCCAGTCCTAAGGCAGGAATCCCCAAAAGTCAATCACCTACAGCAGGTGTGTGCCCCGGCACAGGGGGTAGACGGACAGGATACTCCTTCACACTGTGTCCGTCAGTATAACCAGGGATTTACTTGTGGCGAGCACACTTCAGCTTGTCAAAGCCGATCTGTGTTCTGCAAAGCCTCCCTTAGCTCTACGGAGACAGGGGTGTGTGTGTGGGGGGGTGTTGTGTGCCTTAGGCTGGGAGAGCCAGTGAAGAGTTTATCTCCCATACCCATGTCAGCTGTTAGGCAAAGCAGACCATGACGTTTCAAAGTATTTCCAGTGAGGGCCAGAAAGCTTCTAGAACAGTGGTCCTCAGCTTTCCTCATGCTGAGACCCTTCTGTACAGCTCCTCATGTTGTGGTGACCCCAACCATAAGGTTATTTTGTTGCTACTTCATAACTGTAATTTTGCTACTGTTATGAATCATAATGTAAATATCTGACATGCAGGATGGTCTTTGGAGACCCTTATGAAAGAGTCCTTCATCCCCCTGAAGGGGTGTGACCCACAGGTTGAGAACTACTGTTCTAGAATAGAATGCTGTCCAAGGGCTGTCTCTAGAGCTTCTAAAACTGTGAACAAGTATTTTCTTGTAGTATCACCACCTACAGAGACAACTTTATGTAACTCAGTGGGAGGCAATAAAGCCCGTGGAAGCCAGATTTGTCTTTGAAGCAGCCTTGGAGGGGGCAGGAGCAGCTGCTCTGAAAGACTGCCTACCACATGAAAGGAGCCTGTGGGGTGAGCTGGCCCCACAGGGCCAGAGGCGGAGCTGCAAGTACAGTTTCCTGTCACATGGTCTACCCCCACACCTGGCCAGAGCTGGAACAGGAGCCGGTGCTGCCCTGGGAACAAGGCCCACAGGTGACCTGGGCGGGTCTGAGGCTTTGAGCACACCCTCTGTGATAAACGTTGCTCCAAGTCATGTTATATTGATATGACATCTGGGACATGAGCATGCTGCAAAGAATAGACCGAGGGCCAGCTGAAGGAGTTTGCTCTCCAGGACCACGCAATGGGCACACGTGTGTGTGTGTGTGTGTGTGTGTGTGTGAGAGAGAGAGAGAGAGAGAGAGAGAGAGAGAGAGAGAGAGAGAGACAGAGACAGAGACAGAGAGAGAGACAGAGAGAGAGAGGAGAGAGGAGAGAGAGTGTAGGGAAGCTAGAAAAAGGGTCCCAGGAAAAGGAACAGGCAGTAAGGGCCCATATCAGTCCCTCTCTGCACTTGGCATTCTTGGCCAACAGAAGGAGATTTAGAAATTTTCTAGAAAGATTGTTTCTACGCTAGACACCAATCAGGAACATGATATCTACTGTGTTCTACCTGGTTAGTCACAGGGTGGCAGAAGATGTAGATGACTCTAAGGAAGGCATTTCAAAGCCAAGTAGGTAGGTGTGGGACTTGAGCCCAGAGCTGATCTAAGTGTTTAGATCAGCAGTACTCGGTTGCTGTACCTTGCTATATCTTCAGCGTTCTTGGGACATCGCATGGTAACTGCTACAGGCCATCATAACAAGTTAACAAAATGGCTAATAATCATCGGAATTATTTGAGTGTTAGTACTTAAAAAGATTAAAACCGAAGCTGGGTGTTGTGGTGTTTATCTATATTCTCAGCACAAAGCAATAGGAGTTCAAGGCAGCCTGGGCTACATGAGATCTTGTCACAAAACAGAACAAGCAAACAAGATCAACCAGGTTGATGTAAACACCAGATTCATATCAACTGACCTTCTCCTTGACTTGAGCACAAGTATTCATTGAAGTATTTGGTTGATGTCTTGTAGTTTTACATACAGCATTAATCAGTTTTTCATCACTAAATGAAATACCTGGTCAGGCATAGTGGCGCACACCTTCAACTCCAACACTCAAAAGGCCCAAATAGGCAGATCTCTGTGAGTCCCAGGCCAGCCAGGGCTACATGGAGAGACTCTCTCTTAAAAATAATAAACAGAAAAAAATGTATAAAAATGCCAGGTAGTGGTGATGTATGCCTTTAATCCCAGCAGAGACAGGTGGATCTCTGTGAGTTCGAGGCCAGCCTGGTCTACAAAGTGAGTTCCAGGAAAGGCACAAAGTTACACAGAGAAACCCTGTCTCAAAAATAAATAAATAAATAAATAAATAAATAAATAAATAAATAATAAACAGACAAGTAGATGGGTGGATGGATGGATAGGTGGGGAAAAAATGAAAAATGAGTGGTTTATTTAGCATGCAGATTGGGGAGTTCCACAGCACAGTGTTGGCAAAAGCTTGGTTCTGAGCTCCATTACAAAGCCAGAGCATTGTCAAAGCCATTGCATCTCAAGTCAGGAACAGGGAAGAGGGAGAGTGCTGGAGAGCCTTAGACCTTCTCAAGGAGACCATGAGAAGCATTGGTCAGCTTGGCCTCAGTGACAGGGTTCTCTTGGAAGGCCCCACCTCCCCAAAGTGCTACTGTCCCCCCAAAACAACAGTAAGACCCCAATCTTAATAGACCCTTGAGAGACCCTAAACCATATTGAAGTTGGGCATATATTTTAATTAAATTCATTCTTAAATAAGTTTTGGTGCTACCATAATTAAAATGAATTTTTTTATTCCTTTTTCCAATTGTTGTTCATCACATTTGTGTGTGTGTATTAGTAAGTCCTAGCTACATAACAAAGAGTCCTAAAAATTGGCAGCTTAGCACAGTACTAGTCATTAGCATCTCATAGGTTCTGTGGACCCACAACTCCAATGGGTACAGTGAGGAAAGAGTGTCTGGGCCTCAGCTAGAAGACACACAGACTGAGGGCCTGGAGGGCTGACGTGCTGGGGATTCCAAGGGCACTCACGGGGCTGGTAGGGTAGCTGGCACTCCTTCCTCTCCATTTTAGGCTCTCCTCAGGAGGGACTAAGAGTCTCCATGACAGGGTGCTTGGTCTCCACTAAATCAAGAGACACAGGATACCGTGCTAATCTGCCTATTATGACCTAGCTCAGAAGTCACACATGACCTCTCCTGCCACATTCTAGTTATTAGGAGTGAGGGACTATGGCCAGCTTACATTAAAGGCAACAAACTAAGACCTAACTTTTGAAACAAAAAGTGTCGAAGTATTTGTGGGCAATTCAAGGCCACCACTGTACCCTGCATTCAGGTGGCTGCAAGAGAGGATTGTGAGTTTGAGGCCAGCCTCGGGTACATAGTGAAACTCCGTCTCAAAAAACCAAAAGCAAACAAGACACTATGTAGACAGTGATTTTTTTAATTATTATTTTGTTTTTGAGACAGGGTTTCATTATGTAGCCCTGGCTGGCCTGACCCTTGCTATGGAGACCAGGCTGGCGTCTCTCACAGACATGCCCCTGCCTTCACCTCTAGAGCGCTGGGGTTAAAGGTGTGTACCACCTGCCTCAGACAATACCTCTCATTGTTCCTCACTTCTCTGAGACCTTTCTATGTTTGTTTATTGTACATGTAGATGTTTTGACGCCACATGTGTGTGTGGAGAACAACCAGAGGGACTCTGCTCTTTTCCTGTGGTGGGTCTGGGACTAGAACTCAGGTCTTTGGGACTAGGGGCAAGTACTTTTTTTACCCACTGAAATGGCTCTGAGTTTCATGAATTGGCTTCTCACCAGCCCAAGACATCTAGTAGATTTTGTAGGTGTCTTGGGTTTTTCCTATACACAAGAGAGTATCATCTCTGAAGAACATTTTACTCCTTCCTTCCTTTCTTTCTTCCTTCCTTCCCTCCCTCCTTCTTTCCTTCCTTGCTTACCTCTGATGACTTCCTCCCATGGTTAGTCTGGTAGACCTTGAGGGTCTTGAGGGTGATACTCGGCTGGATGAAAACCTTCCCCTGCCTCCTGCTGTCAGGACACAAAGATTCGCCTCCAGCCGCAGGTTTCCTAAGCTGTGGGCTCTCCAGCCATGCTTCTTCTGTGATAACATCCCTTCTCTTCCTACTGTGCTGAGTGACCTTGTCAATGAATGTTTGGTTTTTATTTTACCAAATCCTTTCTCAGCACCTATTGAGAGGAGCATTGACTTTTTTATTAACATAGTGATTGCTTAATGTCTATTGATTTTCAGATATTAAGCTAGTTTAATATTCCTAAGTTAATCCTAATCATGATCCATTGTTTAGGTTTTTTATTCAAATTACCAATACTTTGTTAAGGATTTTTTTTTTGTATATCCAGGAGATATACAAAAGGTATTTTTGTAATACCAAGAGATATTGGTATGTTTTCCCTCTGTGATAACAGTGTTAGCACCAGGGTGAGTGCACCTGTGTGTCCTAGACATAGAACCATTCCTTCCTCTTAAATCCTGTGAAGGAGTCTCTAAGGACTGATATTATTTTCTCCTGTAATAGGATTTGAATAGGATTCACCAGTGAAGTCACTAAGGCATGGGATTTTTCTGGAATGTTCTTAGGAATTTAGTTTTTTTTTGTTTTGTTTTGTTTTTTTTCTTGTTACAAGCTCTAGCTGTCTAATTCTTGAATTTGTGTCTTTTAAGGGTTTTTTCCCCCTGTTTCTTCTAAGGAAACAGTAAAAATAAATAGGAAGTTCTTTATAATATGTCCCTTGACATTTTGCTGTCTACAGTAAACTGTGGTCATGTCCCCGGTCCTTCTCATTATCATGCTAGTTTGTACTGCTCTTGTGCATTTGTTTTATTGATATTTTCCAAAAGCCAAATTTTAGTTCCATTCATTTGCTCTCTGTTCTTCATCAAATCTTCTCCTTTATTGTTTCCACTTTATCATTATTTTCTTTCTATCTACGTACTTCACAAGCTTATATAACTGATTGGGATCTATCAAGAGCAAATAAAACTATGAACTGTTGACAATATCCTTTCACAGCAGTGTTTGGCCCATTAACAGTTAAGGTAATACATATCTGCCATTTTGACACAGTTTCCTGATATCATCTGTCTTGTTTCTCTGTTCCTCACTGCTTGGCTAATATGAGCATTTTAACACAATGGTCTAAAAACTTCTCTATTTGGGGCTGGAGATGGCTCAGTGGTTAAGAGCACTTGCTGCCCTTGTGGAGGGCCTGTATCTGGTTCCTAGCACCCATGTGCAGCTCACAACTTCCTGTAACTGCAGTCTCAGGAGCTCTAATACCCTCTCCCAGGCTCCACAGACACCAGGCTGGACTCAGTGCACATAAACATGCAGGAAAATACTCGGGCACATAAAATAAGTAGATCTAGGCAATTCTAGGTTCATAGCTGGGTTGGTTGTCTGGCTGGCCATCTTTGCCCTGCATGGTCACTGTCACTGATCTTTAGGGCTGCAGTATACATCTTTAATGCACAGTTTACTTCAGGTGAATATTTGATTATATCTATCAAAACCTGGGTAGGGGTGGGGATATAGTTCAACTGGCAAAGTGCTTGGAAGTCTCAGGTTCAATCCCCTGTACCTATAAACTGGGTCTGGGGGCTTTTACTGATAATCCCAGAACTTGGGAGGTGGCGGGAGAAGGATCAGAAGTTTAAGATTATCCTCAGCTACATAGTGAGTTAGAGGTTAGCCCAGGATACAGGAGGCCCTGTCTCAAATAAGTAAATGACAGGGATGTGGAATAGTGAAAATTCTTTGCTATTCTTTTCATTCATATATATATTCTTTATTCATACATCTTCTAATGAAATAAGGATTTTATATATATTAAGATTGAAGTAGCTGGGCAGTGGTGGTGCACACCTTTTAATCCCAGCACTCAGGAGGCAGAGACAGGTGACTCTCTGTGAGTTCGAGGTCAGCCTGGTCTACAGAGTGGGATCCAGGACAGGCACCAAAACTACACAGAGAAACCCTGTCTCGAAAAAACACACACCCCAAAAAAAGATTGAAGTAAATTGCCAGTATTTTATATTTATATTTTATATTTACATTTATATTTATTTTATATTTGTGTGACTGGTAGCTTTTGTTTTCTTTGTGTTTGTTTATTTTCATTCAGCTTGTTGAACTTACAGGATTTGTAAAATAATATTTTTCATCATCTTTTAAGATTTTCAGCAATTACAGTTTCAAGCATTTTTCCATCTATCTCTCCTCTCATTTGGAGACTCCAGTTGTGTCTGCTCTACCTCCTAAGTGCTGGGCTGACAGTTGTACTTCCACACCTGGCTCTTACTGTTCTTCTAAAGACAGCACTGTGACTGGGTTAAGTCTCCCCCACGGGATCTCGGATCACCCAAATGACCTCTTCCATGACCCCATACACAGGAGGGGTCAGGACGCCAAACCTTTCCGTTTTAGAGATCACAGTGCAGTGTATAACAGATGGGGGAGGGAGCCCCATTCTCTGTTAACCAGTGTTGTGAAAGGGTTCATTTCTTCCCACATTTGGCCATTTTCTAGAACCTTCCTAGTGATTCTCATGAGAAATAGCATGGAGGCGCACACCTCAAATTCCAGCACCCAGGAGGCAGAGGCGGGCAGATCTCTGTGAGTTTGAGGCCAGCCTGGTCTATAGAGTGAACTCCAGGACAGCTAGAGCTACATAGTAAGACTTTGGAGAGAGAGAGAGAGAGAAAGAGAGAGAGAGAGAGAGAGAGAGAGAGAGAGAGAGAGAGAGAGAGAGAGAGAGAGAAATGCCAAAGATGGGGCCTGTTGAGCACTGTGAGAATTAGACCACACTCAAAGTTTGAATTAATTGGTATAAAGCTTGTTTGTGTTCATCTGTTATACAGTAAAAAGGGAAACAAAATCTTTTTTTTTTTCCTTTTTAAATTCCCTGCTGTGTGCCTGTGACTGAAATGTTGATAAACATTTGTCCCATACAGATTAGGTCATTTAATTTCTACCAAAAAATAAAAAACCTGACCAAGGGTATTTTATTTGATTCTTCAAAGACAGAAACAAGTTGAGAGAAGTTAAATTGGTCACATGGATAGATCAAAGTCACACAACTACATGGCTGAGTCCTGGGTTCAAACACAGTATATCTACCTGGCCATACCCATGCCTCTTTCCAGAAATGGCTCCATTCACATTAAACAGAAATGCCTACAAGGAAGGGAACCATGAACTCAGCCCCCAGGTGTGAGGAGCATTTGCTTAGAGACAAAAGCTGGAACCCATTCAGCGTGTCTCTAATTGAATCCAGTAATGGATTATCTGTAATGGAGGCTTTCTGGAACATTCTGAGTGAGCATCACCAAGCTGCATGTGTTCTCACTTTGCATTGTGTCTGAGGATCCCGTCTCCACCCAGAAACACACGTCTACAAACCTCTCAAATGCAATTGTCACTCAAAATTTTGGGGGGAATTTGCTGACCGTCCATATACAGTGTCACCCAGAGGAATTCATCTTAAGTGCCACAGTGATTGTGTGAGGTCAGAGGGCAACATGGTGGGAGGGATCAGTTCTTTCTGCCCACCTTTCCATGGATCCCAGGGATCAAACTTGGGCCACTAGGCTTGTGTAGTGGGGACTTTTACCCACTGAGCCTTCTGGCTAGCCCCAAAGGGCTTCTTTCTTATTCCCCGGTAGGGGTATTTAGAATAGCTCCTCGGTAATGCTAACATGCTGGGACCAAGCCCATCCTTTGCGACGCCAGCTGTCTGTGTGGCCCAAAGTACAAGCTTTGCAATAAGCACACATGGAAATGGAAGCCCAGGCTCCAAGCCCCAGGAGAGTTTAGTCAGTCTTCCAGGTCCATCATGTGGTGACTTTCCTAGGTTATAAAGTTGTCTGTTTAATAAAAGTATGCTGTGAACATTTTAACACACCATAATTGCTTTTCCTGATTTCATGTTACCTCTTTGATCTTGGAGACTCTGTCGTAAAAGTAAAATCTATACAAACGATTCACAAGCACGCACAGGCCAAAGTCCCTGCCCCCTGTTTGGAAAGGCTTGAAGCTAGAGAAGCAGGGAGTCAAAGCCGGACACTCCTCCCAGAAGATGACAGGCAGATTTTGTGGCGCTTGATTCCGGTTTCCTTAGGCTCCCTTTTGTGTGTGTGTTTACCTCCTGTGGCACCCTCCCTGGACAGGATAGGATGTCTTCTGGGGGGTCACACCTCTCTTAGTCAACTCCACAGCCCGGCTCAGAGCGCATCCTCCCTACATACCTCCAAGAATCCTGCTGTCTTTTTCCTTCTCTTCCCAGTGAACTGAACACTCACTGATTCCCCCAGCTCCACCCTGTGTAAACAGCTCCCCGTGAGTCACTTTTCTTGTTTCTAGTGTAGTTGTATCGTTGTGTGTGTGAATAATCATTGTTTTCTTTCGCATGACTACACATCTCTTCCCATCGCCTTGTCAGGTGTGTGTGGCTAGGAAAGAACTGTGTTCAAAGTCTGTCTGAGATGATTCCTGACTTGTTTACTCGCTTCGAGTAATTTAACTACTGTGTGTGTGTGTGTGTGTGTGTGTGTGTGTGTGTACATGCCATAGCATGCATGTGGAGGTCAGAAGACAACTCTCAGGGGTGGGTTCTCTGCTTTCACCATGTAGATTCCAGGGATGAACCTCAGATCATCGAGGCTTGGCGGCAAGTGCCTTTACCTGCTCAATATCCTCACTGGCCCTTAAAGTTTATTTTACGATTTATTTACTGAAAAAAGCCCCTCTTATTTCTTAATCTCAGCAAGGAAGTTACCTTGAGATGTTATCTGCAGGTTTATAAACCATTGGAAGTTTTCACTTTCCCCTAGCTGCTGTTAATTTGCCTTCCAGGGCTCCTAGTGGAGGATGGCAGCCAGGACAGACCTGACAGCCAGTGTTTCCCTTTCAGGCCGTGCGGGGACTTTGTAGCCTCCTTAAGTCTTGCTTGATGTCTTTATGCTGTACTATCTAGAGTCACCCTCCCCAAGTAGTTTTTGCAAACCAACTCCTCGTTGTCCTCGTTTTGTTTTCGCTGTTCCCAAACTCTGGGCAGCCTGTATTTTTCTCTCTCGGTAGTGAAGATCCATCCCCTACACCGCGAGTTCATCACTCAAGCGGTCATTCACATAAGCACGCCTGCCCTCTTGTGTCCAGAGAGGCTGCTACAGCAGGAGGTGGGTACCAAACCTGCTGTGTAGAAAGAAGCACTGGTTCTAAGCCAGGGATCTTCCTCCAGGGCTTGCTCACCTCGGCCGTGCACGCTTGTACAGTTTGGGCACTGCGAAGGGAACTCAGAAATGAATGGGATGTCCCTGAAAACTGGCCCAGCCTCTGTCCTGTGCCTGTGTCTTCCCAGAAATTGCATTGTATAGACTGGAGGAGATAACTCGCTCTGGCTTCTGAATCTCCTTGTGTAAGCTAATCCACCCTGTGGAGAAGCTCATTAAGTCAGTTGGACATCCTCTTACCATTTCACAGTCTTACTCTGAGACTCTGGGAATTAAACTTAGATTGTGAGAGCCGGATGGTGTCACGCACTCTCGGGCTATCAGAGGGGAAATAGCCATTGCCAGGTTTGGTGTGAGCTGTGCACGTAATTGAAATGCAGTCTCCCAAGCCATTTTGTTCTCATTTATTGAGGTAGATAAGAGTTTCATGTGGCCCAAGTTGGCCTTGAACTTGCTGTGTAGCTGAGGATGTCCTTGAACACGTGGTCCACTTTTCTCCACCTCTGAGGCACTAGAACTCTAGATGTGACCACCACACCTGGCCATGCTTCCAAGACTTTGCCTTGATGTGACCCCCTTATTGGACCCCACCCTTCCTAGTCCATTCCAGGCTCCTAATGGTTGCACAATGACACACATCATTCTGTTGGTGTACTTTCGGGTGTTACATGTATGTTCTTTTTGTACATAAGAAGGAAGACATTTATTTTAGAGTTTTAGGAGAGAGAAAATGAAAATCAAACTCGTTTCTTTAGATATTAATGTATATGAAAAGGCTAATATATTTTGAGTATAAAAAGGAAGTTAGTGTAAAGAAAAATACATTAAAGAGTTTGAGTTAGCCATTCGCAATGTGTACATTTATTTAAATATCAGATGTACATAGATATATACAGTTTTACCTTTTAGTTAACAAACCCAAACAAGGGAACCCCCAGGGATGGTTCAATGGTTAAGAGCACTTGCTGCTCTGCAGAGGGCCTAGATTTGGTTCCCACCACCCACATGGCAGCTCACAGCTATCTGTAATTCCAGGCTCCAGGGGTTCTGATGTCCTCTTCTGGCCTCCTCAAGCACTGAACATATGTGGTATAAGGAATACATACATACATGCAGGCAGACTATTCATACACATTGTGTGTGTGTGTTTAAGACAGAGTTCTCTGTGTAGCCCTGACTGTCCTTGAACTCACTCTGTAGACCAGGTAGGCCTCAAACTCAGAGATCTGCCGGCTTTTGCTTTCCAAGTTCTGGGATTAAAGGCATGCACCACCACTGCCTGGCTAAATTTAAAATATCCCAAAACTATAATACTAAGAGCCAGCAAGATGCCTCAGTGGGTAAAGGTGCTTGCTTTGAAATCCTTGGAATTCATATAAAGGTGGAAAGAGAGAACCGTTGATTCGAGTGCCTACTGTTATGATAAACACCATGACCGAAAGTATGTTGGAGGGGAAAGGATTTATTTCAGCTCACAGCCTATAGTCCATCACTAAGGGAGGGCAGGGAGGGAGCCTAGAGGCAGGAGCTAAAGCAGAAGCCGTGGAGGAGTGCTGCTTCCTGGCTTATTTAGTTTGCTTTCTTATTATGTCAGAACCACCAGCCCAGGGATGGCACTGCCCATAGTCATCTGGGCCCTCTCAGAGCAATCATTAGTCAAGCAAATGCCCCACAGGCTTGCCTATAGGCCATCTGATGGAGGCATTTTCTCAACTAAGATCCCCTCTTCCCAGGTATGTCCAAGTTCATGTCAAGTTGCCAAGACCAAACAAACAAAACCAGGACAAGAGCTGACAGCACCAAGTTGTTCTGTGGTCTTCACTTGTGTGCCACAGCACAAGTGTCTGCACACATCACATACGCACACAACCCTGAGAAACTGAATACAAATAAATAATAAAAACAAAATAGTAAGTGAGCAACAGTTTAGACAACAAAAAATGTAGGTATTAGTACTCAGATATGCCAGAAAGAACGGGGAGGATATGAAATGGTAGACATCTGGGCCCATGTCATCTGCTCTGTCATAGCAGAGGAGTTTAGACAGGGTGATTTTCAAATACAAGTCTGTTGCCTGCAGTTCTAGGCACTGGGGAGTCCAAGGGAGGGCCGCGGCAGACTCGCTGTCCGCTGAAGGTCCTTCTCTGTAGCTGGTACCTTTCGCTGTGTTCTCACATGGTGGAGGAGGCGAGCCTGCTCCCTCTGGCCCCTCTTCTAAAAGCTCTAGCCTCATCTTTGAGAACTGATCAGAGGGGCCTCGCCTGTGTCTGGCTCTCAGACATTCCTTGAACACGCTCCTCCTCCGTTGTCAACCTCCGCCAGCGATGACGATGCTCGGCTTCGCCCTGCTCCAGCCGTGACTGAGCTGCCTGTCCACACAAGCCGCAGCACAGACCTCAACACAATCCCGCATTGTCTCCGACATTTAGAAAACCCGGTGAACTGGGGTGTCAAAGTCTATGTTCAAACCCATGTTCAGGTTTATACATGTAGATTCATCTATGTTTAAAAGTCTCAAGTAAAATTTGTAAAACACAGATTAGAAAAAGGAGGAAGATGTCTACATTCTTAACTGCCTAGCAATGTAGCCTACTGATACCCTCCCTAATTACAAGTTCCTCAAAGTCCTGCCAAACGGTCCTAGTTCTGTCTGCTGTGTTCATACCAACTATGTAACACATAGCACCTATCCCCTAGCACTCATACACACACACACACACACACACACACACACACACACACACACACCCCTCAGGTTGCCAAACTTTCCTGGAAGAGAATCTAAGAGCGGGGTACCTAAGAGGCACCCATGTATGCAGCAGTCCATAGCTACAAAGCAGCCTTGTCAAAGTTGGGGGCGGGGCTGCTACAGAGAAAAGGACACCACAGCAGCCCCTTTGCCAGACCCCCAGTGTGTATAAAGCCCTGTGTGGTGGTCGGTGGCTGCCTGGACCATGTGCACACGTGATGACCCGTGCTTATGTCGTTCCTCTAGGGTTCCTGGAGTCTCTGGATGACTTCTACATTCTTAGCAGCGGCCTCATATTGCTACAGACCACCAACAGTGTATACAATAAAACCCTGCTGAAGTTCGTGGAACCCGAGACTCTCCTGGCCTGGCAAAGAGTCCGTGTGGCCAACATGATGGCAGACGGCGGTAAGGACTGGGCAGAGATCTTTTCAAAGCACAACTCTGGTAAGTGGTCCTAAGCAGTCACCCTCAGGCGTGCACCTATGCTAATTACGCCTTACAGTTGTTAATCAGTTGACAAGTTGATAGACCCATGTTGCCCTGTGTCTCCCAACATTTCAGGTACCTACAATAATCAGTACATGGTCCTGGACTTGAAGAAGGTTCATATCAAGAAGCGCCTTGACGAAGGCACTCTGTATATCGTGGAGCAAATTCCTACATACGTAGAATATTCGGAACAAACCAATGTTCTAAGAAAAGGTACCATCTTCCCAGCCTGTCAGGACTGAGTGCCTGTCTGTGTGTTCTGGCTTCGTTTCTGTTGTTGTGATACCCTGAGAGCAAGCAGCTTAGGGGTGGAACGGTTTATTTTACTTGCAATCCCACGTTACACTCAATCATGGTGGAAGAGTCAAGGCAGGAACCTGACGCAGCTAAATCTCCATGTCTGTGGTCAAGGGCAGAGAGGAAACGCGCCCATACACATGCTTACCACTCAGTTAGCTTTCTCTGCTCTTCCCTAGTCCAGGGTCCAAACCCACCCACTCTGGGGCTGTCTTCCAGACAGGCACACAGGCCGACCTGACTGAAACAATCCCTCACTGGGATCTCTTCCTGCATGAGTCTAGGTTGTGTGAAGTTGAAAGTAAAAACGCTGTGTGTGACAGGGGATGTGCTGTGTGACAGTGACTGATGGCTCTGTCACTGAGTGACAGTTACCCTGAAAGAATTATCATTCAACACAACATGTGAGAGGATACCTCATTCTCTCATGGGGGATTGGGATGCCCCCCGAGCCCCTCTGACCCTAACAGCTCTAACATTGCCTTCTGTCTTGAATGCTGGAAGTGAAGTTTTAAGTTCCACTCAGCACATCCTTGTGGGGTATTGCTCTGACTCAGGTGTCTCTATAAACTCTGGAGCGTCATATAGCAAAGGTCATGAGTCCAGAATAGGGAGAACTGGAGCAGGCCTGATGTACTGGGCCTAGTAGAACCTAACTAAAGAGGATACCATTAGTGTAAGGGGTCAGAGACGGTGGCCTTGGCCATCAAGGGTACAGCCCAGACAGGTGGAGCCCAGGAATTGAATCTTGGCTTCCCAACAATCTCAGGTAAATGACTCAATCTCTCCAATCCTTACTCTCTTCATATATAAGTCAGGGCAATTGTGATGTAGACCCACCAATCACTCATTATTTTAAATGCCAAAACTCAAAAGTCAAACATTATTGTTTTGATACCTGGTAATATATATATTCCAAACTAAACTAATTTGGTAGGAAAAGCTCCCCCAAACTATAAAACTGGGCTTGCGCGGTCTTCTGCCCTCACCCCTCATAAAGACATTGCTTATCATGATAGTCATTTTTTTTTGTCTCTGTGACAAATCACATGATGAAAACTTAGAAGAGGCAAGTTTTATTGTGAGTCACGGTCCTGTGTAACAGGTCCACAAGTCAAAATTTTAAGACTAGCCACTTTCCTACATTGACTCTTTTTAAAAGTTTTTTCATTGATATATATTGTCTATAACATTAGATTTCATACTGCCATTCTTGCACAGATGCATGTTTTTATCATTCTCTCCCTCACTTCCACCCCGACCCTCGCTAGTCCCTTTCCTCTTCCAAACTGGTCCCTTCTGCTTTCATGGCTTGTTTTTCTCTGGGCATGGGGGAGACATGTCGAGTTTGACTAGGGTGATTGACAGTAGCTTGGGTAACTTATCAGTGGTTACTACAGAGGAAAATGTCTCTAGGTCCCCTTAGGGCCAGTGCTTCCCAACCTTCCTCATGCTGAGACCCTTTAATACAGTTCTTGTTGGGGTGACCCCCCCAACCATAAAATTGTTTTGTTGCTACTTCATATTGTAATTTTGCTACTATTATGAATTGCAATGTAAATATCTGCTATGCAACCCTCAAAGGGGTCGCGACCCACAGGTTGAGAGCCACTGCTCTAGACACCCTTCTGGGCCTTTTCCTCGTGTTCTGTTGCTTGGTCACAGGAAAGTTCCAGATAAGCATCATGTTAACCATTCCACTGAGGGGATAAAAGGCTCAAGAAGAAATAGGAGATGCTCTCAAATACAGATACTGTGCAACCATTCTTTAAATTAAAAAAAAAAAAATGCCTCCCAGTCTTTGAAAGCATCTCTGGGATGGAGGTAGTTTTGCTTTTGAGAGCCAAGGCAGGCAACTGAGCTTGGTATCTTGCTTACAGGAGGGGATGGTAATGCTTAAACATCACCAGGTTGATCTGGAAATAAATAAGCTTCCATAGTAAGTGGTTGTTTTTTTTTAATTATGAGACTTTAATGAGAATGTGAAGGACAAAAGAGACACTGTTTTGAGGGAGCTGTTCTTATAGTATTAATTATCAATAATTAATTTAATACCAAGACTGGCACTACTGTAAGTAACTGGAGCTGCTTGAACACATTTAGTGTCTGCAGTGAACCTTAAAAAGAAAGGATTATTTATTTGTACGATACTGGATTAGTTACGTTGTATTGTTGATCTTCAGCCTACGGGCCTAGCATATCTGACCAACTTTCCTGTGAAGCAGGATTTCTTGAAGGGCTGTCGTACCTTGTCTTGGCAAGGTTTGGCAGTCCTTTCTTTCGGGTCCTGCTTGTCCATTTTGGACAGCCTACTGTCGGCAGTCAAACAAGGACACTTTCTTGCCCACTGGCTAACTTTTGCTGCAAAGAAAGTAAACTCAATATAGAGTTTGCTTCAATGCCCATCATTTTCTCTGAAGTAGACTAGTGCTGCCAGGAGCAGACATGTTTCATTGCCATTAAAAAAAATCTATTTTATTAAAACAGCTTAATTGCCATATTCTGTAGATCTCTGAAGTGTTTGAAGATGACCTGTCTATCTAAAATATCTGTCTGACCTTGAAAACATACCTAACCTGACTACAAGTTTGATTGTAATAGGTGACTAACTACTAACCTGCATTTCTTTATTTCCTAATTAGTTGGTAATAATAACTTTCAAGGACTAGCAATTCACATTACATTGCTAAATGAACTGTATAGGTACAATAACTTGAGCAAGATTAGAAGTGTATGTACAGTATCTTCTAACAAAATTAATCTCAAATTTGTATCAATATACAAAATTTGTATATGATATATAAAAATCTAATCCAATGTAAAATACTTAAGACTAGTAGTTGCTTTTTAAAAGTAGATTCAATAATTTACCTTTTTATCTTATCATATCTATATACTCCCTTTTTTCTTTTCAGAGTAGATTCAATAATCTACTCTTTTATCCTATCATTTCTATATTTTTTTTTCAGATTCAATAATCTACCCTCTTATCTATATCCTCTTTTTTTCTTTTTCTTTCTTTTCAAGCAAGAACCCTGAATCTAATCTCCTTTGTTTAGCTTTTTTCCTGACCATTATCAATTAACAACTTGTAACCAACCATCCTAAACAATGACAATTATCCATAACCCATAATTTAAGAATGTGGGCATAGTCTTCTAGGTTAATTCCTGCTGATTGGGGGCACTGGTAATCTTATAGAGACACAAAGAAAATTTAGGATTGTGGTCAAGTCTTGATTGGAATAGTCTGTGAGGCTGTATCATCTCAGCTAGCCATCTCAATAATTGTCCTGAGCAGTTTGTAGTCCAAAGCTGATCTTTGGGTGGTGTTTGTCAGCTTGGTGGCATTATCATCATCCTGATGGAATCATCGTGTGGGATCTCATCATCTTTTTGGATACTTCAAAGATCACATTGGGTTAAATTATTCCTTTTCTTGGTAATTTTTTTTTATGGTTTAATTTTTAATTTTTTTTCCATCACAGGCAATTTATTTTGTTCTATTCATTCACAGTTAATACAGAAAATACTTGGAAACATTTCCATATAATGTTTGACACAGAAATCATCAAATAGAAGTATACAATGTTGACAGGAGGCAGTACATTTATAATTTATAACTCCAAATGTATTTATAAATTAGAAATGGAAAGATCTACAAATGAAATTATGAAGGTTCACCAAAGTCATTTAATCTGTCAGTTTCTCATTCATTTTTATGTCTTAATAATATTCTATTGTATGAATAAGCCACATTTTATTTCTCTCCAGTATTTGATAGCTATTTGAGTTGTTTTAACTTTTTTACTATTAGCAACACACTGCTGTAAACCTTCATGTACATGTTTCATAGGTGCACATTTTCAGTAGTTTGAGGTTTTATTCCTAAGGGTAGAATTGTTGAGTAACAGAGTAACAATGTTTTGCATTTTGACCAACCACCAAACTGTTTTGCCAAAGTGGCACACCATTTTACAATCTCACCAAATCCTTGTTTTTAAGGCTCTGATTTTTGTACAAAAGCATTCAATCATTCTGTCAGACCAAACCAGGAAAAGTAAGCTATAGTTCAGAGCTGTTCTATTCCATTTACTATGCAAAGCCAATCTTGGCGTTTGCAACTCTCAGCCCTTTTGAGTATTCTTGCAGTGTTCACCTTTTCCTCTACCACTATTTTTTTCTTCTTTTTTTCTGGTTTATTTCTATCTATTACAAATGTATAAAAAATCCTCCATCAACGCTGCTGATAGCAGCAGAACCTTGAGAAATATACCTTTGGTTTGCCTCAGAAAAGGAACACATATTGCACTGTAAAGTTTATAAAATTGGCGCAAAACATTGTGATAATGTTACAATACCAGTTTTAAGAGTTCAGTGACTAATGGGGAGCCGATGGGATACATGCAGAACTGTGAAAGCGATCTCACTTAGCCAGCTGTACACGTAGACTGTAAATCTACATTCAGATCATTTCTGAACTAAGACTATCATCTCAGTTTATCTGTTGAGGTCAACCAGGAAACCCTAGAATATACCTTGATTTTTGCAAAAAAACAAAATAGGGGGAGGGGTTTCTTCAGCATTTCAGTCCACGAGTAACAGTATCCTAACAGACAAAGTGTTCTCTCACTGTCAACATAGAATGAACTGCTGCTGGAGGTCAACTTGGGCTTTAATTTGCATTAGCACTTACATGCATAGTAGTCCAAGTTGTTGACCTCATGACTTTTAAAAGTAACTCTAGAAAAGTAAAATGGCCCTTCTTGGAAGACTAAAGAAAGACATCCAGCCACAGTTGTTAAGAAGCAGCTCTGAAAAAGAAAATATAACTTAAGATATTTGAAAAAAACAAGGTGAATACAGGTTCAAAAGTAATTAAGATACATTTTCTTAAGGCTATCTAGAATTAGGCTTTAAAGAATTCTACCATTTCAAGTTTACCACTAGTTACTAGATACCTATTTACAAACAAAATGTTCACCTTTTTTGTTCCTTTATCAAGAGAAAAATCTACCTTCAGACTATGAGGGTGGTGATGGGGAGGGACTAGAAAACAAGATTCAAACAATCCCATGCAAATATCACATTTTTCAAATGGAAGAACTGCAAACTGCACTAGAAGTTCCAATCACTAAGACACTTTCCATTGAAATGATTTAAGTACAAGTACATGGCACCAAGGTTTAGGTCTAATATAGGCCTGACAACCAAGTCCTTGTTTTCTGGAAGAAAGGCCTCAAAAGTCCCACTCAATTCCACATAACAATACTTCAAAGATCAATTAGGTTTTCCTTTCCTTAATATTTTTGTTTTTGACTTCTAATCTTAAAGACTAGATTAAAACTTAGCTCATTTCCCAGAAGGCATTGCTTCCCTTTGCTCTATGAAAGAGTCCACCAAGACCTCTTCCTCAAAACCATCTAGCCCCCAGCCTCCAGCCTGTGCTTATGATGCATCTTTCTCAACATCCTGAAAAGGTAATGTAGGTAAAATATGCTCGTAAACATCAAAACTAGTTGTTGGAAAGACGTAACTAGCTTTATAATTTAAGTTTTAAAGCATAAATACTTGCAGCTTAATCTGCACTGACAATGACTGTCAAAGCCCAGAATTCAACATTTACAAATTCTCATTCACACACACAAAACACACTATTATCACACAACTTGTGTCTTGAGAGAATCTTCTGCTTTTTAAATCTTTGGCCTCCCAGTCAATCCCAAGTTCAACCAACTTTTCTGAGTTCTGGTAGTTACCTGGACCACTGAGGCATTGCCACAAGACTTCTTCTCTTTTGAAACATCCTTTTTCTCTAGATATTAGGATAGCTACACCAGCTTGTCTCTTCTTTGGTGTATGTTGGTGTGGGATTATCTATTGCTTGATTTTTCATGGATGTGTTTAGCTTCTTTGGGTTGAATTTTCCCTTCTAGTGCTTTCTGTAGGGCTGGGTTTGTAGACAGGTATTGATTAAATCTGGTTTTATCCTGGAATATTTTGTTTACTCCGCCTATGGTGATTAAGAGTTTTGCTGGGTATAATAGTCTGGGTTGGCATCCGTGGTCTCTTAGTGTCTGCATGAGATTTGTCCATGATCTTCTAGCTTTCATAGTCTCTATTGAGTAGTCTGGTGTTATTCTGATGGGTTTACCTTTATATGTTACTTGGTCTTTTTCCTTTGCGGCTCTTAATATTTTTTCTTTGTTCTGTGTGTTTAGTGTTTTGATTATTATGTGACGAGGGGACTTTTTTTTTGGATCCAGCCTATTCGGTGTTCTGTAAGCTTCTTGTGTCTTCATATGTATTTCTTTCTTTAGGTTAGGAAAGTTTTCTTCTATGATTTTGTTGAATATATTTTCTGTGCCTTTAAGTTGGTATTCTTCTCCTTCTTCTATCCCTATTATTCTTAGGTTTGGTCTTTTCATGGTGTCCCAAATTTCCTGGACGTTTTGTGTTACGACTTTTTTGTCTTTAGTGTTTTCTTTGACTGACGAATCTATTTTCTCTATCATGTCTTCAGTGTCAGAGATTCTCTGTTCTATCTCTTGCAATCGGTTGGTTATGCTTGTTTCTGTAGTTCCTGTTCGTTTTGCCAGGATTTCTATTTCCAGCATTCCCTCAGCATGTGTTTTCTTTATTGTCTCAAATTCATTTTTCAGATCTTGGAATGTTTCTTTCATCTGTTTAATTGCTTTTTCTTGGCTTGCTTTGATTTCTTCCCATTTTTTGTTCGTTTTTTCTTCCATTTCTTTAAGGGAGTTTTTTATTTCCTCTTTAATGGAGTTTTTCATTTCCTCTTTAAGGGAAGTTTTTATTTCCTCTTTAAGGTAGTTTTTCATTTCTTCTTTAAGGAAAGTTTTTATTTCTTCATTGAGGGAATGTTTTATTTCTTCTTTAAGGGCCTCTATCATCTTCTTAAAGTCATTTTTAGGGTTGATGTCTTCTGTTTCTTCTGTCATGGTATGTTTAGGTCTTGCAGGTGTAGAATCACTAGGTTCTGATGTTGCCATATAGGTCTTTATGTTGTTGCCTGTATTTTTGCACTGGCGTCTACTCATCTTCTCCTCTGTGTGGTGCAGGTGGTGTCTGTGTCTGAGAATGCCTCTCTTGTTCTAATTTTTAGTCTTGGTTTAGTAGGGGTTCTTGGTTAAATTGGTGCTATTGGGCTGTTTCTTCAGGGACAGCTGATTTCAGTCGGTGAATTATATACTTATGATTCTCGTGATCTGGTTTGGTGACTGGGTAGCGCCTTCTTCTGTGTTCCCAGGTCACGTTTTGTTCATTTGTCAACTCCTCAGCTGATCTTGTTTCTTCAGACTTCAAACTGTAGGTATCTGAATCCTCTCCCAAATGGGTTTCAGCTGAGCAGGGTAGTCTCACCAACACCTCCAAGTTGTTGGGTTTCCCAGGATCAGCAGTTGTGCCCTGGGTTGTCCCCAGACGGAGTGTCCAGACTCACCCGGGTTCCGACCCACGGAGATAGCCTCTTCCCCAGGTGTTGGGGCTAGGGGCGTCCTCGTTCCAAGCTGTGTCCGCCCCTCTCCGTCCCCGGGCCTGTCCACCACTGTGGCTCGCCGCCACAGGCCCACCTGTGTCCACTTGTCTCCGCCGCTGGGCCTGTATGTCCCTGTCAACTGCCGCTGGGTCTGTCTGCCTCTGCGGGTGGCCAACGGGCCTGTATGTCTCTGCCGGCTGCCACCGCGGGTCTACCTACCTCTGCTTGTCACTGCTGCCGGGCCCATCCACCTCTGCGAACTGCCACGGGGCCTGTATGTCTCTGCCGGTTGCCGCTGGGCCTGTATGTCCCTGTCGGCCGCTGCCACCGGGCCTTTCCACCTCCGCGAGTCACCAACCTGCGTCCGCCTGTCTCCGCCTGGTGGCCTGTCTACTTTTGTGGAATGCCGCTAGGCCTAAATGTCTCTGTCGGTCGCCGCCGCCGGTCCTGTCCACCTCCGTCTGCTTATCTCTGCTGCAGGGCCTGTCCACCTCTGTGGGCCGCTGCTGGGCCTGAATGTCTCCGCCAGCCGCCGCCGCCGCCGGGCCTATATGTCCCTGTCAGCCACTGCTGCTGGACCTGTCTACCTCGGTGGGCCGCTGCCACAGGCCTACCTGCATCTGCTTGTCTCCGCCATCTTGACCTATCTCGGACTCTGTTCTTGGTAATTTTTTTCTGGGTAGTTCTCTTTTCTTTTTTGGATGCTTATTTGTCCAAAGGTCTTTAAATTCTTCAAGATGATTGTTTTCATTTTCCTGAAAGACAAAAACAAAATCCTTCCCCAACCTTAACTTTTGGGAGGTTCCCAATCTAATCTTTATCAATTTTGATTTGTAGTTTCTCCTGATTATTTTGTTCTCTTTTGTATAACTATTCTATCATTAGAGCTGTATGTTTTTTTTACAATAGACATTAGGTTCTTTAATTGTTCTGGGAAGGAGTTTCCTCCACAATTACAGGAAATGACTGGATGGAATTTGACAGAGGCCTGTGAGAGGCCCCTCAGGACATTCCCTGAGGGAAAAAGATTACCTTGACTGTCCCTTGTTGATCTACATTAATTAGTCCAGTATCTGCCTTTACCATATCTTCTGCATAATCCAGAAGAGAAGAGTGTTCTGTTGGGATTATTCCTTGAGAAAACATTATTTCTAGGAACACCTTGTTTATAGTCCCTTTTTAGGTGACCTTGTTTAGCACAATTGAAACATTTGACATTACTATTTTTCTTCAAACCTCTGGAAATCAGCTCTCCTATCCAAGCATCATCATGGTCATGAGATTCAATATTAATTGTATCTCAGATCCATTCTTTCAAGGGTACTGATCTTGCCTTTAATGGCCTAATTATTCTTTTGCGTTGTGCATTAGCATTTTCAAAAGCCAGAGATTCAATTATTATTTGTCTAGCTTCTGAATTTGGTATTATTCTATTCACGGCTGAAGTCAATCTTTGTAAGAAATCAGTGAAAGTTTCTTTTGGGCCCTGTATAACTTTAATAAATGATTCAATTTTCTTTCTACTTCTTCAATTCTGTCCTAAGCATTCAAGACTGCCATTTGGCATAAAGCTAGGGTGTGATCATCATATAAAGATTGTCTTTGTATATCAGAAAAATTGCCTTCTCCAAGAAGTTGATCTTGGGAAATTTCAAGACCTCTAGCTCCACTTCATTGTTCAATGGTCTTAGCCTCATCCTCCCACCAGGTCCTCCACTGTAATTGGGGACCAGCTTCTAAGACAGCTGTAACCAAATCTCTCAAGTCTTGAGGGGATAATTCTATTACAAGTTGACTACAAGTTTAGCATCTGCTTCATGAAAGATGAGTGGATGTCATATGAGACTATTGCTTCTTTGAATCACCTCAAATCTAACATTTGCACAGGAGTCCAGTCAGCTCTTACACAGCCTTGAGGATATCTATCACTGGGTAGTTCCTGTAAGGTTACTGGATAGATTAGGGTTGGCTGTTTGAAAGCCTTAGGCTGTTTTCCTGTAACCTTATAATGCAATGCTGAGATTGGCTCTGTAAATTCTTCTGTCTGGGTCTGTATATCTCTATGATCAGTTTTACCGAGTTTTTCTAAAACTTTTATCTTGGCACTCATTTTAACCAACATTTTTAATGATAAAACAGAAATGATCAAGCAAATAGTATCTATAATTGACATTACATAAATCGCATCAACATTAATTATCCACTCATGTTCCATTTTCAGACAATTAATCAAAGACCAAACTCCCTTTATTGTAAAAATGCTTCCCATTTTTTAATGTGGAGGGAAAAACTTTTTTTTAACTAATTCCCCCTTAAAGAAATCCCAATTGACTGACCAAATCTGTCGACAATGATGATTCAGATGATGGTGAAGTGAGGCAGCTACCTAGTGTGGCAGCAGCCTGAGGAGGGGTCCAGGGAAAGCTAAAGGGAAAAAACTAAAGAGCCAGCTGTCTGCACGGGGCACCTGGGAAAGCAGCTAATTCTTGTGGTTTTGGAGCCCCAAACCTATGGCGTTTGCTGCAGAAAGGCTGCAACCAAAACCTAGGCGGCAGGGTAGGGACTCTGGCTACGTGGAGCTCTGGCAAGTGGCTTTTTCATGAATTCATGCCCCCAAATTTGGATGCCAGATGTTGCTCTAATCTTAAATGGTCTTTTAATAAAAACCCGGAGCCAGATATTGAGGTAAATGCTGAAAGATCAGAGAGACAAAGGAACAAGCCACGGCCACATCTCACCTCACCAACTCCATGAATTCTCTGACTGAATGCCTCTGAGTCCTCAGCCAAAAGCTCTCTAGCCAGGGTCAGTTGAAAGGGGTCCAGCTAAAAAGCCTTTAGTTCCTGTCTCCTCACACCTTATATACATTTCTCCACCCAGCCATCACTTCCTTCCTAGTACTGGGATTAATGGTGTGTGTGTGTGTGTGTGTGTGTGTGTGTGTGTGTGTGTGTGTGTGTGTGTTACCACTGCCTGGCCGAATCAATCTCATGCAATCCAGGGCGGAACTCACAGAGATCCAGATGGGTCTCTGCCTCCTGAGTGCTACAATTAAAGGTGTGTGCTACCACTGCCTGGCCTCTATGTTTAATCTAGTGGCTTGTTCTGTCCTCTGATCTTCAAGCATATTTTATTAGAATACACAGTATGTCACCACACATCATCATCAAAGTGACTCACACAAGGCTGTATTTTGGCTGATGGCTCCAGAGGGAGAATCCCCAATGGTTTGGAAGGCATGGCAGCAAGCTGCAGGGGCAAGATACTGAGAGATCATATCCTCAGTCACAGGCAGGAAGCAGACCAAGCAAACAGGAAGTGGGGCCAGAATATAAACCCTCAAAGCCCACCCGCACTGATGTACTCCCTCCAGCAAGGCTGTACCTCTTAAAGGTCCCATAATCTCCCCAGACAGTACCACCAACAGGAAGGAACCAAGTGTTCAAAGATCTGAGCCTGTGGGCCGCACTGGTCACTCAGAACACAACAGATGCCAAAGAAAGCACTGCTGGCGTCACAAAGATGAAGACATTCGCGCAGAGAGGTGGATGATTTGGCCAAGGTCACATACCTAACAACGTTGGAGCTAGGCTCTGAGTCCAGGCAGTGTCACTTGTGAGTCTGTGTGACCTAGTGTGTCCTATGAGTCCAATGAGTCTGTTTACACCCAGTAATTTCAGTATTGTCCTTATCTCCATTCTTCCTGGTGCTGGTTCTATGCCCAGGCAAGGTTAAACATTTGCTTTGTCTCTATAGTTTCTTCGTGGATTAGGAGATGCCCACACAATAGTAAAGGACAAAGACACACAAGGGCCAAGAGAACACAGAGGTAGGAAATTATTTCCTGGAGCAGAGAAACCCCTCATTTGAAAAACTGGCATAGCTCCACTGTACATAATGATGGGCTTCATAAAGGCATTTTCATTCAAGCCCATCATGCACTTTGACCTCAGCCTCCCAGGATACTCCTCCCTGGCTCCCTCCTCCCACCCCTTTCCCGCTAGGCCCTTCCTTTGTCCACACAGTCTCAGTTCTACTTTGAACCATATATACAAAGCACACGGGAGGAAATGCCATGTTTGTCCTTCTGAGTCTGCTCATTTGTCTTCCGATGACCATCTCCAGAAGCATCCTCTCCTGCAGATGACATTCTTTGTGGCGGAATGTCACATTTTCTTCATCTGCTCATTTGTGCTGGACAGCAGGTTGGTTCTGTTGGTTAGCTACTACAAAGAGTACTACAGCAAGCATGGATTCACAGGTGTCACTGTGGTGTGTTGACCGAAGATGTCCCTGTGTGCATTCCCAGGAGCTGGAGAGCTGAAGCATATTGCAGCTCTTTTTTGAGAAATCTCCAGGTTGATTTACATAGTGGCTAGAGACACTCTTATTTTAAAAGATGGTCCTGTAGGCAATAACCTAGGCCGGTGCAATCTACGATGTTCCTAAAATTGTGTCACGTCTAGTGCTTAGTGACTTGAGGTGCAAATTTGGATGACAATGGGTCCTGTGAAATGTTTTCAGTCCTGGAAGTTAATAGCCTGCTGGAACATGGAAGACAACCCCCACCCCCATACCCACTCCTCTCAGACACCCCCTTCCCTTCTAGTCTCACAAAAGGAAAAATGGGGTGAAGTGCCTAAGACCTAGTAACTCATCCATGAACTTAGCTAGACCTTGTGTTTTCTGACGTCAGTGCCCTGTCTTCCATCAGTGTGGTTAGTATCTGCTGTCCTCTGCAGGGCACTATACTCACCGGATGGACTCCAGGCAGCTCCCCAGAACACTGCAGCATCCTTCGCTCTTCTGGTCTATAGAGAATAATGTTGTTCTCTGGGTTGCACTAACAACTTGGCATGAAAATCAAAGACTTCTTAGGCACTTCTTCCCTTACAGTAATCTAGAGGCACACCAACTCTGGGGGTGTAGAGGGATCATTGTGGCTGCAGGTTCACAGTCGCAGCTTCGTTTCCTACGGCATTTCATTTTGTGACTACACACGTGGCAGTTCTCAAATGTACTATCATTCAACAATTCCTTGTTTTGTCCCCTTCTCTTCCTGTCTCCCTCTGTTCAACCCGCCCCCCCTTCTCTTCCATTCGGAATCAGGATACTGGCCTTCCTACAATATCCCCTTCCATGAAAAGATCTACAACTGGAGTGGCTACCCGCTGCTGGTTAAGAAGCTGGGTTGGGACTACTCTTATGACTTAGCTCCCCGAGCGAAAATCTTCAGGCGCGACCAAGGGAAAGTGACTGATATGGCTTCCATGAAATATATCATGCGATACAACAGTACGTAACACATTTCTCAAGAGTCATTCTTCAAAACTCCTTTTCTTCCCCATGGAATAAGAATCTATGTAAGTTTGTCATCTTGTACTAGAAGGAATTATAAAAAGTTATCTGAATACAGTATTCAGGATACTAATGCTGTACACATATTGCTCGACAAATAGAACATTTGCCTCCTTTATAAAATCTCAGCAAGTTTTTTGAAAGGCTCAGCAGATAAAGGCACTTGCTGCCAAGTCTATTGGCCTGATTTCGATCCCCTATACCTACACAGTGGAAGGAGAGGACTGACTCCCCCATTTGTCTTCTGACCAGCACATACATGCCATGCATGCTTATGTGCACACACATTTAAGCACAGACACAAACACAGATTCAATTCTTGATCCTGTCTTCACTTACCGAATGTTGGAACTGTGGATGTATACAACCACACCTGGCTGTACAGATCTTTCTTTCACCTGACTGCCCCCTCCGTTAATGTAAAATACAGAAGAAATGATCCATATACAGCCTTTCCCTTAGAACCTCTCCACCTACTGACAGCGTAATTCCCAAAGACAAAAGCTGCTAAAATACTCACAAATGCTTTCTTTTGATGAAGACTCTCCAAGGCTAATTTGTATTTTATGTTAGAAAATGATGATGCATATAAATTTTCTCTCTTTTCTACTCTCCTTGGGGTATGGTTCTTGAAACAGGCTGGGGCTGGGGACAGAGGATTTGCAGCTCGTCACTCCCTACTGCAAGCCTAGAGCAGGCTGGGCAGGAGTCTTAGTCAGGGTTTCTATTGCTGTGAAGAGACACCGTGACCACAGCAACTCTTATTATAAAGGAAAACATCTGATTGCGGTGGTGGCTTACAGTTCATAGGTTTAGTCCATTCTCATTGCGGTGGGGAGCATGGCGGTGTACCCACAGACATGGTACTGGATAAGTAGCTGAGTCTCCATCTTGCAGGCAATAGGAAGTGATCTTCATGTCACCCTGAGGGGACCTTGAGCAAAACAGACCTCCAGCTCACTTCCTCCAACAAAGCCACACCTACTTTAACAAGGCCACACCTCCTAATAGTGCCACTCCCTTTGGGGGCTGTTTTCTTTCAAACTGCCACAGCTGGGGAGGCCTGTGGGACATACTCTTTGATGACCCAGGCATGACAGATCGAAAATCTCACTTTGGGTAAGTGTGTCCAGAATGGCCAACACCTTTCCTTCCCCATCACTGTGTCCCCTAGATTACAAGGAGGACCCCTACAGTAAGGGTGATCCCTGCAACACCATCTGCTGTCGTGAGGACCTGAATGAAGCCAGCCCAAGCCCTGGAGGCTGCTACGACACCAAGGTAACTAACACACGACTGCTTTCCAATTTACTTCAAATGAGGAGTTAGGCTAGAGGCAGAGATTTTTGTGGCGTAAGACCCAGTATCTCCAACCATATATTAATTCAGGAAGCAGACTGTTCCTGTAAATAATAGAATTTACCTCATAGAGTATAGTGAAGACTAAATCTTCAACATCCCCACATCTAGAAGAGCTCTTAATTATAAATGTATTCGTGGGGCTGGAGAGATGGTTCAGTTTAGAGCACTGACTGCTCTTTCAGGGGACCAAGGTTTGATTCTCAGAACTGACACCTGTATCACTTGTAACTCCAGTTCTGGGGTATCTAGTGCCCTCTTTTGGCTCCCACTGGCACTGTGTGCATGTGGTGCACATACATACATGAAGAAAAAATATTCATACACAAAAATCTTTTAAAATTAATTTTAAATGTATATAATCATAGTGGTAGTAATTATCAGGATGGCCCTAAATCCAAAGAACCATCTTGCTGAGAGTACTGTGGCTGTGTACTTATCGTGAATTTAGCTTAAGGAGCACATTTTAGACCAGGTGGTCAAGCCACTTTAGGTTTTTGCAGTAATATGAAGCTAGCTCATGTTGGTTTCAAGAAAAGCAGTAACAAAAGCCAAGTAACGGCCTGTCGACTGACGGCCATCATGGAAGGACATGAACGCCAGAGACCGGGGAGGGCTGCAAACTGTTGGTATGCCTTTCTTGAGATCAGGCTGCTCCAGACCTTCCTGTACATGAGCTGGCCTTTTAGTTGGTGTGTTCATTCTGCACATGCGGCTTGAAGATGTGTCTTTCATCTCTTTGGCTAGTGAAACAAACTATAGAACTCCCACATCACTTACACTTTCTGTCAGCCATCCTTCAAGTGGGCGATGCTTTTCAGAGTCCCAGTCCTAGCTCCCCTTCCCCAGCTGTGTGAAGAGAACACTTCAGCTCTTAGGATATTCCATGCCGTACCACCCAGGGAATGAAGAGAATAGTGGCATCAGGAAGCCCCAACACGTGTTGGCTCGTTTCCATGGTATTTGTACACATTCAAGAGCCAAGTATGGCAAGTGTTGCATTTGTCTCAAACATGCAGAAAATCATCTCTGTAGTCTTGTGTGGAAGAACCCAGGCCAAGCTTCCATCTGCCAGATGCTGCTGCCAGAATAAGCTTAAAATATACTTTGTCTTTCAGCTACTTCAGATACATGGTGTACTTTCCCCTCTAAAGCTAGATATGGTTCTACCTCAGAGTCAGGTGTTCCAGAGAGCTCTCTGAGTGTGTGGCTCATCCTTTAGAACTCTTGATACTGCCCTAATTAACACCGGCCTCCACTGAGGATTTGCTGGCTCTAGGCTTTGTTACTCCCAGTAATTCTTTCTTTGATCTAGGAGGAACAGACATGAGCCCACTTTCTGAGGAGGAAAACCAAGTCATGGAAATGCTAAGGTGGTTGTAAAGTAACTTGTGGAGCTACAGTTCTGAATTAGTTCTCACACGGCAGATCACATGTCTATGTTGCTCTCCTAGTCAGTTCCTATTTGGATACCAAGTGGATACAGACACATGTCATGGAAAGGATGCAGCTTCTAAGAAACTTGTCTTTTCAAGGAGGCTCGCAGTATGCCCTTGAGAAGGGAGAGAAGTCCACAGTCACAATGCAGACACCCTGTTAAATGTCCTCTCTTTTGCAGGTGGCGGACATCTTCCTTGCATTTCAGTATACAGCCTATGCCATTAGTGGTCCTACCGTACAAGACGGCCTCCCCGCTTTTGACTGGAAACGCTTCAACAAAACTCTCCATGAAGGGATGCCAGACGTCTTTAACTTTGATTTTGTTACCATGAAACCAATTTTGACAGAGGACATAAAGTGAAGAATGGAGGAAGAAAAAGATTGCTGTGAATAAGACTCCAAAGGCACTATTTTAGCTATATTTTCCCATCTGTACTCTTAATAAAAAATATTAAATTCCCTTCCATTTTCCACAGATGTTTGTTTTTAACAGCAAAAACATTTCCTGCAGGGTGGAGAGCTGCAGACTAAACATTATGTATGTGATGAATACACGAAAAGATTGCAGACACCCTCTCTGTCAGAACCCATTATCCTCCGTTGATGCCTGCAGACGCCAATCACAGTCCATGGTACAACCAAGTTCTGGCCAATTGAGCTTGAGGTAATCTGAGGGCCATTTCCAGGCTTAGGAGACACCTGTACTTCCCATGGTCCTTCTCCTTCCCCTGATGGTCAATGCTAACAGCAAAGCCCTAGGGGTTCGGGGAGCACAAACAGGAGGCAGTTTGGGATCCTTTCTGGTCACCAAGCTAGACATGTGGTTAGTTGAAATCCCCGTCTAACCAGGCAGCAGGTCCACACAGCAACATCTCCAAAGCTCGGGAACCCCATGTGGGCTGAGTGCTGGGGAATTGCCTAAAAGATTAAAGGCGGCGCAGTGAGCAGTGAACAAGGGGTAGTGCTGAGCAAAGTGGGTCTGTTTAAGAAACACACACACAGGCTGAGAACTCTCCGAATGAATAAGAGTACCCAGGAATGTTAAAAACCCAGTCATTTATTTCAAAGTATAAATTTCAGGCTTGCTGGACAAATCCCCACTACAGTTAACATTTACACAGACAGTACTCTACTGTACATTTAGGAAAGAAAATTAAAACTTTCAAAACCTAATAAAAAAAATGGGGCAACTTGCTACAGCGCAGTTAATATTAGACCTTAGAAAGGTCTTACATCATCTTATTATTTACACTTCCAACTGCAACAAACAAAAATCAGGATGCAAGTTTTCCTACAAGGGGTTTATTTTTACATTTCTGTTTGAAATTGTTGATAAAATCCTCAAGCTAGGATCTCCAGAAAGTGTTTGATTGCTTAGTTCCCTTATTTACAAAAGGAAAGGGAAGGGGTCATTTACATATTTAAATGATAGGTATTCAGCTATCTCTACATAGAAAACAAAAACAAAAGCTCGAACATGATAAAACATTTGAAGATGAGAGCAGTGTGTCCTCAGCTCCTCCTGACTTCAGCTGGCTCGAGGGATGAGTTTAAGAATTAGGTTACGTCTCCTCCACTGACAAACCCCTCAGTGGTAACTGCTCTGATCTTGTGTGCACCGCTCAAATATTTCTTTAAAGCCATTTGCCCAGAAAATAATTAAGGAAGGCAGAATCACAAACAACTACACAGTTATTATCTATGCACAAGGGCATGTGTATTTCCATGAGAAACAGTTGACCCAACCACAGGGAAACAGGAAAAAAATATATATATAATCATATTGAGGATACTGAAATGGCCATAGGAGGAGTCAGCGAGAACACGGGAAGGCTTTCTTGTAGTACCTATGGGGTGGGACCACAGCATCTGAAAGCGCGCCACACACAGCATTTCCAATCCTACAGTCCTGGAAAAGCCATGGAAGTGAAATGCCTGCCAGGCAGCACTGACACTTTCTTAAGTGATCATTTCGAGGACGTCTAAAGTAATGGAGCAAGCAACATGAGGAGCCATGCAGCACGTCAAGAAAGTTCCGCAGAGCTGCACCTGAAATTCCCGAGATACAGGTTTTTAAAGGTATCCCTTATCTGGCACATGGGTAGGGGTTTGTGGAGGACACCTCTCTGTGAGGTAAACAGTATCCCAACAAGTATTTTCAAGGAAGAAAGCTCTTGTTTCTTTCCTACTACATCACACAGTACGAAGTATTCTGCAGTTGTAAGATAACTGTCACAAAGGACGCTGTCTTTGTGTGTCACTGGCAAGAGCACAGATGGAAGAGGTGTGCTCACACCTAAACAGGGTGAGAAGTGCTCTGACAAAGCTCCAAGTAGAGTGACAAACATTACTGTTACCATTCATTAGTGTATAAACATCTGACAATTCACACGAAATTTCAGGAGTTTCCAGGATTCCCAGTAAGGAAATACTTACCAGTATTGTCAGGCTAAAAATGTAGCAAACTTGAATTCCCAAAATGGGACAACTGAGCTTATTTGTAACACTTTGAGAAGAGATACCAGGGAGTAAAAGAGAGGCCCCCAATGTGAAGTGCTATTAAATATCCTGATGGCTAGAGCCTGCAGCTACTTCTGGGTAAGTCCTCCTCCTCCTCCCCCAGGACAGTCAGACAAAAGCCAATGCCCATCAGCACTTACATTTACCCCAAGGAAAGGCCTAGCACATCCCAGGAAACCCAACAAGGCTGCTGCCCAAAGCCTCATGACAGGTTATATGAGGAAAACTGCACCCACAAGTGTATGTTCCCCTCAACAATTACAGTCTCTCTCCATACATTCTTTCCAATCTGGAATAAAGTTTTCAGTAACTACTTTCTGCAGTAAATCTACATCTAGAGCCATTATTTGACATTTTTTTCCTTTGACCAAAAAACCCCAAGTAGAAGCCAAAGCAATGAAATATAGTAATTCCACTGGGCTTCCTTCGCCTGATTGTATCAACACTATGAAAACTTAAAAAAAAAAAAAAAACCACCTAGAAAATATAAAATGATTAGTGAATAAAAATAAAAACATTCATCCAGGGAAACTTCCATTGGCTACTGAGCAGACCAGCCAGTGAAAACAATTTTGAATATGTTTTTCTACTATATAGACAGGAATGATGCTGAACAGAATACCAATCCTGTGCCTCCCACAACACGTGATGATAAAGACATTTTGGTACAGAGAGGTGTTCATAGAGTTAGAAAGTCATTTCTTCCTTTCCAATCTCATTACCCTAACACTGACAACACTTTACTAGAATCATGGATCTAAGGAGTCCTTCCTACACAACTGCTCGCCACACTTCACTTGGGGAAAAATGATTCTCCTGTGGTCTCCTTTTTCTCGAAGTGGAAGGTTAGGAGCATTTACACTTTGGCAACTGCAGGTATCCTTCATCAACCAAAATTCACTGAGATGACAGCACACCAGTGAGAAGTCACCAAAGACAATTCCTTCACAACTCAACCATTCCTGCTATAACCATCAGAGGAATAAATGCACAAATGAAACGGAGCTCCCCACTTTCGATGCCAGGAAAAGTGAATGATTGATGATGCATTTTGAGACAGCAGAAATATGACTTAAAATGTTGTAAGGGAAGACAGCCTGAAAGTGACTTCACAAACTCCACAAGGCCTCACACATCCCTAAGTGCTCACCCAAATGTCTTCAGCTCTAAAGTACCTGGCCGATTCCCCTGCAGCTGGCATTCCTGGGAAATCCAAGGGTGAGCCTGCATCTGTGAACTTTGCAGAGGAATGAGGAATACTGAAGTGACTGGATTCTAAGAGCTATGTGCAATGACCCAACAGGATCTGCTTAAGTTCTATCCGACGCTGCTGAAACCAGGACCCACTTGGCACCACCACAACCAAGGGAAGACAGAAGGGAGGAAGGGCCGCAGAGAAGGAGACTCTAAGCCCCTGCTCTTTTACGAAAGTGAACATTTACTGCCTTGGAAAGGACCCTTTCCCACAAGTGATGTGATGAACCAGAACTTCCTTCAGATTCTCTAACAATGCAACATGGATATCAAAACAAGTTTAATGAAAACTTTTCTTAAACAACATGGCCTATTTTGTGCATATGCAGAGTTAAATAATGGGCAAAAAATAAAAGTATGTCCTTAAAAGAAAACAGCAAGCCAAATTTTTGGAGTTAAATCTGGTGATGTTACAGAAGATGAGGAAAACACACGCACTTCAACACCTTGGTTTTCAAATGGTAAAGGGTGTGGAATTCGTGGTGGCGATGAAGAAGGAATGAAAGGTGGAAGAGGGATAAACAGTGGGCAAAGGGTCTGTGTGTTTCTGTAGCTTGTAAGGCACAACACAATTGCAGGAAGAAGCCAGATTAGGAGTTTGGGGTGCAGGTCCAACATTTTCACCTAATCAGCAACTCAGAAGAAATCAAAGATAATATGGAGAGAATACATCCTCTGTTCAAATTCATCTATTTTATGCTAAATATTTTTCTTTTTCATTTCTTTGGGCTTTGTTTAGATTCTTTGATCTTCTAGATCCCCCTTAAAAGGCAGAACCACACCAGCAACATACCTCAGAGTCTTTCATCTATTTACTTCCTACTAGAAGAGAGGTAAATTGAGAGTGAAAATGGGAGATTGCACTGTGATAAACACACAACTAGAAATTTAAAAATTAAAACAAAACAAAAAAAGAAAGACGACACACACAAACACCCATACAAATTCCCCAGCCTCATAACTAAAGCAAAGACCAATTTACATTTCAAACCCCTGAAGCTTAACTTGTTCAGGGGAAGACTTGCTTTATGGGCTGAATTTATTATACTTCAGTTATAAACAAACGTAGTGTGTACACTCATCTGTCCAAGAGATCTTGCACAAGGTGGATTTTACATTGAATTTCATGCACAAGATTAAAAACAAGCCCAAAATGTGGAACTTTGAAAAGAGGAAGCTAAAGGCTCCAAGGTCTAGCTGTTCTGGGAGGAAGAGATCACGTCCGTGGACTGAGGGTCACAGAAAGGCCCAAAGCGGCCGTAAATGTCCTTGGCGCGCACTGCAAAGTAGTACTTGCTGCCAGACACGAACTGAGTGAGGGTGCAAGCCATGGGCAAGGGGAGGGCTTTGACTTCACCGATCTTCTTCCACTGAGAGGGCACAGTGGCACTGGGCTCCTCGTGGTAAGCATAGAGATGGTAGCTGTCGACAGTGGCACAGCTTCGATCCACTTCCAGGACACTCCACGACAGCACAATGCCATTCTGACTCTGAACTCGGGCTAACTTCAAGTGTGGTTTCTGAGGCAGAGAAGTGCTGGCAGCTTCCGGGGGCAGACGCTGTGGCTGTGGGGCTTCCGGCAAGGGTGCTGGATGCATAGGACGTGGGGGTTCCTAACAAAAAAAGAGACATGTTGATTTCTAGAGATTACAGAATTCTTTCAGAAGATACCTTAGTGATCATAGAGATACCATTTTACATTAAGAACTCTGAAAAACCCCAATACCACAACCAATGTTGGCAATTCTATTCAGTGATACACAAATCAATCATGCCCCAAACAATGGTGCTGAACTTGTATTTCCTAGACTGAAAATACTAAGTTCTCCTTGGAAAACAAAAATCCCTTCCTAATGGACTATCACTGAAGAGATATGTTGATACTAGTGGGAATCATCTATGTCTAACAAATAATTTACAATTTAATCTTTTCTACTGTAAATTCTCATTTTAGGAAAGCAATTAAAAATTACGTGTTACATACAAACTGGCACATACAACCACACTCCCTTTAAACCTATGCTGTTATATAAAGACAGCAGGACACGCATGAATAATGCCGAGCATGTGTATGTTCATGGCCAGTCTGGATGAAGAAGGTGACACTAGGAAACACAGGAGGTCTACAGATACAGACACGGCCATGTGCCGCCACCCAGCAGGAAAAGTGTGAGCAGAGACAGGCAGAGGGAGCGGGAGGTTAACAGACAAGATTGAGTTAACACTTTCTTGGGCATTGGTACATGAAGCCAAAAAGATGGGGTGGGTGGGTAAGGCCCAGTGACTCAGAGGCATGGCACGAACCCTGGCAGGCCGGTTAACCTAATGCTGCACAGCACCGCTGTGACTGCAAACATGGCAGTCACAGCTTTTTTTAAGATGACACAGCCTTCCAAAAAAGAGCCAGAAAGCAGATGCAGTAAATCCAAGAGCAACCTACTACTCGCTGACTTTATACTGGAGTCCAAACGTCATTCCTCTCCAAACTTCATACAACAAAACCCATTTCTACACATGTATGTCAGGGTGGGATGCTCAGTGCAAACACTGATGGATGAGGCCCTAGGTTGATATCCAGTACCCAAATGGGACAAAGTAAAGCAAAGAAGTACTTCATTAGATAGTCTGAATAAACTAGTGAATTCTGTAAGGTCCAATAATACACTACTAAATTCCAATGCTTTATTATAGTCAAGCTGTCAAAAGTCTAAGACAAAATATTCTAAAACCTGCAAGGACAGAAGTGCCAAATCACAGCATCAATGTGATTGCCCTAAGGGATCACCTTGGGCTGGAGTCCAATATCCAGAAAGGGAAGTCTGCTAACTACCATGAAAGAGAGCATGCAATAACACAAACCCTACTAGAAGAAGAGACATACAAAGGACAAAGTGGGGCTAAGGGTTCGTTAAGACCAGAGAGCTGAAGCCGGAAAAAGATGGAATCATCATATACTGATGATTTCAAGGAATCTGCAGATGTTTCGCTGCAAGACATTACTCCTAGTAGTCAAGAAATTATACATACATTTGTGGAGAGATGTCCAAGTCACCAGTTAACAGACAAAATCAAGCTGAGAGAAGGCCATGTTTAAGGGAGTAACACACTGAAAACTGGACTGGGCCTGACAGAGCAGCAGCCAGAGCTATCCTTCCTCTACTTATGTCTTCCTGAGTGTCTTGATCATCTCAGATCATTGAAATCATACAGCTAGCCTTAGGAAAAGCACTGGAAGTGAATGGGTTTGCCTAGAGCTTGTGTGGCCTGCTCTGTTCCTTCTAATGCTCTGATTATTTATGCTTGTTGAATCTACTCATGGCCCCCTGGCCCACTATTAAAACTAGTCAGGAGTTTTGTTTTGTTTGTCAGTGCAGATGGGGTTTGTGAAATTTTGCGAAGAAATACATCACTAGGTATCCACTTAAAATAAGCAAGTGTGGCTACACAGGTCAGTGGACCCTCTGTAGACTAAGGCAAGAGGACCATGAGTCTGCAGCCGGTGTGAGAGAGATGGAGACCTGCCTCAAAGGAAACCAATCAGTGCAGCCAGTGCTGTACGAACCAGTGACACAGACAAAATCAAGCTGTCAAGTGCCGAAAACGGTTCAAAGTGCTGATAGCGAGGCACAAAGCCACACTTTAAAAAGCTTTGTAATTGGAGTAGAATAAAATTAGAAGTCAGTATCTCTAACAAAACAATTTAAGCTACTAGGAGCTCTAGATTTACAAGCTAACCGTTTCCAAAGTTCTGGTCGATTATCAAGTGGGAAAACTATCCTCGTTTACTGCTCTATTCTAACTCCCTGAAGAAAGCCAAGCATTCATTGTAGCTCCAGCAGTAATGACAAGTTTGCCCTGCACCTCAGCACAGCTAGGACAGAAGCAAGGGAAGCTCGAGAGGCAGAGGAGATCTGGCTGGGTCCGGTAGCACCGTGGGTAAGGACACTGAGCAACAAGCAAACACTTCACGATGTACTACCCTTGTATATTTACGTTAATGTTTTTTGCAAAATGAGAGAACCACTACTAATCCCCATAGGATTATGAGGGCTAGAGCAAACAAAGTTCTCAGAGTAGCCAGGACACAGATGCTAAGTTTTTTTCCACTAAAATTAAGTAAGAAAAATCGAAGCTTTTCAGTTCTAGGTTCTAGGGCCGGGGATGTAGTTTGTTCGCACGCGTACACACACAAGCACTGGGGAGTATGGGTTCTTAGGAAGCACAAACAGCCTTGGTGATTACTCAGCCTCTACATATCAGCTGCCACACGTGCAATAAAGACTTTAGAAACGCCTTCAGCAATAGCCTTAAGGTGCTCTGTGTGAAAACAAGCATATCACCATGTTGGGAACGTGATGAACTCCCTAGGAGAACCGTGGGTGCCGTAAAGGCACGTTTGGCTAGGTACCGTCTATCAGCCTTGACTTCCTGCCTTCCCTCTCTGAAAGCCAGCATTTCCCCTCTTATATGTCATCATGATCTATCGATCTATCGATCTATCTATCTATCTATCTATCTATCTATCTATCTATCTATCTATCTATCTATATATATATGAGATATAGTCACATATATTCTGCGGTACCCCTAAAACACAGTTATAATCTTGTCACAGGAAGATATGACTTAGTTTGGCTAAATTTCGAGGGAAATCCTTTGTAACAAATGCATTCCAAAACCAATGGCTCGTTTAAGATAAACTGGTGACAATATAGTAATTGTAAGTATAAAGTCACAACCCAAGAAAACACGAAGCATCCTTAAACTTACACCTGAGTTAGAAGTGCTGTCTGTCACCTTAGAAGCCCTGGCTATCGCCCTGTCTGTACTCAGGGAGCAGTGGCCCTAGCTAGACATGTTATCAAAACTGGGAGTATCCCTTTCCCTAAAATAACTTTCTACTCAAGGGGAGACAGAACTATCTCCTTCCTTTGATAATATTACTTTAATATAACTTAAAAAAAGGAAATAGTAGCCAGTTGGTGGCAGCACCTGACTTTAATCTCAGATGTGGGAGGCAGAGGCAGGCAGATAGGAGTTCAAGGCCAGCCTGGTCTACAGGACGAGTTCTAGAATAGCCAGGGCTATACAGAGAAACCTTATCTCAAATAATCAAACAAAAACCAACCAACAAAAAACAACAAAACAACGAAACAGGAAATGTTTCCTGGAACGACAGGACAGCTTAGTAACTGAGGATGTTTGAAAGGCAAGCATTGACATTTACAGTATGCACTTGTGGTGGCCGATGATGCACCGTGAGCTGAGGCCCTGCTGATCCCAGGGTCAGGCCGTTGTTTACAACATACGTGGTTGTCTGAGGCACTCGAACTGTAACACCTGCAAAAGAAAATTAAACAGAATATAAAGGAAATATCAAAACGCTACTGTAAATTTGCTGGGGCATTGTAAACATTGCTAGTAAAACGTTTTTGAAAAAATTCAAGAGGAGCTGGAGGGTGGTGGCGCACGCCTTTAATTGGGAGGCAGAGGCAGTAGGTCTATGTGAGTTCGAGGCCAGCCTGGGCTACAGAGTGAGTTTCAGGACAGCCAGAACTGTTTCACAAAGAAACCCTGTCTCAGGGAAGGGGAAAAAAAAAATTCAAGAGGAAAAATCTTTCCAACTGAAAAGTCTCCAGTCAGCTAAACTGTGACTTAACCATGAGGATAAATAAAGAAGTCATAAATTCTAGCATTTTCACAAATGCTTCCGGAGGGGGCAATGCAGGCTGCATGCAGCAACAGGACCTACGAGAACAGCACAAAGACACGAACCCTTAGGAGGACGACTAGAAATAAACCCTACAACACTGGCTGTGCACCCCAAGTGTGGGCAATAGTCAACGATTCAAAAGATGGGGAGACAGAAGCTAGACACAAGGATCAACAATTAGGAGCACAAACTGCTCTTGCAAAAGACCTGAGTTTGGTTCCCTGCACCCACATCAGGTAGTTCTCAACCTCCTGTAACTCCAGGTGATCTGATGACCTTTTCTGTCCTATGCAGGCAGGCAGGCAGGCAGGCAGACAGACACACACACACACACTGAATAATATCTTGTTTTAAAAAATTACCATTCCTATGTTAGTGGCGTTCTCCCCTTTCTCTGTACTGATAATCAGCTGAGGACAAACTTCACCCCAAGAAAAACTATTGTGATGTTACCCAAGAAGAGAATTCAGAGCTTTGCACTCTCCCAATCATCTTTCCACCAGACATGCAGTACTTGATCCAAACTAGTCTTGCCAGGTGCCCTGGCTGTTCCAGAACTTATTCATGTCCCAGTCAAACAACTGACTAGAGAAAATCCTTACAAACTTGAGAAAGTTAAAGCCAGACTACGATCCCAAGACTCCACTTAGTTTAATTTTTTTCTAGAAGCTAACACTTAATAATGGAATTATTACAGTTTTTGAAAACAGCTAATGTGCGCTTATTTTATAAATATAAGTATATATATATACAAATATATATATCAGCTTTGAAATTTTCTATTATATGTATATCTGTATGTAAGATAAACATACACAACATTTAAGGGACAACTACATTGATGGCAATAAGTACAGGAAAGTGAGGATAGTGGACAGGAAGACAGGAAGGTAACAGGGAAAGAGATAGAAGAGTGATAAAGTCCTGCTTCCTAATGTGGTAAAGGTCACTTGTGGTTCACTTTTATTATTTTCCTTTAAACTTTATGTATTTTTGTCTATTTATTTGGGCTTTTTGAGATAGGTTCTCATGTAACCCAAGCTGGCCTTGAAATCACTATGTAGCCAAAAATGACCTTGAGCTCCTGATCCTCCTGCCTCCACTTTCCAGGTGTGTGCACCTCATGGCCAGCTTCTAAGCTTTAACTATAAACCTTGATTTCATTGACTACATTCTACTATGAAGACACATATTCTATGCTACTAGTAGACATACCGGTATCTTCATTTATACAGAATGAATGGCTCTAATGAAGAGTTTAATAAACTCTAAATTTCCTTTAATATTTTCCTTCCTTTAATTTCTTCAGCTGCTTTCATGCCTTTAAGACTGACTACAGAGACTACCGTTACCATGACTTCCCTCTTCTGGGTTGAGCCACAACTTACCATTCCACGATGGCAATTATTAAGAGCAGAGCATAACGTACACACCTCTACACCTCAGCATGCAGGGGTAGGGGTGGGCAGGCCTCTGAGAGTTTGAGGTCATCAGCATAGCAAGCTTCTACCCAGCCAGGAATATATAGTGAAACCCTGTCTCAAACCATTAATAAATATCAAATGGGGTGCTATAATACGGACCATTAACAAAGTTAAACTGAAGACAATATAAAGACTATAATCCTACAGTATATATGGCCAATTTCTCTTTTAATCATAAGAAGGGCTAGATATAGTGGTGCACACCTGGGAGGCAGAGGCAGGTGGATATTTGTGAGTTCCAGGCCAGCCAGGGATACATACTGAGACCCTGTCTCTAAATGAATAAATAAGTAGGAAAGAAAAAATAATTTTTTTCAAAATCCATCTTTTTTTTTCGAGACAGGGTTTCTCTGTGTAGCTTTGCACCTTTCCTGGAACTCGCTTTGTAGACCAGGCTGGCCTCGAACTCACAGAGATCCGCCTGCCTCTGCCTCCCGAGTGCTGGGATTAAAGGCGTGCGCCACCACTGCCCGGCTTCAAAATCCATCTTAATGGATAAAATTATGTTTTTGGTGCTCTGAGAAATGTACACATTGTGGAATGGCTAAGCTGAACTAACTACCTCACATCCTTATAATTTTTTTTTTTAATGAAATCACTTAAAATCTCCAGTATCAGCAATTTCCAATGCACTACATCATTACTAACTGTACCAAGCAAGTGACACGTCCCTTAACTTGATAATCTAAAGTCAGCATAGAGCAGTGCATACACTTCAAAGCCATATACAAGAAAAGAGTCTCTTACTATTTTGAGGATTGACCTGGCGGACAGCAGGAGCCTGCATAACAGTTCCTCGTAGGGGAGTCTGAGCGGGTGGTGCTTGGACAGTTGTATAAACCACCTGGTGATTTGCAGGAGCTCTTGGTACAGGGAGTCTTGTGGTCACCTGAGTTACTGGACGATGTGTTACATTCACGGTGGTTGGAGCTACGGAAGCCAACAAAAGATATCAAGAATGTAGTCAATTCTATGTTAAGACAACATAAAATAATATTTACCATTACACAAAACCTATCCATGGGAGGATTGGCTGTCAGAACGTGTAGATTACATACCTCCCGACCTTCCTCCAGTCCCTTGGGTCCCATGCATTTTCCCCTCTTCAGGTGTCTCTGTCTAGCTGAGTTAACTATGGCAATGGGCAGAGGCAGAATAGGCCATTGCCTACCAATAAGGAACAAGTTCAGTTGAAACCTATCACCCCGCCCCCACCCAGACTCATCAACGCAGCAGACTGAAGGAAAACAAGCAGGCATAGCTCAAAAAACATTATCCAACACTACATATGGCCCCGGACTGGGGGAACGGAGGGTGTGAGATCGTAGGAGGGACTTGTGCCCCAGGGCCTAGTTTGGTTTGTACAAGCACATCCTTAGCCTGCATTGTACAGATGGCTGGCTGATGAGGTCATCCTCCTGCCTCCTGCCCCAAGCCTGCTTCCATCCCACAGAGCCAACTAACATTTCTGGTGGTTTGGTCTTTTTTCACTGAACTCAGAGCACCAAGAACTATGAGTCAGTCACACACACGTTTCTGAAAACGTGCTGGGTGGCTGTAGGTAAGTGTGTAATATTTTAGAAACTTAGAAGTAGGCAGCTTTTTGTGCAAATCTTGAACCCAGTGTTTATTAAACATTCAACTTTACTTAGATCTGTTCCTGATCCAGTACACAGGCATTGTATACAGTGTCCTTGCAACTGTTTAAGTTGTGTGTGATGAAATTGGGAAAAGATGGTTTTGTTTGTTTTTGGTGGTGGGAGGGCGGTAGATGGTGGGGGAGCAGGATATGAAATTACTCTCTTTCCCTTTCCACATGAATTCTATTCTGAGGATGCCAGTGTCCAAATCCAAGCCTTCTTGGACGTGACAGTTTATAATCCTAACCTAAAAAAGTTAGATTTCTCTTCTACATTTTATTTTTTGTATGCATGTGTGACGATCAGATGACAATTCTGGGGAGTTGGTTCTCTCCTTCCACTGTGTGGAAGTTAAAGATTGAGCAAGTTGTCGTGCTTGGCAGGAAGTGGCTTTACCTGATGGTCAATCCTGCATCTCTATACTTCACAAAACTGCCTGGGTATTGTAATTTACTGTTTAAAGGAAAACAAACCAACCCATGTCTTTGGCTGTCCACTATGATTGACATTTTGTCCCTCCTTTGTTGGTGGAGTTCTCCTCTTCCGGGTTTCCTGCCTAACTTTATCTTGTTCAGCTATTGGCCAGTCAGCTTGTTTATTAAACCAATCATAGTGACATATATTCACAGAATGTGCAGCAGGATTATTCCACAGCACTCCTCTCCTTTAATCTATGTTCTAAAAGCATTTCTTTAAACAATGTTAGCAGACGCTATCAAAAAAAAAAAAAAAGCTGCAACAATATGGTCATTTTCATTTCTATACATGATGTTCAGCCTGTGCACCACCTCTGTGCTCAACGATGAAAGAAGCCAGAAGAGGGCATCTGATCCCCTGGAACTAGAGGGATAGACAGTTGTGATCCCCGATGCAGGATCCTCTGAAAGAGCAGCCAATGTTCTTTACCTCTGAATCATCTCTGCAAACCTAATTTTCATTCACTTTAAGAGACGAGGCTTCACTATGTTTCCCAGGTATACTCTGGGTGCAGATGACCTCCTGTCTCCCCAAACAGCTGAAACTATGCCACCATGTATGTCAACAATGGGAATTCTATTTTTAAATAATTATTTTGAACTCTGTACTCTATGTCTACTCAATTCCTCTGTTCTATTTGCTTATTTAAATGTTTACCTATTTATTTTTTGTGGTGCTGGGGATAAGTCTAGGACCTCAGGTATGCTTGATAAATGTTCTATTAGAGACAAATCCCTAGGCCACGATAATGGTAATTTTTTTTTTAAGACTTAATGTTTTCTTATTAATATGGCTTTGAATTAGAACTCAAGCATAATTGAAAACAATAACAAACTACTTTCATGTGGAGACAATGGGTTCTATAATAAAATTAATGTGAAGGAAAGCAGATTTAACAATGACAAAAAGGCTTCCTTACTAAAGTCTTCCCATTTAAGTGGTGGCACTTGCCTTGCGAGAATGTCGGGCCTGGGTATGGTCTCTAGGTGAGAGTGCGCGCGCGCACACACACACACACACCCCACCCAGCTCCTAAAGACCCTCAGGTTTTCTATGCCTTGACTCTCCGTGACAGCCTTCTGAACAAGAAGTATATAAGAACTCTTCAGCACCTGATGACAAATGCCAATGTATCTGTTTGCATAAGGACACTTCCTTCTACACTATAAATTAGGTAACTGTCACTATAACTTTGCATCAAGGAAAGGAGACACAGAACTGTTAAGGGTTGAATGTAATAGTAGTTATATTTATACAGAAAAATGGGGTTTAAATATAAAGACCAACATACAACATCTATACCCCAAATAGTCACATAAGCATAAATTTTTGGCTAGAAATGCCAGCAGGATAGACAGTAGCTAAGTGACAGGACATGAGATCACATCAAGATTCTGCAAGGTAAATGCGCAGTCACCACACTAACCAGCATTCACTTACCACACCAAGACTGATTTCGAAGGCTAACAAGTGACTTGCTGAACCCCTAGAAAATACCCCTTCTCCCCACCGTGATTCTGGCATGCTCGCCCCCAGCTGGAAGCCCACTTAGCCCGGGTCTTCCTACGCAAGAGCGCTGATGGAAGTGTTCTGCAGACCAATCTCTGGGCACTAACCTAACGTGCAGAAGCCACACTACCTTGGTTGACTTCTGAACAGCTTAGGTGATAGAGGCTACGTACTCTTGAAATGTAGCAGGTAAACACTATCATGGACTTCTTGATAGTGTGGTAGTTGGTTAAAACTAGCTGGAGCCTCAGACCCTGCCTCCCTGGTGGACTGCTTATCTAGCAAGCTTGAGGCCCTAGGTGATACATAGTTTCTGCTCTTCTGAGCAGTTATGACAATGACATAGATAAAGTATCGTAATTACTCTCTACCTGTGTTGTTCCTTAGGGCAGTGAGCAAAGCCAAGTCACATTACACCTTCAAAATCACAAACATTCTCTTGAAAGTAGTAAGAATCATTTTTAAGATTTTCCTGGTTCTTCCCATGATTCCATAACCACAGTGTTCGACACACGAACCATCGTTCCCACTGGGTGACTCGGCCACTTTACCTGTAGGCAGTAAGTGGATAGTTGTCTGAGATGGCCCACTTGTCGGCACCCCAGATGGCTGAGCAGGTGGTGCTGGCTGAATGGGCTGCAACGGTCGAGGCATGGGCTGCGAAGTGCTCAGAGTTGGCGCAGGATGATTTAGTCTTTTGGGATCTGTTAATGAAAATGTAGGACACGTGGCTGATGACAGGCAACACAAGCCAACCCAGGCCTGACATTTACTGGGAAGCTTCTCTGCTTTCCACCGGCACACCAATTCCTCTCTTGAGAAACAACTTCTTTCTGTCCTCATTATGTAGATTTTTTGCTGATCTGAAAACCTAGCCAGAAGCTATTTCAATAATTCACCGGTGCTTCTTAGCAGATTCAGTGCATACTTTTAGAGGAATACTATTTTTTTCCTTAAGGCAGAGATCTTCTGGATTCAATACTGACTAGAATAACTTCCTTTGCAAAAATGCATGTATATGTATTTATACACCTGTATTAAAGACATCCTTCTAGACAAATACTGTGAACTGATAGTTTTCCCTGACTTTTAATTTCAATTACTCAGAATTGTTTAGATTTGTATGTAAGTGGTTGCTCACCATCACTATTTGTCTCTTAAAGTACAAAGGCTTATTAAAGTATCAAAAAGGGTCTCTGATGGCCTACAAAATAAATGTTTGTATCTCGGCAAAATCTAACATTAGAAAAACACTTAGATGGGATACTATTTTCTACAGAAGCTGACCCTCCTCCATTTCCAACCTATGGAATTTCTCTCACTGAACTATAATCGACAGTTGGGGTTCACTCAGCTGTCCCCACAGAACAATGCACTTCTGGACGGGAGAATTAAGATGCCCCACAGGTGAGGCAATAAAGCTGGCCCAAGAGGCCAGCGGGCCAGTGGGTGGGGTGCCTGGAGCTCAGGGTCAGCTCTGCCCTCCTAGCATCCTGCTTCAGTACTTATTTCTGTTCTCTAAGAATTCCTGAGTCACATCAACTATCAAAGCAAAATAAACAAGCCTGAAAGTCAACTGACAATTTGCAAGTCTTAAAATGACCGTCCCAAGAGCATCCTGACACCAGCATGAGGTCAGCCTTGATGAAGAACAGGATAGATGTCTCAACTGTACCTCAGCTTTACACACTTCTATAGTGATTCAAGTTAACTACATTTCTTTAATTGTTCTCTAATCAACTGTCTTATACCCTAAAATATGACTTTGTTAAACCTTTGTTTTTAAGTTTACTGACTTCAAGATAAAAATAATTACTATTTGATCTTTCTAAATGCACACACTATCATGGATTTACATATGTCTGTGAACAAACACACTTTAATAGCCAAAGAATTCTGAGAAACACTATACTCTGAATCATGACTGGAGATTTACATTATAAATCACCACAGTAAAGGCTAGATTAGTATATTATAATAATAATAAAAGCTGAATTTTAACTCAGGATTTTTCCAATTAGAATCAACCAAGGAACATTTATTCATGAAACTGCAGAATATGATTTAGTATCTATCCAATTTAGTTTCTGAATACTGCAACTAAGAAAAATATTAGGGATGATTGATGAGAATGATTATTAAATTTTGATTTTTATTCATAATTAAATGGACATATACTTAAAACTATCTACACTAGAAGAAGAAGTGAAAGGGAAATGCTAGGGATATCTTTCTGTATGCTGTAAAATGTGTTGCTCTCATTGATTAATAAACAAAACACTGACCAGTAGCCAGGCAGGAAGTATAGTGTAGGCGGGATAAGCAGAAAGGAGAATTCTGGGAAGTGGAAGGCTGAGTCAAGAGACCCTGCCAGCCGCCACTGCCCTGAGAAGCAAAATGTGAAGGCAGAAGTGGGGAAAGGTACCAAGCCATGTGGCTAAATATAAATAAGAATTATGAGTTAATTTAAGTGTAAGATCTGGCTAGCAAAAAGCCTGAGCCATTAGGCCAAAGAGTTTTAATTAATATAAGTGTCTGTGTGTTTATTTGGATCTGAGCAACTGTGAGCCGGGTGGGACCAGGAAAACTTCTGGCTACAGGGAGAGGGTGGGAGGGGGTGAGGAGGTGAGGAGGTAAGGGGGAGGGGGAGAGGGAAGAGAAGTCAAGAGAGCAAGGAAGCAAAGAACTAGACATGATTCCTGGGTCTCTTGCTGATTCCTTCACCTCTAGATTGAGGATGAGGTTTCATTAGAAAGGGCAATGGGGCTAACAGAGGCGCTCCATAGGCAAAGCATCTACTGCTGCTTTCCTGTACAGCAGCTCATTTTCATCCAGGAACTGATTGCTACTTTTTAATGCTACCTTTAAAGACTCCCATTCTAAAAGTGATATAGATAGACATATCAATGCTACCTTCACAAAATATCACCAAATATTAAGAGGGGAAATGTCACTAAAGCATTTCTTCAAAGAATTACTATTTAAGTACCTTGTGTAGTTCCACTCTCTTCATCATCCATTGTGAGGTCAATGACACCACTTGAATCATTGCCAGAAGCTTTCCCACTCTGAAAAACAAAACTTGGTTGATTCTGTAATGGAACTGGCAAATACAAAGTAATTGTGTGGAAACGGGGGAAAAAGGGTGAATGGTCTAGTTCAAGCTAGGCCCCTAAATGCCTTTACCTCAACAGTTTGACAGGTAAACGGCAAAGCACACCTGTGAGGTACAACTCACGGGGCTGGCAGATGTCTCGGTGGGTAAAGGCACTGGCTGCCAGCCTGAGCCAATGTGAGCTCCAGGATGCATATGGTGGTAGGAAGGAACTGACTCCCTCCCACAGGCTGTCCTCTGACCTCCTTGCATGAGCACTCATACACATCCAACTACCAACACATAATAAATAAGTAAAACATAGAAACACTAATTAGTGCAATACAACAATTTTCAAGTACTTTCTAACAAAATTCTAATAGTTTTAAAAATAAAGCTGTCTGTTATAACTGCTACACGATTAAATACAAATATCCGTTTTCTGACGATGAAAACACCGCCAATCCTTCCCTAAGTGATCAGTTATGGATATACCAAAACACTAAGGACTACCAGACTACCTTTATAGTGAGGCTGCAAAGAGAATTGAAATCTGTTTTTTTTACCCTAAAAAAACAAAAAGCAAAAAAACCCACACATGGCTATGTCATTAGGGGATGTTCAATTTGACCAAACTCAGCTTAGTGTCCACAATCATCATAAGACACTTAGGATTACAAACAAAATAAAGCCAGCAGTAACAGAAGAAGGTGGAAGAGCGCTGGCTGCAGAGCCAGGATCAGACAGAGGAGCTGCAGCTTACATTCCAACTCGTGAGCTCTGTGAATGAGTCTCGAAGGGTAGACATGTAAGTAATTGGAAAGATTAATCCAAATGGATGCATAAAACGCTTAACATCACACATGAAATGTGGTAATGCTTAACAAATGATAATCATAATGTGTTTTGACATTGGATGCTCATCTGTAAAACTCAAGTGGGAACTAAAGACAGTAACTGGGCTACAGATTTGGCTCTCCAGGTAGAGGTCCTTGCTACAGAGCCTGACTAAAAGCATCTGATCTTCAGGACCCATGGGATGGAGAAGAGAACTGACATCCACAGCTACCCTCTGCCCATGAGAGCGCTGTGGCACATACACACGATAAATGTGATTTAAAAAAAAAAAAAAAAAAAAGCTAAGAAAGAAAGAAAGGAATTCCCTGACTTTAGAAAATCCAGTCCCAATCCCAAGATAATTATTTTAAATCCTGTAAAACTCTTTCTACAATAATTTCATAGACATTTATATATTTACGAACACTATAAATCGGCTTAACTCAAAATTAAGTTTTTAGTCTTCAAACAATTCAGAGTCATTTATTACTATCACACATTATTTACAAGGTCCAGTTTTCAAAATCCACCAAATTTTGAAACTATGAACCACAGATAACACAAAACATGGAGGGGGGGGGAGGAAATATAGACAATAAAGTAGATAAAAAAACAAATCAACAAAAGCAGATTCCAGTCAGATATTGCATTGTAGAGATTATGAATGCAAGTAACTGTGACAATATGATAGATACTAATGATCGAATAAATAAGAAAAACTTGAAAGAAAGGAAAAAAAGGAAAGAATAGGGCTGAAAATGATTATCAGTAAGTATTATCAGTAAGTAGCTGGACGTGCTAGAGAGAGGATGGCTGAGTGGTTAAGAGAAGATTATTCTTGCAAAAGACTTGAGTATGATTACCAGCACACCAGGCTGCTCACAACTGCCTAAAACTCCACCTCCAGGGGATCCGACACCTTCTAAGTACCTCATACACTGATATACACATGCTCGCATAACTAAATTTAAAACAATTTTTTTTTAATTAGCTGGAGTGCCTGGTGTAGTGGCACACACTCCCAGTACTCAGGAGGCCAAGGCAGGCACATCTCTGTGAGTTTGAAGCCAGCCTGAGCTACATAGTGAGACCTATCTCAAAACCAACCCTCCCTGATAAAATAAATAAAAATAGCTTAAATCTATTTAAAAAAACAATTAGCTGAAGCAAGGATGGGGTTGGGGAGATCAGGGAAGAGTAGAGAGCAGGTTCAACAAAACTAAGGATACATGAAAAGCCTTACAGCAAATCACTACTTTGAAGATAATTTAAAACTATATAGCCAAGGGAATTTAAATGGATGTCTGCTGCATGGGTGGACACTGGCACTTCCAGGAGACATGGGTTTGGGTCATGCATGGTGACTGGTCATGGAGGCCCCCAGAACCACACAGACCCTCATTACACCACTGTTCTCCTTTGTCCACCATAACTACACGGCAAGAACACATGCTGGAGACACCACCCACTTTGGTTGCAGGACATGAAGAAATCAATCTGGAACTGACTAGAAAACTTCCTCACTTTGTGTTGTCTTTCCCAGTGCTGGCAGGCATTATGCAGACTACTGGGAGAGGAAAGATATCAATGGTCTTACCCAGTACTGGTCCTTGCATGGCACAATACTGATTTTCCAGGCAAAACATGTGGCATTCCCACTGGGACAACAGTAGTAATGTTATGGGGCAGCCAAATAGTGATGTTAATGCTATGGATGCAATCATCTACTTTCCAGATTTGAAGCCTGCTCCACAGAAGGCCATATGTGACTGGTATTATAAATCTGGTCAAATTATGGTGGGGTATTATCATTGCTGTTTGCTAAACTGTCAAACTGTCTTCTAAATATGTACGTTTACAGCCATGGATTTTTACAGCTCTTGACCTTGGTCAGGGAGACTTCTCTTTGCAGTGTGTGGCTGTTAATACAAAGCTGGTTAAAGACTGTGTGTGTCCCATAAATGGGACAATCCACAAAAACAAGCCACCCTCCCACCACGAAGGGCTGAGTACAGGGTGGAAGAGTAACTGGGAGCAATGTAAGAGCCGAAGGATGTGGGAGTGCGGTGAAATGTTTGCTGTCTCTGGACGGGACACGGTAACTGCAGTAACGACCTTCCCGGTAGCTGTGACGACCTACACCAGAACCCCTAAGATCAAGCCAGTCAAATTCAAGCACAGCTAAAGAAGGGGTTCCTGAGGCCCCACCCTAGCTAAGGCATTAGTAGCAGTTGATGGCTACTGGAAGAAGGTGTGGCCACTGGTAGGTTACCCCCACCTCCATGCACATATGCACGGCACTAACTGGACTTTGGATTATTTGGGGAGGACATGAACTTGGGAAGAGATGTGTTCAAGGGGGACTTAGGGGAACTGGGTGTGAATGTGATCAAAATACATTGTATACATGTCTAAAATTCTCAAAGAATAAATATCAAATATTACATTAAAAATCCTCTGGCTGGGCTCCAAGGCGGTTTCTAAGATATGGAAGAACTCAGTGAAATTGATGGTCCATCAGTAGAACTGTTCCTGCCCACGGACTAGAGAAGAAGAGACAAAGACTTCGCAATGACTGCCTGACAGAACTCAGCCTGAGGGCCGGTGCAATGGCTCAGCAGGGAAAGGCTCTTGCCGCCTGCCAAGCCTGGGGACTTGAGTTCAACCCCAGGACCTCGCTAGACCAGATGTCAGAGAACTGACCTGACCCTATTAGTTGTCATCTAATCTCCATACGTACACTGTCACACCGCAAACAGATAAATGTAGTGAGTCTTTGAAATAAAGGGGAACAAAGGTGAGTGTGTGAAGAAATAATGACTCCTCCTCCAAAAAATCTGAGGAAAACCATTTACAAATTCCCAAGTTTCAATGAACGTCAAGCAGAACACGGGGGAGAATGACTCCTCCGTGAATCACAATGACACTACCGAAAATCAGCAATGGACAGAAAAGACTGACTACAAACAGGAAACGCGCATGTAGAGGAGCAGCAAGTCATTGCTACACTGCCCAGTACATCCAAATGCTGAGGATTTCATTAAAATCCCCCAAACTGAAACTTTAGCTACAACAAAACTCTCCCTGAAAAAAGAGAAACAGAAAACTTATATTCAGTGAGTTTGAGACTAGCCTGGGCTATGTAAGATCCTGTCTCAAAAAGTAAAATAAAATAACAACAACAAAAACCCCTACAATTACTGATGTAAGGAAAACCATAATTTCTGTTGATCATAACATGACTGAGGGGAAGGGGAACAACCTTACCTGTGATGTGCTATCTGCCACTTTCTTATTAACAGAAGAATCTACTGTTTTGTTTGTCTGGTTTTCTGAGAATTTAAAAAAAAAAAGGAAATTTAACACATGTATAGTATGTAAAAGGTCAGACTGCAACTATTTTTCTGTAGGCATGTTACAGATGGTTTCTCTCACAGATCAGAAGGCAACTTCACATTATAAATTTTAAAGCTTTATATACTCATCACCCAGCAACTTAAACTATCCTGAAGAATACCTGAGAAATGTAATTTAACATTTGTACAACATGAATGTTCCAAGATGAGAATAGTTAAGTGAAACACCATTCTTTCACAAGATGTGGAAATTTTTAGATCAAAAATGTTCATAATAAATTCATTACAGAAGGTTACAATAACCATGAGAAACATAGATCCGTTCAAGTACATACAGACTACTTTTCTTTTGTGTGCTTTGTGCAGGTGTGCATGCTCGTTCATGGCTATGTCTGGAGGCCGGAGGGTCACATCAGCTGTCTCCCTCATTTAGTCTTTCAGTGAACCTGGAGTTAATTCATGGATTGTCAGGCTGGTTGGACAAGGAGCTCCAGGAATCTGCCTGCATCTGTCCTCCTATGCTGGGCTTAGATTCTGCAACCAGGCCAGGCCCTGAACTGGGGTTCTCACACTTGAGCAGTAGGCAGTTCAATGAGTCATGTACCCACCCAGATGACTTTCCTGTATCATGGGAAAGTTTCCGTGGGAAATTTGTTATATACGTGAAAACTGAAAAGCAAGTGTTCCTGCCCAGTTTCTAATAGACAGAAGAGAAATTGTAAGATTTTATAAAATATCTTTTACATCCATTGAAGTGATTCACTTTCATTCTTTGATTATAATTAGTTGCATTATCAATAGTGTTCTTATGTCAAAACATCCCATCCTATTTCTGGAGGTAACTTCTTGGTCAAAATATGGTATTCTTGTTCTTTTCAAACCCTCATATACAGAGAAGGCCATTTATACTTAAAAACTGATAAAACTGTCTACCCTACATATAGAATTCTACATTTAAAGAATCAATTAAGATAAACACCCACATATTAAAATCCAAGGGCAGGAAACTAAAAAGCAAGCCTTCATGATTTTTTCCAACCTTGCTTCAATTTTATTTCTGGAAAAGTAACATATTAATATAAACTTACTTTAAAAAAATATTTTTAAATTGGCAGGATGTAGTGGTGCATGCCTTTAATTCTAGCACTTGGGAAGCAGAAGCAGGCAGAGCTCTGTGAGACAGAGGAAGTTCTAGGCCTACAGACTCTACATAGCAAGTTCTAGGCCTGACAGAACTACATAAGACCCTATCTTAAAAACAATAAAAATATATAAATACTAAATACACACACACACATTTCCTGAAAGACTTTTACCATAAAATTAGTTCTAGGTTACTTGTCTTACATGCTAAAGAACTAATATACACAAGCACTATTACCAAAACATCACTTTGTTTTTTTACATACACACTAAATGTATGTTGTAGCATGAATCTTAAAAGGTCTTATTAAATAAAAACAGAGCCAGAGCCAAGTATTGGGGTAAACGCTGTAAGATCAGAGAAACAGAACAAGCCACATCCAACCTAACCTTGCCTACTTCTTAGCTGATCTTGTTTCCTCAAACTGGAAGCCTCTGAGTCCTCATCCGAATGGATATCAGCTGAACTGCTGCTAAATGCCTAAAAACTTAAAGACTTTAGTTCCTGGTCCTCTGCCTTATATACCTTTCTGCTTCCTGCCATCACTTCCTGGCGTGAGTCACCATGCCTGGCTGTTTCCAGTGTGGCTTTGAACTCACAGAGATCTGGATGGATCTCTGCCTCCAGAATGCTAGGATTAAAGGTGTGTGTGCCACCATTTTCTGGCCTCTATGTCTATCTAGTGGCTGTTCTATTCTCTGACCCCAGATAAGTTTACTAGGGTACACAATATATTGAGGGGACACAATATCACCACATTTCCCCTTTTCTGTCTAAATAATATAGGAAGCTTATAATACAAGATAGATACAATAAGTATATACAATATATAGTCAAGAATTACATTAACAATGTCTAGTCCATTAACATTTGACAGATTCAGACAAAAAAAAAACACCATTATATAAATTAACAATGTCCAGTCCATTAACATTTAACAAATTGAGACAAAAAATTTCATTATTTATCCTGTAAAAATCTAATCCAATATAAAATATTTAAAACAAGTAGTTCCTTTTTAAAAGTAGATTCAATGACCTACCTTTTTATTGTATCCATATTCTTTTTTCTTTTCTGAGTAGATTTAAAAATCTACCTTTTATCTTATCATGTCTATATCTTTTTTCTTTTTAGAGTAGATTCACTAATCTACCCTTTTACCTTTTTTTATTTTTTATCTATATCTTTTTTCAGAGTATATTCAATGATCTACTTCATATCTATAGTATGTACTTATGTGTATTTATATATGTGCATATATATGTGTATGTGTTTGTATGTGTGTATATGCTGTTTTGTTATTCAGAATGATTCTATTCTTAGCATAATTGTCTCAGGGTAAGGTAATTATTCACAAAACTGTAACAATATTCCTTTATCTAGATTTTCAATATGCCCTGTCCTTTTCATTTTTACAGGCTAAAAATTCCTTCAAATTTTTGTTTGTTTTTTGTTTTGTTTTCTCGAGACAGGGTTTTTCCGTGTAACAGCCCTGGCTGTCCTGTTCTGGAACTCACTCTGTAGACCAGGCTGGCCTCGAACTTACAGAGATCTGTCTGCCTCTGCCTCCCAAGTGCTGGGATTAAAAGTATGCGACACCACTGTTTTATGCAGCATTTTTAATGCAGCATTTTTCAGTCTCAGTCCATATTCCCCATTCTACTACCTACCTGAGCTACTTCTCAGAATAGGAAGTTAGAAACTATCCATCAATCAACAAAATTAATCAAGATGTGAAATCAAATTATCACTTAAAATCTTTCTATCATGTAGGATACACATTTATTTTGTTACCTGCTTGATGGATTATGTTATCTAACACCAGCTGCTCATTTTTAACAAGCCTTTTTATTTCTGCGTGTGTGTGTGTGTGTGTGTGTGTGTGTGTGTGTGTGTGTGTGTGTGTCTGTCTGTCTGTCTGTCTATCTGTGTTTTGAATGCCAGTATGTTTACCACAAGTATGCAGGTGCCTCTGAAGGCTGTAAGAGGGTGTCAATCTTCTGGAGCTGGAATTATAGGCAGCTGTTAATTTTGCAATGTGGATGCTGGAAACTGAACCCAGGTCCTCTGCAAGTGCTCTTAACTGCTGAGCCATCTCTCTACTGAAGTCTTACTACAGTCCTCAAGGTCCTTTCTAGGTACAGACTGGTAGTATTCTATTGTAGGTCTGGATAACTGTATGAGTCGAGATAGGAGGCAAAAAGCATGCAAAAACTCAAAGGAAATTATGGGTGATGGAGTAACTCCTTAGTGTTATTAAAAAATCTAGTCTTCCCATATTTTGGAATGAAAGATGTTTAGTAAATCCTATACAACTACCTAACTCCCTTACAAATCAACCACCCCTTAATATCTATCTCACTAAATGAGACTAACATTTAATGTTTTACAAGGCCCAACCAGCAGCTGGAGAGATGGCTCAATGGTTAAGAGCACAGCAAACTATTCCTGCAGAGGACCTGCATATCTCAAGCTCCAACACCCTTATCACCCAGCTCACAATGAACTAACTCCAGTTCTAAGCATACAGACACTTGCTCTCCTCCTCATACACAGACATACACATTTAAAAGTAAAGTCCAAACCATTTTTAAATTTAGAATTTCTTGTAGAATTAATCTTTCTTTGTTTAAAAAAAAAAAACTGATTGATTTTATGTATGGAGGTGTTGTGTATGCCTGAGCACCATGTGCATAGCTTGGTACCCAAGGAGTCCAGAGGAGGGCACTAGATCCCCTCGGACTGGAGTTAAAGGATTGTGAGCTGCCTTCTGGATGCTGGGAATCAAACCTGGGTCCTCTGGAAGAGCAGCCAGTCTTTAACTGCTGAGACGTCTCTCTCTGTAGCCCTTGCTAACAAATCTTACATTAACAAAGTATCAAGATGTTATCGAATTGGACCGTTGTTTTCTCGTCTGCACCTCCTCATGCTTCCATCTCTCATCTAATGAACTGCTCCTGCCACAGCTCATCATCTGGTCACCCTAATTTCAATCCAACCGTTTTCCACACTGCAGTCAACATTCATAGTTGCCATATTCCTCCACACACAAAAGAATTATGTAATGTTACATTTCCCATTTCCTGTTCTCTAGCTCATACCTTTCAAGGACTCTCATCCACTTTTACATCTTATCAAACAGCCTACTTTAATATTTATTACATTTATAACTACTTATTTAATGGCAAGACTACATATCTAATCTATAGTTAGTGAGAAAAGGACTACCTTAAATGTCCTTTTCTATCTTAAATGTTTCTATGTGCCACAGGACATTAGAATATTACAAGCACCAATTATTTCTTGAAGGAATTATGTATAATTTGAGCCCTAAAGGGTAGTACTTCATTATAAACAAGAACTATTTAAAGTCCATTAAGGATATAATGAACAAATATAATTTAATTATATAGCACATATTTTATCAAGTAAATATATGTGTATAAATATAAGACATGGCAAGTTTTAGTTATATGACCTAATAATTTATAACAATATGGGTATATAATTTAACATCAATTTTCATGTACAGCAAAAATTTGCCATTTGATTCCAGCTTAAATTATGGGTATCATCTATGGCATCTCTGAAATTAGGCCTGTTCAAAGAATATGGGGTTTTTTTTGTTGTCGTTTTTTGTTATGTTTTTTTAAGACAGGGTTTCACTGTGTGGCCTTGGCTGCCCTGGAGCTCTCTCTGTAGACCAGGCTGGCCTTGAACTCAGAGATCCCCCTGAGTTTTCCTCCCAAGTGCTGGGATTAAAGGCATGCACCACCAGTTTCTGGTGGTAAATGGTTTTTAATTATCTCTTGCAATAAACTTCTAAAATTAGATACTTAAAATGTATTTACTCAATTGTCCTGGTCCACCCAATCAATCATAAAAACTATAATGCTTGCTACAAAACCTGTTTACCCCATTTTTCCAATAATGCTAGAAAGAGCTTAATCACTGAAAGGCCATTAACGTGTCTTTGTTTCTGTTAATAAGCAAACCAACTTACCGCTTCTTGGGGTGGCAGAGCTATTTTGTTCTGCAGAAGATGAAGTGCTAAAAGCAGATATTGGGATTTTCATCTGTATTGGGCCTCGATTGTTTGATGAGCTATAGAGTCCAGATGGGCCCACTGTGGGTAAAGAAGTCCTTGTGGCTTGCACAATAGAGTGTGCAGTTGGAACGGCTTGTACAGCAAGTGTGGTCCCCAAGGGTGCAGCAGTGGTGGAAGAGTTCCTCTGAACACCAGGACTGGGCACTGACGGAGTGTTTGGTTTGGTGGGGTTTGGCATGGGTGGCAAGGGTACTGGGTTTTTGGTAAGTCCACTCACTGTTGGTGGGCTTTGCACAGATAGGAATTCAACGCTGCCAGATGGTTGATTCGTCATTATAGTCCCTGGATGGCTTTGTAGGAGCTGAGGCTGAGAGCTTACGGCAACGGGAACATGCAGAATCACTGGCAAGGGCTGCAGCGAGATGGTAGGCTGAGGGTTTCCACTAGGCACCTGAGTAGTGGCAACTACTGTGGCTGTGCTGGGAGCAGGAAGAAGAGACGCTGCCGGCAGAGAACCTGAGGTGGCCGACGTCTGCAGTTTAGGCTGACTACTGACAATTGCCGGAGGAGTGACGAGACTGGCTGAAGACACTACAGAGAAAAACACAAGTCTCAGTCGAGATAGCTACCTTAATGTGTCAGCTAAAACTAAGTCTCACAAGTTCAATATATTATATACAGAAAAGCTACCACAAAAAAAAAAACTTGCAGGTTTAAGTTTGAAAACACTGAAATGTTTACAAGCACTTTTGTGTGTACACTTGGTGTCTTTACGAAATGCCACATGATTTGATGTTAATATGTAAGATTGCTATCTCAGTATCAAAACAGATCTTGAAAATTACAACATTCACTTCAGAGGAACTGGAAAAACAATTAAAAAATACTGAAAACTAAGTAAAAATATGCAGGTATTTTTTAAACCTCATTCTATTCAACACAAGCAAGAAATGTGGAAAGAACTGCCCATCAGTGAGTGAAGCTGACTGCTGTGGGATATCATTCTGTATGTTGTGAATATGTGTTGCTCTGATTGGTTGATAAATAAAATGCTTATTGGCCAGTAGCCAGGCAGGAAGTATAGGCTAGGCAAACAGACAAGGAGAATTCTGGGAAGAGGAAGGCTGAGTCAGGAGCCGCCAGCCAGACACATAGGAAGCAAGATGACAAGGCAGAACTGAGAAAATGTTCCAAGCCACGTGACTAAACATAGATAAGAATTAAGGGTTAATTTAAGTGTAAGAGCTAGTCAGTAATGAACCTGAGCTAATGGCCAGGCAGGTATAATATAAGCCTCTGAGTGATTATTTTATAAGCAGGCCACGGGGCTGCAGGGGCTGCAGGGGCTGCAGGGGCTGCAGGGGCTGCAGGGGCTGCAGGGGCTGCAGGGGCTGCAGGGGCTGCAGGGGCTGCAGGGGCTTGGCGGGACCTGCAGAAAACTTCCAGCTACAGCTGATGGCTGTATTTTACCACTGGAACCAGAGGAAACCTGATAGTCTTACTGAGTTCCTTGGGAAAGAACTCACTCTGGGTAAAGGATCCCTTCAAGAAGAGCATATAAATACTGATAGAGAGGAAAGCACTGAGTGAAAAAAAAGAGATGAATTAATAAATAGAACACATACCAAAGAGAGAAAAGACTAAGTGCTGACCACAGAGATTTACAGTAACTTACGACTCAACTACTTAGGTTTAGTCTCATTGGAACAGGTTTAAAATATACTTAATTGACTGCTCAGCTATCTAGTCTTTCCAAAATCATGGGTACACCAGAGCAGTAATTCTCAGTAAGTGCAGAGGGATACCTATAGTTTCCTGGGAACCTTGCATGGAGTTTACAATGTCATGGTTATTTTCCTAATAGTAATGAGACATTTCAATTTTATGCTATGTGGACAAAAGAATGCCTGTTGGCTTAGTTCAGCAGCTCCATATCTGTAGAAATTATATCCTAAGAGTCCCAGTGATGCATAAGGCAGAGAATAGAGAAACCTTACACACACCACATCTTTTCCAAGTAGTCATGTAACCTTTAACAACATGGGTATGTTTTGAGAAATGTGTCATTATATAATTCCAATGCTGTATGATCACAAGACTGTACAAATCTAGCTGGGATATATCAATCATTCTCAATGGGTCAAGAGACAGTAACTATGAAATATATGCAGCTACTACAAGCATAAAATGGCTCATCAGTTTACAGTAAACTATTGGTAATAGTAATAAAGCAGTAAATAGTTGTCATTAGGTATCCTACACAATTCTATCTACTACGGTCTGTATAGCTCACAATGCTGGATCTCTGTTCCCATGAACATAACTCACTTGAGAATAACATGATGAGCTACAATAGTAAAACAGCTATGGCTTCAGCAGCTGATAAGAATTTCTCAACTCCATTATGATCTCACCAGATAACCATTTTAAAGGCATTCACAACTCATTGAAATGTCATTATGTGGCACATGATTGTACACCTATCCCTACAGTAAAGTTTAATTTGGAAATTAAGCATAGTTAAAAATAATGCCTAATAATAAAATTATTATCACAATAAAAGATATGAATTATTAATGGAATGTTCCATGTAATATTTGTAGTGGTAACAAACAATGAAAATGAGACTGTGATAAGGAGAAAACTACAAAATCTAAGGCAGTACAGAGGTACCAGATACTCCTCTAACACTAAGCCTTCAACTAACAAATGCTTATTATAGTATTTTAAAAAAGTAAAATTTACTTTAAAATGTCCATAAAGAAGTAATAAAAACTACCATTTCTATTATGTCCTATCCCCCAGCAAAATCATCTGCTAGCCTTGAATTATGATCTAGCTGCCACAGCCTGCCGAGTTCTGGAATTACAGGCCTGCACAAGACTCAGTTTGTTGAAAGAGGGACTTAGAAAAACAGTGAGAAAAGCATGTGATTTCTGGCTCTGCTCTGCATTAGCTCCACAGAAACCACCATCAGAGGGGAGCCTCCAGCTACCTGGCCCGTTCCCATCTGTCTGGGTGAGGCTACATTTCTTTCCTAGATCAAGTCAGCAGACTGGAAGAGATCAAAAGCAGGTACAGAACTAGAATCCAGCCAGCATTAGCTGCTTACCATCTTAAGCAGGATTTTAAAGAAATGTGACAGAGGTAGCACGTCCCTGTTTTCACTGGTACTGCGTATGTCCACGGATGCTCACATGTGGACATGAACGTGGAGGTCAGAGGACAGCTCCAGGGCCGTCCGTTCCTCTGGTGGCATTCACCTTTCTCTTTAGAGTTTCTATCTGGTCCCTGGCACTAGCTTCACACACAGCCTTCTGCATCTTGGTGACAGCCACTCTCCACCTCCTTTTTACCCTCTTCTGGGACACCGGGGTCTCTTCCTGGCCTGGAGCTCACCATGGAGGCTGGCTGGCCAGAGCCTGTTTCCTCTCTAGCACTGGGACAGGCAAGCGGGGTGGCTGCCTTTGTTTGTTTGTTTAGTGGAGGTTCTGGATATGAGATTCAGATCTCTACCATTTCACTGATTATTTGTTAAAAATACAGTTATTTTCTATTTTAAAAAAGTTTTTGTGCCGGGCGTTGGTGGCGCACGCCTTTAATCCCAGCACTCGGGAGGCGGAGGCAGGCGGATCTCTGTGAGTTCGAGGCCAGCCTGGGCTACCAAGTGAGCTCCAGGAAAGGCGCAAAGCTACACAGAGAAACCCTGTCTCGAAAAACCAAAAAAAAAAAAAAAAAAAAAAAAAAAAAAAAAAAAAAAGTTTTTGTGTGCATATTACAAGATTATTGTAATTTATTTCTGTAGGGTTTTTGTTTACTCAAGACAAGGGCTCACTATGTAGCCCTGGCTGTCTTAGAATTCACTATGTAGACCAGGCTGGCCTTGAACAAGATCCACCTGCCTCTGGACTTATTATTAATTTTAAGTGAACAAAAGACCTTAACTTTTTATTTTAAATCAATTGATAGTATCAATTAGTTTAACTCAAAAATTCTCTGGAGTTCTTAGTAATTTCATGAGACTGTAAAGGGCCCTAGAGATTTAAAAAAAAAAAAAAAAGGCTGAGAAGTACTACACTGGGAATTTCAATGTCTATCTTTTCATGCATACTTATATTTTATCCTGAAATTTTTTTGAAATATTCATATTTATACCAAAGTGTCCTGTTTTCTAACCCATTCTAACCACAAAAGAGAACCAAAGAATTTAGGGCCCAAGAAAATGTATTTTTGGTATTTAAAAAACAAAGTTACCTGTATTCACAGGAGTTTGAAAGGATGGTGGTGGACCCTCGCTAACATTTCTTTTGGACTCCAGCATCTGTCGCACTGTGCCTGCATTTCTATGAAACAGATACACGTACAGTCAATGGCGATGCCACCCTAGGGGGAACCCACCAAAGCACAGGAAAAACAGTGGTCCATGGTGGGCAAGGGTAAGAGCTGAGGTTTGCACCCTGTGCCTGAAGCCACAGTGGGTTCACAGACTTCGGCCATGTCAGATAACACTGCAGCCGAGCTCCTGTCTGTAGTCCACTGTCAGAAGGTACCTAAGTAACGGCACATTCTCATCACTGACCCAACCAGTTCTCAATTGCTAAAAACTATTAATGACATGTTCTTAAAGAAATATGTAGGGTTTGGGGGAGGGGTGACCCCTAGATTTAATCCTCAACACTGCAAAAGGAAAGAAAAAAGTCTTAACAAAAGAAAACATTGTAATAAATTAGCAAAACCAATACATAATATAAAGGGAAAGTAGAAAAGCAGCTATGACTTGATGCATTTACCGCTACACAGACAGGTATTTACAGTTTCATGCCAACACTAAGCAGAACCTTGCTTTCTAAGTAAACACAATGCACAGACTGCGGTCGTACCTGTAGGTCACATTGTTATTGCTGCTGACATCACTGGCAGGCTTTCCTGGTGATATAGGTGGGTTTGGAGGGCTCTGAAAAAGGGGAAATACCAAAGTAAGAAATAAAACCCAATATATAGGAATTATTAATTAAAAAAAAAAAAAGACATTCAAGTACTTTCTCAATATCTGATCTATTATTTAACTAATAAAATAGAAAAACACTGCAGGATCAGCTATCAATACTTTGACTTTTTCTATTTTCTTATGGAGTTTTTCTTCATAAACCTCAACTTTTTTCATACTGTCAATCTCCAGATGGTAACTTGGTCATTTTTTTTTCAGACAGTGTTCCCTCTATCTTAGTAGCTAGTTCTACACAATTTACTTCTATTTAGAAGCTGGCAATTTTCTTGAATATTTCTCAGAATACTTTGTAGGGCTCTGTCCCGTGTGGTGCTGGGATGCAATCCAGTACTTCCCATGCTAGGTAAGCACACTACCAACCAAGCCTAGCCTTTAAAAACAGAATTTAAAAGACAGAAAACATAGTTTCAAGAATTCTGCAACCTCAAATAGATGAAGAGAAATGCTGACACTTAAGAATACTGAAGAGAATAATTAGTCTAAAGGTCCAGCTCAAAAACCTACACAAATATGTGGAAGAAAGCAAACTTCACAGTCATGATAAAGGAAATGTTAGTTAAAATTACACAGGTAACTGAATAGTGTTTTCAATAAGAATGGCCCCCCGCTGGCTCATAGATCTGAATGTCTGGTCAACAGGGAATGGCACCATTAGGAGGCGTGGCCTTTGGAGGAAGTGTGTCACTGGGGGTGGGCTTTGAGGGTTCAGGTGCTCACGCCAGGACTAGTGGCCCACTTTTTCTTCCTGCTGCCTGCCAATCCAGATGGAGGACTCTCAGCTGCCTCTCCAGCACCATGTCTGCCTGTGTGCCACCATGCTCCCCACCATGATAATAATGGAACCTCTGAAACTCTAAGACAGCCCCAATTAGAAACCCTAAGACAGAAGTTGGTACAGGGACTAGGGGATTGTTGTTGTATAGGCCTGGCCATGTTTCTTGTTGGCAGAGTGTGGACTTTGGAACTTTAAAATGGAAAAGCAGTAGCACTTGAAGTGGGGGCTTAATGGGCCATCCTAGTAGAAAGGTGAAGGACAGTGGTGCTGACAGCAATACAGATTATGAAGGCTGGACTCAAGAAGTTTCAGAGATGAGTAAAACTAATTAGTAAATGGCCTACAAATCATTATTTTGTGATAACTCAGCAACGAATGTGGCTGCTTTTTGCCCTTGTCCAAAAAATGTGCTTGAGGTTAAACTGAAGATTTTGGACTAATGGCACTAGCAGAGGAGATTTCAAAACAGCCTAGTCTTGACTATGTTGCATGGCTATTAGTGAACAGTCTTACGCAGATTTATAATGAAGAGAAGAAGGCTGAGTAAGAAAAAGCACAAAATGTGCAGTCTGAGGAGAAAGGGGACACCAGAAAGTATAATAGAGTTAAGTCTTGTGCTCAGAGATAAACAGATTTAAAAAAAAAAAAAAAAGCTTGATACTAGATAGAATAAAGAGAGTGAAAACCTCGGGGCAAAGTCCCACACAGCTAAACTTCCAACTTGTGAAAAGGAATTAAAGAAAAGCTTAGGATTGGGTGTGGTGATACATGCCCCTATCCTCCACACTCAGGAGGTAGAGGCAGGCAGATCTCTGAGTATGAGGCTAGCTTGATCTACAGAGCAAGTTTCAGGACATCCAAACTTATTCAGGAAGAAAACAATCGAAAACAGAAAGCTGGTAGAAATATATTTGAATAACAGGTACATGTTCTAGCCCCAGCAAGCGGCAGAACTTGGCAGCTTTGGCCAAATAATTCTGGCTTTAGAGTCAAGGATATAAGGAAGAGGTTGTAGAATCTCCCTCTGTACCTAAGGAAAGCCACTGAGGCCAGGCATGTAGCATGGGTGTCCCTGCATAGAGGAGGCCCAGAGAGGACAGTGCACGAAGCTGTGAAGGTAAAGCCTGGATTGCCTTGAAGACCCCAAGATGTTGGAGATGGCCAGTCATGGCATAATTGCTAAGGAGAACTACAACAGGGAATGGAACCAGCCTGAAAGAAAGAAGTATGTGCAGTCAACAAAGCTGAAAGGAGTTGGAGATCTGAAGAGCATTTTGATATCAGACATAGAGATCAGAGTCTAGAGTTTGCCCATCTGGTTTTTAGTCCTGCTTTGGCCCAGTGTTTTATTATTTTGTTCCCTTTTACTCCCTTTTGGAATGGTAATGTATATCTTATGCCATTGTTTGTTGGAAGTATGTAATCTGGTTTTTTATTTTGATTTTATAGAGGGTTACACTTAAGAGATTGCCTTGAGTTTCAGAAGAGACTTTGACCTTTGGACATTTGAACAGTATTGGGACTGTTATAGACTACGGGGACTTTTGAAGTTGGGCTGAATGTATTGCATTATGATATGGCTATAAGCCTATTGGGGACAAAGAATGGAATATGGTAATTTGAATAAGAATGTCCCCCATAGGCTCAAAGATTTGAATGCTTGAGCACCAGGAAGTAGCACTATTAGGAAAAGTGGCCTTGTTGGAGGAAGTGTATCACTGAGGGTGTGCTTTGAGGTTTTAAAATGCTCAAGCCAGGCCCAGTGTCATTCTCTCTTTCTGCTACCTCCCATCTGAATGTAGAAATCTCAGATACCTCTACAGCACCATGTCTGCCAGTGTGCCGCCATGCTTCCTACCATGATGATAATGGACTAAACCTCTAAACTGTAAGCCAGCCCCAATTAAATGTTTTCTATTGTAAGAGTTGCCATGGTCATGGAGTCACTTCACAAAAGTAAAACAGTAAGACAATGAACATGGCTAGAACAGAAATGCTTACTTCTTGTCTTTTCTTAAGATCATCTTTGGCTGCTCCAAAACGTTTGGTTAATCTGGCTATCTTGGCCTAGAAAACAAACAAAGTCAAGTAGTGTAACTCCTTTAAAGTCTGCTATATACAAGAGAAATCTAAAGACAACAGGCTCTTCAGAGGAAAGACAAGCTGATTATAAAATACATACTTGAAAAACACAGAAAATTACAGGAAACCCACTGTAGTCCCTTAAATAATTGCCAGGTGTAAATACTAATAGACCAGCTTGACTTTACCCACAACTAGGTGAGTTCACTTTCCACCAGAATATTTTGGAATATGTAAGGTTTTATTTGTAGTTATTTTTCAAAATGGTGATAATTAAATTTAACTTTCCTACTGAAACATACAGGCATGTAGGCATACATGCAAGCCCTAAGAGATCCCTTGACAAACTACTTGGATATCTATGTACTGTAGAGACTCATTGTACATGCACTTTTCTACTACAGCAGTGTTCTCAACCTTTCTCACACTGCAACCCTTTAATACAGTTCCTCATATTGTGGTGACCCCCCCAACCATAAAATTATTTTGTTGCTACTTCATAACTATAATTTTGCTATTGTCATGAATTGTAATGTAAATACCTGATATGCAGGATATTACATGTGACCCCCGACAGGGTCATGGCCCACAGGCTGAGAACTGCTGTACTAGATAGAGGCTGATTATATAAATGTTTTTTTCTACTGGATAAGGTGAATGTTTTCCAGTGCATTGATATAGTCATACAAGGCTATAATTGATAGCTTGATAACTTTTTATTTCTTGAGGGTCATTCACAGAAGTGGAATTCTCAGTGACTAAATGTTTTTCAGAAAGGCTTTACTGATCTACAGCAGGTGAGATGAGGATTTATAAATTATCCTTTGAAAGGCAAGAGGAGCTCAGAAGGCAAACAACCCTTTCAGGTCTAACCTGTTTGGAATTCACAGAGAAAACAGTTCAATGACATTTTGCCTTCTAAAGCAAGTGAACTGCCAACTGACAAGCTCAGGGAAAACACATCAGAGCATTCTTAAACTCTCTTCAACTGGTCTTCTGCTTGCTTTTGTTCTGTTCTGTATTCCTTTGTGTGTCTCTCTCTCTTGCTCGGCTCAGGCATTCTGTCTCTGTATCTGTGTGTGTGTGTGTGTGTGTGTGTGTGTGTGTGTGTGTGTGTGTGTGTGTGTGTGTGTATGCTTAACACTCACTGCAGTTTCTCATTCCTTCACAGTATGTTTTTCCTGTCTTTCATAATTTGCTTCTCCTGTGCCGTCCTTTTCCTATTCCCTTTTCTATTCTAAATAACTATGATTTCATTTTTAAGTCCTGAGTTTATCATATATGTCCTGGGTTTTTGCTCTTCTACCCTACGTAGGAAAACAGATGTTGTTTGTAATTATTACTACATTTAAGGATGTTGTGCAAGACGGCTCAGCACTTGCAAGCCCCTGACCCACACACCAGAGTCTACCTTTGCAAGCTGTCTTGATTCCACATGTGTACCATGTATGTACATACACACATACATACATATATCTATATACATATACACACAAACTAAATAACTGTAATAAAAATTTAAACATCTAGGTTTTTTTTTTTAATATCAATTGTTACTGTGGTATATTCTCTCTCCTCTGAGTGGTAGAAGAGACTGAGACTGCAATAAAAAGCAGCCAGCTAAAACATGAAGCCAGAAGTATCAATCAACAGATATATACATTAAGATACAGAAACACAGACATGTGAGAGTTCTCCACAAGTTAATGACCCTTTAATAACTAAACCCAAAGATAACAAAGTGATTGAAATGCCAAAGAATTAAAAAATGTAGTTTTAAAAAGAACTATCACTTCAATGAAAAAATTTAAGTTAAATGAAGTAAAGCACCTTAGGTATTTAGATAACAAATTCAAATTTAACACAGAGATATTCTGGAGAATAATAAAAAAATAATGGAAATATTAGAAATTAAAAGACGGGGCTGGAGAGATGGCTCAGAGGTTAAGAGCACTGCTTGTTCTTCCAAAGGTCCTGAATTCAATTCCCAGCAACCACATGGTGGCTCACAAGCATCTGTAATGAGATCTGGTGCCCTCTTCTGGCTTGCAGGGATATGTGCAGACAGAACACTGTATATATAATAAATAAATAGATCTTTAAAAAAAAAGAGAGAGAAGAAATTAAAATGCCAATAAAAAATTTAAAACTCAGTGGGATGCATCACCCAAAGACTTATCAATCAGAAGAAAGAATATCAGTGACTGAAAACAAGGTAAGGAATTCTTATATTCATACAGCAATAAAGGAAAATAATAAGAATAATGAACCATAACCGCAACTTTCAGCAACTCTGATCAAGAGTCCAATTTAATAATCCCTGGGGTAGAAGGAGCTGAGACGCAAACTAAAAGCATAAAAAAAATCTATTCAATCACATTATAGCAGAAAATTTCCAATTTAGAAAATGACGTTTGGGCTGGAGAGATGGTTTAGCAGTTAAGAGCACTCACTGGCTGCTCTTCTAGAGGTCCTGAGTTCAATTCCCAACAACCATCTGTGCCCTCTTCTGGCCTGCAGGCATACATGCAGACAGAATACTGTATATATAATAAATAAATCTTTAAAAATAAAAAGAAAAGAAAACTGTTCAAGTGTAGGAGGTATTAGAAAACCCTAATCAGACATGACTAGAAAGAAACTCTTCATGTCACATTATAGTTAAAATGAATTATCAAGAGTACTCAGCAAAGAATGCTGATAGCTACAAAAGTAAAGGGCCATCTTACAAAGGCAAATTCATTATAATTTTACTACCTCATAAAACCTAAAAGTCAGGAGAGCACGGAATGATATATATATTTCATGTAAATTACTACCAAATAGTTTACAATATTCAGAAAAGTTATCCTCTAAATTCAAATGTGTGTGTGTGGGGGGGGAGAGTCATCCCAAGATGAACAAACACTAAATCAAACCATGACCACTTAAGTCAAAATTAGAAAAAAATTAGAGAATCCTACATAAAGAAGAAAGTCTCAATCATAAAAGCTTAGGGAAAAATGGGTTCCATGAGAATGTATGAACTAACAGAATTAGCAAACTTCTAAGGTGAATAAGGGAAAAAGAAAAAAAAAAAGTATTCAAATCAACTGAGGAACTGGGGCCATGGAAGAAGACAGAATTCCAGGAATGAGCATAAAGTTCTTAGTAATAAATGTAAATCATCTTCACTCTCCAGTTCAAAGATGCATAAATTAAAAGAGGAAAAAAAATCCAACTGATTACTGCCTGCAAGAAACACATCACACTGACAAAGATATAAAGTTAATGTGAAAGAACAGAAAATGATATTCCAAGCAAATGATAACTGAACCAAGGTGGAGTTTACATACATATTTGATAAAGCAGAACTTAAGCCAAAGTTAGAATAAAGAAGTTCATTATAGGGCTGGAGAGATGGCTCAGCGGTTAAGAGCACTGGCTGTTCTTCCAGAGGTCCTGAGTTCAATTCCCAGCAACCACATGGTGGCTCACAACCATCTATAATGAGATTTGGCATGCAGACAGAACACTGTATACATAATAAATAAATAAATCTTTAAAAAAAAAAAAAAAGTTCATTATAATACTAATTAATAAAAAGGCAAATGATTATATTTCCATTTTCATTCTCAACGCAGAATTATTGGGGAATATATTACACATTTTGTTTGAGGAACTCCACTGATTGAATAAAGAACCATTTCGGCAGGGAGTGAGAGCAACTGAGGATGTAGCTCAGTTGGTAGAGTGTTTGCCTAGCATGAACAACGCCCTGCGTTTGACCCCTAACACCACAAAATCTAGGTGTGATGGTGTATACTTATAATCCTAACAGTAAGTGGAGGCAGGAAACCAGAAGCCCAAAATCATCCTCAATTATATATACAAAAAAGTACTTACCTTTAATATGGATTAGTAAACTAACATCTTTTAAAAAATTACGTGTATAAATGTTTCCACCAGCATGTATACACATGCACCATATGTGTAATGTGTCTTGTGCTCAAGGAGGGCAGTAAAAGCTATTAGATCCCCACTGGAGTTGCAGACATTTGTGAGTCACTATGTGAGTGCTGAGGCCTGAGCCTGGGTCCTCTGCAATAGCAGCCACTGCTCTTAACCACTGAGTCATCTCTCCAGCACTATTTAACATCACTAAAACATAATGGCCACAGAGAGAGTAGACTGATAGAAAAATAATCCTTCACAAATATTTTGCATCTAAGATATGCTATATACTGACCTTTCTTCAGTGACAAACAAAAACTTCTTTTAAGTACCAATTTAGGTTATTTCTGAGTCTCTGATGTGGGCTAAATTATGCCAAAGCTCATATTATATATAAAGTCGACAACCCTAGTATCTAAGAGTCACTGTGAAAATAATCAATTAATATTAAGTCTATTGGACTGAGGTGGTTCCCTCCTAGTCTAATTTATATAACTGGTACCTTCAAATACAGAGAAATTTGAACACAAAATACACACAGAGAAAATGCCATGTGAAGGTAAAGCCAGGAATGGAAATGATGCCACTTCAGAGCTGTCAGCAACCATCTGAAGAGATGTGGTGTATATTCTTCCTCACAGCACTACAACTCAGAAAGAACTATCTGCTAGCACCTTCACTTTGGGTTTCAATTCTCCAACTGTGAAGTAATACATTTCAGTTGGTAAAGCATCTAGCTATGTATGGTTCTGTTTTTACAGCAGCCCCAAAAGAACTAATAACAGACACCTTTTATTTCTTACATAGAATGTAAATGCATTTTGTAGTCAGCTTAAAATACATCAAAACGATAATATATAATCAGAAAATAAATTATAAAATGAAACATGGAGAATAAAGTTAACATTAGTGTACAAACCTGTAGCTCAGTAAGAACTGCTTTATGCCTTTTGTTGCATTCTATCTTTTCCACGCGTGTTTTCAATTCTGCCAAAGTCTTATCAAACACAGCACACTGTAGAGCACACAATTTTTCTTCTAGTAACCACTGTATGACCTAAGGGGGGAAAATCCCTTTGTTACAAAAGGGCAACTCAGCAAACAAAAATAATAAATATTAAGAACTAGTAACAATAATATAAACTTATTTATGAATAAAACAAGGTTAACTAATTTAAAGAATAAAATCCCAAACTCAATGCTACCTACTGCCATTCACCACTATGTCAAAACAGAAGTCCACACTAAGGATAACATTTCCAGAGTGGAATTCTGAAAATTATTTGAAGATTTTTAACATTGTCTCATCTTCCTTATTATGCTGAACCAACTTTAACAAAATTTGTTAAAAAGAACAGTTTTAAAATTTTTCTAAACTATTAAAGACTGGCAATACTGTGAGATGCAGTAAAAATGTCACTGGAATATCAAAATTGACAGAATATTTCCATGTGTTTATTCAACTATTGCCTCATCTGAACCACAACAAACAGGACCCTGGCATATCCATATGCCACACCTGAGAAACCTGTTCTAGAGATGGAACTCCTCAACCCCCAGGCGTTCATAACCTTTCCCAATTTGAACAGTGCTGGATGCAACGCTACCGCATTATGCACAAGAAAGAAACTGGGCAGTAATCGAATTTTTTATTACTTCATTAATTTCCTTTTTAAAGAAAGCATAGATATTTGTACTATTTGTCCTTGAATCTTAATGAAAGAACTTTGGTTTATTAATCCATGACTAAAACCCTGAAAAACAAAAGCAGACTTGGTGACTCACACCTGTAATCAATCACCTGGAAGTTGTGGCAGGAGGACACCTGCAAGATTAAAGCCAACCTGGGCTACAGCCTAAACTACTATGAACTAATATCTCATGGAGGGAGGGGGACCGGAGTTTCATGTCTCTCTATAAAAGGTATTTTGAACACATGTTAATGTGGTGCACATGCATGAGCAGGTACATGTGATCATACGTGTGCCGATGGACTCCAGAGGTCAACATAAAGTGTTTTCCATGATCACACTGCACCTTGTTTTGAGACAGGGTTGAGCTCAACTCAACTACCCCTAGACTGGCTGGTCACTGAAACCCAGGAGTCTCCTTCCTGCCTCAGCTTCCCAGTGTACTAGCCAGAATTACAGGCGTACACCACCACATGTGGCTTTTCATGAGTGGGGTGGGTGAGAACTCAGATTCTTATGCTTGCATAGTATTTACCCTCTGAGAGGTCTTCCCTTTCTCATACTTTGAAAAATATATGTAACATTAATTATTTTCAATATTTGTATGCTAGCATAGCAGATATAGAGGAAAATTTCAAAAAATCTTTACTTTGAACATTCCCTTTTCCTAGTGTATCTAAAGCATTGTCTCTACCATTCTTTATATTAACACTAAAAAGGTTTAGAATATACCAACTTATAACATATTAAAATTATTATAGAGATTAAAGTCTATAAATATTTAAAACAAATAAAGCTGTAAAATAATGTTCAATCCAGAAAGACAGTCATGGTATGTACTCACTCATAAGTGGATTCTAGATATAAAATAAAGAACAATCAGACCACAGCCCATAGAACCATGGAGGCTATATATATAGTATGGAGGTCCCTAGGACGACTGTGGCATATAATAAATTTAGGTTCTACTCAATTATTGAAAAAAAAATAGCCACATGAATGGAAACACATGAACTATGAACCAAAGGCTGAGGGGTCCCCAGCTGGATCAGGCCCTCTGAATAGGTGAGACAGTTGATTGGCTTGATCAGTTTGGGAGGCAACTAGGCAGTGGGACCAAGTCCTGTGCTCATTGCATGAGTTGGCTGTTTGAAACCTGGAGCTTATGCAGGGACACTTGGCTCAGTCTGGGAGGAAGGGACTGGACCTGCCTGGACTGAGTCTACCAGGTTGATTGCAGTCCTCGGGGGAGGATTTGCCCTGGAGGAGGTGGGAATGGGGGGTGGCTGGGGGTAAGGGGAGGGTGTGGGAGGGGGGAGAATAGGGGAACCCGAGGCTGATATGTAGAACTGAATGGTATTGTAAAATAAAATAAAATAAAATAAAATGAGATAAAAAAGAAGAAAAAGGAAAAAAACAAAAACAAAAATAAATAAATAAATCTATTTCCCAAAATGGAAAAAAAAAAGAATAAATTCATTTAATCAAAATTTGAAAGAAAAAAAATGTTCAATATAGGAAGAAAAAAGCTCAAGATCTATTCAGTTTTACTATAATAACAAATAGAGAAATATTACATCTCCCTTTCATTTAAATAATCACTACTGTGTTTTAAAATAAAAATACTGTGGCCAAATAGATTCAGAGGAATTTAAAAGTGAAGTTAACAAAAAAAAAAAAATCAGACTTCATAGCTTGTCATTGTCTTCAAGTTCTGACTGGCTATGTAGACATAGAAGGGATCATGCTAGAAATCTCGAAGCCTGCAGACAGTGATCATCTGGCACACTGAAATGTAGTGTCCAGCACCTTTTGAAGCTTCTGGTTAACGTCTCCTTTGGCTGTAATCTTGACCTGGAACTCTGCCTCGTATTCTTCTTCCATGTAGCGCCGACGTTTGGACTGCACACTGTCCATGTCTTCTGATTTAGAACGTTTCCGTCTGGAAACCTCATCTGACAAAACAACAAGAAAACCCCCACCCCGATCAGCCCGGTGTTTTAGTTACAGGACCCATCACACAGTGTCAGCAGATACAGCTCTCAGTCGGTCACTGTGTGACTGTGCTTAAGATGGAAGAGCTCAGCAGGCATCCGATGCTCAGCTGTAAAGCTGAGATCATGTTCAGTATGCCAAAGAGAACCTCCAAGCTGCTCAGCAATGCGCACTGAAAACATGGAGCATTCTTTCCTTGAAATTCTCACATTAAGATAGAGAATGCTCTACAGCTTTGTCACACAGATGACAGGACTCTCCCATAATCTTCCCTCTACTGAATTTCACAGCACATATTAATATCTTAACAACATATAATGGCCATCCTATGCCACAGACTTCTACTATCTATGTATATTCTAAATTGCTTTAACTCTTCTTCCTCTGAAAACAGGTGCATGGCAGTCGTACTGACGGAGCTGCTCCCTAGTCATTCAACCCTGAGCAGTGACTCTAACAGGTACTCTTAACATGTCCGAAGAGTTCAGATACATATAGATAGTAAAATTAATGTCATAAAAGGATAATTGGCACAGAATAGACATTCAAAGGCTTCACTTTTTCAAAATTTTTCAAATGTTAACATTCATGAAACAGTGAAAAAAATTTAACTGGTTTTTCAGCATTTCAAAAAGAAAAAAAAAACACTAATATTCCAACCTTTTATGGTTATACCAATGTTGCTCCATAAATAAAACCTATTTTCTTTGATCTGTAAAATAATGTTCAAAATGAGGGGTAGAGAGGAACTCAAAACCTATTCATTCAGTTTTATTGTAATAGTAGATAAATATATCCACATCTATCTATGAATTTATTTAATGCAGTTCTATTTTACAACTCTTTAATACAGACAAAATAAACCAAAATTAACCCCTGGCTTCTAGCTGACCAATCCTCTTCTAAGTCTACAGCATCAGTTCTAGCATCCCTTCCCTAGGAATCTGTTGTAGTTAAAAACGTATTACCTCTCACAACAGCAAGACAAATTCTCCTGCCCTGAGCTTAAACACAGCTTAAGACACTTAAAGAGTACATCTAACTCATCTCCGGGGAATGATTAACATAAACACATTGAAACATATGAAGTAACACATCCAAAGACTCTTGAACTGGTCATCAACAAGATCAGGGAACTGTGGCTTCAATTTAAAATGTTGGGGCCATCTCTGGAGCAGACATGGCAGCCGTCCCAGCTAAGGCCCCACTAAGAGGCAGGCGCTGTACATGCATACTTCTCACAGGTGGCCGCTCCCCATCGGGCGCTCGCTCCTCTTCCTCAGCTTTGCTGTCCTTTTCACTCCTTCCTACGTCTGTTAGGACAAATGTAGAAAGGGAACTTGATTTATTTCTGCAGAAATTAGTAACAGCTCATTAATTCACATTTTGGTCACCATTCAGCTACCGAACAAACATTTCACAAAATTAAAGTCACAAAACTGCAAATCTGGAGACGATGAGAGCACAAACTGAGATGTTCAAGACTAAGGGCACATTCCAATTGTGTTTATTCCTAACAAACTCAAGATGGAAACTAACATACAGATTTCAAAGCCAACAACTGTACTTAATTTGCCACCACCAGTAACAACTACTATAAAGATTCAGATTTCTTTACTCTCAATTATTCACACTAAAGCAGAGCCAGCAAGGTGGCTCAGAGGCTCCAGGCACTAGCCAGCAAGCCTGACAACCAATGCCCAGGTCTTACATGGTAGACGGAGAGAACTGACTCCCAGGTTGTCCTCTGACCTCCACACACACACTGACCACCTTACAATAAATAAATTAATAAAACTAAAGCAGTAGTTAAGACATTACCAAAAAAAATGGTGATATACTTAACATGCTTGTAAATTCTAAACAACTCAAAGATCTCCTATGCCGAATGACCACTTTTCAGATCTGCCTACTAGATTCATGGCACTTAAGACATGCATTGAGATTTAGAACAGATTAAAGGATTAGTGTACGCTAAAGTTTTACATAGAACTCTGTTAAGAAAAAATGTGAACAGATTCTTACTAAGAAGCAGAGACCATATTTCTTTAACTTTTATTCAAACATTCTTGGGATTTGAGCAAATTGACCTTTGGGAAGATTTAGAAAAGTGCATATGTATGCATGCGTGCATGCGTGTGTCTACATGCACATGCGTGTAGGCACCTAGAGCCAGAAACAAGTTCTGAATCTCTATAGCAGGTAGTTATGAGCTACCATGTGGGTGCTGGGAACCCAGCTTTGGTCCTCTTCAAGGGCAGCAAATGAATATTCAGCATTAAGCCATCCATCTCTCTAGCCCCAAGGAAACCTCTTTCAACACAAAATAAGAATCAAAGGCCCTTGTACAGAAACAATTCATGTATTATTCCAGGCAGTGTCAGGGGTTTCTAAAGTCCATCCAAACATAAGCCCTTCCTAGTTCACCTGTACTTGTATAGACCCTATCCTTCTGCCTGGTGAGCTTGTTCTGATACCTCTGGTCTTCTCAAATACAGCCTTCTCACTAATTTGCTAAGTTTTCACAATTCTATCTTCCATGAACTTGACTCTAGTCTGTCAACACCGACAGTAAGATCACTGAATGTAGATAACCAGATCTTATAGTTCTGGTAACCCCAAAACCTTCGAGAAAGAGCTCAAATCAAGCATTTACTATCTTCTTGACAGGCATTACCTTTAATAGTTAATGACCAAAGAGTACAGGGTCTCACACAGCACTACTGCCACCCTGGGCAGGAATAATAATACTGCAACAACATGTAAACAAACAGACTTGCCTCTGTCCCAGCTGAACTGTACAAAGCTCAGATGGACCACAGGTCATAGTCTTCCAACCCCTTTAGCTTTGGATCGAATCTTTAAGGACATTTAAAACAAAACAAAGTCCTACAGGCTATTTGAAAACAATATACCCATTAGAAAAAAAAATAGAGAAAGTAACAGGTAATTCATATATAAGCAAATACAAAAGGCCAATAAACATAGATTTTCAATCTTACAAATAAAATACATCAGGAGAATGTAGCCTGCAGATAATCTAAGTTCTCCAGACATTTTCAAAGCTTTACACCAATAAAAAGGTACAAATACTATCTTCCACATCATCTGTTCTCAACCTATAGGGTATAACCCCTCTGGGGACTTGGATGACCTTTCACAGGGGTTGGGAAGACCATCAGAAAACACAGACATTTACATTAGGATTAATAACAGTAGCAAAATTACAGTAATGAAGTAACAATGAAAATAAGTTTGATTGGGGGTCAACGGAACGTGAGGAACTGTATTAAAGGGCCACAGCATTAGGAAGGTTGAGAACCCTGTTCCACGTGATGTTTGATAACAGACAGGACGGGGGTCTAGCAAGGTGGAAATCCAAATTCAAGTGAGCTGAAGACTTACTAGGAGAACAAGGTGCTAACTTTGTAAATGTGGCTGGAGGTCTAGCTCTGAAAGTGAGGATGGACTAGTAGTTAAAAATGTCTGTGCTGAAACACATACTGAAGATAGACAGTAAGTAAACAGGAAAGACAAAAGGTGGGATGCAATCCCTCCACTAGTGTCTTAACTTTCCCAGAAAAAGATACTATACTAGTCTAGCCTCCTTAGACTATAACTTATTATTTATCATTTAGCAATACACAACAGCTTGTCTCCAGATGTACTAGTACACACTTGTTCTTCTATTTTTATAAATGTAATATTTTTTTCTACTTGTCTTTTGATAGGGTCTCATGCAGCCTGGGCTAGCTTCTAACTACTTACGTAGCCATGGTTAACCTTGAATTCCTTGGTCCTCCCTCTTCTCCCCTCATACCATCACACCTAGCTGAATTTCTATAATAAGATATTCAAGGATCACCGATATCAACATTAAATGAGCAGGTTCTATTAAACAGTTTATGAAAGCAAATAAAATCCTTAATCAGCTAACCTGGAGAGCTCGGCTTGTTTTGTGATAAAACTTCGGACTCGGACTCATCTTTTCCACATGAAATATCCTCTTCATCAGAGAGGACCAAAAAGGCTTCTTTTGGCAAATTCTCACTACTTTCTTGTTTTGATGGCGAGCCAAAAGAACACTCCATTTTCTCTTCCAAATCTTGACTTGTCTCAACTGGAAGGAGAGACGTTTTTGAAAAGCATGTGAGTTCATCCTCAGCGGGCGCAAGTTTTTCCAGAATAGGGATGATCTCTTCCGTCTCCATAGAGTCCGTGTTATCTAAGGCAGTCTCCCTCTTGTCTTCTGTAGCATTTTCACGGACTTCTACAACTTCTGCAGGACTTTCCCCATCATCCTTTTCACTTTGGTCAACTTCCATACTGCTGGAGATGGCCTCTTCTCCAAGAGCAAGCTCAGCAATGGGCTCTTCCTCTACCTTCTTCGTGTTTTCTGGAGGTAGATCAGAACAAATAATTGCACTATGTGTTTCTAGAGTTTCTTCCTTCTCACTAACATTACTGTTAGTTTTATCTTCCTCATCAAGTGAGTCTTTACTCTGAATTTGGTCTAAGTTTTCACTGTCTTCATTTTTTTCTGAACAATCATCATTGTTATTGCTACTCTGCTCTGCCTTGCCAGTTTCAGGAATCGGCTCACAAACTGGCACAGCACTTGGTTTAAAAGTATCAGCGGCTGATTCTGCAGTCAGCTCACCGGGAGCCAGCTCACCAGAAGCCAGTCTGCTACAGGCAGGACCACCAGAGGATTCGTCACGAGAAGGCAGGTCATCGGAAGGCAAATCACCAGAGGGAGCACAATCATCAGAAGAGGGTTCCCCAGAGGCCAGTTCACAAGATGCCACTGCACCAGCAACTGATTCATCTGAAACTGGTTCACCAGACAGTGGTTCACCAGACAGTGGTGCACCAGACAGTGGTGCACCAGACAGTGGTTCACCAGAGGTGGAACCACCAGAGGCAAGATCATCAGAGGCAGGTTCTTCAGAAGCAGTGTCTGCAGAGGTGGGATCACGGGAGGAGGGATCACTCGAGGGGGACTCCTCACAGGGAGAGTCACCAGTGGCTGGTACTCCAGCAGGCAGCTCTCCTGCAGGCAGCTCTCCTGCAGGCAGCTCTCCAGAGGCTGGGCTACCAGAGGCTGGGCTACCAGAGGTTGGTTCAGTGGTTAGTGTAGAAGCAAGCCCAGAAGTTATACTAGGAAACAAAGACTCACTATTTGAATCCTCTTCTTGCTTGTTTTTCACACTAACACTGGGAATACAAGGTGTTTCTTTCACTTCTGTTTTACTTTCTTCAGACTCAGAACAAATCCCTTCGATCCCATTCACTTCTTCTCTCTCTGGACTACACTCTGCACTTTCTAAGGGTGAAGCAGGCTCCAAATCTCCGTTCTCATGGTTCCCGTTCAAAAGCTTCACGTCGGTTTTCAGCAGCTCTTCTTTGACTTTGTACACTGCTTCGAGCTGCTGACGATCACTCACTCTCATTGTTTTTCGAGCCTTGAAGACTTTCTTCTGAGGTTCTTCTATACTATCCATTTTGAATCTTCAAAGAAAAAGAAAGAAAAGATTTTAATAATTGAGACAAGTCATTTAATTACAAGTTTACTGAAAAATTCAAGTGAACAATTTAGCTCATATAAATTTGAAACAATGATAAATAAAAAACGTAATCCTTGCTATGCCTTAGTTTTCATATTTACTAGATTGACATAACATAAAATTGAGAGACGACGCCATGCACACCAGAATATCAGTTGCTAGGAAAATGAAGAGGGAAAGGAGCTAGTTTTTATTCTCAATACAGAATAAAAAAATCCAGAGAAGTAGCTGGGTGGTGGCAGCTCACGCCTTTAATTCCAGCACTTGGGAGGCAGAGGCAGGAGATCTCTGAGTTTGAGGCCAGCCTGGCCTATAGAGAGAGATCCAGGACAGCAGGACTGTCAGGTATACACAGAAACCCACTCTTGGAGGGAGAAAAAAAAAATCCAGATATGTTTCAGGAGCATGAAAAAAGCACATACAGAAAATGGGTGCTGGGAACCAAACCCAAGTCATCTTCAAAAGCAGCGAGTGCACTTAACCACTGGGCCGTTTCTCCAGCTTGGTTTGTAGGGTTTGGAGAAAGTGGGTAATGGATGCTGAAGAGTACAGGATTCTTCTATGGAAAGTAAAAATGTTCTAACATTCATTGTGGTGATAGGTACACAACTCTGTGAGCCTACTGAAAACCCACTAATTGTACATTTGTATGGATGAATTGTATGTTATAATTATACCTCAATAAATATAAAAGGATAAAAAGTACACATATTGCAGTATGTCCTCTTTTTTGGTCAATTGTGTTAGAGTCCTATCAACTCTGTTTACCAAAGAATAAACTGTTATCCTTATTAATGCTTCTGGTTTGCATCTGCTTTTGCTGGTTTCTCCTCTATATCATCTCTTCGACTTTTTGGATGGGTTTAATTTGCATCTGAGGAGTTAATTTTTCAGCTGCTGTGATAAAATATTCTTTGACAATATCAACTTGGGGGAGAAAGGGTTTGTTTTGAGGCACAGTTCAAGAGTAGAGTCCAAGCCGGGCGGTAGTGGTGCACGCCTTTAATCCCAGCACTCGGGAGGCAGAGGCAGGTGGATCTCTGTGAGTTCAAGGCCAGCCTGGGCTACCAAGTGAGTTCCAGGAAAGGCGCAAAGCTACACAGAGAGACTTTGTCTCGGAAAAACCAAAAAAAAAAAAAAAAAAAAAGAGTAGAGTCCATTACCATGGGAGGTTAAGGCAGCAGGAGGTTGATGTGGCTGGTCACACTGCATCCACAATCAGAAAACAATGATGAACACTTTTTCCTTTATGAGACAAGGACCCAGCCCAGAGAATGGGGTGACTCACAGGGGGTGGGTCTTTCTGCCTCATTCACCTAATCAAGATAACCCACCCACCAGCACATCCCAGATGCCCACAGTTCAGGTGATTCTAGAGCTAAAGTGACAATGGAGACTAACAACGGTAACACCTTTTTTTCCTTGTGGTTCAAGTTTAATCACTAATTTTCATTTAAATTTCATCTTTCATAATATGTGCACAGAAATCCTAACTGATGGTTTTTCCTTAAAATGTGCCTAACTGATGATTTTTCCTTAAAATTAGTGAGACTGTGGTACTATAATGTTACTGCTTAAACTGTAGATGAGTATAAGGTTATTAGGGTGGGCTATGTGACTATGCACAGAATCAAACCACACTAAGACAGGAGCTGTGCTATCACAAGCCAAAGAATGAGAAGAATCTAGGAGACGTGTCATCTGGACAAATGCTCCCTCAGGACCTTCCAAGAAAATATGCCTTGACAACATCTTTTGAACTTGTAGTCTGTAAAATTAAGACAATGGGGGGGGGGGTTGATTTACCACATAAACACAATAATGAGAGTGAGACATTAAATATCCATTAGACAGTATTCAACATTATCTCATAATGAAAAATAAGACATTTAAAAACAAAAGGGAATTTACTCAAATCTGACAAAAGGTTTTCAAGATGTAGATGCTACATTTAATGGTGAAATGAGATTAAAAGAAGAGAGAGAACCAAAGCATCCCATATCACCATTTTTATGTAAACATAAACATTTCTGCTTGGCATGTGAGCTCCTGGATATGATCCCCAGTACCACTGAAGGGCAGCATTGCCAGCTGCAGAGAAGACAGAAGGGGGGATGGAGGGGGAAGAGGAACAGCAAGATTATCCATAGTGGAGTAAAACACATGTACATGTGCACCTCCGCATGTGCGCGCGCGCGCGCACACACACACTTACTTACTTACTGAGGTACTTACTGCCCAATGTCACCCGATCAAGAATGAGACTCTACTTCTTAAACTCCACAAACCACCTAATTTACACTGTATCAAACCAGCTGTGAACACTGTCACAACTAGAACTTATCCACAAGAAATAAGTCGACCCAAGGTGTTAATAACAAATGTCTTTCAATAATAAGCCCGGCCTATCTGTCAGAGATGAATACCGCTCAAAAGGACACAGCATTTTGTCCAAGAATGTCTAGATTGTGTTACAGTCTACATTCATTTTTTTTTAATTTAATTCAATAATTTAAACATTTCTCAGTTTTAAATTAAAGAACTTCTTAGAAAAATTATCTTTCAACTATATAGAAATCTTCAAACAAAATCACCACTGGCACTATTTTAAGAGTGACATGATAGAGAAAATAGATTCGTCAGTCAAAGAAAACACTAAAGACAAAAAAGTCATAACACAAAACGTCCAGGAAATTTGGGACACCATGAAAAGACCAAACCTAAGAATAATAGGGATAGAAGAAGGAGAAGAATACCAACTCAAAGGCACAGAAAATATATTCAACAAAATTATAGAAGAAAACTTTCCTAACCTAAAGAAAGAAATACATATGAAGATACAAGAAGCTTACAGAACACCGAATAGGCTGGATCCAAAAAAAAAGTCCCCTCGCCACATAATAATCAAAACACTAAACACACAGAACAAAGAAAAAATATTAAGAGCCGCAAAGGAAAAAGACCAAGTAACATATAAAGGCAAACCCATCAGAATAACACCAGACTACTCAATAGAGACTATGAAAGCTAGAAGATCATGGACAAATCTCATGCAGACACTAAGAGACCACGGATGCCAACCCAGACTATTATACCCAGCAAAACTCTTAATCACCATAGGCGGAGTAAACAAAATATTCCAGGATAAAACCAGATTTAATCAATACCTGTCTATAAACCCAGCCCTACAGAAAGCACTAGAAGGGAAAATTCAACCCAAAGAAGCTAAACACATCCATGAAAAATTAAGCAATAGATAATCCCACACCAACATACACCACAGAAGAAACAAGCTGGTGTAGCTATCCTAATATCTAGAGAAAAAGGATGTTTCAAAAGAGAAGAAGTCTTGTGGCAATGCCTCAGTGGTCCAGGTAACTACCAGAACTCGGAAAAGTTGGTTGAATTTGGGATTGACTGGGAGGCCAAAGATTTAAAAAGCAGAAGATTCTCTCAAGACACAAGTTGTGTGATAATAGTGTGTTTTGTGTGTGTGAATGAGAATTTGTAAATGTTGAATTCTAGGCTTCGACAATCATTGTCAGTGCAGATTAAGCTGCAAGTATTTATGCTTTAAAACTTAAATTATAAAGCTAGTTACGTCTTTCTAACAACTAGTTCTAATGTTTATGAGCATATTTTACCTACATTACCTTTTCAGGATGTTGAGAAAGATGCATCACACGCAAAGGCTGGAGGCTGGGGGCTAGATGGTTTTGAGGAAGAGGTCTTGGTGGACTCTTTCATAGAGCAAAGGGAAGCAATGCCTTCTGGGAAATGAGCTAAGTTTTAATCTAGTCTTTAGGATTAGAAGTCAAAAACAAAAATATTAAGGAAAGGAAAACCTAATTGATCTTTGAAGTATTGTTATATGGAATTGAGTGGGACTTTTGAGGCCTTTCTTCCAGAAAACAAGGACTTGGTTGTCAGGCCTATATTAGGCCTAAACCTTGGTGCCATGTAGTTGTACTTAAATCATTTCAATGGAAAGTGTCTTAGTGATTGGAACTTCTAGTGCAGTTTGGAGTTCTTCCATTTGAAAAATGTGATATTTGCATGGGATTGTTTGAATCTTGTTTTCTAGTCCCTCCCCATCACCACCCTCATAGTCTGAAGGTAGATTTTTCTCTTGATAAAGGAACAAAAAAGGTGAACATCTTGTTTGTAAATAGGTATCTAGTAACTAGTGGTAAACTTGAAATGGTAGAATTCTTTAAAGCCTAATTCTAGATAGCCTTAAGAAAATATATCTTAATTACTTTTGAACCTGTATTTACCTTGTTTTTTTCAAATATCTTAAGTTATATTTTCTTTTTTCAGAGCTGCTTCTTATTTGGGGCTACTTTTTTTTTTTTTAATTGAGGCGTAATTCATAAAAGGATATATTGTTTTGATGAGACTTTTTTTAGAGTTACTTTTTAAAGTCATGAGGTCAACAACTTGGACTACTATGCATGTAAGTGCTAATGCAAATTAAAGCCCAAGTTGACCTCCAGCAGCAGTTCATTCTATGTTGACAGTGAGAGAACACTTTGCCTGTTAGGATACTGTTACTCGTGGACTGAAATGCTGAAGAAACCCCTCCCCCTATTTTGTTTTTTTGCAAAAATCAAGGTATATTCTAGGGTTTCCTGTTTGACCTCAACAGATAAACTGAGATGATAGTCTTAGTTCAGAAATGATCTGAATGTAGATTTACAGTCTACGTGTACAACTGGCTAAGTGAGATCGCTTTCACAGTTCTGCATGTATCCCATCGGCTCCCCATTAGTCACTGAACTCTTAAAACTGGTATTGTAACATTATTAAAATGTTTTGCGCCAATTTTATAAACTTTACAGTACAATATGTGTTCCTTTTCTGAGGCAAACCAAAGGTATATTTCTCAAGGTTCTGCTGCTATCAGCAGTGTTGATGGAGGATTTTTTATACATTTGTAATAGATAGAAATAAACCAGAAAAAAAGAAGAAAAAAAAAAGTGGTGGAGGAAAAGGTGAACACTGCAAGAATACTCAAAAGGGCTGAGAGTTGCAAACGCCAAGATTGGCTTTGCATAGTAAATGGAATAGAACAGCTCTGAACTATAGCTTACTTTTCCTGGTTTGGTCTGACAGAATGATTGAATGCTTTTGTACAAAAATCAGCGCCTTAAAAACAAGGATTTGGTGAGATTGTAAAATGGTGTGCCACTTTGGCAAAACAGTCTGGTGGTTGGTCAAAATGCAAAACATTGTTACTCTGTTACTCAACAATTCTACCCTTAGGAATATAACTTCAAACTACTGAAAATGTGCACCTATGAAACATGTACATGAAGATTTACAGCAGTGTGTTGCTAATAGTAAAAAAGTTAAAACAACTCAAATAGCTATCAAATACTGGAGAGAAATAAAATGTGGCTTATTCATACAATAGAATATTATTAAGACATAAAAATGAATGAGAAACTGACAGATTAAATGACTTTGGTGAACCTTCATAATTTCATTTGTAGATCTTTCCATTTCTAATTTATAAATACATTTGGGGTTATAAATTATAAATGTACTGCCTCCTGTCAACATTGTATACTTCTATTTGATGATTTCTGTGTCAAATATTATATGGAAATGTTTCCAAGTATGTTCTGTATTAACTGTGAATGAATAGAACAAAATAAATTGCCTGTGATGGAAAAAAAAAAAAAAAGAGTCTAGAACTTAAAGTTTTTCCTTCCTCATCCACTTCAAAGTCATGTTACCTACACATTTTTCTGCATAGAAGATATAAAATTTTGGCCTACTCCTTGGTGCAGAGCTAGAACCCAAGGCTATACATGCTAATCAGTGCTCTACCAATGACCTCTCTCTATCCCAGACAACACAAGCTTGGTACTCACCTTGCTGACTATAAACCCAGGAAATGTAGTTTGGTTCCCTTGAAATATGTTCAAATACTGAAGTGCCATTCCTTTTCAGATAGTCTATGCATAACCAAGTTATCATTATTTACATTAAAATTAAACATTTAAAAAATGCATAGCTTTTCATAATGCAAATAAGAAATGAACTCTGCTGAGAGCTGCGAATGTGAACCCACTTCTCCCAGGATATCAACTGAATTTCATATTTAGCTGGCCCAACACTTCCAAACTCTTCATTTAAAGTACCTTAAAAGGAAGTCTATCGCCGGGCGGTGGTGGCGCACGCCTTTAATCCCAGCACTCGGGAGGCAGAGCCAGGTGGATCTCTGTGAGTTCGAGGCCAGCCTGGACTACCAAGTGAGTCCCAGGAAAGGCGCAAAGCTACACAGAGAAACCCTGTCTCGAAAAACCAAAAAAAAAAAAAAAAAAAAAAAAAAAGGAAGTCTATCCACACAAAGGCTTGGCTGAGAATTAAATGATGTGACTAATTAATAACATTATTCATATTAAGTAAGCCAGGCAAAGTGGAGTACACCGGCAATCCTAGCATCTGGGAGGCCAAGGCAGGAGGATCACCACAAGTGATGATGAGCAGCCTGAGTTACAGTCAGCTCCTCTCCAACCTTGGCTACAGAGTGAGGCTCCACCAGAGTGAGGCCCCACCAATGCCTCACCAATACAAATGTACCAAGTGCTCAACATTATCATCCTTGTTAGCCTATTTCCTCTGGGTATTTCTAGGCATAACTTTCAGAGTCTGAGACAAATTAAACAACACTGACGTGTGTGTGTGTGTGTGTGTGTGTGTGTGTGTGTGTATGAATGAGAGAGAACTAGAAAACCCAGTGTAAATAACAACTAATATTAAACTGTCACCACCAAGTAACAGTTAATAAAAATAAATATAATCCAAGTCAAGCTGGTTTTAGCAAAAAAGCCATTAACTTCAGTAATACTAACCAAAAAACCTGCCAGAAGAAAATAGGGAACTACCTTCCATACCCACAAGGGAGCACACTACAGCCATTTACAGGATTTTCAGAGCTCTAAGCCTAACAAAAAACAGACAAAGCAGTAAGTAGCATGGACAACCAGTTCAAACTAGTCCAGCCATTTCTGTGCAAGCCAATCAGCAACTGCTTTGAGGAATCTATTTTGCATAAGCAAAGCTCAGTAGGAAAAATATACATGAGAGAAGGGCGTGTAGGCTGCAAACAAGTCTCCACGGCTCTATTAGCAAAAGGTATTCATTCCTAAGGCCCATTTTAAACACTGTCATCTGTACAGACTCTATAAAATATACGCTCCTTCTTATGGCAGCCACACTAGTCACAGAATGTTCACACACTTCAACTCATTTACAGAAAAACCATTTCTATTTTATAGTAGAAAATGTCTGCCATATCTAGAAACAACATGATACAATGAATCAGTTTCTCCTGGAAGTACTTTTTTAATGAAAAAGAAGAGTTTAAAAATAGAATGTTTTAAGCCCTTACTTTACATATGCAGATCTAAGAATTCTGGAGAAATGTTATGAACATTTTTCTATAGAAATTTATATGTAAATAACTAGAGGAATGTGTTACAGGAAATATGTCTCTCTATGGCTTGTAAATTTTTTTCAATTTTTTGATAAATTCTTTTTAAGGAAAGCCCAATGAGCCTCTTCTTTAAACGAAACATTTTTTCTGTGTTCCACTCCCCTTCACCCACTTCCTTCACTTTCTTTCTAATGAGAAATCACAGCCATGAAACAAAGGGAAGCTGTTTTATCTTGGCTTATAATCTTCCTGCTCAAAACACTTAAGAATTTAAATGGCTGTTCAAGAGCTACATACAAACTCAGCCAATCAGCAGCCAGAATTCTGATTCCTGCCCAGCAACAGAAGACAGACAATAAGGTCAGAGAAACAGTTAACAAAACCCAATCTAAAATACTGCATTGTAGTTCTTTGTCTAAAATAATAATCTAGAACACAGATTTCATGTCTTAATTCCATGATATCTATTAAATATACAGCACAAGTGAATAAGATTTACATATTTTATGCTACAGCTTTGTCGCGCTCTAGTATCGGTCATAAATGTTTCTAAAATATAATTTCCTATCTGAGGAATCTGTCAAACAGGGACAACACATAAAAATATCCTTTCTACACAGTGAAATTCAAACATATTTTCTTTTAGAAGATTAATAATTTTGTATTTATAAGACATTTATAAATAAAACCCACCAAAATATTAAATCCAAATAATTAAGATGTTTTCTCATACTATTTCACCTACCATTACCACTAGACACTCTCAAAGCCAAGCCTCAACAGTATTCCGGACTATGGGCAGGATGACCAAGTGCTGTGTTGTCCACTGCACAGAACTGACTCGGCTTAATTCACATAACAAAGTCAAAATGTCTTTTTCTTGGTGATTTGAGTGGTAAAAATATAATTACTACAGTAAGCACAATGAATTGCCTTTCGCAGCAGTTACAAAAAGATCACACAAGCTCTACTTTTGAAGCTATAAAAGGTGTGGATTATAAAGTAATTCTACAGGATTTTTTATTAATTAAAAAAAATCTGTGATCAGTTTCTTTTTCCTTCAAATTCACTATCAGCTTTTCCTAGTCAACAAAATTTTAAACTAATCATCATTTTCCCCCTTCATTACAGGTGACTCTTGTAATTTTTCCAACATACCCCAGAGGGAGCCTGCTGCAGCAGCCATAATTTTAGTTTATATAATCTCCCCACAAGAGAAACAAATCAACAGCTGTTTCCGTGCTTCAGTCCTGTGAGGGAACCGAAGTTCACTCTGATTGGCTCAAAGCCTTAGCTGCCTACAGCCAATCAGAGGAAAGTATCCCAAACCTTACCCAGCAACAAGGGAAGCAGATGAGGGCAAGTGTTCTACTAAGAAATACAGGCACTGTGAAATCAAAGGAAACAATCAAATCGAAACCCATTGCACCTATAATCTCAAATGCTTTATCTGAATATCAGGTGTCTATAGTGCTGCTTGGTTTTTTTTTTTTTTTTTTTTTTTGGTTTTTTGAGACAGGGTTTCTCTGTGTAGCTTTGCGCCTTTCCTGGAACTCACTTGGTAGCCCAGGCTGGCCTCGAACTCACAGAGATCCGCCTGGCTCTGCCTCCCGAGTGCTGGGATTAAAGGCGTGCGCCACCACCGCCCGGCCAGCTGCTTGGTTTTTGTTTGAGTGTTTTCCCCCATTTTATTTAAACTAGAGTCTAGACAGTATGTACCATCTTCTAAAAACAGCCATAAATTACTGATTCAAACCACATACAGAATCACATTCAAACTAGTATGATCTAATCAAGGATACAAAAAAAAAAATAAAATTCACACAAAGACTTAGAACATGAAGCAAAATCACATAAGTGAAGCACTCACCTGTGAGGAACACTTCAATCATGCCCAGGCTGTTAAGAACATTATTAATACTTTTCCAAATAATCGGATGCTGAAAAAATCATGCATTTTTTTTTAGGATTTATTTTCCTTTTTTTATTTGTGTGTATGTGACGAGTGTATGGGTGCTGTCAGAGGCCAGAAGAGGGCATCAGATACCCTGGAGTGTGAGTTGCAGGCTCCTGGGAACTGAACTCTGGACCTCTGGAAGAACAACCAGTGCTCTTAACCACTGAGCCATCTCTCTCTCCAGCCCCTGAAAATATGTTTTCTTCAATTTTTTCCTTAGATAGCTTAACAAAAATCAACTCAACAGGCCTGAATACTAATGACTGACTCCTAGACATCATTTTCTCATGACCCATGATTTCTAACTATTGCCCGTCTGTTGTCTTTATCACACATCCCTAACCCCTTAGAAGGGCAGCTCATTTCTAACCTGGATATAATGGCTCCAGCCTGTAATCACATGACTAGGCAGAGGAGGGAAGATGCTGAGAGACTGTCTCCAAAAAAAACCCAAAAGTCAAGTTGGGCAGTGTGGTAGTACACATCTTTAATTCCAGCACTCAGGAGACAGAGACAAGTAAGGCCCTGTGAGTTCCAGGACAGTGAGTTCCAGGACAGCCAAGGCTACAAAAAGAGATGTCTCAAAACAAAACACCAAGACAGGGGACATCAAAGTAACTCACCAGGGAAGGTGCTTGCCACTGATCTTGATGACCTCAATTGGGCCCCTGGGACCCAGAGTGGAAGGAGAGAACAATTGCCAAGTTGTCCTCTGACCTCTATTCATGCGGCAAGGCACACATGAACCCACAATCACATACCAAATAAACAAATAAGTATGTAATATAAACTAAACAAAACTTCATTTCTCAGTTGAAAGCACTGACTCTTGCACTGCTTGAGAACTAGCAGTATTTATTGATGAAAACAGGGCTATAAAGAAAATCAGTGTTATACAATAAATACTAACAACCCTTCTCACTGTTGACTGCCCATTAGTCACACCAGTCAGAAAAAACAACTCATCACTCTGACTTTATCCAAGTTAGTATATATTAAATCAAAACTTTAACATTTTTATCTTAAAAACAAGATGATGTTTTATTTTGTTTAAAATCCATTATCTTTCTGTAACTTGAGCTTGATCCCTTTTATTGGATCATACTTTTAACATTTAAAAAAAACACAAAACAGTGGTGGAGAGATGGCTCAGTAGCTAAGAACATTGGTTACTCTTCCAAAGGACACAGGCTCAATTCCCAGCACCCACCACCATGCTGACTCACAATTTTCTGTAACAGCCTCTTCAGGCACATGTGGGGTGCACAGATATATATGTAGGCAAAACACACATGTACAATAAATAAATAAATAAACCCTACAAAGGAAATGAGTGTTAGTTCATCCTTTAAGAATTCACTGTGATTTTTGCTTTTGAGAAAAGTAAATTAGGGCCAACACTGTTCTCTACATCCTCAACTAACCTGCTCCTCCTTTTCCTTCTCCTAAACAGGACACAATTCTACAGCATGTTTATCCCAAGACAACAGTGCTCTGTATTACCCCACTATAAACAAAGCAAGCATCACTGAGGATGGAGGTCTAACAGTCTCACTCATGGAAAATGCAATTCAACGGTCTTTTACCAGGACAACCAGAAAGTCTGAAATGAAACAAATGTTCTCTGAACTTAATCAAAACCTTACACATAACTAAACCTGGCAAGTTTCAGGAGATGCATTTACTTAACTTCCTGTGGCTTTATCACATCTTACCAGTATTCATAAGTATCATGCTACCAGTTACTATTCTGCCATTATTTTAAAGGCATCGTTTTAAAAATAAACATTATTCAATTCTAATACTTACATTTATAATGTTTAATGAAGCATTTTAGCATGTATCACCAAATCACTAGTATAAGGCACATTTTATAAATCCAAAACTTTGATATCATAAAACATCTTAAATATGTCAATGTTATGATATGCTTCTGAAGCCATTCACAAAATAATGAAAAATGGAGTGTCCTTAATGAAAACATACTATATGTGTTCGGGATATATAATAAATACGGACTAAAGAATAATATGTTACATACATAAAACTGACACCTATAGTAATTATTAGATTAAAAAAATCTGTTCTCTTAGAAAGCAAAGGTAGTAATCTAGAACATTCTAGCAGCTACTAAGCTGGCATGCTCACATACTTACACATAAGTAATAAAATGTACCACTTACACAATTCTAAGCATCAAAGTAGAACACCATTAGAATCAAATCTGACAAGAGGCATTTTTCAGTCTTAAAGAAGCTTGCATGGACAGTGTGATTTCCTATTTCAAAAATAAAATACCCCTTTAAGAGAAATCTACAATATTACTACGTAATGATGAAAACCCTCTTTGAAATAATAAACATACCCCAAAGGAGCCCCTTGCAGTCATTCTATCAGTTCTTTGACAGAAACAGAAACTGAAATACAATTTGCATAGTCACTGTGGTTGGCTAATGAAAGCAGGGCCATGTAACCAATCAGGAAGTTAGAACTTGGGCAACCATAGGAGGAGAAAATTTAAATCCACCTGGCAACAGCCTAAAAATAGAAACAATATGCAAGTATGACTCCTAGAACAGATGTGAACCTAGGAGCAAAAATGACTACCTGGAATACCTTATTTTCTTGAAGATAGTGTCTTGCATTTTAACACCTAACATTAATCTGACACGTTTTCTTATTAGATCCCAGTTACAGAAAACTGAATGCTACATTAAATAGATGGATCACTGCCAAGTAACATTCCATTGTCTATAGGATTTGATTTATGCACGGGTGTGCCTCACATATTTGTTTTCCTTTTTCCAGGAGAACAATGAACCACTTGAATCAGTTCTAATAAATTCTAGACTTTCAAAAAAAAAATCTTAATATCTGGATAACACTGCATTTTTCTAGCACTTTTTGTGCAATTATTTGAGAATGTGATCTATTGATTTTTCGAAGCCTGTTTGTTGTGTACTAAAAACACAACTGAATAAAAGCAGACCTCTAAATAAGGTAAGGATTTGTCTCATTCATTTTCTTAAACATTAACTTCTAATGAGAGTGTATCATATACACACTAGACATCAATAATTATTTTCTCAATAAAGCTGTTACTAGCACTGAGGGAAAATTTTATCTTACTGCTCATGCCAAACAAATTATATTTGAATATAAATAATTTGTACAAAATATCTATTTCTGATTTTTCAATTGGTTTCTAGTAGAATGGAGATGCTAAAACCCACGGTGTTTATATTTTCTTGTTGTCTAGATGTGAGACACATTTCTTCACTCTGACCTTGCAAACTAGTGGTTCTTAGCATGTGTGTGCCTTTTTCTCTGAATATTACAAATTTACTCCAGAGAGAATTCTCGTTCCTAAAGGTGACAATTTGCAGTCCAATGTAACAGCTATGAAAGAAGAATATAAAGGCAAAGGATTTGGCTCAGAATAAAGAGGGCTCACCAAGCATGTATGTTTGAACCCTATTATGGGGGGTGGGAGGACAGAGAAGATAATAAAGAAAATTATAAAATAGGAAGAAAGAAAAGGCCAAAGAAAGACAAAACAGAAAGCCAAGAGAACGCTTGAGTTTCACTTTAACTCGTTATAGCTGCTGAACTCAAAGGCTGGCTGAAGTGTCAGGTCCTGTTAAAACAAGCACTTGTCTTCTGTGTTCTTCTTGTTTGTGTGTTTCTGATTTTGTTCTTGTGGTGATGGGGATCAAACACAGACCATTTTAAACAGTAAAAGCTCCAGTACACAGATAACAAAAGTTAAACCCACCTTCTAATAACACAATGGCTTAATTTTAAAATGGAGTTTCATCTAGCATATAATTACTCTTAAACAGTTTACATAAAATGTAAATAAAGCTATTTTTCTTAATGTTAGATTCTTATTTGTTGGATACCCAAAATCTAACTATATTTATATCTTAATAAAAAGAACTAAAATAAAACATTGAATATTGTATCTGCACTGTTCTCATCACAAAAACAAGCACTATGCATTAACCTGTGAGTTACAACTAATTACTGGGTTTTTCCTCACTCGTGATCTAATTTTTTGTTAATAAGGCACTACTGATACATTTTTTATAAATTTAGATCATTAATGTGACTTTATACAAGCCTTAATATTTCCATTTTCTTTCACTGTATTTAGAGTAGTTAAACTTGTTTTTCCGCATTTTTTTTACTTATATTTGGTCAGTTTTACTTTGGAAAAAAAAAAACAAATGGAATCTCAAGCATTATTCAAAATAGTCAAACAGTATTAACCCTCATTTGTAAGGAACTGCATAGTCAAGGCACCTTCAACCACCAACCAGCCACTAACACGTGGAAAGAAAGGTCAGCTCAGATCATAAGCTGCTCGAGCCTCGCTCCTCTCTAGCGCCTCACTGATCTCAAGTGCCAGCTGAAAACCAGATGTTCCGCAGCCAGCCTCTGTGGACAGAGGTCTAGGGGCATCACAGAGCCAACACCCTGATCCAGGTTCTGGGAGAAACCCCAAATGCCTCTTGGCCACTGTGTCCTCTTCGCCAGCACAGTGCACTGCTGATCACCCTTCCTTGTCATTCTATTAGGATTCTTTTAGCACAACTCTTCTGGCCAATCCATCTGTAAACCTCATCTTCACTCTGTTAGACTGCTCCACAAGAGGTACACTCCTACACAGTAAGCTCTCTAGTGAACAGACAACACAACAACAAAAACTGCCTTCCCATTCTAAGATTTTCCCAGCAAAAAGTGTAAGAATGTAATCTACTTGTTGCTGGCAAATATTCCTTAAAATCTGAGCAATACAGGTTGAGCTACTAGAGAGGATGACCTTGAATTCATGGGTCTTCCCACCTCCATCTCCCAGCACAGGGACCCCAAGTACACACCACTACCGCTGGCTCCATTAGGTATATTATTATGGAACACTTTTTTTAGTCTGGCTTTTTGAGGCAGGGTTCTCTGTGTAGCAGCCCTGGCTGCCCTGGAACTCATTCTGTAGACCAGGCTTGCCTCAGAGATCCACCTCCCGAGAGCTGGGATTAAAGACATGCACCACCACTGCCTGGCTACTGAACACTTTTTTAAAGACACTATAAAGAAAGAGTGTAATTAAACATATAAGCATATAAAATATCGTATAACAGGAAGTGTTTATAAATGGATTATATATTCTCTGTGTATATGAAATATGGATAGTACGTACAATCAGTCTTTTGTCTACATGCATGACCACCAAATTTAGGAGTATTCTAGCTTTCACGTCTTTATTATATATAGTATTTAGTCCTAACTATCAAAAGACTTTGGAGGCTGAAGTGACAGGCCAGCAGTTAAGAGCTCTTGTGACTGTTCAGAGGACACAAGTTCGTTTCCCAGCACCCACATCAGGCAACTCAGAGTAATGTTTGTAACTCCAGCTTCAGATGCTCCAGTGGTCTATACTAGCTTCTGACACCACCCTCATGGACAAACAATTACAAAACGGGTCTTTTTAATCTTTTAAGAGAATAGACTTTAGGGGAATGGAGAGATGGCCTGGTGGGTCTTAAAAGGACTGGATTTTGGTTCCCAGCACCTACATCTCTCAGCTCACAACTGCTGTTAACTCCAGCTCCATAGGATCTAAAGTCCTATTCTAGGATCCAAACACACACACAAGCATAAACAAAGATATACTTGAGTGTGTGTGCACACACAAATAATAAAATCTTTTTTAAAAAAGTTTTTAAATGTTTAACTACAGACATGAAGTTATAATAAAGCCTTTATTGTCTTCCTGATAAGCTTAATTTTTATAAGCCAGATTTCTAAAGACTACATTTAAAAAATTCTTTAAACCCTCAAATCACAGAGTATGACTTTCTTTCCAATCCCATTTGAGATTGCACTTCTGTTCATAACCCTATTTATAATTCAGTCATAGACAAAGACTTCACAAGTAGTTGCTAAGCAACAGCAGCATGCTCAGTTTGGGCCTATTGGAAATTTGGCTGTCTGCCACATTAAAGGATTTAACTGAGCCTAGAGCCTCCAGAATTTAAAAAAGCAGATGAGGAGGAAGAGAAAAGGAAAGAGGAACAGAAAGAAACAGAAAGGGAAGAGGAAGAGGTGGAGAAATGAGGAGGAGGAAGGGAAAAGGGAAAAAAAAATCTCCCAACGATCTACAGTAAAATGGACAACAAGCCAAGCCCGTTAGCCCATATCCGGGTATTTGTGCAAACTTACAATGCTCAGAAGGGTGTACAGCTCTGAAGCTCCTCTTCTAGTGAACACAGCAACCGCAACAGCTCGGGAGCCTGCAAGCACACTCGCGAGAACAATGTATGGGACTACGATTACATCAGACCTTTAGGACTGAAGAAAACCAACTCCATTCCCTCAGATCTCTTTATCTCTGTATGCCCGGCTAACAACTAAAGGAGAATGCTTCCACACTAAACCACACTATTTTTCCATTTTAACACTGCAACAATTTAAATTTAGGAAATGTAGTAATAACCAAAAACAATTACAAACCACACCTGCCATTTCTTCATAAAACTGAGAAAGCATTGAGTATTTCAAAATTCATTCATTTATACAAATTAACACTGATAAGAATAAAACTTAGCAAAGTCAAGATCACTCCTTAAGCAAGCAAGGATCGTTTCAATCAGAAATCTTCATACTTGAGCCAGCAGAAACAGTGTGACACTGCTAGATTCACTACTGTAGAAACCCTAACGCATCAGTAAGAGCTCAAATACCTGAAGAAAAACATCCATTCAAAACATCAAGGAAAAGGTATCTAAAAATAATTTACATGGATTTTAAAACATGTGAAATATTAGAACTATGTAAGACATGACTCAATGTAGAAAATTGCATCAATCTTCCTAAAAAAAAAAAACATCAAAAGAAACTCTAGTCAAAGCTTCACCTACATAATTTTTGTATCATAACAGAAATGTTAAGATTAATATGTGAAACAAAAAAGTGCTTTATAAATATCACGGAAATTTTAAGAATTAGAAATGTTTTCCCATCAGATACAAAAGCTTATGTCAAAGTTGTTTAAAAAAACAACAGTGCGATAGAATAATTGTCCAAAACATAAATAAAGACACAGCTTCTTAAATAAATGATTAAGAATACCCAGGTTAGATATGAGTACAACACCAACAGGTTATATGGAAAACAATGGATAATCCAAAGATACAGAATGAAAATTAAACACAAATTCTTGAGGACCACTTGGAAAAAGGGAAGGGCTACAAATGATTCAGAAAAAGAAACATAAACAAAAAATTCAAGTAAAAAAAGATTTCAATTTTATTACTGCAAACTACTTCTGATTAGCATTAATATACAGAAGTTATATCACAGACTGTTAGAACAATGAGTCCGGATCCTTTATGTGACATTCTTATCCCGGCTGCTCTGCTTCTTTCTCTCTCTCTCTCTCTCTCTCTCTCTCTCTCTCTCTCTCTCTCTCTCTCTCCCTCTCCCTCTCCCTCTCCCTCTCCCTCTCCCTCTCCCTCCCCCCCCCCACTGCTGACCAGAGGGGCAGAGCAGAGCACACAGCTACACTGTAAACAACACAACAGGAAGTGGAGGGTCACTAAGAAAGTAGTTTTCAAAAACAATGGAGCATCCCAACTAACATCAGACAGTTGAAAAGAATACAGTCGATATTTTTAAAGGCATGATGAAACCTCTGAAAAGTTGTGTCAAAAATGCACTGCAGAAGGCTGGAGAGATGGCTCAGCGGTTAAGAGCACTGGCTGTTCTTTCAGAGAACCCAGGTTCAATTCCCAGTACCTACATGGCAGCTCAAAACTAGCTGTAACTCCAGATCTTGGTGATCTGAAACCCTCACACCAATGTATTTAAAATAAAATTAAATAATTTTTTTAATGCACTGCAAAATTCAGTAATTCATCACACAATCCCTGGGCCAGACTTGCCTGCGAATATTGGCACTGTGCCTTCCTGACTGGCTCTGCTACCTGTTTAAGGCATGTTCCTTTCTTTGTGTCTGCATCCTGTGTGATGCTAGTACTATAATAAAGTATCCTAAGCAGTCATTATTTTCCTGTTGTAATAACATTTCTCTCTCTCTCTCTCTCTCTCTCTCTCTCTCTCTCTCTCTCTCTCTCTCTCACACACACACACACACACACACACACACACACACACACACACAGAGTCATCCATGTATATCATAAAAATCTAGAAGGATAAATGCCAAACCTGTTACAGCAGCTCACTTGAGAAGAGACAAGGGACTGTAAACACAGACTTTCACTTGGACCAGATATACCACTTTGAATCTTCAGATGAAAGCACACTGAATCATTTGTATTTGACCAGCTAGTCCTACTGCACTTACTGTCTTCCATGATGGTACTAAGTAAGGGGTACTAAGTGTATGTATGTGACTGTGGCTAGGGGGTGGCACTAGGCTGAGACAAGTAGGCCATCACTTACAAGTTAACAGGGTACAGTAGCATCACTCTTGCTCCTCTTATGAACAAAGAAAGGCACTGAGGAGATGGTAGAGCTGGGAAAGTTCTTCCCCTCCGAGCATGCAGACCAACAGATGGGCTCCTCAGGACCTACACAAAAAGCCAGGCACAGCAGCAAGTATCTACAACCCCAGCGCTGGGAGGCACAGAAAGGAGCCCCGAGCTCACCGCCAGCCAGTCTAGGGAAACTGGTAAGGTTTAGGCTACATGAGAGATTCTGTCTCAAATAAAGTCGATCGTCATCAAGGAAAATGACCAACATCGACCTCCAGCCTACACAAACATAGTGTCCAAACACACACAAAATTAATGAATACATAAAAAAGAGTACAATGAAAACTGCAGACGAAGGGTCTAGAGAGATGGATCCGCTGTAAAGAGCACTGGCTACTTGCTCTTTCAGAGGACCAGGGTTCAATTCCAATCACCCACATGGTGGCTAACGACTTCATAATTCCAGTTCCAAAGGAACTCAACACTCTTCTTGGCCTCTATGGGCACTGCACACACATGATGCACAGACACACATGCACGCACGCACGTGTACACACACACACACACACACACACACACACACACACACACACACACACGTACATTCAATAATTAAAGAGAAAGAAGACAAATGAGTTTAGGCCGGAGGGACAGCTCAGCAGTAAGAGTGCATACTGTTCTTCCAGAGAACACCTGAGATTGGCTGCCACCTCACAACTGCATGTAACATCAGCTCCGTGAGGATTCAATGCCTCTGGTCTCCACAGGTACCTGCACTCAGGTGCACACAACCCACACACAGACACATAACAAACATAATTAAAACTAGTATATATATAAATATTTTAAAAGAAAGTGAATCTTAAATCTTAGAAATTAAAAATGAGAGCCAAGTGACTACAAGTAAAATGATCTGGTTAATCAGAACCCAAAATTTATCTTTTACAAGGGACAAATATTCAGGCTAGTAAATACGGAAGAAATACTTAGAAGTCATTTTCACTCCAGAATATTTGGGGGGGGAGCAGGATCCAGGAAAAAGTCAAGAAGAAAAATAAAACAAGAAAAACTTTCAGAGCTGAATAAGTTAAGAACTACTGAATATTGAAAATCAAAACAAGCAAAATAAAATGTTGATATTCAGCATATCATGAGATTTCATAAACCCAGTAAGGGAAAAAATAAGAACTTCCGAAAGTCTGAAGTAACACTTAAACTGACATTGGACTTGTCATCAGCAATAGTAAACGCTAAGAGAAAACAGCCCTCTCAAAGTTCAAGGGGAAAGGGTTGGTTGGTTGTTTTTCCTGGGAACAGCCTAAACCAGCAATTAACAAAGATAGAGAAATAAAGATGCTGCTTCTAAGCAAAGACTGAAAGAAAATGGATTAAAATAATTATATCAAAATATATTACAAGCACAAAATGGCAAAAAAAAAAATCTAAGAACAAAATCAGATAAAGGAAACTACAATATTTCAAATAACAGTAAGATGAAATAACTGCAGATTCATCTCTGAAATAAATATTCAGAACAACAATGAAATCCTCAAGTTCACAGGGTGGGGACAAACTGTGCAGAAGAGATGAGGACACCAGCAGGCCAGAGAACATCACTCTGGGGAAAATGACACACAGAGAGCTGTATTCCAAGTTATTAAAAGCATTCATAAAAAAAATCATCATACAAGTATCCCACCTAAGAGACATGTCTTATAATAAAGCCATATAGAAGCTATGAAAATTAGGAATAAAAAAAATTACATGCTAGCCAAATGCAGAACCAAAATTAGAGAACCATGTAGATAAATGCTATGTATAACCTGTTTCAAAGATTAAAGCGAAGGTCAAGTAGAGCAGCCAAGGGGTTCACCCTGACAAGGGAGGTGCCAGCCACTGCACCTGCCTGTGTCAGACACGCAATGATGTATGGACTCCAATTCACATGGAGCAAGACACAAGTTCAAGAGAAAACAGTCCAGCCACAAGCAGAGACACACACACCTCCTCCTAAAATCTATAGATGTAATAAATAGTGAGTCTTTTTATTAACAACCTAGGATGCGAGGGAAATATACAGAATCATATACCAATGCAGCCAAAATGTAAAATTCTTACAAATATACCCAACAAATATAGTGACCTCACATGTGGCAATAAAAATTTTCATAAATTCAATAACAAAAAATTCACACATAATAAAATTATATATGCCAGCAGAATAAGAAGATTATTATCTCTAAAATTTAAAAATAACTCAGATTAAGAGGCAATTTGTAAAAAAAATAATAATAATAACAGCAAAGCACTAACAATATATTGTAAGTAACTAAACTAGTCTTGAAAAACTTGATATTCTTGGGCACTCAGAAGGCAGCGGCAGATGGATCTCTGAGTTCAAGACCAGCCTGTTCTACAGAGTGAGTTCCAGGACAGTCAGGGCTATGTAGAGAGACCTGGTCTCTGAATGAATGAATGAATGAATGAATGTGTGTGTGTTATTGGTGGGCTTAATAAAGACTCTAAGTCTCTAGTTGACAAGGTCAGTTTCTTTAAAAAAAAAAAAAAAAGATAGTCTTAGTTGCACTAATTCAAAAATGTTAGTGCATTTAATTGTACTGACCAAAAGACACTGATAGAGCTAGAAAGGTACACTGCCAAATCAATACAACAAAATCAGAAACCAAGAAAGTAACTCCAACACGACTGTCAAATAGTGAAAAGAAAAAGGAGGGAAATTTAGCAAGCAAGATTCAAAGACAGCATAAAAATAATAGAAATATGAAAGACACAATGTTAAGAAAACCTATTTGTCTCAAATATTCAAGTCAATTATAGATATCAATGGGCACCAGAGAAGACTGAACAGCTTTAATTTATTATAACTCAGGGCTGGTAAGATGTCTCAGCAGGCAAAGGCTTTTCAGATCTCATGACCTAAATTCAATCCCCCAAACCCACATAAGTGAAAGTGAAAGGAAAACACTGACTCTCAAAAGTCGTCCTCTGACCTCTACACAAATAACAAAATAAATGTTTAAAAAAAAAAAAAAGAAAGAAAGTGAAAAAATAGCTAGACAGTGGTTGTGCACTCCTTTAATCCCAGCACTTGGGAGGCAGAGGCGGGCGGATCTCTTGAATCTGAGGCCAGCCTGGTCTACAGAGGGAGTTCCAGGACAGCCAAGATTACACAGAAAAACCTTGTCTCAAAAAACCTAAATAAATAAACAAAATCTTCAACAGCACAAAATGGCTACCAAAAACGAAGTTAAACCACAGGACAGAGAAAAGAAGTCAAAGAGAAGGGAGTTCACTTTTAGGGTAGTAGGTTTGTCTGAACATCAGAGACAGTCTTAGTGCCTATAAAATAAAATGAAGATGCCCATCCTAAAGAATGACCTGGAACAACATGTTGTATGAGGAGAATAATAATGAGTGAAAAATAAAGACTATTTAACCTAGGAAATACAGGGTATTTTAATGGCTTCAGGAATAGAGACATGGGGCAGAGATATGGCAAAAGTCAACTTTGTCTCCAAAACCACTCATCTGTGGCACGCCTGACGACAGGGACTACAACAGTGACTGTTTTCTAACCCTGTTGGCCATTAGAACGCTGACACAGACCCGAGGATCCCTGCTAGGAAAGTAAGCTCCTGTGCAGAGAGCTGTAGCGGTAACGCACAGAGAGCAAGCTTCCAAATACTCCAATGAGGTTCAGCTCAGTTCCACGATCTGCAGTTCTACAGTGTACTAAGTAATTTTGTCTAAGAGGAAACAGAACCAAAACTCATACTTTTATCCCTCAAATTATGCTTGGTTTTTGTTTGGCTTTTTTTTCATTCCGGGACTCACTCTGTAGCCCAGGCTGGCTTGGAACTGTTTGAGTTCGGTAAGTCTCTTCTTTTCCTATATATAAAGAGTAGTCCATTAACTACCTTCCCAGTCCAACATCTCCCTAAAATATAATGGCTCAAAATACATGAGAACATTTTCTAAAAGTTTCAGATGTCTTTGTCTGCTACACCAATAAAATAATGACCTTCTTCCCATCTAAGCTCAAAATTACTAAAAGCTGCTTTCTATTATCATTGTAATCATAGTGACTGAGTTACAACATATATGAAAACATAAATTTCTGTACTTTATATAGACTTATACATTGAAACAATATTAATGAGCAAAACTGTCAAAAGACAACAGTCAACAGTCCACCTTGTGAAACATGGCTATACTCTATCGTGGCTAGCTCTTTCAATACATAATGTAGTAATAATGACCAGTTAGTTACCTTCCAGAAGCTAGAGAACTAGAAACCCCCTCAAAGAACATTCTAAAGCTGCAGGGAAAGCCTAGTGTTTGTTTATCTTCTAGAGAAGAAGACAAAGAGAACAGCCTACTGTAGCGTTTTTTTCCTCTATTTCCCTTAGCTGACATCACTACTTTGCACTTTATTCTACTTAGACCTATTCCCCAAACATAATGATATCAATCTGAAACATCCAATCTCTGGCCATGACATTAACAAACACACATGTGCATTTCTCCACAAACATATACCTTTCTATCTTTACAGTAATTATAGAAAGCCTCTACTATACATACTTATTTTTACTTCAGTATTTCAGGTACTAGAGTAACAACACCTGTGTCCACTAGCCAACTTACAAAATAAAGTGTTAGATGTATCAGAATTCTTAATTAACTAATGTTAAAATTGTGGTAAATTGAAGTATTTGGAAATGAAATGATTAAAAATATGGAATGAAAAAATGATCCTGTTATCTTTGTATAAACACCTATTATCTAACACATCATTAAGTCAAACGTGAACACATAAGCAGTCTGATCTATAATGCTAAACTGTTAAATGTACACTAAAACTTTACAGTGAATTAAGGTAAGAGATTGTCCTTTCTCTTCATACACCAGTTGTGTTGGCTTAACTGACAACATGGTAACCGGCTATAATGAAGATCTAAAACTGATGCTTATGTAGTATGAACATATTATATACATGAGGAATAGCCACATGAAGCTCACTTCATTTATTAGTTAGTTCATTTCAATTCAAATGTGAAGGAATTTTGTAAGAATGGAAATGACGTATCTTTAAAAGAACAAATCCAACTATGTCTCTCAAAACCCTCCTGAATATTAATATAATAATCTCCCAATCCTGTTATTACTAGAGCTAAAAACAAGCAAAGTCTGCCTAAAGGCAAAGAAACACATACAGTACCTGGGGTAGGGAGGTGGCACAGAAAAGTGCCCTGAATCTCTTACCTGAGGGCAGCTTGATGCTGTAAAAAGATTTCCTCTTCATTTAAGGCAGTGGAAACTGGAAAATCTAGTGAGACTCCTAGGTTAGCCTTGAGTCTAAATTTATTTGATTCATACTCATAAAAAACAAAAACAAAACCAGGACTCTAATACAATAGTTGGCTACATATTACAATTCCTTTCAGTGTTTCACATCTGTTGTGCAGTGTGTGCAGCAAACATTCCATTAACCACGAAGCCAAAAACTGTCATTCAATCTATCAGTGATGCTCACAGAACACAAGAGTTTCTCTTCAAAATGACTGTTTCCAGTGCAAATGCCTAGAATCCAAATTCTTTGTGCTGCTTTTCCATGCTGTCAACTGTGGTTCTGCAGCAACTGCAGGCACTTAAGTACCTCCCACCTATCACCAATGGTATCAGCAGGCAGTCTTACAGTTTAAAAAGCTCCTAGCTGCTCTCATACCCATGCTCACTGTCAACTTTGGAGATGCCATTACTGTAACACAAATGCTTCAACTCTGTTCTATCAATCAGCCCAAAGGCCGAATTCTCACACATTCCAAAGAGGAAGTCCATGACACATATTATCTGCTGCCACTGCACAGCCAGACTGCAGTTCCAGCTAGCTGGCGCCAGGAACAACAACTGACATAAAGCAGCCCTTTCTTCCAGAGCAGCTACAGGGAGGACTGGTGAGAAACCCTCCCCATCTGTTCTCCAACAGCACTGTGGTTCTAGAAGACACTCAAATAGTATCAATCTGAGCGATCCACTAAAATAATTCCATTCCAAGGAACAAAACACAAGCAACTCTAACTTTTATATAGCTAAAATTCAACTCCTGCCACATAAAACAATTTACTCCCCAAAGATTTGTTTAAAATCCTTAGCTTATTTGTTTCAGACTAGTAAATAAAATTTATCCCTTACTTTAAAAGTACAGATTACCTAAACTATACTCAAATCCACAAACTAGTATCATATTCAAAGTAATAAACTAATAAACTAAAAAGTACTTAAAATGCTAAGGGATTATCTCAACAAAATGTTATTATTTTTAGATTTATTTGTATTATTTTTAATTACCTGTATGTATGTTTGTTTGCATATAGGAATGTCCATGTAAATACTAGACACGCACACGCACACGCACACACACGATGTCTGAGATGTCAGATCTCTGGAACAACGATGAAGGCATCCACCCGAAGTGGATGCTGGGAACTGAGCTCCTGTCCTCTGCAAGAGCTAGAAGTACTCTAAGCCACTGAACCATCTTCTAAGCCCACATTCTCTAATTTTAATCTCATTTTTAACTTACTTACGTTACCCATTATATAATAATGAAACTCTTAAGTATGAACAAAGAAGTTACTGTTGTATAAACAGTATATGGTGGCCCCCTGATATGCAGATAATTGTAAATGTTATCTGGGAGAGACAATCACTGAAAAAGGAAATGATAAATTCTTCTGAGACAACTTCACTGTTCTCTCGAGATCCATCCACCTAGCCCATTCCATCCCAGCAGATGAAATGACAGGATTAACCATAACTTCATACTGGGCGGGAGTGGGGAGCACAGGTCTGAACACCAAGCGCTATTAAATATCACACTCATCATAGAGCCTCAAGAACTGAAATGTAGAAATTATCCAGGTTTTATGGTATCTTAGTCACCATTCTATTACTATGAAGAGATATCATGACCAAAGAAACTCTTATGAACTACTATTTACTTAGTTCCATTAATTCATTGTGCTTTTCTCCTCAAACTGTACATTTTATATCTCTCTGTCTAGCTTGCTGCATTCCATACTAGATCTGTATAAGAGTGGCCACTAATAATCACACAACCAGTCAATATTAAGCTGTCCTGAAATCTCCTCTGCAAGGGTCATTTATCCAAAACTTCAATTTAGCCTCAGGCAGATTTTTTTCAGCCAAGGGCAGAAAGCAGCCACATTCTTTGCCAAAATCTCCCAAGAATGGTCTCTAAGCCACTTACTAATACTCTTCCCCTCTGAAACCACTGGAGTCCAGCATCATAATCTAGATTGCTCTCAGCACCATTGTCTTCCAGGCTCCCACTAGTATGGCCCATTAAACACTGCTTAAAGCATTTAACCACTTTCCTAATCTAAAGTCCCAAAGTCTTCCATATTCCTCCAACAAGGAGCATAGTCAGGCCTGTCACAACAATACCCCGCTCCCTGTTATCAACTTCTGTCTTCATCACTGTTCTGTTGCTGTGAAGAGACACAGTGACCAAAGCAACTCCTAAAAAAGAAAGCATTTAACTGGGGGCTGGCTTACAGTTTCAGAAGTTTAGTCCATTAGCATCATGGTGAGAAGCAGGCATGGCAGGCATGGTGCTAGAGAAGTAACTAAGAGCTACTTCCTGATTCACAAGCAGAGAGAGAGTAGAGAAGGGAAGCGGATGGGACAGACAGACAGACAGACAGAAAGACACACACACACACACACACACACACACACACACACACACACACACGGCTTGGCATGAGCTTTTGAAACCTCAAAGTCCACCTACCTCTCCTCTCCTCTCTTCCTCCAACAAGGCCACACTTACTAATCCTTTCAAATAGTTCCATTCTCTGGTGGCTGAAAATTCAACTATATGAACTAATGGGGACATTTATGGTGATATTTTATTTGTACTGAAATGTGATTTTATTTGTATGTTAATAAAGTTGCCTGGGGGTCAGAGCTAATAGCAAGCCATAGCAGGAGCTGGGTGGTGGTGGCGCACGCCTTTAATTCCAGCTCTTGGTAGGCAGAGCTAGGTAGATCTCTGTGTGTTCAAGGATACAGCCAGCATGGAGACATACGTCTTTAATCTCAATACCAACCATAGAAGACCTGGAGGTCTGTATAGCTGGGTTGTGACGAGGTCATGTGGTTGGGTTTACAACCAATGAGAAGGCAGAATAGAAAGTCAATAAAAAGGACAAACACACAGGAAGTAGGTCTCTTGCTGAGGAGGACAGCAGCGGCAGTGAAGGTAAGGATTTTAGCTCTTAGCTCTGACCTCTTTGCAAATGGCTCTGTGTTTCTTATTTAACAAGCTGTTCTACAGACATTCTTATTCAAACTACCACATACAGTCTTTTTAATTTATTTACATTTGAACCCAGGTTGGCCTTTAACTATGTATCAGAGGTTCTCAACCTGTGGGTTGTGACCCCTCTAGGGGTCAACAAACTCTTTCACAGGGGTCACATATTAGATATTTATGATTCATAGTAGCAAAATTACAGTTATGAAGTAGCAATGAAAGTAATTTTGTGGTTGGGAGTCACTACAACATGAGGGACTGTATTAAGTGGGTCACAGTCTCAGGAAGGTTGAGAGCCACTGGGCTAGATCCTCCTACCTCAACTGCCCAAAGGCTGGGGTCAGAGGTGTGACTGACTCCAGTCTCTCATTTTTCAGGTGTCTCCTCTACCTCTTTGCGCTTGGTTAAGCATCCAACTTTGAGTTTGGTCCAGCATAAAACATGGTGTAAATAATAAGCAGTATTACTTTAATATCAAATGAGCTCATTAATCACTTGCAGTGAATTAATCAGTAACAGCTCACAACATTCCTGCTACTGGAAGTGCCAAAAACAGAAGGACAGAGATCTAACTCACAGCTTCTTAAGCCAATCACAGCAGACAACTGACATTTTAGTTCCAATACACTAGCGGATAAATATTTTTGTAATGTACAATAAAAAGAACTGCCTGAAAAGACATTAAAATAAAATGAACTTAACAACTGGCAAAAATCAGTTGCATAAAATTTTATCCCACTGATAAAAAAGGTCTAGACCCTCTCAATTACAGCTTGTATGTTATGGTGAACCAAGACTGGACCCTATAACAAACAGTCCTTGCTCTTACCTACTCTACAGGCAAAGCCAGGATTCTTGCCTGATAATTTTTAAGACAGTCTTGCTAAGTTGTCTAAACTAGCCTCAAACTTAGATTCCTCTTACTCCAGACAGCTAACATTTACTTTCCAACTCTTTCATCATCTCTACTGGTCCAAGAATGGCACAAGAGATGAAATGATAACAAACTGAACAATAAACAGCACTAGCAGAAAGGACCTCTCCTGACGTCTTTGTTAGTGCTCCCACTCTGATGCATGAACTTCATGTCCCACAAAGTAGCACTGCCAGTCAGAACTCTTCACCGGCTGCATCTGGCTTACTTCAGAGGGGATGACAGATATCCTCAGGAAACTCAGAACTCTTCAGACAACTCTCTCAAATTCAGTCCCTCCTCATTAAATTCACACTCTTGCGGTAGTGAACTAATGCGGTTCTCTGTAGTTCCAAAAACAAACTGTAATGAATCAACAAGACAAACAAAAACCCACTTTGTGAAAGTTCTAACCTGAACTATTCAGGTTATCTGGACAGTAGTTGTTTTCTCCCCGGTCACTTTCTTCGGGCAGTGTGGGAATAGAGAAAACCAGGGAAGTCTGTCTCCTAGACAAGTTAGCCACCTTTTCGTTCCTTACTTGTTTCACTTTTAGCTTGAGATCTAGTTCCAAAAGAGAGTATTTTCCTTGGAGTTAACTGTTATTTTATGAATGTCGAGAAGCTGCTAGGCATGGTGGCATATGCCTGTAATCCCAGCTCTCAGCAGGTTGAGGCAGGAAGAGTTTAGACCAGCCTGGACTACACAGTAAGAAGATCAAACCACCCCCCACCCCACCCCCTAAAAAAAGCTGGACTGACATTCTAGAAAACCTGTATTCAAATCCTCACCAGCCAGAAAGGTAATTTACCAGTTCATGCACCAGCAAATCAATTTTCACAGCTGACGCAGTGCTGTTAACTAATAAATGTAAAGAGAGGCATTTTCAAAGTTAAGTTTATATTGGCTTCCAATATTATCTGTGCAAGAAATCAGAAAATATTTTCAACTAAGAAAACTTCCTATTAGAAAACTCACTAAGTGTTAAAACTGTTCAATTTTTGGTAGTAACTTTTTGACAAAATGTTACTTTATACATACCTGCAGCAAGCGATACATCAATTTAATGTTTTCTTATTCTATGCCACCAAGACTGGTTGGTGCCGATGATGTCTTTAACATAAGTGACACCATTAACAAACAGAAGAAAACTTCAAGGTCCCTTTATACATTTCTAGTTGAGTATTTTAATCTTCTCACTCTGACTCTTAAGCTGATGTCACTAAATCTTTCTATTAGGTCCCACAGTACTCTAACACTGGGGAGAAAAAAAATAGGACAGAGATTGGAGAGATGGCTCAGCGGTTAAGAACACTGACTGCTCTTCCAGAGGAAATGTGGTGGTATTGTGTTCCCCAAAATATTGTGTACTCTAATAAATTCAATTCCTAGCACCCACATGGCAGCTCACAACCATCTTTAACTCCAGGTCCAGGGGAAACAATGTCCTCTTCTGGCATCTGTGAGCACTGTACACATATGATGTGCAGACATACACGTAGGCAAAACACCCATACACATAAAATAAAATAAATCTCAAAGAATTTTAATTAGAAAAAACATGCTATCAAAGGTACCACATTTTGTAAAGAATACACTTCTTTTACATATGTTAGGTCTTCCTAGGTTGGGTAGAATAGACTAGATTTTATTTATGTTTATTTTCTTCTAGTTTAGAAACTGTATTTTAGATATTTTAAGCTATCAACACTCCCTCTAATTGAGTACAAAAAGGATTATAAGGGAACTCCTGGGAGAAGCAAAATAATAAATAATGAAAAGAAAAGAAAAGAAAAGAAAAGAAAAGAAAAGAAAAGAAAAGAAAAGAAAAGAAAGAAAGGGAGGGAGGGAGGGAGGGAGGGAGGGAGGGAGGGAGGGAGGGAGGGAGGGAGGGAGGGAGAGAAAAAAAGAAAGAGAGAGAAAGAAAGAAAGAAAGAAAGAAAGAAAGAAAGAAAGAAAGAAAGAAAGAAGAATGAGAGAGAGAGAAAGAAAGAAGGAAGGAAGGAAGGAAGAAAGAGAGAGAGAAAGAAAGAAAGAAGAAAGAGAGAGAGAAAGAAAGAAGGAAAGAAGGAAGGAAGGAAGAGAGAGAAAAAAGAAAGAGAAAGAAAGAAAGAAGAAAGAGAGAGAAAGAAGGAAGGAAGGAAGGAAGGAAGGAAGGAAGGAAGGAAGGAAGGAAGGAAGGAAGGAAGGAAAGAAAGAAAGAAAGAAAGAAAGAAAGAAAGAAAGAAAGAAAGAAAGAAAGAAAGAAAGAGAAAAAGAAAGAAGAGGATGGAGCGTCTGAGAGACCTGTCTACTCAAAGTATATTACTGGGAAGAAATAGAGGCATACCATTACCCCATCTAACATTGAAGAGGCAAGACGTGGATTTTTAGTAAAACTTCATGTTAGATGTTAACTAGAAAAATGGGCAGTAGTTCACGGATAGAAATAAGTCTAACAGCTGTCACTGTGGCCGCTGAAAGAAAACTGTTCCTAAGGTCCTCCTTTGCACCTGAAGCACAGCAAACACTTGGCCCTGAACTCAAGCCATCTTTTGGAGAGCTCTTGTTCTTACCATACATTTATTTGGAAGACTCAGCCAGACTACAACTGAACCATTTATCCTATACTTCCAATTCCGGAACAACAACAACATTTCGATTCAGACTTTACCTATGAATGTACTGCACCGCGGATTCTATAAGGATTCCCCATCCTTCCCTATGACACGCTGATGACACATGACAGACAAGGTGTGCGACATTTGAGAAGTAATGAACTCAAGAAACAGAGTGAGCCAGTTAGATCAGAAAGAGAGAGCTAAAAGGGAATTTATATTTAAGTGAGGAATCTTGAGTCAATAAACTTTCTACCACCCTGACATTTCCTTTTGAGAATTATACTAATTTTTTTAAAACAGCTTATGAAAGGGGGTAAACAATAAGAAGGAGAAAAAAGAATAGAAAATATATGGCCTCAAGAATTCAGTTCCCAGCCAGGCAGTGGTGGTGCACGCCTTTAATCCCAGCACTCGAGAGGCAGAGGCAGGTGGATCTCTGTGAGTTCGAGGCCAGTCTGGTCTACAGAGTGAGTTCCAGGACAGCCAGGGTACATACAGAGAAACCCCGTCTCAAAAATCCAAAAGAAAAGAATTCAGTTCCCAGAATATGTATCATGCCAATTATCCAGTATAATGTCTAGTCTGTAACTCACTGAAAATTTGAAAACTGCCACCAAACCAAAATAATCCAAACTCTAGTTTATGTTTATAAGCTATAAAAATGGAAAACGACAACAAAAAAAATTAGCAATAATAGCCCAAGTAATGACAGAGTTTAGAATTTCCCCATGCAAAACTGTATGAGAGTAAAAAAAGTATGAGAGTCAATTCTACACTCAGCAACAGAAGGCAAAAATGCGAAGGCCAACATAAACTGCTCAATAATTTCAACCTAGTCAGTTTTCTTCCACATTAACGCTCAAGCGGCTATCTTCTAAAATTTTTTCAAACCTACATTGTTAAGTGCTGCACTCTCCCCTCCCCCATCCTTCCACCGAGCCACGGAAGGAAAACTCAGACAGGAGGAGGGGTGACTCTCCCTCATGCTGGCGAGCACGACCTTACACAGAGGAGGGGCAGACTCTCCAACACATACCAATTCTTCTTGTTTCTGTTGTTGGGGCAAATTCACATGACTGGATGATTTATATAAATTATTTAAATTATGATGAGTCATCATTTTAGTTGAGATTAGATTACAAAAAAAAAGCTACCTATTATTTAAAAAAAATAACCAAGAGGAGGTACAAATGTAAGTTTGTAACAGGGCAGCAATTTTCAACTATTAAGTAGCAAATCTAATGTTCTAGTCTAAACCTTTAAGAAAATCAAAAAAGAAAAAAAGGTAGATGCATTCGAGGACACATTTCAAACAGAATCCCATAGTGCAGTAGAGGCTGAGTTCTACAGATAAATGAGCTAGATCTGGACACTAAGATAAACTTCTCAAGGTCCTATGTGATCTCATTTCAAAGTTTTGTTATAGATAATAGCTTATTTATTAAATACAATTATGACAAGTAAATTTTATAAATCCATACTATAAAATAAGTACAAAATAAAACTCCATGTGTAACCTTTTAATGTGTTGGGGCCTCCCCTGAGAATTTAATTTGCAAAAATTTAATTTGCTGTTTTAAAAGTTATTTTAGAGCCAGACATGATGGTACTTGCCTATGATTCTGGGGGGCTGAACCAGGAGGATTCCAAGTTCAAAGCTAGCCCAAGCTACAGAACAAATGTTCAAAGGCCAGCTTATATCACATGAGATCCTTTTTCAAAAAAGTAAATGTGGGGGAAGGGGTGTCAAAAAGAGTAAAAACTTAAAAAATGGAAAATAAAAACCCCTCTATTCAGAATATTCAGAACTAACTGTTCTCTATTGTATTAGTCAAGAATATATTTAAAATATTCTATTGTCACAGTTACAGGAGTATACCACACCATTCTGAAAATAATTTAGTAACTACTAACAACTTAAGAGCCGCTTAAAATGTAACTATTCTCCTACCTGAATGACGTGGTTAAATTCCATTCCATCTTTTGGGAATACATGGCAGCATGTATGGCTGTGAGCCTAGCACTGGAGGGGCAGAGGCTGGAGGTCAGGACCCAAGGCAAGCCCTCGCTACTTAGCAAACTAGAAGCAACACCGGACCGCACTGAGACCATGTCTCAAAAAAGAAAGAAAAAATGATTCTCCTAACTTGCTAGGTGACCATGAAACTGTATGCTATAGTAGTTCAGCAAGCATTTCTGCTTTATAATGATAAAAAAAAAAAAAAACTTCTTTAAATTTACAATCCCTTTAAGTGTTAAGTTTTAAATGTACATAATAATGTCACTTATTTAACTAAAACATTATTCATTCCAGTTCTCTAGTTATCAGACTGCACTAAATTTTAAAAAGAAAAAGGTATGAGGTGTATATGTAAAATTATTCTGAAATTTAAAATCTTAATTCAAATGTCAATTCAAACAAAATATAAGGAAAAAGTGAGACACTATAAATATAAATATATATAAATTATAAAATAAAAAGGCAACATGTGAGAAAGCACTAAGGCATATAATAGAAAATGAAAAGACAATATTTTTTCTATGATTTATATAGCAAATTAGCATTCTTTTTATAAAGCTACCAAACAATAATTCATTTTTTAAAAGCAGTACATCATATTCTTTCCAAACAAAGCTGATTTATGGCTTCTTAAAAAATACTCAATTAATATATTGTTTGAATTTCTGCAAATATCTAATGAATTAAGTGTCCAATATACAAGAAGTATTAAGTTACTCCTGTGTTAGAAAAGCACTACTGTGGTGATCCAATGTTCTAGCGAGGACAACAAAATGGTGAGAAATCACAGGAATTTAACCTTTGACCTCACCCTTCTAATATACTGTTTCTGTAATACAGGTTTACAGCTCTTAGAAAACATTTCAACTTCTTCACAAGCAAATTCTCTTTCCTACACAAAGCTGGTTATATTCAAATGTTTTCTAGTTGTAATGTTTAAAGATAGAAGCTTACTGGTTCTTACCTCAGTGCCTGGTGCATGTGACAAGTCTCTTCACAGGGATAGCTGCTGCCTAAGCAGCCTCAGAGACTGGATCAGCAGCCATTTTGAGACAGCTGCAGTCTCAGTTGCACACAAGTGTAATTAAGATGGCTGCAGCGTGCACTCAAGAACTCACACAGTGAAAACTCAGCCATGTATCAAAGAAAGCCCCTCCCACTTTGTCAGCCTGCAGGAAACTGAACACAAACAGCTAATGCATATACTGCAACAAACAATGCAGCTACTTAGCACACAGAAAAAGAAAACAGAAGGCAACAAGCCAGTTTTGCAACAAAATGCCTGTGAATCCGGTCTTGCAACAGTTTGGGCACATTCCGATCCAAACAACTTGAAATCCATGCCACATATTAGCAGTAACAGAGATAGAGCCAGATCACACGGAGCAAACACTAGGGAATTCGCCTGAAAGAAAGCCTCCATTTCAGTCCAGAAAAAAAGGGGAAGGAAAGTCAAACCCCTCAAACCCAGCTCAAGACCCTTCTTTTTTTTCTCTCTTGCTTTTTCTTCTTTACCTTTAATATAATACATCCATCAAAAGAAGAGTGTCAAATTTGTTTAATCTTATATTTGCTTGACCAAGTTAATTTTAATTTTAAAAGCTAATTAAAAATTTACCCACAGAATCTAAGCTTCAGAAGTGCTCAACCCAGCAGAATGGTTAGAGTTTACAACCACATTTTTCAATTTTAACAAGTGTCTTAAAACTAAGGTGGCAACAAAGGTTAATTTAGTAATTTCTCATAAAATCAAACATTTCTTCTCTTTGTAGTCCAAGTGTTACAAATACGTTCTCAGGTGACAGAACTCATCATTTTAATAGTAGGGAAAAGTCCATGAAGAATGTAGACTCTGGGAAGGACAAAGAGAGGACACAAGGACACCAGCCAGTCTGGAAGAGGGACTCGGCCAACTCTGAGAGCAGAGCAGCAGGAGTGTCGGAAACTCGGGCTGCACAGCAGCAGAACAGGTGGAAGGAAGGCAGGGAGGAAGGAAGGAAGGAAGGCAGGAAGGAAGGAAGGCAGGAAGGAAGGCAGGCAGGAAGGAAGGCAGGCAGGAAGGAAGGAAGGGAGGGAAGGAGGGAGGGAGGGAGGGAGAAAGGAAGGAAGACAGGAAGGAAGGAAGGGAGAAAGGAAGGAAGGAAGGAAGGAAGGAAGGAAGGAAGGAAGGAAGGAAGGAAGGAAGGAAGGAAGGAAGGAAGGCAGGAAGGAAGGCAGGAAGGGAGAAAGGAAGGAAGGAAGGAAGGAAGGGAAGGAAGGAGGGAGGGAGGGAGGGAGGAAGGAAGGAAGGAAGGCAGGCAGGCAAACCAAGGACCTCTTCTGCTTCCGTCCCCATCAGCCATGGAGTCAGCTTCTGACATTCTTTGGATACAGTCCTCAAGTTAGTTTCCTGTGCTGTCTGTCTGTCTGTCTGTCTGTCTGTCTGTCTGTCTAAATGCTGGTGTGCATTACAACCTTTAAGGGTAGAAGAGAGGTGGCAGAAATACAACTAGAAGACAATTGGCCTCATGAGATGATAAATCATGAGGTTCATTCTCAGTCTATTTCTCTATAGATTTGAAATATTTTATAAAATTCTTCTAATTACTCGGCCTTGAAAGAAGTCTTTATTCAATTCCCCATAAGATGGACTGGATAATATCTTTGAAAACTGCCTTAAGTGCAGAAAACAAGAGAAACATTACACATGATCCAAGCTATATCAAATTACAGCCTGGGGCTCAAGCTTGGGCCTTCAGTATGCTAAGGAAGTGCTCCACACCACTGAAATACCCCACCAACCCTTGTTTGGTACTTTCTGAGACAGTGTCCCACTGGTAACCAAAACACTGTATTCCCTGTATGCTCAAGCTGCCCTCAGACTTGCAATCCTCCTGCATCTACCCCTGGAATGCTAGGACTATAGGTGTTTGTGCCACCATACCTGGCCAAGCCATAAGAACTCTCAGGCTATTGTGGCCGAGGGTGGCTTCATCTATTCAGTTAAAGCAAGATGTTAGTAAACTGAAATGTTCGGAATAGACATGATTACTGTAAAACTGGGATGTAAATCTAGTGGGATCAGGCATTACAAATAACCAAAATATAGCTATCTGGAAAATTTTAGATGCTTTCTCAATTGTTACTCTGCTCCTAATGGCAGGTTTTATCACCAATCTGTGATAACTAAAACAGACTCAGAGATTAAATAACAGTTAAAAATTAATAAAAGCTGAATGAAATGTAACCCAGACTACACTCAGCTTCAATGTGAAGAGCTTCACCCAACCCTTTTAGACACTGGGTCTTTTGGTCGGATAAAAACAGGAAAGGAAAATGAAGGCTGTTACAGTAACTGGTGTCACTGTCTACATCTTTCATTACCTGTCTCCAAAAACCAGCCTCGTTCACCAGATAAATTCTAGTCTGGATTCACGTTTATGTTTGCTTGAGACAGAGTCCCACTCTTTAGGCCTACATTAGCCTTAAATTTACATCGTTCCTCCTGCCTCAGCCTTCCAAAGTCCTGACTAAGAGGCATGGGCCAGAACACCCACGTTAATTAACTATCACTCACAGTCCTCTCCCTAAGCCCTTTCTCCTTACTATGTCCATCATCTAAACATGCAACAACTGCTCTCAAGATCTGCGATTCCTATCTTTGCTGCATTCACCACACTTCAATACTTCTCTCTTCATAGATCATGTAAGATTAGAAACCGCATCTGCTCGTCTCCCAGTTTGTTTAACAGTATAAAACTATCTCAACAGACAGTAAGTTGTGATTCTCATTATTTTGTTTCTGACACAAAAATCTCAGGAAAGTGTGCATTTTCTGGTAGGGTCTCTTTTCTTCCTAATCTTCTCCTACAAGACTGCAGTTCGGAGTCCAATGTAGTCAAGATGCCCTTTGTAGAGTACATTGCAGTTTTTAGGGGTTTGGCAGGGACTGCACGGTGTCCACTGTCCGCACATAATAGCTGAGCTCTGAAACAGCTAAAGGAGACTGTTTGCTTTGGTTTCAAGCTTATTATTATTACATGTGCGTACACACACACACACACACACACACACACACACACACACACGGGAACACACATGGGAAGAACACACATGCACACTGCTCAGGCAGCAGAGGACAACTTGCAGGAGTTGGTTCTCTCCTTCCACAGTGAATTTCAGGGACAGAACTCAGGTCAGGCTTGTGCAGCACCCTGAGCCATCTTCCAGGCTGGTTTTGTTTCTTTTTTCGTTTTTCTTTCTTTTTTTTTTTTTTTTTGGTTTTTTGAGGCAGGGTTTCTCTGTGTAGCTTTGCGCCTTTCCTAGATCTCGCTCTGTAGACCAGGCTGGCCTCGAACTCACAGAGATCCGCCTGCCTCTGCCTCCCGAGTGCTGGGATTAAAGGCGTGTGCCACCACCGCCCAGCTGGTTTTGTTTCTTAATTAGAATATAATGTAACAGATTTCATTATAACATTTTCACATATAACTTAGTTATTTGTTTTAAAATTCTGTTAATATTTCTAAGTCCAACACAGCTATAACTTAATGTCATAAATTATCTTTTAGGAAATTTTAGATGAGATCATTTATAAGAAGCCCCATCATTTATTTGAAAAAAAAATAAATGATTTGGGAAAAACATTTCAACATTAGGTAAACAGTTCTATGACAATCTCACATTTAATCTCCTCCAATGAGAAACTAGCATGCTTTGGCACATTCTTCTCAATCATCATTACAATGTTGCAGCCATGTCCTACCCTCCCAGGATGTCTCGGAATGCCAGTCTAATGCATTTGTAAATGATAAAGTCATGTCGCAATGTCAGAGTCTAGACATCCCTGAGTGTTACACTCGCCACCTTTTATGTCCAGAGAATATAATCATTTGCCAAGAATTACAAAAGTAGGAATGAGGGAGGGAATTAAAAGAATTCACTGAGTCAACTATTGTATGTTTTTGTTTGCCACATTAGTGGAATAACAATGCATGTGTAAATTATTGAAAACTACTTAAAGTCTTACTGTGTTTGGTAGACTGTTCCATTTACTTAGTTACACACGCTACACAAATCATTGGTAATGTCCTACCTTGGGGCAGGGAGGAACATAAAAGGGCACTAAGGTAACAAACTAGATCTTCACTAGCTTTTCTGGGTTCTACCTCAAAAAATGTAACTTTTTCTCTTCTCTGTTTTACTTCTTAGATTACTGACCAATTCCTAAACCTGCTTGCCCTTTTCTGGACACCCTGCCCCTCCCTTACAACAATTACAGAACTCCACAGCCCAGTCTGCTTGCTTTCTGGGACTGCAACTCCAAAGGCATGCATCTCCCTTCCCCCTCATCTTCTTGGGGGCAGCTGGGGGGGAGGGGGCTTTTGGCCACCAAGCTTGACAACCTGTGTTTAAACCCTGGGACCCACATAGTAGAAGGTGAGAATCAATTCCCTCAAGTATTTCTATGACCTCCACATGCAAAGAAATGCATGATCCACCCTACACAACAGAATAAACTTGTAATTAAAAAAAAAATTAAGATACAAACTGAAAACACCTCACTTCTCCACATCTCATTTGATGCCCTTATCAAACACAGTCCAGGGAACAGGAGCTTTCCATAAACCTAGCAAAGGTCTGGAAATAAGATTCCCCAATTAAAATGATAGTTCAAGGGTCAGTGATGTAGTTTTGTAAGAGGGCTTGTGTAGCTTTTACAAGGTGTTAGATTCCAACCCCAATAACAACAGAAGTTTAAATCTATCTAAATTTAGATATTTCAATTGACGTTTATCTACCACATCATATTATGCAGTAAGCCCAGAAAAAGAAACCCAACTAAGCCTTTAACATGGAAGACAGAAAGCAAAAGCCAAAAATACTGAGCAAATCATTATGCATCAAGAAGAAAACTTCAAAATCTATTATTGTATGGAGGGAAAAGTTGTACTTTTAAGACCAGAACAGAATAGTACAGGCAGGAAATGAAAAAGAAGTTAATATAAGAAATAAAAAATTCGATAAAACTATCTGATGAAATTGAAGAAAACTGCTTCAGCAGAAGACAATTTATAGAAAAAAAATGGAGTTAGAATATATATGTAAATTATTGATACAAAATTATTATCTATACAAAAAAACTATATAAAAATTCAAAATGAAAGAGCAGAATGGCAGAAGATCTCACCAATGAAATTATCATTTAAGAAAGTGCTCCAGGATATGGTTCACCAGTGAGTACCTGCTTCCTGTGTACAATCTGTCATTGCAAAACAAAGGAAAATGACTTCAGATTAGAGTTCTATACCCAGCCAAACTATCAATCAAACATTAAAATACTGAATGATATTTTTATGATATAAATTATCTTTAAAAAACAAAAACATCTCACATATCCTGTCTAAAAAGGAAATAGTACATAATAGTTTCCTCCTCCTCAGAGACAAAGTCAATCCAAATAATGGCTCATGGAAAACAAGGGTCCTACAAGAAAAGGAAGCCTCCATCATAGTGAACAGAAGCGTTAAGATTACAGCTGCATACAAAAGAGGCCAAAGAGGCAGGTGCGGGGGTGGGGCAGCCTGGGAAAGGCACCAGTCAGCAGTACCATGGCGGGAACCACAGCCCGGGAATCTCCCAAGCCTTCATCCATTAACTGATGGAAGCAGATGCAGCAAAGCATCCACAGCCAAGCACAAGGCCGAGCTCTGGGAGTCCAGCTGAGGAGAAGGAAGAGGGATTATATGAGCAAGGGGGGGGGGGGGGGGGCGGGGACGGGTCAAGATCATGATGAGGAAATCTACAGAGACAACTGAACCAAGTTCGTGGGAACTCACAAACTTCAGACCGACAGCTGTGGAGCCTGAATGGGACCAGACTAGGCCCCTGGGCATACGGGAGACAGATGTGTAGCTTCGTCTGTTTGAGGGGCCCCTGGCAGTAGGATCAGGATTTATCCCTGGTGCATGAACTAGCTTTTTGGAGCCCATTCCCTACGGTGGGATGCCTTGCTCAGCCTTGGGGGGGGGGGGGCGGGGGGGTTTGGTCCTGCCTCAACTGAATGTACCAGGCTTGGCCGACTGCCCATAGGAGGTCTTATCCTTTTGGAGGGGATGAGGGTGTGGGGTGGGGGGATGAGAGGAGGATCTGTGGTTGGTATATAAAATGAATTAAAATTTTCTTTAAAAAAAAAGAGAGAAGTCAAAGAGAGTCATTGTGACATAAAGGAGTTATTACCCTCATGAATCAACATCTGTATCTAGGAATTAGGTCAGGACTTTTCATGGCAGTATTAATACAAAGCAGACAACTTTGTGAAAGCAGTATTTAATATTGATAAATTTATTCAGAAAGTCCTTACAGCTAAGCTAAATTATCAGAGACATTTTAAGAGTAGCTCTGTAGAAAAAATACTGCTCAAAGTGATTAAACACTGCATAAGGTATGATTTTTTGTTTTTTTTTTTAAATTATATTTATTTATTTAGGATGGGGGCAGAAGCTACAGGTTGTGTGTGGAGGTCAGAGGGCAACCTACTCAATTCTTTCCTTCCACTTCATGAGTTCCAGGAATTGAACTCAGGTGATGATGCTTGGCAGCAATTAGCTTTACCCACTGGGCTACATCCCAGACCACGTCTTACTTTTTATAAATCAGTGTGTATATTTCAGTAAGAGGCTTACACTGGTCACACAGTGGTGAACAGTTACCTTCAATGATAATGTGCTTTCTGGACAGCCAGAGAGCTCAGCAGTGGGACTTGCCACAAAGCCAAGACCTGAGTTCAATCCCCAGAATTCAAAATGAAAGGAGAGAGAGAACCTTCTTGAAAGTTGTCCTGACTTCCACATGGTCCGCGTGTGCGTGCGTACGCACGCACGCACGCACGCACGCACGCACACTTTTTAATTTTTAAAGACTCTACTTTCCTATGTGTAACCATAACCACACTAAAGTGTGACATTTAAAAACAGACCTCACGTTGAGTATGACAGCGAACAAGGAAAATCTATCAAGTGGAGCAATGACTCCTCAGAAGAAACCAATTTACTATCTCTTCTGCAAGTCATATATTCCGAGCTTCAATAAAACAAAGAATGCACAAATTCCTAACAGTCCACAAGATTCTCAATCATGTATTTACCAAAAGCTGATAAAGTCTAACACTTCATAAAGTATCTGGCCAGAAGTGGATATCTCATTAGAACTAAGTAAATTACTAAGTGTGCGGCACAGTAGCACATGCCTATAATCCCAGCATGTGGGAGATAAAGGCGGGGGATCAGGAGTTCAAGATCACCCTCCCCCATGTAATGTGGATCAGCTTAACCTATATGAGAACTCATTTCAAATCATCAAAAAGTAAAAAGAATCAGAAAATTCAATAAACACACAATAGTTAAATCTATTGGTTAGTTAAATCTTATGGTCGGGGCCTGCTTAGAAGTGTGGATATGAAAGAAACAGGATTATTTTCTTTTGCCTCAAGAATCACTATCCAGCCTGGTATGGTAGCTCTGAGCATGGAAGGCTGAGGCAGGAAGGCTGCTGTGAGTTAGTCAGTCTGGGCTACAGTATGAGCACCTGCCACAAAAACAAACTAAACTGCACTCAGCTTCAGCTCAGTCTCCCAAGAACCAAAACTGGAAGGAAGTGAGTTACCAAGCTAAACCTGCCTTAGTTTTGGTTGAGCATTTCCGGCAAGTCCAGAACTGGGAGGAAAAGGTGAGTGGAGAAAAGGCAAGCTTTGCGCCCTGAGCTTTTGTCAACAGTGGAGGAGAAGGGGTAATCCTGCATGGATTCAGTCCCTAAAATACATTACTCCATCTCTAACTTTGGTAATGACAACTAGATGCTGTTGAAATAAATGTGAGCATCTCTACAAATAAGATTACTATTGGAAAAAAATCTGCTTGTCCAACATGAAGAGGTTCACTGTAAATCTAGTGACCTTAATAATCATGTGGTTTATTTAGTTTTTATTTAATCAGTCCAAAAACCAGATTCCCACACACAAATTTGCAAATGATTTTTCTAAATGTTTAGATTTGTTATTAGAGTATATTATCAAATAATTTTTTCTAAGTTACTTTTCAAATATGTTTAAATTCTAACTGTAGTGTCATTATTGTCCATAAAGATTTTTAAAATTTTATTACATGTGTCTATGATGTGTGTGGAGTGACCACATGCCACAGCACACATATACAGGTCAGATAACAACTTGAAGTCAGTTAACTCCGTCCAACTTTAAGTGGAATAATAATACACAATTAATATACAAATAATTAATTACATCCTTGCATCTTGTCTCCAATCTTTATATGTATTTTTTTCTTTTTTCTCCAGAGTTGTATTTTAGGGTCTTAGGTGAGCAAAGGTGGAGAAAATGAAGCATGAGGGTGATGAACTTGTAGCCAGCTAGACTGTGACCTTATCTCAAGAAAATAAACAAAGCCCGCCCTTTAACCTCAGCCCTCAGGAGGCAAGGAGACTGGTTCTCTGAGAATTTAAAGCTAACCTGGGCTACACCTGACAAGTTCCAGGCCAGCCAGGGCTACACAGTAAGATTGTCTCAAAAACAAAACAACAACAAAACAAAACAAAACCCGAAAGAAAAACAATAAACAAGAGATTAGCGGATGCAGAGAGAGTGCTTGCCTTACCACAAGAAGCCCTGTGTTTACCCAGCTCCAGGACACCATGGCACAGGCCTGTGACACCAGCACTTGGAAGGCGGAAGGAGAGAGGGCAGGGCGAGGGGAAAGAAAGGAAAAAGGAAGGGAGGAGAAATAAACAGAAGAAAATAAAGCATGGGAGAAAGGAAAAAAATCAAAGAATGAAATGATAAATTTTTGTTTCTAACACTTCCACGGTGACTCCCCTGATGAGAAGCCAACCTTTGTGTACCTGCTGCTCCTCACAAGCCCTTCTCTAGAGCACCTGTCCCGGGTAAGGAAACAATGCTATAGTCCACCAGAAAGCACAATTTCTCATCCAAGGTCGAAAGTAACATAAAAAGAGCAAAATACCTAAATTTTTCTAAGTAAATTTCCTTGAAAAAGACCCGAAAGCAGACAGGATTAAATGCCTAACAAAATTATCTTAATGCTTAGTATCTGTTTCCTAGGTTCATTTTCACAAAGCCAGGAAAATTTTACTATGAGTTCTCTTGATTTTTTTTCTTCTTTTCATGCCTCCACATATTCAATAAAATAATATCTGGGCAATAACCAGACTTTCAATATTAAAAACATAAAAAGTAAAATGTCACTATTATTTAAGTACTAATATATGAATGAGCCAGCACTTGGGAGACAAAGACAGGAGATCTCTGTGAGTTTGAGTCCAAACAACGTAAAGAAATTTAATAAATGAATGTTATACAAAGTAGGGAGTGTATAACAATTTAATGAATGAATGTTATACAAAGCAGGGAAAACAACAATTTGATCCTACCAAGAAAAGTAAAATTGTGTTTATATTTATTATGGGTGAAGGTTTGTTTCATCCTGGCCAAACACTGAGCTACATAACTTTTCAAATTTCCACCAATCAAAATAATAATAATGATTTCAGGTAAAATCCTTTCTTTTGAAACCTACTTTTGAGCCTCTGACTTCCAACTGGCTTACTTTCTTATCAACATGTCCAAAGCCACAGAAACTTAGCCTTATGCCCTCTCGTGATCCATCCCTCTGACTATCCCCACCCAGAAAACACTAAAATGAAATCTTATTGAAAGATCCTAAGGACCATAAGTTTTCCCAACCTTTCCTAAAAACAGTCCATTTTAGGAGTCTAGAAGCATACGCTATTCATGATTTTTACGACTATGATTTAAAATTTCCTCAAATAAACTTACTGTATATAATTCTAGATTTAGAGTATTATTGTTTTAATTTAACCAAAAGAATCTAATGTTCATCTACAAAACCACATATTAGCTAACACAACTGTGAAAACACGTTGTGGGTATTGCAATTAAATAGTATACAGCATTATTGAATATATTCATATAGTATTTTATATAGCATCTGGCTATATAGTGTCTGGCCCTACCTTGCCAACTATGAGGACCTTTGTTCCAGCCCCAGTACCCACATAAGAACGTTGAATATAGTTGTAACCCCACTACTGCAAAGTTCAAACAGCAGAGGATCCCCAGACAGTCTAGTCTAATTGGTGAGCTCCAGTCTAATGAGAGACCCTCTCTCCAAGTAGGCAGATAACACTCCAGTGTCTGTGACCGCACGCACGCACGCACGCACGCACGCACGCACGCACGCGGAAAAGCAGACATGACAGCACATGTGTCTGTAATCCCAGAGCTCTCACGAGAAGAGACAGAAGGGTGCCCAGACACTCACATGTCACCTAGCCTGGTGTACACAATGCAAAGCAATTAAGATTTCCTGCCCCAAACACAGTAGGTAACAAGGACAGGCACCTGAGCCTGTCCTCTAATCCTCCTTCCTCACAGACACCAAGGCAGGAGTATACCACACTCACATAAACAAAGACACAAGTATATGCACGCACATCATACCCAAAAATATTATTTTTAAATTATCATAAAGTTCTAGAAGAAAAGGAAATGGATCAATTCATCTCGCAACAGGTAATACTTTGTCTGCAGAGCAAGAAGCCCTGGAATAAATCATATATGAAAGAGCGATGCTGCCAGGCACCATGATGCAGGCCTTTATGTTTTTAACTAGCACTCAGGGAGGAGGAGGCAAGTGGATCCCTGTGAGAACAGCCTGATCAACGTAGTGAGTTCCAGGACAGCCTGGGGCAGGCTGCACAGTGAGACCCTTACTTAAATTAAACAAACCAACAAATAAATAAATAAGGCACTGTATTTCACTAAATAGAAACAAACAAACAAAAAACTCATGACATAAAGCCAAAAGCAATTTCAAAGGTTAAAAAAATAAGGAAAAACAGCCACACTAAGTTGCCATAGCTGTTGCTGACCAGCAGAAATGACATCAACATCCATAATGAACACGCACACACCTGAAAATATTCCCATTCATTTCACAGAAAAAAAAAATCAACTTCACCACTTCAAGTTAGTAAATACCATATATTCAACCCATCTAATTGGTGGCAGTATGAGAAATCTGGAAAAACAAAACAAAACAAAAAATTGGTCTATTTTGTAAATTACTATGCTGTCAAAACCCTTAAAAATAGTAATATTTGCGTTTGTTTTGTTTTGTTTTTTGAGACTGGGTTTCTCTGTGTATTCGTGGCTGTCCTGGAACTCACTTTGTAGACCAGGCTGGCCTCATCTCAGAGATCCAACTGCCTCGGCCTTCTGAATGCTGGATTAAAGGTGTGCGCCACCACCGCCCGGCCTAGAAACACCACTTTCAAATAACTGCTCTTATAGATGATGACCTTGTGTGGAACGTTCACCATAACACAATTTCTAATAGAAAAATAAGCGACAGCTAACCAACACCAGGAACCAGCCCTAGGGGACTCAGGCAGGACCATGGCAGGTCCAAGGCCAGCCTAAGCTGTGTCTGAGAAGCTGAGGGAGGAGAAGAAAAAGAACAGAGTAACAAAATGATTGGGGGTGCTGAAGAGAAGCTTAGTAAACTATCCACAACTCGTTAAATACAAATAATCTCTAGACTTTTGAAAACATTTGAGCCAGACACAATAGAGTGCTTTTAATCCCAGCAGAACCAGGTAGAGCTGAGATTTTAGAGGCCAGCCTAGTATATACAGCAAAGTCTAGTCTGGCCTGGGCTACATAAGGAGACTTTCTCTCCCTAAATGAATAAATAAATAAATTATATCTGATAATTGAGATTTTCATAACACAGCATTATGTAATTATTTTTAAAATATATTTTATAATACTATACTAAAATGGGAAGATATTCATAATATAACACAAAGTTAAAAGAGCAGGAACTGTGCTGGGGGCGGGGAGTAGCTGAACATTAAGAGTAGCTGAGGCCCTGGGTTTGATCCACAGCACCACCAAAAGGGAAAAAAAATTAAATTAAAAATTAACTGATAAGTATTTATAAGCTGATACACCAGGGCAAAAGTGGAGTCACAAAAGTCACCAGAACAGTCCAGAGGGCTTATTCCTAACAATTGACTGAATACTTTCTAAATCTTCTATAATGTGTAAGTTTAAAATATTTAAACATACTTAGCACAAATTCAAATAATTTTTAAAAAGTAAAATTTTAATTTTATAACTTAATCATTCCAGTCTGTTTCTTCTAAACTATATACTTAAAATTTATAAAACTACAATGATTTTTAAATAACTCCAGTAATCACTCATACTTCGATGAACCTAGTTCTTATCCATTAGGTAAACATTGTACACATAAACATCTGCAGGGCATAGGTCAAAGCTTTCTTCCATCACCACCCAACTAAAATTTCAGAATTCACCTATTTCTGACAAAACACTAAAGAACAAACCATTAACATTCAGACAATCCATTAATTTCAGTAAATTTAAAATCACATTTACCTTCTAAGAAATATGATAGCAATACTGTCCCCTCAATATTAAAATTTTGTATAATATTTTTCTAGTACTTCTTATGATCTCCAATATTAACCCAAGACACAACCATCTGTGTATTCAAACAAAAATACAAATTTATATATATAAGCCAAAATAATAGGAGTACAAATACGGGGTGAGGGGGGCCACCGCAGAAGCATGAAAGTCTCAGGAATGTAAAACCGCCTTCATCCAGTGTACAAGACAACAGAGGTTACTGAACCACATCAGACCCAGTTTAGATCTGTTGGGAGGACACTCTTCACTATCCCTCCATTCTTTGCCATGTCACATCATTTCAAAAAACAGAAAACAAACAAACAAAAAAAACAGTCATCCAAAAGTGCTCCTTTCAATTATTCCTAAGAGTATATAAGAGTATAACCTTATTTCTAAGAGTATATTTCAGGTAATAAAGATATGCCCAAATCAACCAATATTCTATGCAATCGCACTTCTTCATTTGACAACACACTGGTTCAAACGAGTTACATAATCAACGAAGAAAGCAACTGTATATATGAATGACAGATGAAGTTTATGAAGCCATTTACAAGTTTTTAGACTAGTAAGAAACAAGTGGCAGAATAAGAAAACCATACTAAATCCTATGTGTCTTGACCCAATTGTGCCATATAAAGTTAAATTTAGTGGCATTAATATTTTAAAGAAATCAGTAGCAAACCAGTTATTTTAAGAAACTAAAACCAGAACATATACAGCTAAAAAAATTTAAACAAGTGTACATCATACACACATACTACAGTGCACATATTTCTTTTTAAAATTCAAAATTTTTCAATTGATTCACTTCAATTCATAAAGGCCTCAATGTAATTTGGAGTATTTTGAAGAATTCTTCATCACAAAAAGGTATCGGGTATAATAACTTCTATGTCATCATAAAATGATGAGAAAACAAGTTCATTCGTTGTTTTTTTTTTAGCAATTATCTAACTGAAGAAATAACAGAATTAAAAACATGCAAGATTGAAGTGCTTTAACAAACTGTCCAATATTAAAACATTGATTTGAAATATTTCTAAAAATATTTCTTTAAAAAAAAAAGACCTGAGGATATTGAGATTTCAACTTAACTAACTTGAACATTCTTTTCTTGTTCTTGTCCCAAACTAACATTTCAAAGAATAAAATCGTTTCTATTTTGTAAGCATTGCACATCCAAAAGCGAACTGGTAAAAACAGGGTTAAAAGTTATTTACAAAAGTGCAGTGAAGTACATGCACTTCCCCTGAGAACACCACTAGGTGCCGATCTTATCTCCCTAAATAGCACATGAATCCAGAAATACCTAACTAAACGCGAAATTATAATCGAGAACCACAAGAGGCAATTTGTACACAAAATGAAGTCTGCAGCCTGGAGAGAATCAGAGAATTAAAGGCTTTTAAGGTCGGCTAAGTGTAAGACATGAGAGGAACGTTTTCCTCGGAAAATGTGAGAAAACAAGGGTATGGAGATGAAACCCCCTCGAGAATGAGAAAAATTAAATCTAGAACCCAAATGGCGTCCAACAAGAACATTAGATCTTGAAAATGAATATTGCGCTTGCGCAGCCACCGCCCGGCCAGCTGCTCAAGTGCAGCTAGAGCCCGACCCCAAACGATCACGTGCTCCCATGCAGCGCCCGCCCGCAGCTTCGCAACCGCGCAGGCGCAAACTCAACTCCCGCAGCCGCCATAATGCGGTCTTGACTCTTCCGAAATACAATAGTCATTTCGCCGACTGTAGTTACAACAGCCCCTGACAGTCGCATATACCTTCAGGGGCGGGAGGTGAGGGGCAGGGACCCGAGTTCCTTCCTACACAGCCGTCCCGCGCAGCCGTCCCGGACGCGGCCGTCTCAGCCGTGCGCTCCACTCCGCCGCCTCCGCAGATTCAAAAACAAACCCGCTTCTCCCCTGCACGCGCCGGGGCCGTTATGCAAATAGGTGGGGGCGGAGCTCCGCGAGCGCACTGGGTACTCCGCCCACTCTGCCATCGGCCAATGGACGCGCGCGGTGCCTATTCGCCATGCAAATCTCCTGGTTTTTTATTTGAATGAGGGACTTTGGCCACGCCTCCTGCCTTGAAAATGAGAACCAAGTGTGCCGTGGTGGCGCTGCCGGCTTTTCTATCGCTTCCGGAGGTAATTTTTTTTTTTCGGTTGGCTCCCCCCCACACACACACACACACCTCCGAGGTATTTTTTTGCGTGGAGATTTCTCAGTGAGCACCCTCCGTGAAACTTGAGAGAGGAAGTAGGTGAGTGTTTAAAAAGCGGATTTTCCACAAAATCTAGAATCCTAGAGTAGGATTTATTCAACATTTTTTTTATTTCAGTTTTTACCCTTTTTTGTTGTTGTTGAGTCAGATTCATACAATTTAGCACAGTCTAGCCTTGTAAGTGGCTATGTAGCCCACACTGGTCAGGAATTCGAAATCATTCAGTTCTCAAGTGTTGGTTACAGGTATCATTTATTTTTAAATTCACCAAATGAATTGTATTAATCGTCAGGATGTGGAGAAAAAAAAACCAAAAACCTCCTTTTCTCAGATAATCTGTAACAGAGCAAGCACTACCAATCATACCTTCACACTTCATGCCATAAATTCACTTATCTGAAATAGTGATAATAATAACTGATAAGCAAATTGAAAGAACTAGAATGTAGAAAAGAATCAAATTGTGTTTTTAACAAACCAGAAAGAGCCAGAAAAACATTAGATGGAAAGATTAACCACTATCTAATTAATTAAATGTAATTTCTTCTTCAAAGTACTTAATAGTAACTTAAGCAATCACTTTGTTCCAGAACTATGTTGTGACTGTCAGTGCTAGAAATCTAGACTCTGATAGCCAGCTGTAGTAGCTCATGGGTGGAATCCCATTGGCACTCAGGGAGGTTGGGTGGGGCAGTACGGTATCCCAGAAGGAACAAGGACAACCTTTGACCACGTGCTTCCACATCATCCTGGGCTTGAGACTCTGTCTCCAAAAAAGCTTTAATTATTGTCCTGTACTTAACAGTTCAACTAGGATGTTAAACAGGCAAACCCGAAGAATTTTAAATTCAAGGATCAAATGTGGTACAATATCCAGAATCTTTCCGGTGCCAGGCCTGCCACGTGCTAGGCAAGTGCTTTACTACTGAGTGATGGCAGCACCCCAGAAAGGCCAGAACCATGGGATGAACCCAGAACCCTCAGCACTAAGCTTCCTTAGTCCATGCCCTGTATAATCCTTGGGGCTCGAATGTGGATGGAATTTGTAATTATCTTTTGGAGTGTATCGAAGGTGAATAGGCCTGGTGGTGGTGGCCCACGCGATTAATCCCAGCATTGGCGGCAACAGGCAGGCCTATCTGACTTCAAGGACAGCCTGGTTTACAGAAGGTTCCAGGAATGGTTACACAGAGAAAGCCTGTTTGGGGGATGGAAGTTTGCATGTTTTTTCTAGATATAATTAAGATTCTAAATTGATTTTGAGTTGAGAGAGAGATTATCTTGAGTAACCTAATTTAATCTAGTTTAAAAAAAAAAATTAAAAAGGCCAGAGGTGGTGGTGCACACCTTTAATCCCAGCACTGAGGAGGCAGAGGCAGGCGGATGTCTGTTCAAAAGCCAGGCTGGTTTACAGAGTGAGTTCCAGGACAGGCAGGGCTACACAGAGAAATCTTGTCTCCAAAAAGGAGGGAGAGGAGAGACAGACCATAAAAGGAAAACACCCAGCTGGGTGGTGGTGGTGCACACCTTTAATCCCAACACTTGGGAAGCAAAGGCAGGCCAGTCTCTGTGAGTTCAAGGTCAGCTTGGTCTACAGAGTGAGTTCCAGGACAGCCAGGGCTACACAGAGAAACTTGTCTCAAAAAGAAGAAGAAGAGGAAGAAGAAGAAGAAGAAGAAGAAGAAGAAGAAGAAGAAGAAGAAGAAGAAGAAGAAGAAGAAGAAGAAGAAGAAGAAGAAGAAGAGAGAAGGAAAGAAAGGAAAGAAGGGAGGGAGGGAGGGAGGGAGGGAGGGAGGGAGGGAGGGAGGGAGGAAGGAAGGAAGGAAGGAAGGAAGGAAAGAGGAAAAGGAAAAGAAAATGTGAGCTCCGGTCTTCCTACTCCAGCCCCACTCCATGTCGGAGGAATCTCGGAGGTATTGCTCTTGACAGACCTGAACATGTTTGGGGAAGGATTGTGGAAGGACTTTGAGAGTTTGGTGAGCTGTTCTGTAGGAGCTTGGAAGATAACAACGTTGAGAGCAGTGCAGACAATGGAAGGCTGGCTTGTAAAGTTCCCGAAGGAAGCGAAGAGTACTAGGCAGTTGTTGTGAAGAGTCTATGGTGTCTGGTCAGCTGAAGAATCAGCTGTGATTAACACGAGACCAGCAAGCCAGGTGGATGTGACTCATGCCGCTAATTCCAGCATTCGGAAGGCAGAGGCAGAAGAACCTCTGAATTTGAGGAGACCAGCATCATTGAGGTTAAATCTTCTGGGAAGTGTTTCCTGAGAGTCAGCACACAGAAGCTGTGTTCCAAGATGGCCAAGGTTGTAGCTTGTGCTGAATTGGGTAGTGTAAGAGTTACCCAGGTGTTGATGGTTTTGAAGGTGTAAAGGGGTTATGGACAGCAGCTGAGAAAGGAAGAAAAGTCAGAAAAAAAAAAAAGAGGCATAGCATAAAACAAAGACACAATTCTTTAACAATGAAGTTTCTAAACTTTTCTGAGATTGTTTTAGATGTGTGTGAGTGGTTCTGCTTGCACCAATGTCTGCTCACCATGGAAGTGCAGTGCTGGTGGAGACTTGGAGGTAGTGTTGACTCTAGAACAGAATTACAGCCATGAGCCTCCCTGTGGGTGTGGGCAATCAAACAGAACAGCCAGTGCCCTTCACCACTGAACCATCTCTCCAGCCTCGAGTCCAAACTTTTAAGAAACATTTTGCCTATTTTACTTCTGCATAGTGCTAGATCTTCTGAGAGCAGATAGTGCACTGTGGTGGTATTGTGTTCCCCAAAATATTGTGTACCTTAATAAACTTATCTGGGGTCAGAGAACAGAAAAGCCACTAGGTAGGCGGTGATAGCACACACCTTTAATCCTGGCATTCCAGAGATAGAAATCCCTCTGGATCTCTGTGAGTTCCGGGCCACATTGGAAACAGCCAAGCATGGTGACACGCCTTTAATCCCAGAAAGCCAGCCTTTAACCCCAGGGAGTGGTGGTAGAAAGCAGAGAGATATATAAGGCGTGAGGACCAGAAACTAGAGGCTTTTGGCTGGTTAAGCATATAGCTGGTTAAGCTTCAGGCTTTCCAGCAGCAGTTCAGCTGAGAGCCACTGGGATGAGGACATAGAAGCTTCCAGTCTGAGGAAACAGGACCAGCTGAGGAATTGGCAAGGTGAGATAGCTGTGGCTTGTTCTGTCTCTCTGACCTTCCAGTATTCGCCCCAATAACTGGCCTCAGGTTTGATTTTATTAATAAGAACTTTGAAGATTCTTTCCTGCTACAGTGCACACTGTCCTGCTCTTTATAACATCAAAATCCATGGTGTGGGCAGGATCAGATTTCATTCATGAGCCCTAAGCAGCACCAGCCATCCCTGCCATGGAGACCCAGGGCAGCTGCAGGGCTGGAGGTCCCTCTAAGGCTGACTTCTGCAGGCCTCAGCCTTTCCCCGAGAGAAGAGCCAGCCCTGATCCAGGTGAATGCAGAGGGACAAAAAGCAGCCCTGTTGAAAACTCAGCTGCCGCAGCACCTTGAACTGCTTACATCCGGAGCATTTCTGGGCATGAGCGGAAGTTGTAGGAGAAGTTCCGCTTTCAGAAGAGGGACTTCTGCTCTGCAGGAAGCCCTGAGGCTCTGGGTTCTACATCTGGACGTCTGCAGGACTGCAGGCTGCTGAGCCATTCTTGGCTGTTTCACCGGGTGATTGTATGAAAAGAGGAAGTGGACGAAAAAGTCCTGCAGTGGAGTTGTAAATTTATGTGGGTTTTTTTTTGGGGGGGGTAAATTTTTAAATATTAAATGTGTGCTCTGAGCCTGGAGCATGCACAATTTTTCTCTGCGCCTGTGGCTGGGTGGAAGGGACTTATTTTTTAGATTTTAAATTTTATTGTTATGACCAGTTTTGAAAAGGAAGCCCTATATTACGTTGTTGTTTTAGTTTCAAGGTGTTTATGTCCTTAATCCATTTTGCAGCTGTTTTGTTTTGTTTTCTACCATTAAGCCATGTGCCCAGCCCTCTCTTACTTTTTATTATTTTTGTTTGATCTTTGTTTTTTCTCTTTTATTTTTTATTTTATTTTATTTTTTTTTAGTTTTTTGAGACAGTTTCTCTGTGTAGTTTTGGTACCTATCCTGGATCTCACTCTGTAGATCAGGATGGCCTGGAGCTCACAGAGATCTGCCTGGCTCTGCCTCCCAAGTGCTGGGATTAAAGGCATGGGCCATCACCCAGCCTCTCCTTTAATTTTGTACAAGTCCTACCAAGTTATCTGAGCTGGCTTGAACTCAAAGAGGCCCAGACAAGCCTTCAACTTGAAATCTTCCTGCCTCAGACTCCTAGGTATCTGGAATTACAAGCATGTGCTATCAGTCCTGGTGAGTTGAATTTTTTGTATGTAGTGTCAGGAGTCTTAATTTTATATTCTGTTTGTAGATCACAGTTTTCCATGGGTTAAAATAGAACTATTTTGCCCCTTTGTGCAATGAACAGCCATGTTATTACTGAGAGCAGTATCACAATTCTTTTCTGTTTAAGCAAATCAGAGAACCAAACTGAAAGTCTCATCATCATGCTTCTGTTTCCCTGGACCCACTTCCTGTACCAATAATGTACCACTAGGGGGTTGGTAAGAAAACTGGACACCCTTATGTATTCTGGGGTTAAGAAGTTTAATTAAGCCCCATATACCTGCAGTTAGAACTGATGAAAATAGCAATCCATGAGAGTTAGCTAGAACAATAGGAAAGGAGTCCCCAGCTGATTACTAAGAAACATCAAGTATATTCGTTGCTTAAGTGTGGTTACAGAGGAGCTGTATTGCCTCTGTCCAATGGTCGCCATTCCGTGTGCACAGTCATGGTTCTGTTGGTTGCTTAGGGTCATTGTTGGGCAAACATTTGGCAGCTAAAAAAGCTAAAGGTGAAACGAAGGAGAGAGTATGACCCAGAAAGTGCCAACCTCTGTTACCACATCTGAGTAAGAGAACTGCCAGTGTTTTGCTTCAGCCTTCCAAGTTTCCTCAGATCCTCTTCTAGCCACCGTAGCAGTGAAAAACATAGGAAGAGAAACTAGGAATTCATAACTCTAGATTAAACAAGCTGAGCAGGATCTAACCACAAGTACTTATACCTGACCTGATTTCACTACCCAGATGTTAGGCCTTGACTTATGAATGAGGTCAATCATAGTCACACTGCCTCATTCTGTAAAGATAGTCATAACCCTTAACACTGTACTTTCTTAAATTCCTAAGGGATTCTTTGAGGTTCTTCTGTGTATGTGCTTGGAAAAATAATCAGCAAAAACTAGCTGTTCTTATAAGGACTTCATAGTTGCTGTAGTGTTTTAAATGAGAATGTCCCCATAGGCTCATACATGTTAATGCTTAGTCCCCAGATAGTGGAACTGTTTAGGAAGGATTGGGAAGTATGGCCTTCTTGGAAGATGCATGTCATGGGGGCTGAATTTTGAGACTTTAAAACCCACTAGCAATCCCCAGTGCATTCTCTGCTTCTTGTTTGTTGACTGGAATGTTAACTGCTGCGCTAACTCTATGGCTGCTCATCTGATGCCATGCTCCCAACTATGATGGTGACAGACTCCTATCCCTCTGAAACCATAAGCCCAATTAAATGCTTGCTTTTATTAGTTGCCTTGGTCATGGTGTTTTATCATTGCAATTTAAAAGTACCTAAGACAGTTGCTATTGTGGTTTGAATGAAAATAACCCCCAAAGACTCATAGGGAGTGGCACTGTTAAGAGGTGTGGCCTTATTGGAGTAGTTAGGGCCTTTTTAGAGGAAATGTGTCACTGGGGGTGGGCTTTGAGGTCTCAGAAGCTCAAGCCAGCCCTGGTGGCTCACTGTTTCTTCCTGCTGCCTGTGGATCCAAAGGCAGAATTTTCAGCTACTTCTCTAGCACCATGTCCACCTAATGTGACATCATGCTTCCTCCTATGACAGCAATGGACTAAACCTCTGAACCTATAAGCCAGCCCCAATTAATGCTTTTTTTTTATAAGGTTGCCTTGGTCATAGTGTCACTTCACAGCAATAGAAACTCTAAGGCAGTTGCCAAGGATGTTCTTTTTTCATTAAATAAGAAAGAAATAAAAGGGAGCATTTGAGGAAGTGCCTTAGTTATTTTCTGTTGCATGATGAAATACCATGACTATAAGTAACTTAAGGGAGAGTTTATTTTTGCTTTCAGTTCCAGAGGGCTAGATGTCCATAATCACAGAGGAGGAAGGAGTAAAAAGCTGAGAGTTCACATCTCAATTGCACACAGGAAGCAGAGAGCAAGCAGGACACAGGACAGAGCTGTAAACCCTCAAAGCATGCGCCAGTGGTGTACTTCCTCCAGCATGGCTACCCTTTCTACCACAGTACCACAAAAAGTCCCCAAACAGCACCACCAGCTTCAGAGCAAGTATTCAAATACATGAGGTTATAGGAGACATTTTTCATTCAAACTATAACAGAAAGCCTTATGAACACCAGCATTCATTTACTCATTTTCTGTGTTTCCCAACTGATGTAGTTTGTATGGGAATGACCCCCATAGCCTCATAAATTCAAATCATTGGTCCCTAGTTGGTGGAACTGTTTTGGGAAGGATTAGGAGGTATGGCCTTGTTGAAGGGGGTGTTTCACTGGGGAGAGGCTTTGAGGTTTGAAAAACCCACACCAGGACCAGTTCCTCTCTTTCTGCCTCCAATTTGCAGATCAAATGTAAGCTCTCAACTATTCCTCCAGTGCCTGCCTGCCAAGCTCCCAACTGTAGGCAGAAGTTTCTCTCTCTCCCTCATGCCTATTTCCAAATACCTGACAGTTGCTTTCTGAATAATTGACTTGGAGGCTTAAAATTACTTATAGATGATTGGCCAGTAGCTCAGGCTTATTACTAACTAACTCTTAAATTAACCCATAATTCTTATCTATGTTTAGCCACGTGGTTGGTATCTTTTCTCAGTGCAACATTCTTTTTTTTTTTCCAAGACAGAGTTTCTCTGTGTAGTTTTGGTGCCCTCCTGGATCTCACTCTGTAGATCAGGCTGGCCTCACACTCACAGAGATCTGCCTGACTCTGCCTCTTGAGTGCTGGGATTAAAGGTGTGAGCCACCACCACCTGGCTGTCAGTGCAACATTCTTATCTTGCTTTCTCTGCGTCTGGTTGGTGACTCCTTGACTCTGCCCTCCTTCTTCCCAGCATTCTCAGTTTGGCTTTCTGGCCTAACTTCCTGCCCAGCTTCTGGCCAATCAGTGTTTTATTAAATCACTTCGAGTAAAAAAACTTTACAGTGTACAAGAATATTATCCCACAGTTGCCCACACACACATACACACTGTGATGGTCACGGACTCACCCTCTGTCTCAGTCACTGTTCTGTTGCTGTGAAGAGACACCATGATCAAGGCAACTCTTATAAAAGAAAGCACTTAATTTGGGGGCTTGCTTACAGCTTTAGAAGGTTAGTCCACAGTCATCATGGCAGGAAGCAAATGGGTATGGCACCAGAGCCGTAGCTGAGAGATCCACATCATGATCATAGACAGCAGATGAAGAGTGAGAGACTGTGCCTGGCAGAGGCTTTTGAAATCTCAAAGCCCACCACCATTGGTACACCTCCTCTAACAAGGCCACACCTACTAATCCTTCCTAAACAGTTTCACTAACTTGGGACCAAGCATTCAAACATAAGAGCCCATGGAGGTGTGGCATTCTCATTCAACAGACTGGCACACCCTCTGAAACTGTATAACAAGCCCCTAAATAAATGCTTTCTTTATGAGTTGCTTCAGTCATGGCGTCTCTTCACAGAAATAGAAAACTAAGACACCAACTGCAGATAAAATGTGACTAGCCACCTCACTTTCATGCTCTCATTCTCTATGGACTGCAATTTCTCAAACCATGAGCCAAAATAAGCTCTTCACACTTGAAATTACCTCTTGTCAGACATTTTGTTACAGCAAGAATGAAGTAACAAATATATCATCCAAATGAAGAACATTTAAAATTTAATATCTTGGGGATGGGTGTATAAGCTCATTACTAGGGTACTTGTCTAACATTCATGAGAACCATGTTCATAACCAAGTACAATTAATTACTTAATAAATAAAAGTTTTAGATGTAAAATAAGCTATAATAAGGTTATCTGGCAATGTTCAAAGCATCTCTGGTGTAAAGTTCCTCCTTTTATGAAAGACACTGTAAATGCACAAAGAACTCAATTAGAAATACAAAGTTGGTAGTTTATAGCATAGACTTGGAAACCACGATTATCTTTTGAGGATAAAAAATAATAAAATAGAAGTCAGGGCAGACCTTGGAAAATACCAATATTTATGAGCTTGAAAGAAGAAAAGAGCAGTTAATTTCATTTATTTGCTTTATTTAGTTTTTGCCTTTGCTAAAAATTTTAAGAGAATTGTCTCATTCGATCTTCATAACAACTTTATGAGGGGAAACTACTGCTACTGTCAGTTTATATCTTGCCCAAGGCTATGCAGTTATCTAATGATAGAATTAAGGCTAAAAAAAAAAAAAAAAAAAGTCTGGCTCCAGACTACTGCATCATTCAAATTAAATATGTTCATTGGAAATTCAACAAGCAGTAATACAACAAATGTCATTTTTGTAAGGTTCTCTGTGTACTCTTATTTTTTAAATTGGATAAGTGGTACTTTCTAATTTTTTTCTTGATAATTTCATACATGTATACAGTGAAATATGGTCACATCCACATATACCCCATTTCCCTCCTCTAAAACCTTCCATGTCTCCCACAAAATGTCCACCTTCCAACTTCATGTCTTCTTCCTTTCTGATTTTTTTTTTTAAATAACCTACTAAGTCCAGTTAGTGCTGTCCATATGGGCCTGGGTGTGGGACCATCCACTGGAGCATGGAAAACCTACCAATAGGAACACCCACAAAACAAGAAAAGAGAAGAATGATTTTCCCTCCTCTAGCAGCTGCCATGCCGACCACCAACAGCTCCCCAGAAAGTGGTGGGGCCTGGAGAGATCCTTCCCCATTGTTCTTTCTCAGTCATTCGGTTGCTGTGGTGAAACACTGACCAAAAGCAGCCTGGAGGAGGAAAGGCTGGATCTGGCATCATTGCCAGGTTATGCTCAGCTAGCTTCCTTATACAGCCCAGGATTTCCTGCCTAGGGATGGTGCTGCCCACAGTGGGCTGTACCCTCCTATATCAAATCAAGACAGTTCCTCACAGACATGCCCACAGACTAATCTGGTAAAGACAATACTCAACTGGAATTCTTTTTCCTGGTGATTCTAGGCTGTGTCAACTTGACAGTTGATGCTAACTAGGACACCCCAGGTTGGGATTTTGGTTGGCTCGATCTTTATAAGTCTTATTTAGGTAACCACAGCTGCAGTGAATTTAGGAGAATACTAGCCATGTTGTGTGTAAGTGTTGCAGCTGGGATAGGAAGGAAGCCTGGCAGTCAGGAGCCAAGGAATACCACAAAGTCACCATAAGCGTAGCAGCTTTCAGCCCTGCTCCAGGGAAAGGTTTCACCAATGTAACAACTATGCTTCGGCAGAGGATGGTTTCCCCAGCGATGCTGAGACAGTTCTGCTCAGGTCCCCTGGAGTATAACAACTCTGCTCCCCTAGGGGAGGGTTTCCCAGAGAAAGTGTTTTTATAGTTCTGCTCAGCCCTTCTCCGCTTCAGCTTGGAAAAGTTATTATTTTTCTGTTCCGCTCCATTCTGGCGAAAGAAGGTCTCACACAAACCTCATTCAAGAGATCTATTGGGAGAGAAGAATCCAAGAGACTGGCTGCCTCTGGCATGGTGGAAAAAGGCAGCAGCAGACTAAACAGGCACCGTGTTTCCAGGGTGACGATTTTCAGGGAGGGAATTGGTCAAATTTCAACCCCTGAGCTTGGGTCAGCTCAGAGATTGGCTGGATTTCGTGCTCAGGAATTGGTTGGTTTTCCTGCCCAGGGATTGGTTGGTTTTTGTACTGAGTTAGTCAGGGGCGGAGTGTGTTTCTTTCACTGGCCCTTTTTAGCCTTTTTGCTCTGGTTTCAGAGCCAGAGTGGGTTTATTTCAGTGGCTCTGGTTTCAGGGCCAAAGTGTGTTTTTTGGCTCTGGTTTAAGGGTCAGGGTGTGTTTCTTAGGCTCTGGCTTCAGGGCCAAACTGTATTTTTTGGCTTGGGTTTCAGGGTCAGGGTGTGTTTCTTTAGCTGGCCCTTTTACCCTACATTATGTCCACAAGACAACATTTCAAAACACTTGTCTCCATCCTCTGGCTCTTACATTCTTTCTACCTCTTCTTCATTATTCTATGTGTCTTGGGGTGAAAAAGATTAATAAAGTTGTCCTGTTTAGGGCTAACACTCATGGCTTTGGGTATTTGGGGGAAGGTTTTGTTTTTATTTTTGTTTTTGCTTTGTTTTGTTCTGTGGTCCACTGGGCTTCCTGCTGTGGGATGTTCTGTATGTCCTGTGGGAGCCCATTCTCAGGTTCTTTGTGGCGTTACCCAGCAGGTCCGTATAGAGGATGATTAGGACCATGGGCCTGAGTGCAGGTGTTTGAGATGGTCTGCACTTGGCTGTGCTGGGGGATGGTCTGTATGTCAAGTTGCTCTGATTGGTTAATAAATAAAACCTGATCGGCCGTGGCTAGGCAGGATAAAAGGACAGAAAGGCAGAAGGAGACGCTGCAGCCGCCGCCATGACCAGAGACGCTGCAGCCGCTGCCATGACCAGCAGCATGTGAAGACGCCAGTAAGCCACCAGCCACATAGCAAGGTATAGATGTATGGAAATGGATCAATTTAAGATAAAAGCACAGTTAGCAAGATAAGGACAGTTGGCAGGAAGCCTGCCTCGGCCATACGGTTTGAAAGCAATATAAGTGTCTGTGTTTACTTGGTTGGGTCTGAGCGGCTGTGGGACTGGCGGGTGACAGAGGTTTGTCCTGACTGTGGGCGAGGCGGAAAAATCAAGCTACAGCTTCCTACAACACTGTTTATGCGGTTTATTCCCTTCTTTGCTGAACTTCCAATCAAGGTAAGTTTCCCCCAGTCGTTAGCCTGGCATCCACGGTGCTTCCTGTCGATCGAAGCAACCTGCACACCTTATCATCTGAAAACTCTCAATTTTGCCTAACAAAAATAGTCCTTATTTTCTTTTAAACAATTTGTCGTTTTAATATAAGTCTCATGTGAATTGCTTTCTTTGTCCTTCTCTTATTTAAGAAATTCTTTTCCCAGACAGGCATGGAGAGTTTTGTTGTTGTTGTTGTTGTTGTTTTGTTTTGTTTTGTTTTATTTTGTTTTGTTTTGTTTTGTTTTTTGGTTTTTTCGAGACAGGGTTTCTCTGTGTAGCTTTGCGCCTTTTTCCTGGAACTCACTTGGTAACCCAGGCTGGCCTCGAACTCACAGAGATCCGCCTGCCTCTGCCTCCTGAGTGCTGGGATTAAAGGCGGGCGCCACCACCGCCCGGCTGGCATGAAGGTTTTTGACTGTAATCCTAGAATTTAGGAGAGTGAAAAAGAGAAGGACTGCCTTAAATTCAAGGTCAGGCTAGACTATAGAGTAAGGACCTGTCTCAAAACAATAACAACAACAAAAAATACAATTCGTTTTCCCTCAAGCCTGCTCATTCTATGTCAGCTAAGGTGCCAGACTCTTAAAATAATTGATATGACGTGAAGATATAGCATGTATTTTATATATAAAATATATATTTTTTTCCCCTTAGCTCCTGGCACAGAACTTCAAAAGGCCTTTGAACTTCCAGGGAGATACATCTCTCTTATGCTGCTGAAATGACTCATCTTGGACCCCATGATAACCTCAGAAAGAACAACCACGTGAGCATCGGATTAGGTGGTTGGGACTCTGAGTCACACTAACCACTAAAGAGGCTAAGGGAGCCAGAGACTGAATTTAATAATATGGGCCATGGTTTTATCAGTCAGGTCCATGTAATGAAGCTCCAATAAAGACTGGACACCCAAGCCCAGTGGGAGCTTCCTGGTTGGTGAACACAGCGATGGCCAGGGGGTAGGTCGTCTGGATTCCGTGAGCAGAGGGTGTTAGGTTTTGTCTGCGTTGTGTTCTTACCCTTTGCAAGGAAACGTCACGAAACACGACAGAATCCGCTTATAGAGTTTAATTAGAAACAGAGGATAGAACGTGCAGGCCTGTGGGAAAGACACGTGCGTGGAGAAGAGGGATGGGGGGATATCGCGCCGGACCTTTAAAACCGGCTGGGGGCGTGGCCAGGTCACGTCACTACATGGTCATGTTGCGCGCTTACATCACCATGCAATGGCACGGGACCCTGATCACGCGAGACCCCTTGGCCCGGAACTTGCTAGGCGGAGGTATCCTAGCTACGGGATGCTCTTTTGATGCGGAAGTGGCTAGGCGGAAGTGCCCGCCCAGTAAATATAGCTGCGTTGTGAACCCTTCATTCCCGACTCTTTTACTTTTAAAAAAAAGAAAAATTGTGGTTGACTGGGTGCGGGGGCGACGTTTCTCTCAAAGACTGCTTCCAGCTGAATAGTGGGCGTCGGCTGGCTCTTGGGGGGGGGGGGTGTGACGGGTATCTTGTGAAGTCCGGGAGTAATGTTGGAAGTCCTGGAACGACGTTCTGCCTTCTCCTGGTTCCGCGGCTGTCCATCCGTGCTGGTGCTGGGGACCTCCTGCGTCGTGGCTGGGGGCCTCTCATTTAATAAGATACTGTTGACATAGAGAGAGCTTAGAGAGAAAGAATCATTATTATTTTGTTTTGGAGTTGGCATTTGTCTGAGGTAGATTTGGCCTGCCCAGATAGAGGCATGTGACATTTACCTGAGGTAGATCTGGTCTTAGTACTCTGCTTAATTCCTATCTGAGACAAGCCTCATTAGAGGTAATTCTTTTAAGGCACCTGCTTTGGTAGTTTACTTAAGACACCTGTCCTCCTTATTAGGTTAACACTTGGGAAACACAGGTGATCAGTTGCTGAGTATTGAACAATGATAAATTATTGTATTACATTATTCCTTACCGCCTGGATATTTTTGATGGTCCTTTTTGCCTCCGGCTCTGTGTGGCCCTGGTTGGAAAAGGAAGGGGTGGTACCTTATTCCTCTGGAATTGGCGGCAAAGCAGGAGATCCTGATGTCCTCTGGAGCTTGAGAGTGAGAGGCCCTGTTTGTTTCACTGTATATGAAGAGAGATTCTTCTGGGATGGAGGTGAGATAAAAGGTTTTAGGTGAGACAGGTGGACCCAGTGAGGAAAGCCCTCGAGTTTAGCAGCTGTAGGGGTTACAAGAATTACTTTGAAGGGTCCCTGCCACTTAGGGGAAAGGGGTGTAGGACGCTGACCCGGAGGGGAAAGAAGAACCTGATCCCCAATGTGTATTGGAGATGGACAAGGATTGTCACATGGCTGAGGCAGTGAACAGTCCGCATAGCTCCATAGAATAGACCTTAGATGACATAAAAGAGGGGTTAACAGACTGTCTGGAACAGCTGGAGGCTTGGGAAAAAGACCTGGTGTTAGAACTGGCCTTCCATACATTAGTTCAAACGGAGAGACTGAAAGAGGCTTTTTAGGAAGAGCCCTGAGCCTGAGGAGAGCTAGAGGCAATAATCTTACCCAGTCGAGATGAAGTTCCTGTGACATCTTGGTAAGAATAGTTTTTAAAGACCGGTTGGTACGCTCCACCTTTCCTGAGGACTGGGGGCGGTATGGAATATGGAAATTCCATGAGATATTAAGGGCCTTAGCTACTGTCTGAGAAACCTGGGAAGTGAACTCTGGACCATTATCAGACTGGAGAGAAGCAGGGACTCCAAACCGAGGAATAATCTCTCGGAGAAGGAGATCTGCAACTGTCTGGGCCCGCTTATTAGACACAGGGAACCCCTCCACCCAGTTCGAAAATGAGTCCACCATCACGAGGAGATATTTAGCTTTTTTGACAGTGGGCATATGAGTAAAATCAAGCTGCCAGTCAGCCCCTGGAAGGGAACCTCTAGCCTGGTGGGTGGGAAAAGGCTGACTCCTGTACTTGGTATTGGGATCTGTTTTCTGGCAGATCTCACACGAGGCAGTAATTGTTCTTAAAAACTGTAGGTCCTCAGAGGTGGGCTGCAGGTGAGCTTTTACGAATTGAGACAGAGCAAGATTATTAGGATGAAAGAGTTGGTGTAGATAGGAAAGGATTTGTCTGGTGTCTGGAGTTTCCTGTGAGGGTGTAGGCTGTACTGTATGGATTCCCTGCGGTGGGTGAGATGAGACTTGGCCCTGGAGGGCCGCTGCTCTGGCTGCCTGGTCAGCCCGGTTGTTTCCCCTAGAGATGATGGAGCTGTCAGTCTGATGAGACCGGCAGTGGACAATTCCTATAGCCCTGGGGAGGTGGGAAGCCTCCAACATGGCCATAATTTGACCTGAGTTAGATATGGATCCTCCTTTTGCTGTAAGAAGTCCACGCTCCCTCCAAATAGCAGCATGGGACAGGAGGATATGAAAAGCATATTTTGAATCAGTATAAACGTTTAGAGATTGTCCCTTTGCCAATTGGAAGGCACGGGTGAGAGCTATCAGCTCAGCCTGTTGGTTAGTGGTGTGTGTGGGCAATGCCTGTGCTTCTATCACCTGAGTGTCTGACACTATGGCATAGCCCGCCTTACGGGTCCCTTCATATAGGAAGGAGCTGCCATCTGTGTACCAGGTATAAGTAGCCTGAGGCAATGTGCCCTCCTGTATGTGTGAAGGGTGAGGTAACAGCTCTTCTAAGGTTTCAGTGCAGGAATGAGAAGGAGAATAGTCAGCGTTAGGTTGAGGGAGGAGGCTTGAAATGTTAAGAGGTGGACAAGTCCGGAAAGTAAGCGTGGCATCCTCTAGTAATGCCACCTGGAGAGAAAGAACCCGGGAAGGAGGTAAAGTTTGTAAGCCTTTATAAGTTAAAAGATGGGACAAGTTATGGTGAGACAAAACAGTAATGGATGACCCAAAACTTAGCTTCTTTGATTCCCGAATAAGGAGCTCTGCAGCTGCTAAGGCACGGATACAAGGTGCCCAGCCCTGACTGGTAAGGTCTAGCTTCTTTGACAGATAAGCTACAGGTGCAAAGGAGGGTCCCAGCTGATGCCCTAGAGCTCCCAGGGCGAATCCTCCTTTCTCTGTTACATAAAGGGAGAACGGACGAGTTAAGTCTGGGAGATGGAGCGCTGGAGCCTGAAGAAGAGCCTGCTGAAGCCTTTGGAAAGGTTTTGTAACAGGATGAAGGAGGGGCTCGTGTGGCGAGCCCTGAGCTGCCTCATATAAGGGGCGGGCAAGGAGAGAGAAAGACGGAACCCAGGACCGTAGAAAGCCCGCTATTCCTAGGAAAGACAGGATTTCCTGTTTAGTGGAAGGGACTGTAAGGGACTGGATTAGACGTTTCCTGTCTACAGTAATAGCCTTGTGAGTTGGAGTAATGGATAGACCTAGGTAGGTGACCTGGGTAGCTGACAGCTGAACTTTAGAAGGAGATACCCTGTAACCCCGGCTGGATAAGAAATTTAGGAGAGCAGAAGTGTTAGTCTGGCTAACCTGTAAAGATGGGCTACAGAGTAAAATATCATCTACATACTGTATTAGCTTAGAATCAGGGAGAGACAGAGAAAGCAGGTCAGAGGCCAGAGCCTGACCAAATAGGTGTGGACTGTCCCTGAATCCCTGTGGCAGAACAGTCCAGGTCAGCTGTGTGGACCGGTGAGTGTCAGGGTCGGTCCAGGTGAAAGCAAAGATATTTTGAGATTGAGGACTGAGAGGAATAGAAAAGAAGGCATCTTTGAGATCCAGAACTGAGAAGTGAGAGGTTCCTGAGGGGATAGAGGATAGGAGAGTATAGGGGTTAGGCACTACCGGATGGAGAGGGACCACTGCAGAGTTAATGAGCCGGAGGTCTTGAACCAGGCGGTAGGTTCCGTTAGACTTTTTAACTGCAAGTATGGGGGTGTTAAAAGGTGAAGAAGTTGGGCGGAGCAGCTTTTTCCTGAGGAGGTCAGAAATAATGGGCTTAAGTCCTCTCAGGCTCTCGAGTGAGAGAGGGTACTGAGCTCGGGTGATATACCTGGCAGGATCCTGTAGCTGGATAATAACAGGCTGATGGTGTCTAGCAATAGAAGGGTTCTGGGTATCCCAGACTTCTGGGTCTACCTGAGAAGCTGGTAAGGGGAAAGACTTGTCCGAGTCAGAAGAGTTAGTAGCTAGGAGGAGGAGGAGGGGAGCCGCTGGCGCGTCTGGGATAAGGCACATGTGTGGGGCGAAAGAAATGGACGCCCCTACCTTAGCTAGGAGATCCCTCCCCATTAAAGGTACAGGGCAGCTTGGCACCACTAAGAATGTGTGTGTGAGAGGGATGCCTCTGAAAATACAATTAAGTGGCGGTGTCTGTTGAGGCAGATAAGGCTGTCCCCCAACCCCGACAATAGGGAGACGAGAAGGAGAGGTGGGCCCCCAAAACTCTCTCAGGACAGAGTAGGTAGCTCCGGTGTCCAAAAGGAACGAGATGGGGTGCCCATTAACTTTGATCACTACCCTTGGTTCCCTGTGTGAGATGGGAGTGGCCGGGGCGGAAACCGGGCAGCGTCAATCCTCGTTGTAGGCCACGCCTACAAAGTCAGCCGGAGAGTCGTTGTCACATTCATCCTCATCTGGCGTTCCTGTGTCGCTTGGGACATCAGGACAGTCAGCTGACCAGTGACCCCTCTTGTGGCATTTCGGACAAGGCTTTGCCGGTGCCTTTCGTGTGCCGTTGGTGCACGCCCGGGCCCAGTGGCCTTCTCTCCCGCACTTGTAACAGGGACCAGACGGCTTTCGGGGAGCCGGTCGGACAGTGCTTGCCAGCATCTGGCAGCTCCTTCTATGGGCTTTTTCATCTCTACCATGGTACACCTTAAAAGCTATTGCCAGCATGTCTGCCTGCGGAGTCAGTGGGCCATTCTCCAAACGTTTAAGTTTGTCTCTAATGTCGGGGAAGCTCTGAGAGACAAAGTGGGTCATTAACAGCTGCCTGCCCTCAGGGCTCTCCGGGTCTAAGCTGGTGAACTGAAGTAGAGCCTTGGTGAGCCGCTCTAAGAACTTAGACGGATTTTCATCCTTATCTTGGATCACCATTTTTAGTTTTTCATAGTTTACTGGTTTTAGGGCAGCCTTACGGAGGCCTGTCAGGAGACAGGTAATAAACCTATCTCTGGCTAGACAGCCACTCTGGGTGTTATAGTTCCAGTGTGGCTCCTGGTCAGGAACCGCTTCGGCTCCTGGGGGGTGTGAAAGGTTAGTCTGATGAATTTCGTCTGCGTGGGATCTAGCCTGTTCCCATACCCGCCTGCGCTCCTCCGGGAGTAAATTATTAGAAAGTATCATGTATATATCATGAAAGGTGAGACTATAAGATTGAGTTATATATTGAAATTGTTTAATGAAGGAAGCAGAATTAGACGTATAAGAACCCAGTTTACTTTCTATCTGAGAGAGTTCTGCTAGAGAGAATGGAACATGAACTTTAACCAGTCCATCCACACCCGCCACCTCTCGCAAGGGGAGAACAGTGGAAGGTTCTGGATGGCTGGAATCAGCCGATTTAGCAGCTCGAGAGCGGGTGGTAGGGGGAGTGAAGTTTGGAGCCAGGGCAGGGCTTTTGGAAGCAGCCGCTGCCGAGGAAGAAGCAGCTTTGGAAGAGGAAGAGTCTGGAGGGGGAGCGGAAGGAACGGTTGTTCTAGGAGCTGGAGCCGGAGGTCGAATAGGAGGGGGTTCATTAGCGGGGTCTAAAGTTAGAGAGTCCGGAGTCAGAGAATCCTCCGGTTTAGGCATAGCTAACATCATATGAGCAGGAGAAAAAGAATCCAGAAGAGACGGTTTAGCACTGAGAAAGAAAAACGCTATCACATAGGGTAACTCTTTCCATTTGCCTGAACGCTGACAGTAATTGGATAACTCCCGCAAAACATCGGGATCCAAGGAGCCGTTAGGCGGCCAGTTTTTGTTATTGTCTAGAGTATACTTTGGCCATTTTTTCATACATAAACGAATTAGTGTAGAAATCTTTATGTGAGGCATTAAACTGAGAGGTCTTAAAGCTTCAACAAGACAGCCCAATGGAGAGGAAGGAGTAACAGAGTTGGAAGCCTTGTTTCCCATGTCTGCAGCAGAGGCAGAAAAATAAACAAAATAAAAATGAAAATAAAAATAAAAATAAACGTAATCCGGAGCCAAGACCTCAGGCGTCCCCAGAGTCTAGGACGGATTTCAGGCACAGGCTGCTCCTAGGCTCGTCAGCCAAAGAAGCAGGGGCCCCCTCCACGGTGAGGAAAGGACTCCCCGGGAGTCCAGACCACGTTTGCTCCTCCGTCAAGGAGATGGACGGGCCGATCTCACGTGGATTTACGGGGACGCACCCGACGGTGGCCCCCAACGCGAAAAATATCTCAGGCTGCAGGCGTGGGAGACGGCTGGAAAAGTTGGGCCAGTTGGCCAGCGATAGGGGCCGACCGCAGCCAATGAAGACCGTGGTCGGGGGTTCCCCCGGTCTCCAGAACACGTGTGAGGCGCCGAACACACAGGTGCAGGAAACCGTTTACGCTGGCCGAAAGCGTGGGCACTCACCAATCCGGTCGGTGTTGGATGGAGATTGGGTGCGATTCAGGCGAATGGAGAGCGGTCTGTCGCGTACGGAGCAGATTCCCCGGTCCGCGGGCTGCCGGCGGAAAGCGCCTGGGAGCGCCCGCCGGGAGCGCCCGCTCGGGCACGGCACCAGAATGTTAGGTTTTGTCTGCGTTGTGTTCTTACCCTTTGCAAGGAAACGTCACGAAACACGACAGAATCCGCTTATAGAGTTTAATTAGAAACAGAGGATAGAACGTGCAGGCCTGTGGGAAAGACACGTGCGTGGAGAAGAGGGATGGGGGGATATCGCGCCGGACCTTTAAAACCGGCTGGGGGCGTGGCCAGGTCACGTCACTACATGGTCATGTTGCGCGCTTACATCACCATGCAATGGCACGGGACCCTGATCACGCGAGACCCCTTGGCCCGGAACTTGCTAGGCGGAGGTATCCTAGCTACGGGATGCTCTTTTGATGCGGAAGTGGCTAGGCGGAAGTGCCCGCCCAGTAAATATAGCTGCGTTGTGAACCCTTCAGAGGGGACGCACGGGAGCTCTTGGTGCCATCCTAGCCTCTGCTCCATGCACCTCTTTCAGTTACTTCTGAGTTTTGTCCTCAACAAGAAAACTGACCCCAGGGATAGTGCTTTCTGTGACTGCTGTAATGGCTCGTCAGAACTGAGGCAGTTATGAGACCTCTGAATTCCTCGTCCTGTTGGTCAGATGTAAGGGTGGCAAAAGGGATATGAGAAATAGGACCCTCTGTAATAGAGTCAAAAGACTGGTGAAGAAAATCAGAAAGGGATGCCAGCATAGAGAAAAGGCAAACAAAAAATGGCGCCATTGTGGTTCACGAGTCCCTGGTTGTGAGAAATTCCCACTCTCTTTTTCCCATCGGCTGGGATTCCAGAGAGTTACTACAATCTTCACGTTCGTCTAGCACAGTCCCCTTTGAAATCCCCACTCTGCTGCTGCAGTGAGCAAAGCCTTACCTGACTACTATCCTGTAGGGAGCCGCCATTCAAAGATGGCGCTGGCTTCCTGGTAGCCTAGCTGTAAACAACTCCATATTTGGCTATGCTCTCGGGACTACGTGTCCTGTGACCTGCGCATGCACGGGTATGGTAATCGACCTTATGTCCTCAGCCTATCCAGTGGCTCCCCGTGCTTGCATTCTGGCGGGACCCAATCACAGTACAGCACGTTTGCCTGATTCCCTATATAAGCAGCTGCAGTTTAGTCCTGGGGCCCCTCACCTTCAGCTCTCCCTTAATCAAGAGGTGCTCCAATAAAGTATGATCTGAGAAGAATCCTCGCGTGGTGGTCGTTCTTCCTCGCTGGCCAAGGAGCTCGCCGCACGATCCCAGAGTGTGTAAATCAGGTGGACCTCAAATTTGCCTCAGTTCTCTGGCCTTGGCCTCCAGAATGCTGGGATTACAGGCACACACTGTGGATGGGCTGGGTTTCTTGTTGCTGCTGTTGCTCATTGAGACAGGATCTCAGGTAGCCCACAGTATCCTCAAACCTACTAATGGAAGCTGACTTCGAACTCCTGCCTGTCTTACCTCTAACTTCTCATGCAGGAGTTGTAGGTGTACACCACCACATAAGAACTGAACCTCTCCTAAACCACAGTGCTCCTCTATCTTTACCACTCATTTTCAAGCACTAGACCACTGTAACTGGGCTAGATCAACTGTCAAGAGGATGCTAAAGCCAGATATGGTGGCTCACACCTGCAATCCCAGCACTCAGAAGGCCTGTGTGGGCTAGTGAGTTCCAAGCTAGACTGGACTACTGAGTGAGATGTCTCAGAAGAAAAATAAAAGTGGGGATTTGCTTGTGCCAAATGCCGGGGTGGGGGGGTGAAAATGGGCCAGCCTCAGGAAGCTAGTGTTGACATGATAGAATAAAAGATAGCTGTTAGGGTTGGGGATATGGCTCAGTTGGTGGAGAGTTTCCTATCAATGTGCCAGGGCCTGATTTGATCCCCAGCACCCCCATAAACTGGGTGTGGTGGTACATACCTGTAATCCCAGCTCTTGAGAGGTAGAGGCCGGAGGATAGGAAGTTCAAGGTCATCCTCAGCAGCAGCAGAATGAGCCTGAGGCCTTTTCTCAAAACCGGAAAAACAAATCAACAGAATCGGATACTGTCAACTTTAAAAGCTAGTTTATGTAGCTAATCATGAGACCTTGAAAAATGAGGGTGGAGTTCTTCCTGGCTGCTGCTCTTCCAGAGCTGACCTACTTTGAGTGAGAAGGCCAACACTGACCTTGGTTCCCACACCTTCAGCTGAGTGAATGTTGACTCATGCTTGAGAAAAATGAATGTAAGTCACAGGACAAACCATCAGTTCAGAATGTTTACGACAAGCCATGTGGTAACTCAACACTTGAAATACCAGCATTTGGGAGGCTGAGGCAGGAGAGGTGCTGTGATTTTGAGTCTGGTGTGGACTACAAAGTGAGAATGTGTCTTAAAAACAAAACCCCAGCACACTTGGAGAACTAACAGAGAACGATGCTGGGCGCACTCCAGTGGTTTTCACTTTGGGGATGAAACCTGTCTCCCTGAAGAAAACCAAGAATACATTGCTTCAAAATATGCTTCTCTAGAGCAAGGAGTGGTGGCAGAGGCTGTTAATTCCAGCACCAGGGTGGCAGAGGTAGACAGAGCTCTGAGTTCTAGGCCAGCCTGGTCTACATAGTGAGTTCAGGACAGCCAGGACTACATAGAGCAGCAGTTTCTCAACCTGTGGGTCACAACCTCTCTGGGTTTGGAAAAAACCTTTCCCAGGGGTTGCATATCAGATATTTACATTACAATTCACAACAGTATCTAAATTACAATTATAAAGTAGCAATGAAATAATTTTATGGCTGGAGGTCACCACAAAAAAAAAAATCTAAGAATATTGAAATTTTTAGGGTCCGAGAAAAGCCCCTAAGAAAGACCAACAGTCATGTATGCAATTTAGCAAGAGCGTTTATTTCCAGCATGTTGAGGTGGCAAATAGCGACCCCAAAGGAAGGTTACAAGCTCCTTTTAAGTGGAGTTAGGGCAATTCCAGGGAGGAGGGATTAATCTGTGCTGATTGGTGGAGGAAAGATTAGTCTGGGAGCTGATTGGTTGGAGGCTGTAGTGGTTAGGGGTCTGTTGACATGAGGGTAGGTAAAGCTATCTTTAGCCAGCAGAAGGCTGGAGGGTGGGGGTGGCATCTGCTGAGCCAGCAGAAGGCTGTGGGGCACCTGCTGATTGGTTGCCCCTGAGTTGTGGTCTTCCTGAGAACTGCTTGCTCAGCTCCAACCAGTTCCAGTAAACTGAAACTAAGGCCGGGTCCCTGGCAGGGCCATTAGAAACCTGTCATGGCTCTGGTCTGGCTCCCCAGCCCTCTCAGAGATGAGCTAAATGCTTTACTGTAACTCTGCTTTAACTCAGCTCGTATTCTTTGGTCTCTTTGAAGTCCTGATTCTACTTTGTGTCCACCTAGAACTTCTCAACTCTCTAGCCACCCCTCAGTGCCACATCTTAGCAACACATTTGAGATTGTCCTTGACTCTGATCATGCTCCAGATGTATTAACCAAAATAATTAGTGTATGTACAAACTAAAAATAAAATACCTGAAAAGGGTATAAATCAAAATTAATTGTCATGTTGTGATAAAATAACTACTATGTTCTGCTCAGTGTTGCAGGATCACTCTGACCATCATTTAAGATTGATGTATGTAGTTGGTGATAGAAATTCTCAGCACACCCCCACGGTCAGACACTTAGTCATCTCTGCCTAGTCATTTCCTCTGTGACCTATGCCCCATGGTTACGCAGTCACGTAGTCGCGCAGATGTGACCATGTGATCTCTGCGCATAGGCCTGTGTGTGAAGGTGCATCCTGGCCTTTATAAGGCAGTGCCATGTTCCCCAATCTCTCTCCCTCCCTCTTTACCTCCCTCTCCCCCTCCCCCCTCCCCCCTCCCCCCTCTCTCTTGTGTCTTTCCACAGGCCTGATCTATCCTTTTCTCTTTGTATTGATAAAACTCTTGTTAGTGGATTCTGTCACGTGTTGTGACTTTTCCTTTGGGGTAAGAGCACCGCAAAAAACCAACAGTTGGCTTTTTCTTTGGGCCACCAGCTCACAAATAATGAGAGGGAGACTTACTATTTATGAAAGCTCAGCCTATAGCATAGGCCTGTTCCTAACTAGCTCTTAAAACTTAAATTAACACATTAATATTAATCTACCTCCTATGACGTGGTGTTACCTCTCTTCTGTCTTGCCCCTCCTGTTTCTTCCCCATGTCTTCCGGCTTCTCTTGCCCCTCAGTTCCTCCTCTTCCTCCTTTCTCTCCCTGGAAATCCCGCCTATACCTGCTGCCTGCCTATTGGCCATTCAGCTTTTTATTATACCAATCACAAGCAAATACATCTTCATACATTGTACAAATATCCCACAACAGATGTAATCTGTGTGGTCTTTGCCTTTAAAAACCCTGCACCCTAGGCCGGGCGGTGGTGGCGCACGCCTTTAATCCCAGCACTCGGGAGGCAGAGCCAGGCGGATCTCCGTGAGTTCGAGGCCAGCCTGGGCTACCAAGTGAGCTCCAGGAAAGGCGCAAAGCTACGCAGAGAAACCCTGTCTCGAAAAACCAAAAAAAAAAAAAAAAAAAAAAAAAAAAAAAAAAACCCTGCACCCTAAGCTTCGGCATCAACAGTCTTTCCGAGGCACTAGACCACTCCTGATCACTAAATAAACATACAGGACATTTATTGTTAGCATTCAGACCCACTCCTTGGGAACCCAGCCAATAAGCGGGTAATACCTTGGCCCGCCCAGCATCCTGACAGTGTCATCCTATGGAAAGTCCCCTTTAAGATAAACCCCTCCCCCTTCACTCTCTCTCTCCACAGGAGGTCAAGTTTGCATCTCCTCTCTCCCCACTTTCCTGTCTCTTTTTCTCTTCTCTTCTTCCTCTTCTCTGCTCAGCTCCATTCTCTCCCTCCCCCCCAATAAAATCCTCTATGGGAGTGACTTTCTTCCATGCCCCTTGGCTCCACTCACCAAGGACGAAGCAGTGACATTTTTAAAATACAACATTTATACTTTTAATTGGCTTAATAATTGTGGTAGTCTGTAACTTTCTTGAGTCAATTGTTTCATCATAAAGTCTTCATGGGTTTAATGTGTCAGTTATTGTAGGTTGGTAGAAGCTACAGATGCAGAATCCACAGATATGGAGAACCAGTTTATTCACATGGTACATACACTCAAAGATGAATAAAAAATACCGTATCTAAGGGCTACAGCTCTGAGGAGAAAGGTAGCCTGACAGGAGCCAAAGAATATCACAAAGTCACACTGAACAACAAACCTCACACAAGAGATTTATTGGAAAAGACACAAGAGGGTGGCTGCCTCTGCCCAGCAGAGAAGCAGCAGAGAACTGAGCAGTGCCGTGGGATTCTCTGTGTGCTGTGAATGTGTTGTTCTGATTGGTTGATAAATAAAAAGCTGATTGGCCAGTAGCCAGGCAGAAAGTATAGGCAAGATAAACAGACATAAAGAGAATTCTGGGAACAGAAAGACTGAGGAGGAAATGCCAGCCCACTGTCCAGGGAGCAGCATGTAATGGTACACAGGTAAAGTCACAGAACACGTGGCAACATATAGATGAACAGAAATGGGCTGAGTTTAAGTGTAAGAGTTAGTCAGTAGTAAGCCTGAGCTAATGGCCAAGCAGTTTTAATTAATGTAAGCCTCTGTGTGTTTACTTGGATTATACAAGTGGGAGAGATTTGTCCCGACCACTGGCCAGCCAGGACACAGGAAAACTTCCAACTACAGAGCAGGAAGCAGGATTTTTTTTTCAGGGTTGTGGGTAGAGCTTTCCAGGGTCACCTGGAATTAGTGGGATTTTGCAGCCTGATCTTGGACATTTTTTTCTCTGTGTAGGGCAGAGCTCGACCACCTGCATGTCAAGGAGCTGAAATGGCAGAAAAGTCAGTTAGAATAGTCTTGGGGGAGGGGCCTGGCCACTTAAGCTCCAAGGGACTTAAACTATTGACTTATGCTTACCTAGTATTGTTCAAAGTTTTCTGTGGTTTGATTTTTTTTTTTTTTTTTGGAGTTGTTTGTTTTTTGAGATATATTCTCTCCACTTATCCCTGGCTGTCATGGAATTCATTATGTAGACCAGGCTGGCCTTGAACTCATAGAATCCTTCCTGCCTGCCTCTGCTTCTCAAATGCTGGGATTAAAGGCATGTGCCCCCATACCTGGTTGTTTAAATATATTAATCATATAAGCATAGGAAAATGTACAGAGCATTGGTTTTTGTCTTAGCTTTGTTAGCCTGACACAGCCTAGAGTTGTCTGAATGGAAATTCTCAACTGGGGAATTATCTGGATCAGATTAGACTGTAGGCATGTCTGTAAGAAACTGTTCTAATTGTTTATTGATGGAAAAGGACTCATCCCATTGTGGGTGGCACCATTCCCTTGGCAAATGGTCCTGAGCTACATAAGAAAGCTAGCTAGGCATAAGCCAAAGCAAACAGTGTTCTTCTATGGTTTCTGCTTCAAGTTTCTGCTTGCATTTCTGCCCTGACTGCTTGCATCCTGGACCCACATCCTGCATCCTGGACATTCATCCTACATTGCTGGACTAACATCCTGCATCCTGGACACACATCCTGCATCCTGGATATGCTGTCAGTGATAGACTGTGGCCTGGAAGTGTAGGCCAAATAAATCCTTTCTTTCCCAACTTGTTTTTGGTTGGTTGGTTTTGTCACCACAACAAAAAGGAAACTAAGACGATTTTATTCCTTAAAAATCCACTGCACAGCAGGGGGTGGTGGGATGAGATCATCATCCCAGTTCTCAGGAGGCAAAGGTAGAAAGGATGTCCTAAATTCATGACCAAGTCCCTGTCTCAAACACCACAGAAAACAAAAAAGGGCCAGTAAAATGGCTCAGTGAGTAAAGGTGTTTACTGTACAGGCCTGGCAACCTGAGATTCCCCCCTAAAACCTGTATAAAGGTAGGAGAGAATCCACCCCACAGATTTACCTTCTGACCTCCACATAAATTTAGGGACAAACACACACCCATTATATACCTATGTCCACAGGATAACAATATATAAATATTTTTAAGTGTATGCACTGTGGTGGTCTAAATGAAAATGGCCCCCATAAACTCATAGGGAATGGCATTGTTGGAGAAAGTGTGTCACTTGGGGGTGGGAGTGGGTTTGGAAGTTTCAGAAGCTCAAGCCAGGCCTAGTGGCTCACTGTGTCTCTTCCTGCTGCCTGGGGATCTCTTATCTACTTCTCCAGCACCATGTCTGCCTATATGCTGCCTTGCTTCCTGCTGTGATGATAATGAACTAAACTTCTGAACCGTAAGGCAGGCCCCAATTAAATGTTTTCTTTCATAAGAGTTGCCATGGTCATGGTGTCTCTTCACAGCAATAGAAACCCTAACTAAAACATGAACTAAGGGCCAGCTGTAGTAGCACACGTCTTTTATTTCAGTGCCTGGGACAGAGACAGATCTCTGAGTTGGAGGCAAGCCTGGTTTAGGTAGCAAGTTCTAAGCCAGTCAGAAGTCCATACTAAGACTTACTTTTGTTTGTTTTGTTTTTTGTTGTTGTTGTTTTTGTTTTTCAAGACAGAGTTTCTCTGTGTAGCAGCTCTGGCTGTACTGGAACTCATTTTGTAGCCCAGGCTGACCTGGAATTCAATGAGCTCTACCTGGCTCTGCCTCCTGAGTGCTGCGATTAAAGGGGGGCACCACCCCTCCCAGCCTAAAATGATTTGGGTTTTGTTTGTTTGTTTGTTTTCCAAGAGAGGGTTTCTCTGTGAAATAGTCCTCGCTGTCCTGGAACTGACTCTGTAGAACAGGCTGGCCTCGAGTTCACAGAGATCCACCTGCCTCTGCTTCTTGAGTGCTGGGATTAAAGGTGTGTGCCACCAACCAGCACAGCTAAAGCTTTATTTCACTAATGATAACAAAAGACTATTAAGAAAGAGGTTGGCTGGGCGATGGTGGCACACACCTTTAATCCCAGCACTCAGGAGGCAGAACCAGGTGGATCTTTGTGAGTTCGAGGCCAGCCTAGTCTACAGAGCGAGACCCAGGAAAGGAGCAAAGCTACATAGAGAAACCCTGTCTCAAAAACCAAAAAAGAAGGCCGGGCGGTGGTGGCGCACGCCTTTAATCCCAGCACTTGGGAGGCAGAGGCAGGCGGATCTCTGTGAGTTCGAGGCCAGCCTGGGCTACCAAGTGAGTTCCAGGAAAGGCGCAAAGCTACACAAGAGAAACCCTGTCTCGAAAAACCAAAAAAAAAAAAAACCAAAAAAGAAAGAAAGGAAGGAAGGAAGGAAGGAAGGAAGGAAGGAAGGAAGGAAGGAAGGAAGGAAGGAAGAAGTTTGCTGTGGGATGTTCTGTATGTCCTGTGGGAGCCCTTCTTGGGTTCTTTGTGGCGTTACCCAGCAGGTCCACATAGAGGATGATTAGGACCATGGGCCTGAGTGCAGGTGTCTGAGATGGTCTGCACTTGGCTGTGCTGGGGGATGGTCTGTATGTCAAGTTGTTCTGATTGATCAATAAATAAAACCTGATCGGCTGTGGCTAGGCAGGAAGGATAGGCGGGACTAACAGAGAGGAGAAATAAAAGGACAGAAAGGCAGAAGGACTGACTGCCAGATGCCGCCATGACCAGCAGCATGTGAAGATGCCGGTAGGCCACCAGCCACGTGGCAAGGTATAGATTTATGGAAATGGACTAATTTAAGCTATAAGCACAGTTAGCAAGAAGCCTGCCATGGCCATACAGTTTGTAAGCAATATAAGTCTCTGTGTTTACTTGGTTGGGTCTGAGCGGCTGTGGGACTGGCGGGTGACAAAGATTTGTCCTGACTGCGGGGAAGGCAGGAAAACTCTAACTACAGAAGTTGGCTTTTACTTGTCTGTGGTAAATATAAAAAGTTATCCATTAAAGGTAGGGAAGCTGTGTGAGTGTGGGGGCGGGTGGAACACAGCACTCTCTGTACTTTCTGCTTAATTTCATTGTGAACCTAAAGCTAGTTTTTCTTTTTTCAAGTTTTTTTTTTTTTTTTTTTTTTTTTTTTTTTTTTTTTTGGTTTTTCGAGACAGGTTTCTCTGTGTAGCTTTTGGAGCCTACCTTGGATCTCACTCTGTAGACCAGGCTGGCCTCAAACTCACAGAGATCCACCTGCCTATGCCTCCCGAGTGCTGGGATTAAAGGAGTGCGCCACCAGCACCCGCCAAGAGATTACATCTTACCATAATCAGAAAGCAGAAAGGGCAAGCTGACACCTGGACCAGGCTTTAAGGGCTCAAATCCAGCCTCCAGCAATGCTGTACCACCTAAGTCTCCTCGAACAGCACCACCAACTTTAGACCAAGCACTGCAGCCTGTGGGGGGGGGGGCATTCCTCATTTGAGTCCCACACTCATCCTGCAGCCAAATGCTATACAACTGAGCTACATCCCCTGGCTGCACCTGAACGGTGCCATCCCATGAGCTAGGGGTCCAGAAGAAGGAAAATTAGACAGTGAGCTGAACGGCAGCGTTCATTTTTCTCCACTTCCTGATTGCAAACCCATGACCAGCTGTCTCACACTCCTGCAGCCCTGTCTTCCCAACCCTGTGCTCCCTGAGACCGTGACCCCAAACAAATCTTTCCTCTTTTAACTTAGTTTTGTCAGGCATTTTTCATAACCACAAGAAAAATAATGACAGTATCCTTTTTCCTTTCTTAACTCTTGCTTGTAGCTTAGCAATGAACGTTTATTGCCACAGCATTTGAAATCATCCATTTAAGCTAAATGTTGCTAAACTAAGGTTTAAGCAGTATCTGTGTGAAAAACAGTCTTGAAAAGAGTTTTAATAGTCTGTTATTTATTAATGTTATTCATTAAGCAGTACTGTTTACCATGCGAGAAAAGCCATGAGGTACAACAAAACCTAAGTGTTTATTAAGGGAAGGGGAAAGAAGGGGATGCTTAGGCCTCTGGAAAGATCATGCAGGAAGAGAGAGAAGGAATAGGCAGAAGCCGCTTTTTTTTTATTTGTTTGTTTGGTTTTTTTGTTTTGTTTTTCAAGACAGGGTTTCTCTGTGTAGCTTTGGAGTCTGTCCTGGCACTCGCTTTGTAGATCAGGCTGGCCTTGAACTCACAGAGATCTGCCTGCCTCTACCTCCCGAGTGCTGAGATTAAAGGTATGTGCCACCACCACTCGGTACTTACACAGAATCTACTTTTCATAGGTTCCCCCCACACAAGCACATATGGGCTTATGTAGCTATGCCATGCACGCACATAGATTGTGTGATCATGCCACACACAAATTCCATAGGACATAAGGCCCTGAGATGACTAAGCCTCTTGCCTGGCTACTGGACAGCGCATGTGTGGTCATGTAGCTGGGAGAGTGGCTAGGAATTCTAACAGTCTTCCAACACTCCATCTTGTTCTTAGCTAGAAACTTCAGGTGTTAAAGATTCCATTTTTCTCCTGTTTTGTTAGTGTTGAGGATTGACTTTAGGGCGCTTGCTATTCTAAGCTCCATGCCCAGCTCCAGAATGGATTCCTAATGGATATAAAATTAAGTACTGTTGATCACAATTCCCTCAGAATTGAAACTCTCTCTCCAGGAAGTAGGGAGGGGAGCTTGTGAGAAGTCAGCAAGAAAACAAACTTCCCAAGTCTGGGAAAGATAAAATGTACAAGACTTCTGAGCCCCCCCCCCCGCCCCCGCCTCCCCCGGAGGTTGTGGAAGCAGTAAACAAACAGCTGCTGTCTAGGGGCAGAGACTGCACCGCCAAGCTGCAGCTGGAGAAAAGCTGAGCTGTGTAGAGGATGCTCTGACTTGACAAGCTACCTGCAAGTTGTGCACAGAGCAGCAGGGCTATAGCTCTGAAAGTCCCTTCTCTGTGTCGGGGTGGACTTTTTGATGATCTAGCTGCTTTTCACTCATGCGTGCAGTGACCAAAAATAAATAAAAAAATAAATCATTGGGTCACTGTAGCAGGGTCCTGTGCTGCTGTTGTTCCCTTTGGGGGAGGGGGCCAAGTAGGCACAGAGTCAAACCACATGGGAGAATGCTGAAACAAGCTCAGTTTATTCAGAAAGAGGCAAGCCTTATATACCCTCCACCCCACTCTGGGGGAGATCTGATGAATATGCATCTGCTGGTGTGACATGGCTGCCTCTCATTGGTCCAGGTCATCTCCAGATCATGCCTTAGCTGCTGTTGCTAAGGCCCATTGGCAGAACCAGGTTGGCTCTCAGAAAGTATCTTTTTACTGGTTTGGGCTAGCTGGCCCTCCAGCCTTTTAGGGATGAGTCATCCCACAGGTCGCTAAGTTGGACTTTGATATATTCATTATTTTGATCTGTTTTGGGTTCTTATTTTGGGTAAGTGGATATGTGTTGTGGAATATTATTTTAAGATGTGTTACATTCGTTTATGCTGTGGATTATTTGTTTAATGATGCAAACATGTATTGCATTATTTTACATTGCATTTGTTTAACTCTGTGAAGCTGTGTTACTGTGCCTGTCTAAAACACCTGAATGGTCTAATAAGGAGCTGAACAGCCAATAGCTAGGCAGGAGAAAGGATAGGCGGGGCTACCAGGCAGAGATAATAAATAGAAGGAAAAAAGGAAAGAGGGGTGGTGAGAAATGAAGGAGAGGAGACCAAGCGGTGGTGGTGCACACCTTTAATCCCAGCACTCAGGAGGAAGAGGCAGGCAGATCTCTGTGAGTTCGAGGCCAGCCTGGTCTACAGAGCGAGTTCCAGGATAGCCAGGGCTACACAGAAAAACCCTGTCTTGAAAAAACAAACAAAAAAGGACAGGAGGATGCCAGCAGGTTGGGGGGGGGCGCCGCCATCTAGCCACCCAGCCAGACATGGAATAAGAAGGAAAGAAAAGAGATACAGAAATAGAGAAAAGTGAAAGCCAAGCAGCAAAAGGTAGACAGGATAATTTAAGTAAGAAAAGCTGGCTAGAAATAAGCCAAGCTAAGGCCAGGTATTTATAAATAATAATAAGTCTCCATATATTTATTTGGTAGCTGGGTGGTGGACCCCCCCAAAGAGTAAAGAGTTAAAAAAAAAAACTACTATAGGTGTTCGTGTATTTTGTCTCCCCTTCAAACAAGTACTTCAAAGTGGGGTACTAGACGTGACAAACCAGGTAAATGGTGCAGCGGGTGGTATAGAATCAGTGTCAGCGAGCTGGCGACGTGGTGGGAAGTGTTCACCCACTTTAGCATGCAAAGGAGACCACATGCTGATGAAGTTTGTACATTTAGAGGAAATGACAGCAAATATCAATGGCTTTTGAGTGTAGCATCTGCTTCATCACACTAAAGCTTAAACGCTAGAAAATGACTGAACAGAGACAGGAGACACTGCCACTTGGCTATAAAAGCTGCTATTTGAGGTATACAAGAGGAGCTGGTCATTTGTACCCCTGCCAGGATAAAAGGACAATAGATTTACACCTCAAAGTAGAATTAATTCTAACCAGCTGCTAAAAACTGTGGTCTTAGCTGGATAAAAATTAGTGCTTCACATCATCATATAAAAACATTGAGTCCTGGAAACTCATAGATATTTTGTCTCATTCAAGTCTGTTCTCAACAATTTTAAAATAATTGCCCTTATACTGAGAGCAAAATGGATGAGTGGATAGAGGGAATACTATTGTGAGAGACTTATTTTTCCTATCAAAGTTAGTCTGTTGAGAACTCATATTCCTTTTTCCTTCCCCTCCCATTTTGTACAAATTAGCCAATCAGTTGTGAAGTTGAGTTCCTACCAATGCAATGAGACATGGTGACCACCTACATCAGAGATAAAAGATGGGAACCCTCTTGGCCAAGTGTGCTTGCTAACTGTTTTGGGTCTTGGTGCTCCCTTTTAGCAGAGAGAATTTCCGTGCCAAGCTACCTTCACTTAGTTCACATGTTCATGTTCTGTGGCACTAAAATTATTCTTTGATTCCAACACTACAATAAGTAAAATATCAATTTTCTGCCTTAAAATAATGCTTTTAGCTCTGAATAGGATGAGGAGTTAACAGAAAGTATGTAAAAAAAAAAGTAATTCTACTTGACATAATTATATTGAATACAAAAATTTATGAATGTATTCAGGCTTAAAGCATTCCCCAAGTCTGCATAGGTAGGAAGTGAAAGGGTTTTGTCGCTGAAGAGGACCTTGGCAGATCAGGGCTAGAATACAGCAGAAATTCCACCATGCAACAGATCTTACCCAAGAGATTTGGGGTGAGAGGTGGGGAGGGGAGGTGGCAAAAGGCTGCCTCTGAGCAGAGACAAGAGAGAGACAAAGAGGAGGCTGTGATGGCAGAGAGGTTTTAAAACAGATGCATGTCACACTTGGTGGCTGGTGATGACATGACTGCTGGATCTGAGTTGAGAAGCACTTGTTTCATCAGGTTCCATATCTCCCTTTTGTTTATTTTAAACAGTCAGGAAATAGGGAGGGGTGCTGGTGAGGTCGGATTAGGGGTACTATGCTCTTTAGACTGCTTCCTGCTGTTTTGGGGTATCAACACCTTTGGGGACCCAAAAAAGCTGGGATGCTTGCCAAGTCCTGGAAAAGCAGGGTATTTCACTTGTTGTCCAGGCTCTGTAGGACCATATGGAGCTAAGGAAGTACTGGCAGCATCTGTGAGGCTGGACTGCCTGGAGCTAGCCGCCTTGCACCTCTTCAGGATGAAGATATTTTAGGGAACATATAGAGCTGGCAGGTTGCTGGAACAGATATATATTAGAGACAAAGGGTAGAATTAAGGGAGAATTTTTTTCCTTAGGTATATTGAAACTTTTAGGCCCAAAGTCCTGGTAGCTGGGGGAAGGGAATCCCAAGACCATGGAAGTGGGGATGGGGGAATCCCACCCTCAGGAATAAGCAAAATAGACAGGTAGGGAAACAGGCTGTTGGTTAACAGTACTTATCTGGAGTCTATTTAACCCATGAGAGGTCGATTCAAGTCAATTCACTGAAACTTACAAGATGGTTCTTTTAAGTTTATAAAAGAGAAATTTTTTTTTAATTTTTAGATATTTTAACATTACCACTGTTTATAACCTGTACTGAAATTCATTCTCATTGTAGAAAAGGCAGTAGATTCACACCTTTGAGTCAGTAAAACCCAAACTGATTTTGGGTTAAAAGCATGAACACACTTTCCTCTTTACATCCTCTGGATGTCTATAGATTAGATAAAGGCTTTTAGCACAGTGTGCAGCACTTTTAAGTCTATACTTACACAATAGCTAAAGGGAATTTAAAATCTTGTTTGTGGCTATGGTAATAGTAGTCAGTGCTTACCGGAGTTAGATTAATAGCTTCTCAGAACTCCATTGATTAATGTTAAGTTTCTGAATTTTGAAGTCTTAATATAACAATAGCATATAGAAAGAAAGAAATATGAAACATTTTTATGTACTTTAAATCACTTTCTTATACCACTACAAGTCGCATTTACACACCTCAAAATACCTTCTTAGACACTCACAACTTAAGCTTTCATGTCCTCAGACCTTTATAACTTGCATTTGTGCATCTTAAAACATTTCCTCAGCCCTTTTATAGCATATATATGTATGATATATATATATACCTTAGAACACTTTCTTAGGTCATCAGAACTTACAATTTAAGCGTTCATATCCTCAGACCTTACATAAACTTTACACCTTTTTTCTATCCAGTCATTCACCATGAGACACAGATGGTTGATTACTGAGAGAAATAATTGTAAAGCAAGTTCCTTTAAATAAAGGAATAGTAAAAAGCAACATTGACATCAGTTTGTGAGTTTATCTCCTTTTAGGATCTGGTAGCAAGGTAAACTGTGTCCAGGCCTAGTAGTAGCTCTAGGAAAGTGAGGCATAAGGCCTAATTTTTACATATGAAGAGAACTGAGAAGGTAGCTAAAGCCTTGTTTACTGCTGTTAAACTGACAAAACTATCACTAGCCTGTCATCAACACCATCAGAGATCTGAGAAGGATAAATCTCACATGAGTAAGCAGGAAGTACAGACCAAGTAGGTCCTGAATCTATTAAAAATGACAGACTTTGCCAGGCATCAGTGGTGCACACCTTTAATCCCAGCACTCAGGAGGCAGAGTTAGGCAGATCTCTGTGAGTCTGAGGCCAGCCTGCTCTACAGAGTGAGATCCAGGAGGGCACCAAAACTACACAGAGAAACCCTGTCTTGAAACAGCCCCCCCCCCCCAATGACAGAGACTTACCAGCTACCTGGATAATCACCCTAGGTTCCTCCGTGGGCATTGGGGTAAGAGGTCCTATGTCAGCATCAGTCTTAGACTGCCATGCCCAGAATACTCAACAGACTTTCTTGCTGAGTAGGAACTTGGAGGACTGGCCTACCATGTCTAAGAAAATCAGGGCAATCAGCTTCCCTGTGTTCTGCTTGTCCACAATTTGGACAGGGTCCTGGCTGTTGGTAAGGTGAAGGGCAATTTTTCACCCAGTGCCTAGCTTTGCCACATTTAAAGTAAGCTCCAGGTGGCATTCTTCTGTGCTCCACATCTTTGGAGGAGATCTTAGGGGGGCTGCCAAGAGCTGGCATTTCTCTCTGTCATAAAAAAAGCTTTTTAAGTACACATTTTAAATGCCATATTCAGCAGATCTCTGAAAATTTGAGGACCATCTATCTATTAAGAATATCAAACTAAACAAATTTTGACTTCTTTCTAGTAACTTGTTTTTAGGCTTCATTTTGAAAATATATTCAGGAGGCTAAATGAAACTTATTTCTGTAATTAATTGCATTAGTACTTAACATTACTAGAAGTATAGTTCTGAAGACATTAAAGAATCTGATCACCTGTAAGGTGACTGACCATTAATTTGTATGTCTTAATTATCCTTTTATAGTTCACCAGAATATTGTAGGTTTTTATATGGCTTAGTTTATTCAAGTAGGTAGAGCTAAAAGTGAGCAAATACAAAGAAATTAGACAAATATTACTGTGAACCTGAGTAGACCTTAAGAATTTATAAATCTTGATTATCAAACATAGCTTATTTATCAAACATACGTTGTTACCTATCTAAATTTTTTAGAACCTTGCTGTTGAACACCTAGCAAAGACCTAAGTAGTTAGGTGTAAATCTCTAAGTCAGCTTTAGTTAATCTGAGTAGACTTTTATAACCTTAAAATTGTATCATCATGTAGAATATATTCTAAACCAGAGTTGAATCACATTATAGTATATTGTAGCAAATATAGCCTTACATTTTTATCATTATAGAAAAATCTATACCAACCCAAAATATTTGAGATTTGTTTTGCTTCCTTCGTTTAAAAGGAGATACAGTGATAAACAGAGAGGTCATTAGGACTAAGAAGTTTTCCAGTTGTTCTAGGCTACATTGCTGTGGATGATTGATTGATAAATAAAACACTGACTGGCCAGTAGTCAGGCAGGAAGTATAGGCAGGACTAGCAGAGAGGACAATTGGGAGAACAGGAAGGCGGAGGAGGAGGAGGAGGAGACACCAGCCTGCCATCCAGGTAAGCATCATGTAAAGGCAGCAGGTAAAGCCATGGAACATGTGGTGACATATAGATTAACAGAAATGGGCTGAGTATAAGAGTAAGAGCTAGACAGTGGTAGGCCTGAGCTAATGGCTGAGCAGTTTAAATAATATAAGCATCTGTATGTTTATTTTATAAGTGGGCTTCAGGACTGCCGGGGCTTGGCGGGACCTGGGGAGAAAAACTCTAGCTACAAATGGCACCCAACAGGTTGGCAAGAGTTTCCACCTAAAACCTGAGGAAAAAAATTCTAAAACAGAGCTAAAAACAGCTTCCTATTTGTCTCTCGAGTTAGCGGCAGCCTGCAGGTTTGAGCTACTATGGCGGGTTTCTGGCATGTGCGTTTGACTTGCAGTATGGCGGAAATGAGGCATCTACAAGCAGCACATTACACTGTGTGGTAGATTTAGTCTTTGCTAGTACAAAAAAAAAAAAAAAGAGGTTTCTGGGCTACACACTGCTGTGATAGAAGCATAGAACCACTGTTTCTAAGAGTTGATGGCTCCCAGAGCTGGCGGTAAATGTACCACTGCCATGTTGAGAAGCTGAGGTGGGCAGAGCCACCAGCCAAAGCTGCTATTTTAGGTCTAGTAATGCTACAGTTTAAAACAAATGATTCACAATAAGACAGATTCAGATGGAACAAGACTTTAAATGCTTTACAATGTGTGTAAAAATGTATGTAGGCTTGGAAGAGACAGAAAAGGGGTGTATATATAGTTATATAAAGAAATAGATAGTTTTAAAAAATAAAGTCTTTAAAGAGACAGTAAAGGTAGTATAAAAAATAAGCCACGTAAATATGGATATTACACAGAGAATCTGGATTGCATTGTCTTTGGGATTTTTTTTTAAGATTTATTTATTATGTATACAGAAGAGGGTGCCAGATCTCATTACTGATGGTGGTGAGCCACCATGTGGGTGCTGGGAATTGAACTCAGGACCACTGGAAGAACAGTTGGTGCTCTTAACCTGTGAGCCATCTCTCCAGCCCATCTTTGGGATTTTTAACTGCAGAAAGACATTTGATCATAAAAGCTGTTGAATTAAGCCAATATTTTAAAAGTACCTTGACTTCAAAATGTGGATCTAAGGATATGTTGCTTTGGAAAGGAGGCTCTGCTTTTGTTCCCACAGAAAGCCAGAGGCTATGGATTTGTTCCAGATTAAGATACATCAGGTTTGACCAGCCAAGACCTCCTGAAAGGTCTCTGATGACACCATGGCCCAGATGATCCAACATCCAGAACCTTTTCAAGGCAACTGGCTCAGATGATATACCCTCACGGACTACTCCATAATCCTAAAATTTTCTTTGTGTCCCCATAAGATACAGCACCCCTCCTCCAGCAGGAAGTAGTAAGAGAAGCTATGCCCAAATTCCCAAATATACCAAGCTGGCTTTGGAGATGGAATTGGCTCATCCCTTCTGTAAACCCAAACATATTGCTAAAAAAAAAAAGGTTGAGAGATTCTTTTGTCCAATATCAGAAGAGCCCTCTGGTGTGGGACAGAGAAAAACCAATATTTTTATTTAAATCAGGTTGATTTATAAAAAAGAAAAGAATATAATATAAATATGATAGGATGAAAGGGTAGATTATTGAATCTACTTTTAAAGAGCAACTTGTTTAAAATGTTTTACATTGCTATGGATTTTAGTTTATTGATACAAGTTTAAACTTAATTTTGTTATACTGTATATATATTTCTATTCTCATTTGAGGTATTATGTTTATGTAATTCATTTGTATTGTAATGGATAATTAAGAAATACAGATTAGGGTTGGGAATTTAGCTCGGTGGTAGAGCACTTGCCTAGCAAACACAAGGCCCTGGGTTCGATCCTCAGCTCAAAAAAAAAAAAAAAAAAGAAGAAGAAGAAATACAGATTAATAAGTAGTCTTCTGTGATAGTCAAACTTATAGTCATGTTGTTTTCTAGGTATACATAGATATAATTAAATTAGGTAGGTAATCTTCAAACACTCTGTCAGACAGAGAAAAGTGAATGAGAGACTCTAGGCCCGTGGGCTGAAGAAAATTGCCCCCACTTTACAGAAGAACTTTGGATGACTGTCCAGGCTGCCAGTTGTCTCTATCTACTCTCACAAGACCCCCAAAAGTTGCTTGCATCCTACTCCCATTTCTCAGGTAATATTATTTCCTTCTGAGGTCTTTGATGTGGTTAAAGACTAGATAGTTATAATTTCCTCAGTTACGATAAAAGATAAGTTAGATATAAAACCTTAGACTCAAAAATATAGGATAGGGAGGATATCTTCTTTAATATTGTAACTGTAATTATTGCTTGATAATTGTTTTGTTATATGTAATTTTACTATGTTAAAGTTAAAACCTTTCTTTTGGAAAAAAAAAGAAAAAGGGTAAGTGCTGTGGATGATTGATTGATAGATGAAACACTGATTGGCCAGTAGCCAGGCAGGAAGTATAGGCAGGACTAGCAGAGAGGACAATTGGGAGAACAGGAAGGCGGAGGAGGAGGAGACGCCAGCCTGCCATCCAGGTAAGCAGCATGTAAAGGCAGCAGGTAAAGCCACGGAGCATGTGGTGACATATAGATTAACAGAAATGGGCTGAGTATAAGAGTAAGAGCTAGACAATGGTAGGCCTGAGCTAATGGCTGAGCAGTTTAAATAATATAAGCGTCTGTATGTTTATTTTATAAGTGGGCTATGAGACTACAGGGGCTTGGCGGGACCCGAAGAGAAAAAACTCTAGCTACACTACATAATTATCTGATGATGATGATTCTGTCATGTGTCATGTATTTTTTAACCTTAGTTAAGATGGCTACCAGCCTTTAGTAAAGATGGCTCCTTACATTTTGATGAGTTCATCAGCCAAGGGAGAGGAAAGCCACATGGCTGCTATTTCAAAACATCTGTTTTCCTTGTAGATCTATTTTTTTTAAATTGGTGTTGAATCCAAATTACTTACATATACACACACTGAGTTCAATGCAATTGAATTGAATGAATTCAATTACATACACATATACACACACACAGTTGAACCCAAGTTACCTATATACACACATATAGAGTTGAATCTCATATATATACCCATGTATAGACTTTTAGTTATAAGCCCTTTATGTTTAAAGCCAGCCTTTGTTACAGATTTAATACATTTTAAACCATACGCAGTGCATTTACAAATCCTCAGATGAGTTTACAGCATAATTTTTTAAATAGCAGAGTACAAGGAAATCATAGAGATAAAAGATTCAATAGTGAAAAGTAGAGAAAGTGTAGAACAGAGCAAGTTTAGATATTTTTGTGGATCATTTGTGCACTAGCAGATTTGTGATTTGCAAGAATTTGGAAATCAAGTTCACCACTTTTTTGGCCATTGATCTGTACTAAGGCCAAGCTAGTCTATCCTATCAGAGTCTGTGGAGGCAAGGAGAGTGTCAAACCGGCAAAGCACACTCTGGGGAGGGCGTTTCCTAGAAGCTTCCAGAGGGAGCTGAGAGTTGAAGCTGCAGGACTGCTTCAAAAACAATGAGGAACTCCACCTGAGGGAGGGGGCCAATGTCATAGAAGCCAAAAAGCTGCAGGACTTAGCAGGCAGCTTCTAGGGAGAGGCCCAGGAAGGCACAAGAGAGAGAGAACAGGTCTGAGTGGGAGGAAGCAAGGAAGGAGTCCCAGGCTGCAGTGAGTGAGAGTGCAGCTCCTGGTGGAGGAGGGAGATGGCGGGCCAGATGCCCAGCAGGTCCCAGGAGCCAGAGAAGCACACAGGTGCCCACGTGGAGGGCACAGCAGGCCAGTGGGCAGCAGCATCTGATGAGTCCGGCTGTAGAATTTGGAATCAAATTCACAAATGATCAGTACACACCTCAGGAGAGTTAGACCAGCAGCTTGGTTGGGAGTTGGCACAACTCAGGAGAGTTAGACCAGCAGCTTGGTTGGGAGTTGGCGCTGCAGAGAAAAATGGGTGTGTACACGCTGCAGCTGGCCTACACCTTTGCTTTCTCCCTTCCTGCTAGGTACGGATCCAGGCTCCCACTTGGCAGCAAACTTACAGATCCATCCACCATAACTTAAGTGAATAAATTTGGAGCCTTTCAGGTCGGGTGCCAGGAGAGGCTGGAGGTTTTCTATGGATGGCTTCTTTCCTACAAGTGAGGAAAAGGGGAAGATCCAAGTCCTGAAGGCCAAGGCAAGCCCAGGACTCAGGGGGACAACAGGAGGAAGACACAAGCTGGTCAGTGGATCCTCAGAGCACTGGCCAGGGGTCAGGGCTGAAACCCCGAGGAGACCCAATGCCTAGTACCAGGACTGTCAGATGAAGCCAGAAGGTGAAATCGAGCTAAAAAATGAAGCCTTACTGAAGGGAAAGGGTCAGAGGTGGGCACCTCTATCTCCAAGAGTACCAGAGACTCAGGGAATCACTTACACCAACAGAGAGAAACCACTCACCAATTGTCTGTGATAAATAGAAGGCCAAGCGATCGGTGGGCCAGAAGATAGATCTATTGTGGGTAGACTGGAGATAAGGGATAAGGTCCTAGTGTGGCTTAGACCCCAGGTGGGGAGCACAGGCACCAGGAAGTCCTATCTGAGTCATCGGCACCAATGTTAGGGCTTAGCAACAAAAGAGTAACTCGGTGGATTAGAACCAAGAATGCCGCAGAGATCACACCATGCAACAGGTATCACACAAGAGATTTATTGGGGGGAGGGCGGTAAGTCTGCCTCTGAGTGGGGACCAGAGGTGGGGAGGTACCTGGTGGAGGTTCACTGTCCTTACAGCGGTGACAGTGAAAACAGTTCCCAGTGGTTGTTGGTGCTGAGTCATTGAAGGAGTCGTGGAGGATGGGAAAGTTCTGGAGTGTGGGTGGTTCTTAGTTGACTAGCAGGAAGTAGGCTGGATAAACAATGCATTCCTCAAGATATGCACAATTCTTCAAAATTAGTCCTAGATATGGTCAAGGGAGATGTTGTTCAAAGAGGAACTTCTGAGACAGGAAAACATAAGGGAGTGTGTTAGTCATCCATGCTCGTCATAACAAAATACCTCTAGCCCATAGTTCTGGAGGCTGGGAATTCTGGATAAGGTATTAGCAGACTTCATCTCTCCTGAGATGATTTCATCCTTAATGTGTCTCCCTGTGGGCTCTCTACTGTGTATACATCCCTGGAGTCTCTTCCCCTTAGAAATCAGTCTTGTTGGATTCAGTACCCACCTTTATGACCTCATTTAACCTCAATCCTCCCTAAAGCTCCTGTTTGAAAAAGCAGTCACATGGGAGGTGAGGGATTCAACATAGTTCTTTCTTCCTTCCTTCCTTTCTTCTTTTTTCTGTTTCTACAGTACCTCATGTAGCATAGGCTGGCATCCAACCTAGTATGGCACCCTGGATGACCTTCCATTCCTGGTTCTTCTCACTCTGCTTCCCAGGTGCTGGGATTACACACAAGTAGCACCATGTCCTGCTTCAACACAGGAACTTTGTGCGGGGAGACAACTCCATAGATAAAAATGTTTGATGCCCAAGTCTGACAACATAAATTGAGATCACTAGAGTGCTGTAGAAAGCAACATGCTATGTAGCATGTATTTGCAATCTTAGTTTTCCTAGGATGAGGTGGAGACAAAGTCGGTAGGGTTGCCCCAAGCTCATAGGCTCGATATCCTGGACTGTTCAACCTAGTAGTAGAACAAGAGAGACCCTGCCTCAAAAAACAGATGAAGGCTGTGCTTGCCTGCCTGCCTCAAACTGACTCCTGAAGGTTGTCTTCACACTTCCATTCTCATGCTTTAGTATACACACGAGGAATTTTGAATGTGTGGGTGCCATGGGCCCTGGCCCCCGACTGTGAGTGGCTGCAGCCTTGATTGCTGACCTTTACCAGGTGTCCTCCCTATTCAGATTCCCTGACGGTGTTCTTCTCACCTTAGGATCACCGGTAAGGAGAGCTTACCGGAGGTTCTTTGTTCCTACATCCTGCTTGTGGTGTAAACAACTTAGGTACATCCTGTATTTGGTGTAAACAACTTAGATACAGGAATGTAGAACATTGGGTCTAGAATGTAGACCATTGGTAGCGAACTTCTGCCCTCCGCGGATCCTCCATTTGTGTTGTAAGCCTGTATTTAAGGTTTCTTCCCTCTTTCAATAAACGGCATTCGACATCCAGTCGTGGCGAATGACTCGCTGTCTCTTGTCTCTATTTTTAATCCGCAGCCCTTCGCTCGGACATGGTGAACGGGTATCGGTAATGCGGGCGTTACCGCTACAAAATGGACACAATAAATGCAGGGCTCTAACAGGCCCAAACATGGTAAACATGGTACCGGCAGGGCCGCCTTCTCCTGCCCGTTCTTTTCTGCTAAACCACTGGACTTCCCACTGGCTCCTTATTTCGTCACTTCCTCATGCCTGACTCATTTCTGAGGCTGACCACCATGGTTCAGCCATGAAAATTCCTTACTTGGCTACACTGACGAATGCCCAGTCGGGACTTGCCAACTCATCCTAGCATGGACTTCCTCTTTTTCTCCATAAAAACCACTCTGCAGAACAACCTGCTGCTGTTTCTGCCGGATTCGTATTCAGCCACCCTGCCTGACTATCTGGCTTAATAAAGAATCTCTTGGTGTTGGAAACTGGTGTTTGGCTGTGGTCTGTGCCTAATCCAAGGTCCAGAAGGGAGCAGCCCGGATGCGAGGGTCTCTTTAAGAACTGAGATAATTCCATAGGGTGGAAGAACCAAGGGCAGTCTAACAGGTTGGTCAAGGAAGTCCCTTCCCAAGCCAGGAAGTTGCTGCAACTAGGCTGAGAAGGGTGTAGCAATTTAGAACGCCCACAGCCAGTAAACACTAGTGCTTCCTCTTTTCCTTTTAGCTAATTGAACTTTCTATGCTTTTTCCTTTCTCCTCCTCCTTTCTCTTCTGTCTTTTTGTTTATCAATACAGTGTTTCACTGTAGCCTTGGGTGGCCTTGAACTCAGATATCTGGCAGCCTCTGCCTTCCTAATGCTGGAATTAAAGGTGTGTTCTCCTACATCTGCCCCTCCCCCTCTTAAAAACAGACTAATTGTCTAGCATGCACAAGACTGAGTGCCTTCTCCAGTACTGCAAAATAGAATAAACAAACAAATAGTAAGCACACGAAAAATAAAACAGATCCAAGTTTTGTTTTTCAGATAACGCAGTGCTAATATACTTTGTACGCAGGGTGTATTATGTATTGTTCTCATTGCTCTGACCAAATGTCTGACAGAAGGAATTCGTTTGACTCACGGTTTGAGGTGTGACAGTCCATGGAGGCTGGGCAGATAGATGTGCTGTGGGCAGCTCTGTGGTGACACAGCACAGCTGGAGCCCCTCCCCCACTCCTCTCCTTCACCTCCCAGCCCAACCAGAGAGAGGAGTTTCATTTGTTTGTTTGTTTGTTTTGTTTTCACATCAAAGAACTTTTAGTGGACACAGCTGGGAGCCAGCCCTGGTGAGCAGCAGCAACTACACCACCCCACCCCACCCCCACCCCCACCCGATATTCATGGCTGAAGTGGCTCTGTCCAAGGAGTCTCAACAATGGGAATCCCAGGAGGCAAAACTCTACCAAAGGTTACTGTATAGGTGGAGACCGGGCTGCTCCACAGACTCATGAATAGGTCAAAACTTTTACAACATCCAGTGAAGAGAAAAAAATGATAACTCTTAATCCATCCTTATACACTCTAGGGCAATGGGTAGGGCATCCAGAGGCTGGCATCCTCACGGGTCAGGGTCCTGGATGGGAGATGAGTGGACCCAGGTATCCACAGCATGAGGTAGCAGGGGACAGGCAGGGCTAACAGACAATGGGCACTGGGACACTGTGCATTTACCGGACAAACCACTGAGGGGGCAGCTGCCCACCTGTATGTGCCAGGTAGGGTGTGTGTTTTGGAATGAGGTGGGGTGCTCTTTACATCCTATTCTGTGGCAGATGCCAAAGAATTACTCTGTGGAGATGGTAAAAGCCACCCTGAGACCATGGAGGCTTAGCACCCCCACCCCCACCCCCACCCCAACTAAAAAGATCAGAACCATGCCCAGGAGTAGCTGTGGCTGTTGGGCAGTACCCTGCACATCAGCATCCCCCACAATGCCAACAGCAAAGCCAAACTTTTGATTACATAAAGCTTTACTTCAGCATCCACTTTTTTTGTTATTTATTTTTACTTAAAAACGAAAAGCAAACCATAAAAATGAAGCTTAGCCCAGCAGTGGTGGAGCACACCTTTACTCTCACCACTCGGGAGGCAGAGGCAGGTGGATCTCTGTGAGTTCAAGGCCAGCCTGGTCTACAGAGAGTTCCAGGACAGCCAGGAGAACACAGAGAAACCCTGTCTCAAAAAGCAAACAAACTGAAGGCAGGCTCAAACCACAACCTCAGCAGGTTGCCTGCTAAGCAGAGACTTTAGGTTCCATTACAACCTAAGTACAGGTTCTGGCAGAATGAGGAAGAATGCCCGAGATCTAGGGAGTCCCACTGAATTGGGAGAGCCACCCTTCCCAGAAAGCCAAAGAGAGAGAGATGGTGAAGGCAAGAAAGGAGCGTGCTTCTGTTTCTTTTCTTTCTTTTTTCTTTTTTTGTAGGCAGGGTCTCATGTAGCCCAGACTAGCCTCAGACTCTTTGTAGACAAGGATGGCCTTGAATTCATGATCCTCTTACCTCTCTCCTAAATGCTAGGATTATAGGTGTGATCACACCAGGAAAAACAGAGGCCTCATCACCTAAAACCTGTCTTCAAGACTTTGTTCATGGGCCAGCAAGATGTTAAAGGTGCTCGCTACCAAGCCTGGTGACCTAAGTTTAATCCCTGGGACCCAAATGATTGAAGGAGAGAGCTGATTCCAATTTGTGCTCTGATCTCCACATACATGCACACATACCACACACTACATGCACTTAAAAGTAATGAGTTTTTTAAACATTGTGGTACTTTGAATGAGAATAGCTCCCATAGGTTCGTATATTTGAATGTCTAGTTACCAGGGAGTGGAACTTTTTAAGAAGAATTAGAAGGATTAGGAGGTGTGGCCTTGTTGGAGGAAGAGTGTTGATGGGGATAGGCTTTGAGATTTCAAAAGTCCAAACCAGTCCCAGTGTCTCAGCCTCCTGCCATGGATCAAAACATAAAGCTCTCAGCTACTGCTCCAGCACAACACCCACCTGCTTCCTGCTACAGTGTTCATGGAATAACTCTTTGGAATTGTAAGCAAATTCCCCAAATACATGCATTCTTTCCTAAAAGTTGCCTTGCTCATGTTGTCTCTTCACAGAATAGAAGGGTGACTAAGAAAACCACACTACAGAGAAGCTTGGGAATGTCCCCAGTACTACATGTTAGACATGGGGCACTGCTAGGGGATGTCTTTCTGTACACTGTGAATATATGTTGTTGCTATTGGTTAATAAATAAGCTGCTTTGGCTTACGGCAAGGCATCTTAGAGGCAGGTGGTAAATCCAAGGAGAGAGACAGGAAAAAGAAAGGAGAGGCAGGGGAGATGCCAGACTGCTGCCCAAGAAACAAGATGCCAACAGGCCAGTAAAGTCATGGAACACATGGCAAAGCATAGATTAATAGATATGGGTTGAGTTAAACTGTAAGAGCTAGCTAGCAAGAAGCCTGCCGTTGGCCATACAGTTTGTAAATAATATTAAGCCTCGGAGTGATTATTTTATAATCGGCTGAGGGCCTGCGGGGCCTGGTGGGACAGGAGGAACTTGGGACTGAAGAGAGTTCAACTACAGGACACTCTCCTGTAATCTCAGCACTCAGGATCTAGAGACAAGATTCAAAGTCATTCGTTTTCTACATAATGAGTTAGAGACCAGCCTGGGCTACCTGAGACCCTATCTCAAAAACCCAAACAAAACAATAACAGGTGCTAGCAAAATTAGTTGTTAACAGCACTGGCTGCTCTTCCAGAGAATCAGCTTTAATTCCTAGCACCCGCATGGCAGCTAACAACCATATACAACTCCAGTCCCAGAGGATTCAACACCGACCCATTTCTGGCCCGGTGGGCACCAGGCAAGCATGCCATACACATGCAGACATGCAGGTGAAACATTCATTCACATAAAACAAACAAACAAACCCACAGCAAACAACAAGAGAACATTGTTGCCACTCTGTGTGACCATGATTCTGTACTCCAAGGCAAGTGCCTGGCAGTGGCTGGCTCCTCTGCAATGGCATCTCTGAGCTAACACTTGCTTGTCCTCATTTGATTGGCCTTTGCAGTGATTTGAACAAGATCAGCCCCCATAGGCTCAAACATTTGAATGCTTAGTCACCAGGGAGTGGCACTTGAAAGGATTAGAAAGATAAAGAATTGTGGCTTTGCCAGGCTGTGGTGGCACACGCCTTTAATCCCAGCACTCGGGAGGCAGAGGCAGGTGTTGTGCCCAGATTGTGACCCCCAAAGAGACCACCAAAGACGAGCATGCTGGAATGCAAAAGCAAGGTTTAATTCTGCATATTCAAGCCTAGGCAGGGACTTTGTCCAATACATCCAATGCAGTGGAGGCTGGAGGAAGTGCCCACCTATCTGAAAACTCAGCTTTTAAAGGAAAAAAATCACAAGGTTACATCATTTAGGGTTGCTAGTATGGGTACAATTCTGATTGGCTCGCTTCTAGGGACTTCTAGAAATTACTTCTAAGGGAGTGGTTGCCTGCCACCATTTCTCATTGGCTGCTCTCAGGTGGGGGCATTTCTGTGGTCAGTTACCCTGGAAACCAGGGAGAGGACATTCCATAGTCCGGCAGGCATTACCTCATGACTATCTTGTGACTGTACTTTTACACTTCCTGGTTTCTGGAATCTGGACTGACTGGTTTCAGTTACTAATGGCCTGTTCCCAAAAGGAGAAATCTTAGGCCTTAATTTTAGAGTGAAAGCATTTTGGTCTTATTTCTAAGATGGCTCATTTTGGTCTCACATTGGTAGATCTCTGTGAATTCAAGGCCAGCCTGAGTGAGTTCTAGGACATCCAGGGCTACACAGAGAAACCCTGTCTCAGAAAACCAAAAACTTTAAATTGTAAAAAAGGGATGTGGCCTTGTTGGAGGAAGTGTGTCACTGAGGGTGGGGTTTGAGGTTACAAAAGCTCATGCCAAGCCCAGAGGTTCTCTCTCTCAGCCTGTGGATTAGTCTGTAGCTCTCAGTTACTTCTCCAGCACCACATCTGCATGCTACTGTGTTCCCTGCCTTGATGAAAATGAACTAACACTCTGAGACTATAAACAATCCCAAGTTAAATACTTTCTTTTATAGGAATTGGCTTGGTTGTAGTGTCTTTCCACAGCAATAGAACAGTGACTTAAGCAGGGTGGCGGTGGCGCACACCTTTAATCCCAGCATTCAGAGGCAGAGCCAGGTGGATCTCTGTGAGTTCGAGGCCAGCCTGGTCTACAGAGTGAGATCCAGGACAGGCACCAAAAACTACACAGAGAAACCCTGTCTCAAAAAAAACAAAACCAAAACAAACAAACAAAAAAACAGTGACTTAAGTTTTGGTTCATTGCCTCTTAACTATGGGAAAAGACTTGAAGTGGATTGTTTTCCTGTGGAGGGGCCTCAAAACACCACACAGCTGCCATGACAGGCTTAGAAGCCCAGGTACAGCTTCTGTGACAGGCTTACTGGCAGGCAATACCCAGACCCAGGAAAAGCCATAAACTGACCCCACCCAGGGAGTGTCCACATCTAAGGGGAAGTACCTGACATCCTAAACATTCCAGCTGTTACATAAGATGAGCAGATGTCCCTGAGTCTAGCACACACCTATTTTTTGTTTTACAGATACCCCTAGACAAATGTCAACCAATCAGGGTTCTGAACCCTGGAAATCCCCTCCCTCAACCACTACTATGATTAAAAACTGTTCTTGTGATCAAGTACCACACACAAGGTGTTTGGTCAGAATCTCAGTCTGTCATGTCCCCCCACCCTTTAAATATATTCAACACAAAACTGTCTCCTCTGACCTCCCTGAAGTGGCTGGTCACAACTAGAGTGGCCTTGGAATTGGAATCTGATCGTTTGAGCCAACCCCAGCCTCAGCTCTCTTATCAGCCCAGAGGGATGCAGTGATCCTTCTGTAGGTGTCTGTATCAGTGCCCCACTTGTGACTCTTGTGTCTCTCAGGTTCACCATGTCAGAGCAAGGGGCTGAGGATCAAAACAGAGACAAGACAGCGGGTCATTCGCCTCAGCACTCAGCAGAATGCCCTTTATTGAAGGAGGGAAGAGACCTTAAATACAGGCTTACAGCACAGTGGGAGAACCCCGGAGTGCAGAAGTTCGCTACTGATGTTTTACATTCTTGCATCCTAGCTGTTTACACCAATATGCAAGACACAAACAAGGAACCTGGTAAGCTGTTTAGGAGGAAGGAAATTGGCAGGGAATTAGCATAGGGAGGACATCTGATCAAGGTCAGCAAACAAGGCAACAGCTACCCAAGGAACGTGTGTGTGTGTGTGTGTGTGTGTGTGTGTGTGTGTGTGTGTGTGTGTGTGTGTGTGTGGTGTCAGGGCCCAACATCTCACCCTCTGGACCTTTGGGCAGAGAGCTGCAGCACAGCGTGGCAAGTATGATCTTAGGAGGTGAGTGCAGGTACCTCATGCATCCATCCATAAGGTGCCAGTAGAAATGTCTCCAGGCAAACTGCTCCTTCAGGTGACTGCTCAAGACCTAATAGACTATGTGGCCTTCATTACGTGCAGGTTAAACACAGTATTGTCCAGCAACTAAGGGTATTTGAGCATATGGACACTTTTCCTGGCCACCATCACTCCCTCCTTAAGAAGTTTATCAATGGGAACCCAGAAATTCTTAGGCATTCCCATTGTGGGGCTATAGAGTCTGAGGCAGAGGCTAGAAAGTCACTTTGTAGCTTAGGGTAGCCTCCAACTTGCTATGTACCCAAAGACTGAGGTGGTCTCTGCAAACACCATGGCCAGAAGTAATGATCCATGTGGGGCAAGAAGCTAGTTTGGTTCAACACAACTCAGTAGCTGGTGTTGGTTCAAACTTCGGGAGTCTGACCCTGAAGAGTTTATTTTAGGCAGATTTAAGCATAGCACAATTTTGACCAAAAAATTTTCTGGTGATAAATAACTATATCTCATGTACACAATAGAGCTTAAGACACAAAGAGGTCAAAACTCTTTATAAAGTGCATGTGACATCTTGCATAAAGATGGGTTCTATAGATTGACTACATGTGACACCTTCAATAAAAATGGGTTCTCTAGATTGACAGGCTCATGGTAAGGGTCTGTAAGAGGATTCTGTGTGGTCTGGGCCATACAGATAATACAAGGTCACCAGGCTATTCACCACATTTGCTCCCAGCCTTCTGGGTGGAAAACAGGTTGTACACTTATCCCTTTGAAGAGACAACACTGTGTTTAACATTCCTATTTCTCCTAGCTTATCTGTGAGCACAAGGACCACTGTCTCTCACAAAAGGTGATCTGGAAACTGCCTCCACCTTCAAGTGCTGAGATCACAATATATCACTGTAGTACTGGGAATCAAACCTTGAGCCTACTTATTTTTATTTTTTTTTTGGTATTTTGAGACAATCTCATATAACCAAGGTCTCAAATTATGAATATAGAGGAGGGTAACCTTGAACTTTTCATCTTCCTGACTCCAACTCCCAAGTGAGTAGGATAGGCTCTTTGTGAAGTCTTTATTAAAATCACCAGGGTAATATTTGTATAGGAAAAAGAGCATCTGGTGTGGTTTGCAGAGCTCATCTGTTCTCCCTTAGCGCAGATATGCAAACGTTCTAAGGAAGGGCACTTGGCTCCTAGAATAACACGGTTGTCTCAGTCACTTCTCTATTGTGAAGAGACTCCATGACCAAGACAACGCTTAGAAAGCATTAAATCGGGGGTGTGTGTGGGGGGGAGTGGGAAGGTTGCTTACAGTTTCAGAGGGTTGGTCCATGATTATCATAGCAGGAAGCAGACAGGCATGGCATTGCAGCAGGAGCTGAGGGCTTTACATCCTGATCCACAGGCAGCCAGTAGAGAAGAGGACACTGGGCCTGGCATGGGCTTTTGAAAACTCAAAGACCACCCCCAGTTACACACCTACTCCAACAAGACCATGTATACTCCAAAAGGCCACTACTTCAATAAGGCTACACAGCCCCTAATCCTTCCTAAACAGTTCTACTAACTGAAGACCAAGCATTAGAACATACGAACATGTTAGGGCCATTTGAATTCAATCCACCACACCCTGAAGCCCAGGCATTGCAGCACTTGGCTATATAGGCAGTTCAAGGCCAGTTTGAGCTATATGAAATACCTTCTTGCCCGGGGGTGGGAGTGGCAGGGTGCGAGTGGGGGGGGGGGTGTTGAGCGAGGTGGGGGGGTGGGGGTGGGAGGAGTGGAGGGGTGGGAGTGGGGGTGGGGTGGGGAGTGGGGGTGGGGTGGGGAGTGGGGGTGGGGTGGTGGTGCATGGCTTTAATTCCAGCACTCTGGGAGGCAGAGCCAGGTGGATCTCTGTGAGTTCAAGGCCAGCACGAAAAACGACACAGAGAAACCCTGTCTTGAAAACGAAAGGAAGAAAGAAAGAAAGAAAGAAAGAAAGAAAGAAAGAAAGAAAGAAAGAAAGAAAGAAAGAGAAAGAAAGAAAGAGAGAGAAGGGAGGAAGGGAGGGAGGAGGGAGAGAAGGGAGGAAGGAAGGAAGGAAGGAAGGAAAGAAGGAAGGAAGGAAGGAAGGAAGGAAGGAAGGAAGGAAGGAAGGAAGGAAGAAAGAAAGAAAGAAAGAAAGAAAGAAAGAAAGAAAGAAAGAAAGAAAGAAAGAAAGAAAGAAAGAAAGAAAGAACTTCTTTTTAAAAAAAGCGAGGTAAGTGTGGTAGCACATGCCTTTAATCCCAGCCCACAGAAGCAGAGGAGACAGGAGGATCCATGAGTTTGAAGACACCCTGGTCTACAGAGTGAGTTCAAAACCCCATGCCAGGCCCAGTGTCTATAGCCAGGGCTACCCAAAGAAACCTTGTCCCAGAAAAAAAAAAGTATATGTTGCAGGGTGACTCTTCCCCTTTTGTCGCGACAGGGTGTCTCAACATGTAGCCCTGGCTACAGTCTTAGAACTTGCTATTTCGAACAAGCTGGCTTCAAACCCACAGACCTGCGGGCCTATGCTTCCTTCCCAGTATGTACCACCACACCCAGCAAGAAAACCCTTTCTTCAAAACCAAGCTGTGGTATTTTAAAAACAGGAAGGAGTCACACCATACAACGGGGCCCACGTGGGAGGCTGATTGAGAGGAGGGGAGAGGAGGGGAGAGGAGGGGAGAGGAGGGGAGAGGAGGGGCAGAGGAGACCAGTCCCTGGGGAGGAGAATGAAGGAAGAGAAAGAGAAAGAGATGGGAGGTGTACAAGGCCCGCCTTTTATAAGGAACAGATGCGCACAGGGGGCGTTCTTAGTGGCTGCGGCTGAAGATGTATCCTGTCAGGACCCTAAGGGCAGGCCAGTGCAGATGCCTGAATGCTAACATTTCTCCCTTTTGTTTATTATAAAAAGGTGAGGAGTTAGAAAGGGGTAGCAGGTGAGGCAGGGATGAGGGCACTGTGTTCTCAAGACTGCTTCCTGCTGGCCTGGGGGGTAGCATTGACCATCTTTGGGGGAAACCTGAGAAAATTAGGGTGATGGCCATGTCCTGTGGTGGCTGGCTGTTTCATTTCACTGTCTAGGCTCTGTGGAACCATCGGGTGACACTTTGATCTGGCAAGAATGCTGTTCGAAGTGGATCCAAGTCGACTCCTTGGAGCTCATATGAAATGATGATGAGGTCACCAGCCAAGATGGAGGAGAGCGTGTGGTTGCTGTTAATAGTTACATGCACATACACACAGAATTAAACAGGGGTTGAGTAAATAGAAAGGGAGAACCGGTGTGTGCTGAGCAAGACAAAGCTGGCTTCTCCATTTCTGATTCGCATGTTGCAGCAAACAGAGAACGTTTAGAGAGGAAGAGCAGACAGACACAAGCAGGTCTTGGAGCAAAGAAAAAGAAAGAGAGTAGAGAATACTTTCTCACTTCCCCAACTGCCTGGTCCAAAGAATGGTCAGTGGGTCTCCAAAAGGCATCCCAATGGTAGGGAGAAGGTATACGACCCAGTTCCCAAAGAGGAGGCAGAGAGAAGAAGATCCAAAAGCCTGAATGTTCTGGCATCCCAGGGATCCAGGGAGGATCAGATTAAGTGGGCACAAGCTGTTCAGTACATCGTCACGCAAGAATAAGGGCCAAGGCTAGGAGCCCGAGAGAGACACAGTCGCCTGGTACCAGGACTTAAAGAAAAGCCAGTAGGCAAGGAGAGGACTGAGCTAGAGAAATGAAGCCTCACTTCCAGGGAACTGGACAGAGGCGGGTCTCCCCACCAGAGACCCCATTGTTGGTATTGAATGGAAGGCTGTTATACGAATCCTAAATGGTCTTTTTTTTTTTTTTTTTTGGTTTTTCGATACAGGGTTTCTCTGTGTAGCTTTGCGCCTTTCCCGGGACTCACTTGGTAGCCCAGGCTGGCCTCGAACTCACAGAGATCCACCTGGCTCTGCCTCCCGAGTGCTGGGATTAAAGGCGTGCGCCACCACCGCCCGGCCCTAAATGGTCTTATAATAAAAAACCCGGAGCCAAATATTGGTAAATACTGAAAGATCAGAGAGACAAAGGAACAAGCCACTAGAGAAACTAATCACCATTATTGAATCCTCAGGCCAAATGGAAGGTGAGATCCTGTCTCCACAAATCCTCTGACTGAAAACCTCTGAGTCCTCAGTCGAAAGGCTCTGGTTCCTGTCTCCTCACACCTTATGTGCCTTTCTCTGCCCAGCCATTTCACTTCATTCCTAATGCTGAGATTCACGGCGTGTGTGCTTCCCAAATACTGGTAGCAAAAGCATGAGATCTCAAGTGCTGGGATTAAAGGTGTGTGCCACCACTGCCTGGCTCTGTTTCTCTCCTAGCCTGAATCAATCTGATGTAGTCCAGGGTGGCTTTGAACTCACAGAGATCCAAACGGATCTCTGCCTCCCGAGTGCTACAATTAAAGGTGTGTACCACCACCTCCTGGCTTCTATGTTTAATCTAGTGTCTGGCTCTGTCCTCTGATCCTCAGGCAAGCTTTATTTGGTACACAATATATCACCACAGAAGGCAAAGCTATCAGTGAATGAGAAAGCAGATTTGTTGCTGGTGGAAGAGAACTGATCTGCTCCAGGTGGAGCAGGTAGGTAGGGTCCTAGCGTGAAGTGGGTATCTTTGGCAGACCTTGCCAAGGTATGCCACTAAGCAAACATGCCGTATGCAACAGAATTAGTGCATGAGGTTTACTGGGAGGGGGAGAGCCGAAAGTGAAAGGCCACATCAGAGTGGGGACTTGGGAGAGGCCGGCAGACAAGAGGAAGAGAAGCGAGAGAGAAGAGGCAAGAGAGGGAGTTAGAGACAAGGAGAGGCGTAAGCGGCAAGAGACCAGGGGAGGGACCTCTGCCTGGCGAGGGTGCACATCTCGCGTAGCTGATGGGAAAGGGACCTGGCAACAGGTCAGGACGTAACTGCTCTGGCAGAAGAGGCGGACTGCTGCCGCTGCTGCTACAGAAACCAACGCTGGGATTCTTTAAGCAGAGTTAGATGTATAAGACCCCTGCTTTTTAAAAAATCTATTTGCGAGAGTCCACTTAACGAAAGGGGAATTGCCGCTTCACAGCCTCCTAGCTAGCAGGAGATGAGTGGAGCAGGTGGAGCAGGAAGAAAGAAGTGAGAGAAGGACTGGGACAGAACTTGAAAAGAGGGCACCCCCTTCCATTTATTGGCTCACTGGCAGAAGTTGCAAAGGTCCTGTGAAACACCAGGATATGGGGTGCCAGTAAGCAGCAATCTGAATTGATATCTAAGGAGTATTGAGGCAAAGACCAATACGTTTGGCCCTTAAGTCGAGTGGTAGGCACATTTTCCATGAGTGAGGTAGAGAAGATCCAAGGACTGGAATCTCTAGCATCCCAGAAATTCTTCGAGGACCAATGAGGAGGCGCGGGCTGCTCAGTGGATCATCATCCAAAACAGCAGGGGCCGATGAGCTAAGAGCCTGAGTGAGACACAGTTGCCTGGTACAAGGACTTCAAGAAAAGCCAGAAGGCAAGGACTGTGCTTGAGAAACGAAGCCTCACTCGTGGGAAATGGCCGGTGGTGGTGGTGGTGGTGGTGGTGGTGGTGGCGGCCAAGTATGCTGGTATTGGAAGAAGGAGCCTAGCAATGCTTTAGCTGGAAAGCTGATGCTGTTGAAGGTTCCAGGGTCTCAGACTGCCTGAGAGCAGGAGAAACTGCCTGGAGAGCCTGTGGCACCAAATGTTGTATTTTAAAACGAGGAGTCAAAATCATACAACAGGGCCCACGTGGGCAGTTTATTAGGGGGAGGGGAGGGGAGAGAAGGGTGCTGAGAGCTGCCCCCGGGGATAAGAGTGAAGGAAGAGAAAGAGACCGGAGGTGGGCAAGGCCCGCCTTTTATAAGGAAACAGCGGATGCGCACAGGGCGTGCTATTAGTGGCTGAAGCTGAGGATGTATCCTGTCAGGACCCTAAGGGCAGGCCAGTGCAGATGCCTAAATGCTAACACGAGCAAACTGCATCATGAATAACAGTGGCATGTTAGGACAAACTGAAAAGCTCTTTAGTGTGCACTACTTAAAGACTGTCACTTTGTTAGGCTTCTAGATGAGAACAAGCGCTTTGAAGGCTGCTTGAGGAGGGCTCCTTCCTCACAGGAACCACACTTCCTGTTCCCTGGCAGCACTTAGAAGGAGAACCTTCACAACTATCCCCCTTAAGATTTAAAGTACCACATAAAAAGTGGAGTTTCAAGACTTTGTTGAGGTGAATTAATGGAAAATTATTTCTTCCTTGCCAAACAAATGGAATCTGAGTTCAGCCTCAGGCATTTTGATCTGCTCCAAAAAATATAATATCGCATACTCTCTTCCTCCTTTAAAAGTTAGTGCAGCTGGGCTTGTAAATCACCTGGCTGGGAGTTGCCCAGGGGACAGATGAGTCAGCTCGAAGGCATGCTAAGACAGGAGGAATAATTATCCCCTTATTAAGATAAGTGTCCTCCCATAAGCTCCTCCCTAGTGCAGGTGTTGCTGATTTTCCCTGATAAGCCTACCCACTTTGTTGAGTTCTAACTCAACCTAACTTTTCCTTCTTCCTATCTTTCAGATCAGAGCTTCCTGCCTAACTTAAAAGGCATGATTTACCAGGTGTGGTTACACACACCTTTAATACTGGTACTCAGATGCAGAAGCAGGTCGATCTCTCTAAATTTGAGGATATCCTGGTCAACACAGCAAGTTCCAGGCCAACCAGAGCTACAGAGTGAGACTCTATCTCAAAAAAGAGGGTGTGGTGGTTTAAAAAGAATGACCCCCCCAAGAGTGGCACTATTAGGAGGTGTGACCTTGTTGAAGTAGGTGTGGCCTTGTTGGAGGAAATATGTCACTGTAGGGGGTGGGCTTTGAGGTCTCCTTTGCTCAAGGTTTTTTTTTTTTTTTTTTAATTATTGTTTTTTTTTTCTATCATTAGCTTGATACAGTATAAATTCTTATCCTAATTGTGAAATGTTTCATTGACACTTGCCCAGTGATTGAGTAAAACCAAAACTTATTATAAGCCACAGTCATCCTAGGGTCCACCCTGCTATATAGCCTCCCTGGTTCTGTGGGTTGCAGTCTGATTGTTCTTTGCTTTATATCTAGAATCCACTTATGAGTGAGTACATACCATGCTTGTCCTTTTGGGTCTGGGTTACCTCACTCAGGATGATATTTTCTAGTTCCATCCATTTGCCTGCAAATTTCATGCTGAGTCTGACACTGAGACCACTTTCTGTTGCTTTTGAGATGTAGGACTTTCAGCTCCAGCTCCTGCACCATGTCTGCCTGCACACTGCCATGTCCTACCATGACGATAATGGACTGAACCTCTGAACTATAGGTGAGAACCACAGTTAAACGGTTTCCTTTATAAGACTTGCTGTGGTCATGGTGTCTCTTCACAGCAATAGGAACCCTGACTAAGGTGTGTGTGTGTGTGTGTGTGTGTGTGTGTGTGTGTGTGTGTGTGAAGGCGACTCTTACATCTTTTCTCTACCTTCCTCCTTCCAGCAGCTATGAAGATTTACAGTCTTGTTTTTTTTGTGTGTGTTTGTTTGTTTGTTTACCCTGCAGTTTCTCCCCCCCCCCCCCCCCCCCCCCCGAAATACTACTAAGGTCTGCTAAGATGGTTCACTGGGTAAAAGTGCCTGTTGTCAAGCCTCACACATTAAGCTCAACCATCAGGACCCAGCTGGTGGAAGGTGAGAACTTTTGGACTCTACATGTGCACCATTGTATATGTGTGTGTGTGTGTGTGTGTGTGTGTGTGTGTGTGTGTGTGTGCGCGATGGAGGGGCTGTGGATGGAAAAACAGAGACAAGAGACAGTGGGTCATTCGCCTCATCAGAATGCTGTTTATTGAAGGAGGGAGGAGGCCTTAAATATAGGCTTACAGCACAATGGGAGAACCCCGGAGGGCAGAAGTTCGCTACTGATGTTTTACAATCTTGCATCTAAGCTGTTAACACCCAATATGCAGGATACACAAACAAGGAACTTCCCTTAAGCATTCAGGAGGGTGGAACCCAGCAGGGAATTAGCATAGGGAGGACATCAAGATCAAGGTCAGTAAGCAAGGCAACAGCTACCCAAAACAGGGGCCAGGACCCTACACCCTCTACCTCTGAGCTACATCCTCAGCTCACACCAACAATTGCTTTTTAAAAAACATCAACTTCTCCATGTTCAATGAGTTGTGTAGACGCTGTCTTCAGCAATGGGGCCTTGTTCTCAGTTTGTGGAGAGCAGCCTATAGTCGTGACAACAACCTGGGTTGCTTGTGGGTTCCCATGGGAACCCTTTGGCCAACAACTCAATTAGATGTAACCCAGTTCTGGTACTAGAAGCTTCACTTGGTGACAAAATGGGCAATTGGGCCTCTGTTTCCCCCATTATTTGGCAATTTCATTTGATTGCCTTCATATATGTATATATTGTAGGAAGGTTCCACTGTATTAGGGTTTCATACTAATTTTTAGTATTCCCTCCTTCGTCTCCTTCCTCCCTCTCTCTCCCCACTTGATCCTCCCATTCCAGTCCCCCCTCCATCCATCCATGACTATTTGTTTTATTTTGCTTACCTTGAGAGAGCTATATACATGCCCCCTACCCCAACTCCACCCCAAGTCCCTTACTCTATACCTAACCTCTGTGCTTCTACTAAATGTAACTTGGGTATCATTGATATAACAGCTAGTGTCCATATACTACATACCAGATTTGTCTTTCTGGGCCTGAGTTACCTCAGTCAGGATGATTTCTTTCTAGCTCATCCATATACCTAAGAACTCCATTTTTTAAAGGCTGTATAATATGTCAATGTGCAAATGTAGTACATTTTCTTTATCCAGTCATCTATTGAGACACATCTAGATTGTTTCCAATTTCTAGCTATTATGAATAGAGCAGAAGTGAACATGATTGAGCAAGTGTCTGTGGCAGGATGAAGCATACTTTGTGTATATGCCTACGATCTGTATAGCTAGATCTTATGGTATATCCATTCACATCTTCCTGAGGAACCCCCACACTGATTCCACAGTGTCCACTTTTTTAATTCTTTATATATTTTGGATATTAGCCGTCTGTCCTCTATCAGATGTGTAGTTGGTTAAAAAAAATCCCAACTTTTGCCATTCCATAGGCTGCCACTTTCTTCTAATGATGGTGTCCCTTCCTGTACAGAAGCTTTTCAGTTTCACGAGGTTCCATTTACTAGTTGTTGATTTTAGTGCCCATTCTAGCCATGTTCTGTTCTTTTCCTGTGCCAATGAGTTCAAGGTTACTCCCAATATTCTCCTCTCTCAGGTTCAATGTTTCTGGTTTTATAGTGAGGTCTTTGACTCATCTGGAGTTGAGTTTTGTGCAGGGAGATAGATGTGGTTCTATTTGCATTCTTCTCCATGCAGCTGGACAGTTTTGACTGGCTCCGTTTATTGAAGATGCTGTCTTTTTTCAATGTTAACTACGGCTTCTCCATCAAAAAGCAGGTTTTCATAGGTGTGTGGATTCATGTCTGGGTCTTCAGCTCAACCCCACTGATCAGTGTGTCTGTTTTTGTTCCAATACCATGTGGTTTTTATTACTATAGCTCTGTAATCCAGAGGTCAGGGATAGTGCTACCTCCAACAGTTCTTTTATTATACAGGATTGTTTTAGCTATCTTGGGTTTTTGGGTTTCCATATGAACCTGAAAATTGTCCTTTCAAGATCTGTGAAGAATTGTGTTGGAATTCTGATGGTAGTTGCATTGAATCTGTAGATTTATTTAGGTAGGATGGCCATTTTTACTATGTTACTCTTACCAATCCATGAGCATGGCAGATCTTTCCATCTTCTGGTATCGTCTTCAATTTCTTTCTTCAATGTTTTGAAGATTTTATCATACAAATCTTTCAGTTGCTTGTTTAAGAGTTATCTCAAGATGTTTTATATTATTTGAGGTGTTGTTTCCCTGATTTCTTTCTCAGTCTATCTGTCTTTTATACATAGGAAGGCTACTGATTTTTCTGAGTTAATTTTATATTCAGCTACTTTTGTGAAAGTGTTTATGAGCTTGTGGTGATGTATTGTGTCCCCAATATATTATGCACCCTAATAAAGTTTATCTAAGGATCAGAGGGAAAAGCCAGCCACTATAGTAAACATAGAGGTCAGGCAATGGTAGTACATGCCTTTAATCCTATCACTTGGGAGGCAGAGATCTGTCTGGATCTCTGTGAGTTCAAGGCCACACTGGGAACAGAGCTAGGTATAGGGGTACATACCTTTAATCCCAGCACTAACCATAAAGGTCTGGAGGTCTGTACAGACAGACAGGAAGTGACAGAACTGGGCAGGAAGAGGAAGTGATGTAGCTGGGCTGAGAGAGGAAATGAGATGGAAGATCAGAGAGGCATATAGGCGTGGATATACAGGAAGGAGGTCTCTTTAGAGACTAAGGTGTCAGTGAGGTAAGTGTGTTTGTAGCTTGTCCTATTTCTCTGATCTTGGGTTTTGTTTTTTTATTAATAAGACCGTTTGGCAATTTGTCTTACATGAGCTGAAGGAGTTTCCTGGTAGAATTTTTAGGGTCATTTATGTATAATACCATCATATGAAAATAAAGATACTTTGACTTCTTCTTTTCTCATTTGTATCCCCTGGGTCGCCTTAATTTGTCCTATTGCTTTAGCTAAGACTTCAAGTACTATATTTAATGAGTATGGAGAGAGTAGACAGCCTTGTCTTGTTCCTGGTTTTAGGGGAATTGCTTTGAGTTTCTCTCCATGTAAGTTGATGTTAGTTATGGCCTTGCTGAAAATTGCCTTTATTATTTATTTATTTTGGTTTTTCAAGATAGGGTTTCTCTGTGTAGCTTTGTGCCTTTCCTGGAACTCACTCTGTAGCCCAGGTTGGCCTCGAACTCACAGAGATCCGCCTGCCTCTGCCTCCCGAGTGCTGGGATTAAAGGTGTGCGCCACTACTACCTAGGGAAAATTGCCTTTATTATGTTGATGTATGTATCCCTAATTTATCAAAGGACTCTCAACATGAAGTGGTGTTGGATTTTGTCAAAGGTCCTTTCTGAATCTCAAGAGATGATCATATGGTTTTTGTCTTTCAGTTTTATATGGTGTATGTTATGTTGAACCATCCCTGCATCTCAGTGATGAAGCCTACTTGACCATGGTGGGTGATATTTTTGATGTGTTTTTTTAAATATGGTTTTCAAGTATTTTATTGAGAATTTTTGCATCTATGTTCATAAGGGAAATTTATCTATAATTCTTTCTTTCTTTAGTCTTTATATAGTTTGTGTATCAGGGTAACCATGACCTCATAAAATATATTGGGCAATCTTCCTTCTATTTCTACTTTGTGGAATAACTTGAGGACAGTTGGCATTAACTCTTCTTTAAAAGTTTTATATAATTCTGTGATAAAACTGTCTGGCTCTGGCTTTTTTATTTCATTTTTCCTAGGAGACTTTTAATGACTGCTTCTATTTCACTAGGGGTTATAGATCTATTTAAATTTTTTATCTGATCTTGATTCAACTTTAGTAAGTGGGTATGTACCTAGAAAATTATCCATTTCTTTTAGATTTTCCAGTTTGGTGGAGTACAGGTTTTTAAAGTATGTCCTATGATTATCTGGATTTCCTAGGTGTCTGTTGTTATATCCCTTTTTTCATCTTTAATTTTGTTAATTTGGATTTCTCTCTCTCTACCTTTTGGCTAATTTGGATAAAGCTTGTCAATCCTGTTGATTTTATCAAAGAATTAACTCTTTGTTCCATTGATTCTTTTGTATTGTTTGTTGTTACTGTTTCTATTCTATCAACTTCAGCCCTGAGTTTGATTATTTCTTGCCATCTACTTATTTTGGGTATGATTTCCTTTTGTTCTAGACCTTTTAGGTACTGTTAAGTTATCAGTATAGCATCTTCCCAATTTTTTTTTTTAAATGTAGGCACCTAGTGCTACAAATTCACCTCTAATAACTGACTTCATTGTATTCCATAAGTTTGGGTATTCTGTGTATTTGTTTTCATTCAATACTAGAAAGTATTTCTTTCTTAATTTTGTCTTGACCCATCTGAGTCAGTAGTGAGTTCTTCAGTTACCATGAATTCATTAGTTTTCTGTTGCTTATGTTGTTGTTATCTAGTTTTACTCCATGGGGCCAGATAGGAACAAGGATATTGTTTTTATTTTCTTGTATCTGTTGAGATTTGTTTTATGTCTGCGTATGCGGTCAATTTTGGAGAAAGTTCAAGAGGTGCTGAAAAAAAGGAATATTCTTGTTGTGGAATAATTTTTTGTATACTGTAAAGATGTGTCAGTCGGCTTGGTTTAATAAAAAGAAGAACAGCCAATACCTGGGCAGGATTTCCAAGCACAGAGAACACTAGAAAGAAGAAGGGTGGAAACAAGAGAAGACTCAGAGGAAGCAGGAAAACAGGACAGATAGTATATAGATGAGGTAAACAAGCCACAGGGCCCTACATTGATTAATAGAAATGGGTTTAGTTAAGTTATAAGCAAATGTGTATAGACAGTCATAGAAAAAATAATTTAAAAATAATGAAGTCTTTAAAAAGAGAGTGACATAATATAAAAACAATCTGCATAAAGATGGAAGATATTATATCACAGGGAGTTTAGACCTTATATGGCACTTTGCTGTGGGATAAAGCTCTTGTACATTGGTTTAATAAAACTCTGATTGGCCAGTAGCCAGGCAGGAAGTATAGGTGGGGTGAGCAGACTAATAGAATTCTGGGAAGAGGAAGGGCAGAGTCAGGAGTCAACAGCCAGACACACAGGAAGCAAGATGACAAGCCAGAACTGAGAAAAGGTACCAAGCCACGTGGCTAAACATAGATAAGAATTATGGGTTAATTTAAGTGTAAGAGCTAGTCAGTAATAAGCCTGAGAAACTGGCCAAGCCGTTATAATTAATATAAGTCTCTGAATGATTATTTTATAAACAGCTGCAGACTGTGGGAACAGGCAGGACTAGAGGAAAACTTCTGACAACAGTACTTTGTTAAGTATAAATTTTTTGAATTCTTTTTTTTGTTTGTTTGTTTTTGTTTTGTTTTTTCAAGACAGGGTTTTCTCTGTGTAGCTTTGAAGCCTATCCTAGAACTCACTCTGTAGACTAGGCTGTCCTCAAACTCACAGAGATCTGCCTGGCTCTGCCTCCTGAGCCGCCCAGCTAAATTTTTAAAATTCTAATGAGTAGAGAGCAACAGCTGCTAAGAGACATTGAATTGTGGAAGGGGATCATGAATTAAACCAGTATAGACACTTTTTGAATGCCTTATCTTTAAAATGGAAGTCAAAAAATGTATTGCTTTGGGGAAGAGGTTATGCTTTTGTTTCCATAGAAAACAAAAGGCTGTGGATTTGTTCAAGCTTAAAGGGTGTCAGGTTTGATCAGGAGAGACCCCCTGAAAAATCCTGGCTACAGACATAAAGAAAGAAACCTACAAAAACTACAAGATATGTGATGTATATTTTAACCTGTTCAAACATAAATCAAAAAATCACCTTTGGCTGACTTGTGAACAACACACAGTCCATACTAGTATTAATGTAGATATATATGTTATCTTTGAAAGTTTGTATGTTTTCAAAACAAGGGGACCAGACACTAATGAAAATGAGTGGCTCACATGATCCAGCCTCTCAGAATGCCTCTGTTGCAGTTTCTTCAGTGTTCTGCATCCAGAACAACTTCATGACTGCTAGCTGAGATGGTCCAATCTCACAGACTACTATAGCCAGAATTTTAGATGAACCAATATTTTCCCATCACACCAAGACTAGACAACAGCTAGCTCTCCCAGGACTTGACTAGTATCTCAGTTTTCTCAGGGTCCCCTAGAGATCCTGGTGTGCCCTCCAACCCCAAAGTGGGAAATAATCCAAACACAAAAGACTTTATCTGTCTTGCCTGCCTGCTCCCAAATCACAACACGACATGGAGACTTATTATTTGTGGTGATATTTTATTGTATGTTAATAAATAAAGTTTGCCTGGAGATCAAAGGTAAGCCATTTTAATAAGGTAAACACAAAAGTCAGGCAGTGGTAGCACATGCCCTTAATCCAATCACATGGCAGGCAGATTCTCTGTGTGTTCAAGGACACACTAGTGAACAGCCAAGTGTGGTGACACAGGCCTTTAATCCCAGTTCCAACAATAGAGACCTGAGGGTCTGTACAGACAGGCAGTGACAAGGAAGTGAGGTAGCTGGGCTAAGAGCCAATGAGAGGGCAGAACAGCAAGGCAATAAAAGCCTGGGTAGACAGGAAGTTGCTCTCTTGGGAAGCTACGTGGGCATAGTGAGTTAAAGCTAGCTGGTGGCTCTCACTATTTCCCTGATCTCTAAGGCTTTTACCCCTGTATTTGGCTCTGTGTTTCTTATTTAATAAGACCATTTAGAAATTTGTTTTCAATTATTAATTATGAACACTTGGCCCAGCTTAGGCTTATTTTTAGCTAGTCCACATAAACTTAAATTAACCCATTTCTATTAATCAATGTGATGCCCCAGGCTCCCTTACCTCATCTATATACTGTCCATCCTGTTTTCCTGCTTCCTCCATGTCTCCTCACATCTCTACCCTTCTTCTTCCCAACATCCTCTGAGCTTAGAAATCCTGCCTAGCTAATGGCCATTCAGCTTTTTATTAAACCAATCCAAGTGACACATCTTTACAGTGTACAAAAAGATTATTCCACAACATTTCCCCCTTTTTGTCTAAATAAAAAAAGAAAGGTGCTGGGCAGTGGTGGCGCATGCCTTTAATCCCAGCACTCGGGAGGCAGAGCCAGGCAGATCTCTATGAGTTCAGGGCCAGCCTGGGCTACCAAGTGAGTTCCAGGAAAAGGTGCAAAGCTACACAGAGAAACCCTGTCTCGAAAAACCAAAAAAAAAAAAAAAAAAAAAAAAAAAAAAAAAAAAAAAAAGAAAAAGAAAAAGAAAAGAAAAAAGAAAAGAAAGGTTTTAACTCTAACATTGCAAAATTATATACATTAAGAACAATTATCAAGTATTGTCTAAATAGAAAGGAAAGTTATTAACTTTAACAAATGAAACTATATATAATAAGAACAATTATCAAGTAAGAATTACATTTACAATGTTTGGATGAAATGTTCTGTAAATATATGTTAGGTCCCTTTGATTTATAATGGCAGTAGATCCTACATTTTTCTGTAGTTGGACATTTTTCAGACTGCCAATTCCCAAATAATGACATGGAGACTTCTTATTAATTATGAAAGCTTGGCCTTATCTTTGGCTTATTTTCTATCAACTCTCATAACTTAATATGATCATATTAATGTATGTTCTGCCACATGGCTTGTTATCTTTTCTCAGTATAGTGTACATACAACTTCTTCTGATTATCCCTGGCAAATTCCCTGCTTCTCAGATTCTTCCCTGGAGTTTATCTCTCTCACTGGAAGTCCCACCTATTTTCTTCTGCCTTGCTATTGGCTATTCAGCTCTTTATTGAACTAATCAGAAGGTGCCTTAGCAAAGACATGTCTTCACAGTGTAGAAGAAGATTATCCCACCATATTTCTTTGTTTGGTTTTTGTCTGGATAATCAGTCTATTTGGCAAGAGTAGGATATTAAAGTCACCCAGTATCAGTATGTGAGGGTCAATATGTGATTTAAGCTGTAGTTGCATTTCTTTTTTGAACTTGGGTGCCTTTGTGTTTGATACACAGATGTTAAAAATTGCAATGTCAAGCCAATTGGTGGTGGCACACACTTTAAATCTCAGAAATTGGGAGGCAGAGGTAGGTGGATGTCTGGGTTCAGGGCCAGCCTGGTCTACATAGTGAGTTTCAGGACAGCAAGAGCTACATAGAGAAAACTGGTTTCCAATAAATAAATAAATAAATAAGTAAGTAAGTAAATAAATAAATAAATAAAAATTGAATCATCCTCTTGCTACATATTTCCTTTGATGAGTAGGTAATTTCTTTTCCTTCCCTAACTCTTCTGATCAGCTGTTGTCAGATATTGAAATGGCTATGCCAGATTGCTTCTTAAGTCATTTTTCTTGGAGTATCTTTTTCCATCCTTTTATCTTTTGGTGTCTGTCCTTAATGCTAAGGTCTGTTTTTTGGATGCAATAGAAGGATGGAATCTATTTTCCCATCAATTATGTTAATATGTGTCTTTTTATTGGTAAATTGAGATAATGTGTTGAGAGATATCAGTGAACAGTATTTTTGATTCCTGTTATTTTGTTGCTGTGGTAGTGTTTGTGTGTGTGTGTGTGTGTGTGTGTGTGTGTGTGTGTGTGTGTCTGCCTGCATGCTTCCCCTCTGTTGATTTGCTAGTCTGTGATTATTTATTCCTTGTGTTTTCTTAGATGTGGTTAACCTCTTTAGTCTGGAGTTTTCCTTCTGGCACCTTCTGTGGGGCAGGATTTGTAGATAGATATTGCTTAGATTTGGTTTTATTGTGGAATGTCTTTTATCTGTCTATTGTTATTAAAAGTTGTAGTTGGATGTTTCTCTCCTACCTGCCTGTTCCCAAATACCTGGCGGCTGCTTTTCAAATAATCGACCCTGAGGCTTAATATTACTTATAAACGATCAATTGATAGCTCAGGCTTGTTACTAGCTAACTCTTACACTTAAATTAATAAATTAACCCATAATTCTTATCTATGTCTAACCACATGGCTTGGTACCTCTTCTCAGTACAGCATTCTCATCTTGTTTCTCTATGTTTTCTGGCAACTCTCTCACTCAATCCATCTCCTTCCCATCATCCTTAGTTTGGTCATCCCACCTATACTTCCTGCCTGGAAACACACAGATTCTGATATTATTTAAATTGTTTGGCCTAATGGCTTAGGCTTCTAGCTATCTAGTTCTTACAACTTAAATTAACCCATTTCTATTAATTTACAAGTTGCCCCATGGCTCGTGGCTTACTGGTATCTTAACATCTGCTTCTCATCATGGTGACTGGCAGCGTCTCTCTGACTCAGCCTTCCACTTCCCAGATTTCTCCTCTCTCCTTGTCCCGCCTATACTTCCTGCCTGGCTACTGGCCAATCACTGTTGTTGAGGCTTGCCTCTGAGATTTCCAATAAAGTTCCCAAATTTTTCATTTCTAGATTTCCCTAGATTTGGGTTTTGATTATTGTTAATATTTCTAATTTTAGGTCTTATTTGTTTTATTCATTTCCTTTTACTGTTTGATTGTGTTTTCATAGATCTCTTTAAGGGATTTATTTCTCTCCTGTTTAAGGAACTTTGTCATATTCATAAAAGCTATTTTAAGGTCTTTGTCAAGTGCAGAGGAAGCAAAATGAGAATACTGTGCTAAGAAAAGTTACCAAGCCACATGGCTAAACATAGATAAGAATTATGGGTTAATTTAAGTGTAAGAGCTAGTTAGTAATAAGCCTGAGCTATTGACCAAGCATTCATAAATAATTAGCCTCTGTGTTGCTTATTTGGGAGCACGTGGTCAAGACAGAAAATATCTGTCTACAAAAATATGTGTGATCCACTGGAGATGGACCAGAGAGGAGGTATGGGGAAGCTACAACAGGTAGTCTGCTACAAGTTGGCAATGATACTCTGGGATTGGCTTTGGAAGAGTAGAAGGTGAGATGAAGATCTGCAGTTGGCCTATCTGCTTCCCTGGCTGGAATAGCCTGATTTTTCTCAATTTCTGAAACTTCATAGCAATTTTTTCCCCTTGCATTTCATCACAGAGATTTGGGTCCTATTGCAATCAAACCAGGGATTGGTGTGATTGATTTCTGTTGAACAAAGCCCATCCCTTAGGGATGGAGCTGGGATCAGCTCCTGCTGAGGCAGAGAGTGAGGACTGAGAACGAGGACAGTGGCTTCCATTAGGAAGGAAGTCTGATCGGGAGTGGATATTAGATGACTTCATCAAGGCTTTCTGGGCTTCTTTGCACAACAAATACCTGCCAGTTCTTAAAATATTTAAGACTTGAAAACTTCAGTTCTTTCTCAACAATGTATGCCTATTGTGTCTTCAAAAGGACACCCTGGAAAAGGTGTCTTCTGACACTGACTTCACTAATCTCCACATTGACCAGAATAGGAAAGCTGGAAGTTGCTGATGAAATTTAAAGAGGAGCCGAACAGTGGTGGCGCACGCCTTTAATCACAGCACTCAGGAGGCAGAGGCAGACAGATCTCTGAGTTCGAAGCCAGCCTGGTCTATAAAGTGAGTTCCAGGACAGCCAGAGCTATACAGAAAAACCCTGTCTCGAAAAAATGACAACAAAAGAAATTCAAAAAGATCAGGCAGTACAATAGCACATTATATTGTGACCTCAAACTGGGAATCCAAAAACTGTTCGGTGAACATCACTGATTAAGACCAAGCCAGTAAAGAGGGCTGAGACTTTGACCTCCTCAAGTTCACTCTGTAAGTCTGGTCCAGGACATGGCTTCGGTGGGGTAATAGTCATTAGGCTGTGGGACCTAGTGAAAGGTAATTCGATTAGATTATGGGCTCCACCCTCATAAAGGGATCAATAATGCTGGTTTTGAAGAGTAGGGTGTCACCAAGCAAGATGTTGCTAAACTGTAATCCTAGCACCCGGGAATCAGAGGCAAGAGGATTAGTGAAAATTCAAGGCCAGCTTGGTCTGTACGGCAAATTCTAGGCCAGTTAGGAGTACATAATGAAACCCTGTGGCTAAAGATAAAGGAGTGGTGGGGTCTTCCATGAGTCAATTAGTGTGTTGACTTAAAGCAAGAGGAGCCTGCCCTCCCGGGTAGGCTACGGTTGCCTCCACTCTCTACTTTGTTGTTCCCTGTCCACAGCTTTTCTGTGGTCAGAACAGCGTCCTCGCTCCGTCATCAGGCAGCTCACAACCCTCAGTGACGGGGTCTGACCCTCTGCCTCCTCGTCACTTGCACTGTCATGCACATGCCACAGGCCACACACACCTCCACATAACTCAAAATACATCTTGAAAAGGGGGGATTGGTTTGAGAGTTGGCATCCTGCAAAACTCTCTTGGGGGATGGAGGTGCTTTTATGAAGGACGTTGGCACAAAGGAACAGGAGGAGCCAAGGGACAGTAGGGGGTGATGAATCAAGCAGGGTTTGTGTTTCTCTTTGACCTATGGGCATCTCTACCAACCTCTGCCTTCCTGGGGCTAGTTCCTGTAATTCTTTAGACAAACACATTACTGTTTTTGCAAGTTCGTAGCAAGGGTCAAGCCTTGTGCTAGCTGATACATAGAAGTAAAGAAGGTTTTCATGCTATTTAAAGGTCACCAGAGATTCTGGGCTTATAAATGAAAAGAAATATTATTTAGCAGTTAACATTTTAATCACTTGGGTGCAGCTTTTCTCTAGAACTGAAAATGTGGGGTTGACGTTACAGAAACAAATGAATTGGGCAAAGGAAGGTTTGCCAAGGAGCTGTCTCAGTCACTGCTATGACAGGAACTTACAGGTACCTGAACCTAGAACCTTGTAGCCCAGGCTGGTCTCAAACTCACCAAGTAGTGAGGATGACCATGAACTCTTGTGATCCCTCTACCTCTACCTTGAGAAGGGTAGGTAGGCCTGGGACTGTAGGCCTGCACTATGTGTCCCATTCACACAGTGCTGGTTCATTGAGACTGTAGGTCTGCACTATGTGTCCCATTCACACAGTGCTGGTTCATTGAGACTGTAGGCCTGCACTATGTGTCCCATTCACACAGTGCTGGTTCATTGAAGGTATGCTGGTTTGCTTGTGGTTGTGAAATCCACAAGCCCAGCACAGCGATTAGTACCATGGTGTCAGGAAGTGCAAGAGACTGCTTATCACATGCCGGATGCTATAGGGATCAAACCTGAGGGACAGTGATGACACTTTATTGTAAGAACTACCCATAAGATAGTCTTCAAAACTCCACTATTAAGATCCATTTCTGGGCTGGGGTTGAAGCGCAAACACGGAGTCCTTGCCTAGCATGTGCCAGAGTCCTGGGGTCCTTCTCCAGCAGTCTCCCCTACCCTGTCACCAGGGGGGAAAGTCCATTGCTTATATTAAATAATGTTTGAAAGTTGATATCTTCCCCCAGCTAAGTTCTTTGAGCTTAAGGAAGAATAAAACACACATATACAAACATGAACCTGGGTAAATGATCTGTTGAAACGTAATTGTGGGAAGCACAAACAAACCAGGACTTAGCCATTTAGGGCAGGCTGGTCTCACTCCCTGTGTGGCCTCAGGCTAGCCTTTAGCTAATTCTCCCTGCCCCCCCTTCTCCTCCCCCTCTCCCTCTCTCCCCCTCATCTCCTGGGTCAGCTTGTAAACAAGACAATCAAGGCCATTGTCTTTGGAAGTGAGGGTTTAATTTAGTATCAACACTTATCCAATGAAAGCCTTTTGAGGGCTCTCAGGGAGTGCTTCTCTATTGTTCCCTGGGGCTGGGTGGGGACATTCTTACCAATAAGTTATCTTAGAGCAAGGAAATCCCTAACGACTGGGTGGAGAGTATTGTTTGAAGCCTTTGAAGTGTTCCTGGGGGAACAACAGTATTTTCCTTTCATGTTTTGTATGGCCAAGGTGTGTTCTTTGAGACAGGGTCTTGCTGTGTAGCCCAGGCTGGCCCGGAACTCTCGACAACCCTTCTGCCTCAGCCTCTGAGTGTGCTGGGATTACTTGTGTGTAGTACCCTCTATTTTGAGGGCGAGATTTTTATTAATGATGAAGTCACATTCCTTCTGATCCACATAATTTAAATATTTACATTATTTGTAAAGGTGGCCATTTCGCGATAATCCTACGTCTTAGAGCTGTCGGTGTTCCTGGTCTTGAGGGTGGAGGCTGTCCCCGGTGCTCAGTGTCTGGGAGGTGACACCCTGGCTCAGCGGAGGTGGTGACAACCTTCCGTGCACAGGATGTAGTCACTCGGTGGCCTGGAGGAGTACAGGCGCCAGCAGGCTGTCTTTTCAGGCTGTGAGCCAGAGTTTCTCAACCAGCTGGCTCCGGGGCCTGCAGGGCGGGGGCGGGTGTGCCTTCCGCATGCCTCTTCCGGCTGTGGCTGCAGCTGCAGCGTGGGGGAGGGGCGGGCTGCGGCGTGGGGGAGGGGCGGGCTGCGGCCGCAGAGAGCTGGCCTGGGAGAGTCCGGGGACAGACCCCGAGGTCCCCGAGACCCTGGACAGGACCTCCCTCCACCACGTCTGGAAAGCGCTGTCACAACACAGGCAAAGGCGGGGCCCCCCCTCCCCTCCCCTGAACAGTCTCTGGGGTTTAAGGATCGTTGTAGACGTTAGGCCCCTTCACGTTTGTTGGGCCTGCATCTGTAAAATGGGGCTAAACCAAAATTACAATAAATACGACGCGAAAGAAAGAGGCCTCGGGCAGAAGCGAAGTCACTGTGCTTTGTGGATGTTGTCGCAGGCCAACACAAAGACAGGGCCCAGAGAACAAATGCCTGGCCTGTTCTGGGGAGCCGGATCAAAGGGAAGCTTTGTGCCTTCAGTCCGCTTTGGGGATTATAGGGGGGAGGCTCTGGGAGCTGTTTTCCCGGTTAGAGACATTGTTCTGGAAACAGGCTGGGTTGCCATGGCGACAGCTCCCCAGGGCCGGGCCCCGCCCACTCCCAGGCAGCCAGCCTGTCGGCCTGTACTGCCTGCAGTGGCTGGGTCACTTCGTGTTCCCCGGCTCCTCCCACCCAGCACAGCACCAGAAGGAAAGAAAGCTCCGCAAATTTCAATTCCCCAGATGGCCCATGAGTCAGAAAACACCACCCCGGGCTTGGCAGGCCTGATCTGTTCTCGAAACAAAAGTTACTAGACTGAAAGCTCGTTGAAGGCAAGAACCATCTTTTCCTCAGCGTCCCGTCAGTCATCACGACCGTGTCCTCTGACCTTCTAGAATAGACTGTCACACAGTAGGTGCTTTCGAAGGGTTGACAAGCATTTGGCAACATGATGTCAGGTTAAAACGGACTTCGGAGCCAGTGTCCTTCTCCGCGAGGTTAGAGATCCGTGACGCCACGTAAGCCCCTCGAACTTAGTGTTCTCATCTTTAAAATGGGAACCGCAGTGCCCTTCTCGAGGATGTACAGAGGCTAGGCAAATGTAAGATATGAAATGCACGGTTCTGGGTGGGGCTTATAATTCTTTCTCGTGCTAATCTTAAGTTAACATATTACATGTTCACATAGAAACAGCGATCCTTTCCCAAACAACAACCACACTTCAAGCAGGCTCCGGACCAGATCATAATCGACAATGGCATTTATGTATAAAAGTACTTGCTCAATCATTTGTGTAATAAGCATCAATAGAACATGCCTGCCAATAACAAGTTCCCCGTACTTCAGTGGCACACATAAATAATGCAAAGTGGGCTGAGTTCCAGCAGTCCCTCCACGTGTCCAAGATGAAAGAATGAAATGGCATTTCAACGTTTCAGCCCGGAGGGCTCCCCTTCTTCTCCGTCCTCAATCAACATCTCAGGGTATTTCTGATCCCCACAGACCCAACACAGGAGCTCCAGGGCGCCCCTCCCCCCTCCCAGAAGCAGACTGGCGTCTAAGTCCCCAGATACTCACTTGCTGGCTCTGGAAGATTCTAACCATTTGGGGACACTCAAGGAGAGGGAATCCAGTCCCCCTCCTTCTCCTTCCCTAGTGAGGCTGACTTGGACTTTTATCTGGGTTCTGAAACTCTTGAAAGCCCTTGGAGATTCCTGGGTGGGTGGGTGGGGAGTAGCTGCCTGGGAAGCCTCTGAACCGAACTTGGCCTCAGGATGTGCACACCCTATCTATGCAGCTGTGGACCACAACCCCACTAGACGGCCGATTGTTCCTGGAGCCACTCTGGGTGGGGCTGACGGACAGCCGGCCGGGCAAGGAGAGACAGGCGAGGAGGCCTTAATTACCATTCCAGTGTTGCCTGAGGTTGCTGTCGCTCAGTTCTCGAGGTGTGTACAGCCTGTATGCACTTTGGGACGAATCAGGAGAGCGTGTTGGCCGAACTGGGCCTAGGCATGGCTGCTGAGTGCCCGGCGCAGAGGATACTGGGCGCTCCATGGGCATGGGTGCTGGGTAGCTCGTGCTTGTAAAGACATGCAATCAAAGGTGTAGGGAGATGGTGTGAACTGCAGGGTGTGAAGTACTCTCGGTGCTTCAGACCCTCCTACAGGCTCCCCGCCCCCACTCCCCGGTGCAGGCAGCAAACTAACTAGGCCAGGAGATGCTCCCCTCCCCCGCCCAGGCCTGGGCCAACTCTCTGAAAACTGATACCCTGAGGCCCTTTTTCCCTCACCAGCTACAGTCAGGGGCGAGAGGGAAAAGGTGGGCCGGATCTGCAGGCAGAGACCCGGCTCTGCGCGTGCCCTGCCGCGGCAGGCCACTGATCCGGGCCCGCGCCTGGTATTGCATCTGACTCTGCCACTCTCGGAACCGGCTTTAGGGGCCGGCCAGCCCCCGCCCGGTCCGGGTCCGCCTGCCAAGTCCATGCTGCGTTTTCCATCTCACCCCGGTGAAGGCTCAGCCTGTGGCTGTTGTTCTCCATCCAGCTCAGAAACTGGCTCAAACCGCCCTGAACTGGATTTGGTGCCAGTTGAGACACAGTTTCTGCCTCTTTGTTAGGGCGGAACCGGCCTCAGTCTGTGCCTTTTCCTCCCTCCCTGGAAGCCAGAGCCTTACAGCCGACTCCCCCGTCCCCACCCACCCCTTTGCCTTCCCCTTTTCTTAAAAAACTATCATAAAGAAGATTAAATTCTTTTTTTAGTTGATTCAGGTGGTATGCCTCTGGCTTTAGGATATTGGTTATTTCTGAGATCTTATCTAACCAGTTAACATGGTGTCCTTCAAAGGACGCCCTGACACACCCAGACAACCACGGTCCTCGTCACTGACTTCAGGTTTCGGGTAGAGTGCATCGCTCGTGTCCCTTTTTGTGAAATACAAAGTAAAACAATTTGTTAACTTTATCAACATACGGAGCCTGTGAACAGCCAGCCGAGGCCACGAGAACGGAAGGACCCCGAAGGGTTGGGTTTCCAGTCGTGATTTTACCCCCGATCAGATGGTGTGAACTGTAGGGCGAGGGAGCCTGGCTGCAGTGTGGAGGGGTGGGCACCATCCCTCCCGGGACGCCGTGGGGGCAAAGTGGGGGAGCCACAGGACCGGGGACAGCAGGGCCGTGATTTCCACACATTCTGAATCTATCAGATGGAAGCCTTTCTTAGTCTGGGGACGGACGAGACAGGAGCGTCGCGGGGCATTGAGGTGAAACTCCCCCAGGGTGTCCACTTGAAAATGCCCAGTCGTGTGGTGTGCAGTTACCTCCATAAAAAGGTGGCCTCGATCTCTCTCATTCTCTCGTCTGTGATAAGAATTTCTCATTTTGAGATTTTTTGAGAACTCAGGAAGAGACACGGGAACAAGCGACCATGATCTGGGTGTGGCTCCATGTGCTGCTTGACGGCTCCCTCTTCGCCCTCTGCTGGCCACTTCAGGTAACGTGGGAAGACGTGGGAAGGCCTGCGAGCAGCCTGGGTTAGAAATTCTGTGCAGGCCGGCATACCCAGCCGCCTAGCTGAAGACCCTTTATTCTGCTTGTTTTATGTGCACTCTTTTTTACTTCCACGCATGGCATTTTAAAGGGGACCACCAGTTTTGCTTCTGTAATATCTCATGGGATTAACTATAAATAAATTATTTAAAATTCAGCCCTAAGTCTCAAGGCAAAGACTGGACCACAGCCTTTTTCTCCTCATCTAAAAAACGAGATTTGAAGGTGGTGAGGGCAACCCAGCACTCAGGAGGCGGTCACGTTGATGGTTGGGTTGGTTCAAGGTCATCCCCTTTATGTAACAAGTTTGAGGTCAGCCTGAGATACACAAAACCCTGTGTTTTAAAAAGCAGGCCCCAGAGTTGTTCATTTAAATAATTTCAGTAGAGCATAAAGTGCCAGGAAAAGGCCAATTACAGCAGGAGATCTAGAGGACCTGTTTATTTGCAAGAAAGGGAAGACCCCCTACCTCCCTCCCTCCTCTTTTCTGGGTCAGAAAGATTCTGATGTAGGTAGGTTTGGACTCCGTAATCTTGAAAATGGGTGTGAAAGAGAAGTGAATCCACCCGCTGGATTTGGGGTGGGGGGTGTTTCCGGAATCCTAAGTAATTATTGTAGGAAGACATAAAACATTTATATAGAATTTTCCAGAATGTGGAACACTAAGTAGGATTCTAGAGAGGCAGACATGAAGATAACAGCTCTGGCCTTCTGATGGGCAAATTAGCTCTTCAGGACCCTCACACTATGTGTTTTATGTGGAAATCTGAGGGCCCCAGCTCTTACACTCTGGGGTCAAGCCTCTCCTCCCAGGGAGGCCTCGCCGAATGTTTGGTCTCTCCTCTTTCTACCCCGTTATGGTGACCCACACGGTGTGTTTGTTAACCTGTCACTGCCTCCTCCTTCAGGTCCCTAAACCCCCTAAAGCCATGTCTGGCTGATCAACAGTGTATAACCGGCTGTGGCACAGTACCGGCTTAAAAGCAAGGAATAAATAGGTGTTGGAGGGGCGGATTAAATTGAATCCCGTTCCCTTGGCCCCGGCCCATTACTTCCCGGAGTCCTCTTTTCCTGCCCTCTTGGAACACTCGGCCTTGCTTGCTTTTTCTCTTGTGGCCTCTCAGCAGCTGCTGCTTTCAGGAGGAGGTCTTTCATGTGGTGAGCTACTGAGTGAACCTCTCACATTTTAGCCCCTAAAACATCGTGAAGTAGCCTGTAACCCCGGCAGTCTGTGTTTTCTCCTCAGTGGTACTTGGTCCATTCTGGGGAGGGATTGGATTCCAGTCTTGATGCCTGAGCATGGAGCTGTTCACGTGGCACTTCCGCCCTACCTCTAACAATGCGGCCTTTGTTCCAGCCGAGAAAGGCTTTCCCAGTCTCTCCTCTCAGCAGGGCTCCCCCTGCCGGCCACAGGCAGGCTTGTCTGGGCTCAGATCTGACCGCCCTAGAATTAATTTCCCTGATCCTGTCTATCAGATGTCGCTTGGTCTCTGGAGGTCAGCTGAACTCAGGAGTGAGTCACTGAGAACATACTTCCTCCTCCTCCTCCTCCCTCCTCCTCCTCCTCCTCCTCCTCCTCCTCCTCCTCCTCCTCCTCCTCCTCCTCCTCCTCCTCAGTTTCTCCTTCTCCCTTTTCTGAGGCGTGCTCTTTAGCCCAGACTGACCTTCTGCCTCCACCTTCTGAGTTCTAGGGTTACATTCATGTGCCGCCGCCATGCCCAGTTTATTTGGTGCCAAGGATTGACCTCAGGGCTTTGTGGGTGCTACCTAAGCACCCTACCAACTGAATTACATCGCCACCTGGCATTGGCAGATTCATTGTATAGTTCCAAAAGCTCTTGAGAAGACTTTGAAGATGTGATGTGCTCCATTCTGTATTCTCTGAGCTGTTGTTGGAATTTAAAACATTTTAAGTGTGTGTGTGTGTGTGTGTGTGTGTGTGTGTGTGTGTGTGTGTGTGTGTTTAGGTGCAAACAGATACCATAGCATCCTTTTTCATTCTCAGTCTTATCTCTTTAAACCAGGAGCTCTTGTTATTTCAGCTAGGCTATGAAGCCTGCAAGTCCCAGCCATCCTCCTGCCTCCACCCCTTTCAATGCTGGGTCTACAGATTTGGACATATTCTCTGCTAGCTTGTTACGGGAGTGCTGGAATTTGAGCTGTGGTCCTCATGTTTTTGAAAGTACACTTATCAGCTGAGATTTCTCTCCAGGACTGGTTGGTAATATTCTGACCCGCTCCTTGGTGCCGCCCTGCGTCCTGATCTAAAAGCCTCATTTTAAGGAAAAAACCCTCCCCTTCCCCTCTCTCTTCTGCCTTTCCTCCCACGAATTGTGAGCCCTTGACCCCCCCCTCTCTCTTCCCCTTTCTTTCTCTCTCTTCCCTATCTTTTTCTTTGTCTCTCTATTATAATAAACCATTTCCGAGTGGATGCAGTGTCTGGGTTGTGAACGACTGTCCGCCACCTCCCTGTCGCCATGCCCGAATGGTGTGGGTCACCTGCCAGCCCACCGCCTCATCTGCCCAGCATGCCAGCATGTTTCCCAGCATACTCGGGATACCCTGGGGGGGCGGTGCGGGGTTGGGGGTGCGGGGTGGAGGGGGTCCCGTGCAAATTCATAACACTGGTTGTTTGTCTTTTGATTCAGTGTGTTGCTATGCAACCATGGCTAGCCTGGTACTAGCCTGGTCATTTCATAAACCATGTTGGTCTCTAACTCGTGAGCCTCCTGAGGATGGGGATTATAGGCATGAGCCAAAAATCCCAGCTCAGCAAATGGTTTTGCTTAACTAATGGTTTTATACCTGTTTGAATTTCCCCAATTGCCTATAAATTTTTGTAACTTTCACTTCATTTTAATAATAAGTAAAATTTTTGAGACATGGTTCACTCTCTAGATTAGGCTGGCCTCCAACTCTTTATGTTGAATTCCAAGCAATCCTCCAGCTTCAGCTTCTGGAATGTTGCTGGCATTACAGGTTGGCAGTTCAACATTATTAGGGGTGGTAAAAAGCTGGAATTGGGAGGAGTCTCGGAGCCTGTTCTGGGGGTGCGGGGGACTGACTTTTTGTTGTTGTTTTGATAGAGAATCTCTTATGTAGCCCTGGCTGTTCTGGAACTCTCTAAGTAGAGCAGACTGGCCTTGAACTCAGTGCAGTTTGCTTGTCTCTGCCTACAGAGTGCCAGACTTAAAGACATGCCCCCACGCCCATCCTTTGTTATGCTTGCTGCTGGATGTTGGCATAGACTGAGAAACTTTCTTCCACCCCATCCTCCCTCAGAGACCTTTGACCTCAGCACAACCAGCTGACCGCCACACACCTAGCCCCGGACCAAAGCCTCCAAAACACAGAGCCAAGTGAAATCTTTCTCCCTCCTTTAGGCAGTTTGTTTGGGGGCATCTGTCACCCTGGCAAAGGCTGCCTCATACTGCTCTGCTCTGCATGCATGTGAAAGCAATGTTGCATGCACAAATGTGTTCAACCTTCACAGCTTCTGTTCAGGCAAAGTACCGACTTTACTACTGGAGATTCAGGAAGGTTAGGCAATTTGCCTGAGGTCACACAGCTGTAGGTGGCAGAACAGTGACAAACCCAGACTGTTTGGGTCTGTTTACCTGGCACATGCTCAGTGTTGTTGGATGGTATTCTTATTTCCTCTCTTGCATGCATGCAAATGAGTCATCACTTCCTCAGGAAACCTTACTATAAGACCATGGACATAGCGCCAGCCCAGTCTCAGCTCCTTCAGATGAGGAGAGGGAAAGCCAATGGATGGGAACCGGGCCTGCTGTCGTGGCCGCTACCTATAGTCCCAGGGATTGGGAGGCAGGGGCAACAGGATCGCTGGGAGTTCCAGGCCAGCCTGTAGGAACCTCACAGTGAAACAAACGAGGTCAAAAACAACAAATCAAAACAAAACAAAAAGAGTCCGAAGGGCTTGTGCTTGGTGGCCCGCAGTTCTGGATGGTCCGCTCCTCCACACTGGTGGGGTGGGGGTCGCTGGAGGGGGGCAGAGACGCTGGAGCGGGGGAGGGACGCACAGCAGAACAACACGGACTCAATCCTACTTGCTCCTCTCTGTACTTTTCTGACCATTTTGAAAAAGAATGGAAAAGACAGTTTCCTTTGTGGTTCTCATCCCTTACACGTCCCTCCCCCCCCCTACCGCCCCCCACCCCCGCCTTGTTTTTGACAATTCACATTGAACTGGACGGAGCTACTTCTTCCTCTCTGCACTGTGAACAAAGAGCCTGAGAGGTTTGTCCATCAAAGAGACAAGAGGCCACCTCACCTTCACCTTCCTCGTTGCTGTGGAGGTGACTGTGTGTTTTCTTTTTCTGCTGCAACGGTTGCTTTTGTGACCATTTCATGTAGCCCAGGCTGGCCTAAAACATCCTTGGTAGTCAAGAAAAACCTTGAGTCTGATCCTTCTCGCACCTTCCAAAGTGATGGGATTATAGCCTCACGCCATGCCTGCATTATTGGCTTCTATTGTTTGTTTAAATGGAGCTGGGGATCTAACCTGGGATTTCCTGTGGCCCAGGCAAGTGCTCCAGGCAAGTGCTCCCCCGCCCCCACCTTGCTTCCCTCACTTCCTGTTTCATCTGGCCTAACCTGTTTGCTTCTTGGACTGTTCGAATAGTACTACTATCTTGAGTGTAAATCTAGCAAAAACTCAACTTTGTCCGAGAAGGAGTATGAGCTAAGACTACTAGCAGATACTGAGTCTTGCCTCCTAACAAATACAGAAAAGCCCAAATTCCTGTCTTTTTTATACAATTATCTAAATATATCCCTCTGTATAATTAAGTAATTTTTAATTTAACAATTATTATTATATTTCCTGATACAATCTTTTTTTTTTTTTTTTTTTTTTTTGGTTTTTCGAGACAGGGTTTCTCTGTGTAGCTTTGCGCCTTTCCTGGATCTTGCTCCGTAGACCAGGCTGGCCTCGAACTCACAAAGATCCGCCTGCCTCTGCCTCCCAAGTGCTGGGATTAAAGGCGTGCGCCACCACCGCCCGGCTTCCTGATACAATCTTATGGATACCAGACAAGTCTTGAACTCAGCTTGCTTTGCAGCCAGAGATGACCTGGGGCTTGTAATTCTCCTGCCTCTGTCTCCTGAATGCACACGGGTGTATAAACTGATCACACGACCACTCCATGGTCTGATTAATGGGAAGGTTTTGATGTAGTATGAAAGGGAGAACAGCCAGGCGCATCTGAAAGAGTCCAGAGCAGAGGGAAAAATAAGTGGATTAAACATGGCCGACAGACTGGACATGGCCAGGGCTGTCTGTGAGAGAGGAGAACAGCAGGAGAGAGAACAGTGGGACCCTAGTGAGAGGCGCAGAAGTAGAGCAGAGCATGGGAGAGCGAGAGCAGAGCATGGGAGAGCGAGAGCAGAGTATGAGAGAGCGAGCAGAGCATGGGAGAGCGAGAGCAGAGCATGAGAGAGTGAGAAGAGCATGAGAGAGTGAGCAGAGTGTGGGAGAGCAAGCAGAGCAAAGATAGCAGGGTTACAGAGAGAAGGAGCCGATTGATCGGGGAGGTGAGCTTGTGTGCTGGAGGGGATGTAGGGCGGGGAAGGAGGGGAGGAGGGCTTGGATGCTGGCATGGACTTGGAAATGTGTAACAAGTAGTTATGCAGCCAGCATGTGCTTTGATTTGCTGGTAGGTGTCACAGGTAGACACTTTTAATCCCAGCGCTTGGGAAGAGGAAGCAGGAAGCTCAGGAGTTCAAGGCCACCCTGAGCTATACAAGATTGATCCAATTTAAAAAGAACATTTCAGCTGGGGTGTGGGGCATGTGGGTGTTACATGCCTTTGTGTTTTGTTTTTCGATACAGGGTTTCTCTGTGTGGCTTTGGAGCCTGTCCTGGAATTCGCTCTGTAGTCTAACTCACAGAGACCCACCAGCCTTTGCCTCCTGAGGGCTAGGATTAAAGGTGTGTGCCACCATGCCCAGCCTTTGTGGTTAACTAGTGGCTAGCTCTGCACTCTGATCTCCAGGCAAGCTTTATTTGTTAGATCGAAAACAAAATATCACCATATCTCTTCCTCCTCCTCTTCTTCCATTTTTTTGAGACGAGGTCTCTCCTAGAATTTAGAGAGATCAATCTTCGTCGGCCTCCCACGTGTTGGGATTAAAGACATGCAGGGTCATGTCGTGCTCAGCTTATTTTCTTTCTGAGACAGTGTCTTGCTGTGTAGTCCCGAAAGTCATGGTAATCACCTGGTTCACCCACCTAAGTGCTGAGATTTCAGGCATGTCCCCCCCCCCTTTTTTAAATTTTAGTTAACGCATCCTGGACATAATTTTCTGATGTTTATTGGGTTTTACACCAGAGGATTTATCAGGTTGGCTTACACAGTATGGATTAGGTCCCACTAGAGATGTCTGCACACTGCAGAGGCTGAGAACTCCTGGTGCCTGGTCCAAGAGGCTGGAGGCCTCAGCAGTCCCAGTTTGGCATTGATGGCTTAGAGGGTTCAGCTGTTGTGGGATGTTCCTTTACACTGTGTGAAGATGGGTTGTGGTGATGTATTGTGTCCCCCAAATGTTGTATACCCTAATAAAGTTTATCTGAGGATCAGAGGGAAAAGCCAGCCACTACAGTAAACATAGAGGTCAGGCAATGGTAGCACACGCCTTTAATCCTATCACTCAGAAGGCAGAGATCTGTCTGGATCTCTGTGAGTTCAAGGCCACACTGGGAACAGAGCCAGGCGTGGTGGTCCATTCCTTTAATCCCAGCACTAACCATGAAGGTCTGGAGGTCCGTACAGACAGACAGGAAGTGACAGAACTGGGCAGGAAGAGGAAGTGATATAGCTGGGCTGAGAGAGGAAATGAGATGGCAGAATAGAAAGGCATATAGGCGTGGATATACAGGAAGTAGTTCTCTTTAGAGACTGAGTTGACCGTGAGGTGAGGTTGGCTGTGGCTAGTCCTATTTCTCTGATCTCTCAGTTTTTCACTTCAATATCTGGCTCCAGGTTTTTATTAATAAGACTGTTTAGCAATTTGTCTTACAATGGGTCACTGTGATTGGTTTAATAAAGAGCTTAATGGTCAATAGCTAGGCAGGAAGAGGTTAGGTCGGACTTCTGGGGACAGAGAGTTCTGGGAAGAAGAAAGGAGGAGTCACTAGCCAGATGGAGAGGAAGCAGGATGTGGAGTCAGAGTAAAAGTAACTGAGCCACATAAAAGAGCATAGATTAAAAGATATGGGTTAGTTTAAGTTATAAGAACTAGTTAGGAACAAGCCTAAGGAAGGTCTAGCTTTCATAATTAATAATCAGTCTCCAAGTTGTTTTTTGTGAGCTGGTACCTCAAAGAGAAATCTGTCTACATTCAGCTGCTGGTCTTTGGTCCACATTGGCAGCTGGAAGAAGCAGGACTCTGATGTCAGCAAAGGAATTTAGCAGCGACAAGATAGATAACTCTCACCACTAAGAGCCAGGGCAGGCACCCAGCACTGTTCTTTTAGCTCTCCTAAAATTGGGACTGCCCCTGAAAGGTACTGCCCACATGGGCTTCCCCCTTCAAATGACATCACAGAGCTACCCAAGAAGTATCTTAGCTAATTCCAGATCCTATCAAGTAGACAATCAATCAAGATTAACTACCATATCGCCTTTATAAGAAGGATTTCCTTTTCTCTCATTATCACCTTTTCTCTCATCATCTCACGAAGAATTTTGGCTTGGCTCTGAAAAAGTATAATGACTAAAGTGCATCGTGATCTTTTGCTTTGTTTAGTTTGGCTTGCAGGAACCCAGAGAGAACCCAAACATGTCTGGAAGTGCCTAAGCACGGCATAGCTTTCCCATCTGGACACAGGGCCGTTTTGAAAGGTATGTTGTGTTAGGCTGTAAACACAGAACATCGGCTTCAAGGGAAATGCAAGCTTTTCTTATCCCAGAGGACAAAATCAGTTTTTTCTTTTTCAATGTGTGTAACCCCATCACAGCTGCAGAGACAGGTAGATTATGGGGGCCTTACTGGCCAGCCAGTCTATAAGTTTAGTGAGAGACCCTGTCTCAAAGAAATAGGGTGATGAATGGCATAGACAGATACCTGATGATGGTGTCTGGCCCTCGACATGTACACAAATACATATGCAATGGTAGTGTGAATGATATTTATGTGGATATATATCTATATCTATCATATATATATATATATATATATATATATATATATATATGAGAGAGAGAGAGAGAGAGAGAGAGAGAGAGAGAGAAAGAAAGAAAGAAGGAGAGTTATTTTGAGGCAGGGTCTTACTATGAAGCTTTGACTTCTTGAATGGAAACTTAGAGGAAGGAATTCTAGAGTGTGTTTAGGAATGGGAAGTGAAAAAGAAGCCGTAGTCTGTATGAAATAAGGAGAGGAGTGGGGAGGAATGGAAAATCCAAGGAAATGGCGGCAGCAGTGATTTAAATGGAATGGTCCGTGTGGCAGCTGTGGTGGCAGCTGAGGACAGTGAAGACATTTCTAAAGAGAGTCCTGGCATCATCAGTGAGTCATCTCCAGTGGAGGCTGCACATGGCAGTGAGTTGCCCTGGCTTTTTGATCTGTCGGCCTGCCAAGGCCAAGTGTCTTAGTTGTATTTCTGCTGCTGTGACAAATGGCCAAGACAAAAGGAAGAAAGGGTTTATTTGGCTCACAGTTCCACCATTGTGGGGACATCAAGTTGGCAGGAACTTGAAGCAGCTGATTACCTTCACAGTGAAGAGCAAGAGCAATGAATTAATGCATGAATGCTAGTGCTCACGGTCCTCCTGCCTCTGCCTCCCAAGTGCTGGGTTTGTAGGAATGCACCAACCTACCCAGCTTCCACCTTATTTGCTGAGACAAGTCCTCTCATTGATTTGTTGGGGCAGGATGACCAATGAGATCCAGGTAGCAACCGTTCCCACCCCTGCCAAGCACTGGGGTTACAGATGCATGCCCCTGCACTGGGGTTACAGATGCACGCCCCTGCCCTGGGGTTACAGATGCATGCCCCTGCCTGATAAGATAAAAAGGGAGATTATGGAATCTACTTTTAAAAAGGAACTACTTGTTTTAAATAAGGTAAGTAATGAAAATTTTTAGGTCTGAGTTTATCAGATGTTACTGGACTGGACAGTGTTAATATATATAATGGAGTTTTTTGTCTGGATCTGTCAAATGTTAATGGACTAGACATTGTTAATGTAATCTTGACTGTATATTGCATATACTTATTGAAGATAGTTTTTCTTGTATTAGTTATAAGCTTTTTTAATTTTAGACAAAAAGAGAGGAAATGTGGTGGTATTGTGTTCCCCAAAATATTGTGTACTCTAATAAATTTATCTGGGGTCAGAGAACAGACAGCCACTAGATACAAAGGCTAGAAAATGGTGGCACTCACACCTTTAATCCTAGCATTCCAGAGATAGAAATCCCTCTGGATCTCTGTGAGTTCAAGGCCACATTGGAAATAGCCAAGCATGGTGACACACGCCTTTAATCCCAGAAAGCCAGCCTTTAATCCCAGGGAGTGGTGGTAGAAAGCAGAAAGATATATAAGGCGTGAGGACCAGAAACTAGAAGCATTTGGCTGGTTCAGCATTTGGCTGGTTAAGCATTCAGGCTTTTAAGCAGCAGTTCAGCTGAGAGCCATTGGGATGAGGACACAGAAGCTTCCAGTCTGAGGAAACAGGACCAGCTGAGGAACTGGCAAGGTGAGATAGCTGTGGCTTGTTCTGTCTCTCTGATCTACCAGCATGGATCCCAATAACTGGCCTCGGGTTTGATTTTATTAATAAGAACTTTTAAGAATCCTGCTACACCTGCCCACCTTCTTACTTTGGTGCTGAGCATCTGAACTCAGGTTCTTAGGCTCACAGCACTCTCCGACCATGCCATCTCCGTAGCACTTATTTTTCTTTTTTAACACTCCAAAAGGTGGGTGCTCATGCTTTTGCAGCCCCACCCCATCACACATTGGAGTGGTGGCCAGGCCTGTCAGTGCTCCGCCTTCTTTCCCAGCCTGAGTCGAGTATGAGTTTAGGTTTGTAACAAAGACAACCAGCAGTTCCTGTGTAGCCATCTCCAGGCTTGGAGTGGGGACAGGGATGTCAGCTGGCACCTCTTCTGGTTCATATCCACCCTCTGTCCAGTGGCCTGGCCTGTTGTTATCAAGCAGCAGTGTTAGATGGTCATGGCCCCAGGGATATTGTTCATGAAGATCTCATGATTGTGTGGATTAAATTTGTGAAAACAGAACAAGACTCACACCATACTGCACATGTCTTTTGTTTGTGCATGCACATGTAAATATATATGCCGGTCATCTGTCTCACACTGGCTCTATTTCTTTTCTTTCTTTCTTTTTTTGGTTTTTCGAGACAGGTTTTCTCTGTGTAGCTTTGAGCCTTTCCTGGAACTGGCTTTGTAGACAAGGCTGGCCTCAAATTCACAGAGATCTGCAACTAAATATTTGAAATCAACACATATTACAGATAGTGTGAATGCTTGGAATAAAAAGGAAACCAGGGCTGGTGAGATGGTTCAGTAAGTAAAGATGCTTGCTGCCAAGGCTGAAGACCTGGGTTAGGTCCCTGGAACCCACATGGGGGAAGGAGAGAACTGACTTCTGCAAGTTGTCCATGGTGTGTGTGTGTGTGTGTGTGTGTGTGTGTGTGTGTGTGTGTGTGTGAGAGAGAGAGAGAGAGAGAGAGAGAGAGAGAGAGAGAGAGAGAGAGAGAGAAATTGTAAAACAGTAATAGCAAAAATAATGAAACAAAATGGCAAGACACTAACCAACATCGGCAGCAAGGAACACATTGCTGTTAGGGGAGGGTCAGGGCAGGCCTTTCCCCACGTGAGCTTTTAACTGAAATCTGAAGGTTAGGTAGTCGTGAAGGGCATGGCTCATCAGAAAACAGGGAGAGCTTGCTCCCAGAGTGAGGTAGGGAAGGGGCCTGGGTGGCTGTTATCAGCTAAGACAGAGAAAGGCCTGGACTAAGGCTGGAGAAGAGAGTTTCATGGTTGGTCAAGTCTTCTGTGCTTCTCCCAGATGTAAATGACAACACCCTGTACATAATTAAGATGCTTTGAGGGATGGCGGAAAACACTGGTGTGGGATGATCCTTCTGTATGCTAGAATATCTATTACTCCAGTTGGTTGATAGTAAAGCTGTTTGACCAATAGCCAGGCAGGATAAGGTCAGGCAGAACAATCAAACAGAGGACTTGGATGAAGAGGGGTGACGTTGCAGAGACTTGAGCCAGCCGCCCAGGAAGCAAGATGCCAGAGGACTGGTAAAGCCACAGCCACCTGTGTAATCTAATACATAGATTAATAGAAATGGGTTAATTTAAATGCAAGAGCTAGTTAGCCTAAACAATGAGCCAACATTTGTAATTAATATAAGCCTCTGTGTGGTAATTTGGGAAGCGGCTGCTGGGTATTTGTGAAGAGATGGGTGGGCAGAAGAGAAGGCTCAGTTTACAAAACAATTGCAGCTTGAGGGGAAGCAGATTTTTTAAATTTTTTTTAAACACGGTCTTATTGTTTAGCTTGGGTGACCTGTAACTCACTATGTAGACAAAGCTAGCCTCAAACTCAGAGATTTGTGTGCATTTGTCTCTCAAGTGCTGGTATTAAGGGTGTGCACTCCCCTGCACCCAAGAAAATAGATTTTATTAGTTCACATAGACTTAAGGAAGTACAAGGATGAAGGTGACTATACATGTATTTATAAAGAAGTGTGTGTGTGTGTGTGTGTGTGTGTGTGTGTGTGTGTGTGTACATGTGCACAGGCATGTATGTGTGTTTTCAGGGAAGAAGAAGAGTACATACAAGACAACAAATAGACTTTATTCAGGTCTCATATGTCTGGAAGGAGACAGTGTGGGGTTTGGAGGGCAAGTCCCTATGCTTCCAAATAGGTCTCCATTTGGAATTCCTGAGACAGCAAGGACAACATGGAGCTGTGGCCTCCTTAACTTGATAGGTCCTCCAAGAGCCACAAAAAACTGCCAAGTTTATGTTCTGGCTCTTCCTTCCAGCTTCTGGGTAGACTTCTTTTACTAGTCAGTTGTAGCTGGAGAGCTTCTCTCCGGGTTCCGCCAAGCCCCCACAGTCCCACAGCCCACTAACACCAGACGCTTATATTATTTAAACTGTTTGGCCTAATGGCTCAGGCTTCTAGCCAGCTGTTCTTATATCTTTTTTTTGGGGGGGGGGGCGGGTGTTCAAGACAGGGTTTCTCTGTAGTTTTGGAGCCTGTCCTGGACTACCTCTGTAGATCAGGCTGGCCTCGAACTCACAGAGATCCACCTGCCTCTGCCTCCCGAGTGCTGGGATTACAGGCGTGCGCCACCACTGCCCAGCCCTTATATCTTAAATTAACCCATTTCTATTAATCTATAAGTTGCCATGTGGCTTGTGGCTTACCAGTATCTTAACATCTTCTCATGGTGGCGGCTGGCAGCGTCTCTCTGCCTCAGCTTTCCACGTCCCGGACCTCTCCTCTCTCTTTGTCCCACCTATATTTCCTGTCTGGCTACTGGCCAATCAGTGTTTTATTTATCAATCAATCATCCATAGCAGTCAGTTCTTTTTTTTTTTTTTTGTTCTTTGAGACAGGGTTTCTCTGTGTAGCTTTGCACCTTTCCTGGAACTCACTTGGTAGCCCAGGTTGGCCTCGAACTCACAGAGATCCTCCTGCCCCTGCCTCCCAAGTGCTGGGATTAAAGGCGTGCGCCACCACCGCCCAGCTCAGACCAGATTTCTTGATGCAGTAGCAAAACTTTTCCCAGGAGCCTGTATCTGTAAGACAGCTTGAATGGATTTACATCATAGCAAAAGGGTTAAAAATTCTCTTAAGGACTCTTAAGAATGCTTTGTGGTCAATGTTCTATCAGTTTGTCAAAGCTGCATTTATCACTATTAAAATTTTGAACCTCTGGAGTTAGATATAACTCCAGTCTATCCTGTACCATGAAGTTTGTGAATGAGGCATACCTGTCTGTAATTTTAATGGGAAATGTATTAATGACCTATCTTTGGATTGGGGCTGTTAAACTGATACTCTAGTCATCAAACAGCATCAGATCTGAGAAGGATAAATTTAAGAAGTGAGACAGCTTTCCAGCTACCTAGGCAGCAACCCCAAGTCTCTCCATGGTCGTTACAGGGACAGAAACCCCAAAGGCAGTATTTGTTCAGCTGATAGGCCCAGAAGATCTGACAGATTTTTTTTTTTTTTTTTTTTTTTTTTTTTTGTGAAGTAGAAATTTGGGGAGGTCATCCTACCTGTCTTGGCAGAGAGGATGACCGATCCTTTTTGTTCCTCTTACAGTCTGGACAGGATCTCAGCTTTTTGCTGCGTGGCCATCCTTGCCATAAACTTCTGAGTGGAGGTTTTGAGGCCATCTATCTTCTTGGAGGGGATACAGGATGCTGCCAGGAGCTGACATGTCTCTTTATCATAAAAAGCTTTTATATTAAATGCCATATCCTCAGATCTCTACAGGTGTTTGAGGACTGGGGGAACAAAATCTGTTAGATGTATTTATAACTTTGGGAGCATATATATGACTTAAATCTGAATATACAGGTTTCCCAGTTAGTTACAGCTTCATTAAGTTAGCAAGGACGGGGGTGGGCAGGGGGAGCTGATCTTTGAGTACAGCCAGATTATAATCCTGAATGACTTATATAGAAATCATTATTTCTTAAGCTGTCTCCTGAGAAGGCAAAGAAGAATGTCAGGGAAAGATCCCAATCTTAATATAACACCACCACCTGCATGTGGTTCCTCTGATGCCCCAGAAGGGAGTGCATACCTCTCTGGGCCCCACCCACACAAACGGCTGTGGAGGAATGAATGGCAGGCTGCAACTGGACTTCCCTCTGCCCAGATGTCTGGAGGACTTTTCCTCGGCCCATCCAACAGTGGTGAAACAATGCATGGTGGGAGGCAATTCCCTGACCTCCCTCCATACCAATGGCCTCAGCACCCAGGGCGCCCTGTCCACACTGCCCTTTGTAAAGATGACGGTGAGTTCATGTGACCTGCCTGTTTTGACCTTAGCCAAGATGGTGGCTTGAACACATGGTTATGTAAGAGGGCACCACCTGATCACGTGATCACCTCTATCAAATATGGTGCCTGGCCACGTGTTCATGTTTTTTTTTTTTAAACAAACTGAACAGATAAGGAACAGGTAAAGTGAAGCTTGGCTCTGAGCAGTGGCGGAGCAGCCGGTGGAGCAGGGTGAAACAGGAGGTTCTGGCCACAGAGTTAAGCGACAGAGGGAAAAGATTTAAGAGGTAGAATTACAGACAAGGAAAGGAATTACAGGCAAGGACAGGCAGAGAGAGCTTTTCCTGGCGGGCAATTTCACACGTCACGGAAAGGAACCTGGTGACCTGGTTAGGGTGAAGACATAATCACTTAGCGGAGGCTGGAGGAGCATGGGGGCGTGGGGGATGGGAAGGGAGCTGGGAGGTGCATCTTTCCACAATGAGGTACAAGGGCAGAAAATAGCCAGTGGGCCGTCATCACAGAAGCTATGGGCCGTGGAACTGGGGGGGCAACAGGCCGCCTCCATATGCCATCACACAGGGGCAGGGGCTGAAAGGCTATGAGCCCGAAAGGTGTGGTACCAGCAAGTGAAACGAGATTGACCTCCAGTGTCCCAGAGAGCCAGTGAGGTCTAATGGCGCAAGATAGCCAATGGAATGTCACCACAAAGGCCATGGGCCATGGAGGGCACGGGCCGCCCCCATGTGCTTCTGCATAGGAATGGAGGCCGACGGGCTATGAGCCTGAAAGACACATGGTGCTGGCACCACGCTCCAGAGAGATGAGCAAATCCTCAGCTGTGGAAAAATGGCCAAAGGGAGGCTTACCGAGGTGGGGAGCTTACCCATTGTGTTGCTGTTGGATGAGTGAGTGTTGAAGGTTCCAGGGCTCCTAGCGTGTCTCAGTCTGATGGCAGGCAGAAGAAATGCACCAGGAGGACCTGCTGTGGATATTGCTCTATATATAAATAAAACACTGATGGCCAGTGACCAGGCAGGAAGTAGGTTGCCAGGCAGGAAGTAGGTGGGAAAAGGAGAGAGGAGAATTCTGGGAAGCGGAAGGCTGAGGAGAGACACTGCAGCCACCGCCAGGACAAGCAGCATGTGAAGACTCGGGTAAGCCACCAGCCACGTGGCAAGGTATAGATTTATAAAAATGGGTTAATTTAAGATAAAAGAACAGTTAGCAAGAAGCCTGCCACGGCCATACAGTTTATAAGTGATATAAGCGTCTGAGTGATTATTTTATAAGTGGATTGTGGGACTGCGGGGCTTGGGGAACCTGGAGAGAAGCCCTCCAGCAACAAGGACCGATGCTGAGTCACTAGCACAAGTGAAAGGAAACATGTTGGCATGCTGGGCAGATGCAGCAGGGGGCTGGTGGGCGACCCACTCCATGCAGGCATGGCGGTGGGGTGGCAGGTGGACATTCACAACCCAGACGCTCCGTCTTCGAGGAAATGGTTTATTATAATAGGGAGGTGGAGAGAAGATAGGAAAGAGGGAAAGAGAGAGAGAGAGAGAGAGAGAGAGAGAGAGAGAGAGAGAGAGAGAGAGAGCAGTTTTCCTTAAGAAGAGGCTTCTACGTCAAGATGCAGGGCGGTCCCAAGGGGCAGGATTTCAAGGCGTGGATCAGAATATTAATACCCGTGGCTTCTTCAGTGTGGGCTCTGAAAAGTGTAAAGTTCAGAGTAGCAGAAGCCTATTAAACTGTAGCAGACAAACAAGACTGTATGGGGAAGAAGTGATCGCCTGTCCATCCATTTTATCTTATTTTTATGTTTATGTTGAGACAGACTCTTGCTATTCAGCTCTGGATGGCCTGGACCTTACTATGTAGCCCAAGGTGGCCTTGAACTTACTATATAGACAAGGACAAGTTTGAACTTGTGGTGCTCGAGCTGCTGCCTCTTGAGGTCTGGGATTACAGGTGTGTACCACAATGCCAGGTTTGTGTGGTGCATAAGGAGTGATAATGACTGTTATTATATTCTTGGCTGGCATGTTTGAACATGTATTCATGCTTGCATGCTCACATGCACACCCTCCTACACAGTTCAGAGAGCCCTTTCCCATCCTCAGGTAGTTATCACACCCCAGTCCAAGTGTGCTTTTATCCATGTGCATATCTAATTACTGCAAACAGCCCGAGACAGGGTGTCAAAATGATCTGCATTCCTCTGGAGCTTTCACCCTGTCTGACAACCTTTACCTAACCATGAGTGGAATTCTCCTCAAGATACCAAACATACAATGAAAAAGGGAAAAAGAGTATCACAAAAAAATCCCTAATGAGAAGATATATTTATGTGTTTGTAGAATATAAAATATAATGTATTCTGCTGGACAGATAGTGAAAATAGAAGAAAGTTTCTTTCCTGGTTATTTACTCATGGACTTCCAATTTGTGTATTTTGTGTTCTGCCCTGTGTCTTTAAATTTTTATTTGCTTATGTTAAGTATCCATAGAAATGGGTTTCACGGTGACATTCTCCTAACTGTATATAATGTACTTGGATCATGTTCACCTCACTTTATGATCTCTTGTCCCCTCCACTCACACTGATCTGCCTCTTTGTCCCAACTCATTCCTCTGCACTTTCATTTCATTTGTGCATATGGGTGACCCAGTGAGTTTCATTAGAGCTGTGCACAGGACCATGCGTGAGGGGTTATTTACAGGAGCTGGGACAACTTACCAGTGACTACAAAATGTCTCTTCCTCCCTCAGTAATCATTAACTGCCTTGAGATCCTCAGGGATGGATGGGGTCTCTTGAACCCACACTGCCCCCACATAGGTGTGCGTCAGATCAGTCTTACACAAGTCTTGTGCAGGTAACAGCTGCTGTGAGTTTAAGAGTGTAACAGTCATGACACACAAGACTATGTTCCACAACACTCCGCCCCTTCCTCGAGCTCTTACATTCTGCTCCCTCTTCTGAAGCGTTCCACTAGTCTTGGAGGGGTGTGATATAGATGTCCCATTTATGGCCGAGCACTCCACAGTCACCTGTTCTCATGTCTCTCAGTTACCACCAGTCACTGCAGAAGGAAGCTTCTCTTGCCAAAGGTGACAGCAGCACTAATCTACGAGTGTAAGCATAGTCATGTAGAAGACAATTTGATGAGCACATCATGTCCATTTCCCCATCACAGCCTCTAATTGTAAGGAGTCTGTCCTTATTACATCATCAGCTTGCGACTGCATCCCAGCCTAAAAAGCGGACGTGCAATCCAAATGAGTTTGTGGTGGTATTGTTTTCCCCAAAATATTGTGCACCCTAATAAACTTATCTGGGATCAGAGAACAGAACAGCTACTAGATACAGAGGCCAGAAAATGGTGACACTCACACCTTTAATCCTAGCATTCCAGAGGCAGAGATACCTCTGGATCTCTGTGAGTTCAAGGCCACATTGGAAATAGCAAGTCATGGTGACTCACGCCTTTAATCCCAGAAAGTGAGCCTTTAATTCCAGGAAGTGAGGGAAGAAAGCAGAAAGGTATATAAGGTGTGAGGACCAGGAACTAGGCTGGTTAAGGTTTCAGGCTTTGGAGCAGCAGTTCAGCTGAGATCTATTCTGGATGAGGACTCAGAGGCTTCCAGTCTGAGGAAACAGGATCAGCTGAGGATCTGGCCAGGTGAGGTAGCTGTGGCTTGTTCTGTTCTCTGATCTTCCAGCGTTCACCCCAATAACTGGCCCTGGGTTTGATTTTATTAAGAAGAACTTTTAAGATTCGCTGCTACACACGTACTCTCCCTCTGTGCGCGCTCTGTCTCTGTGTCTCTTTAGCTCTCTCTCTCTCCTCCTAATAAGGCTCTAAAAGATAACTGTGGCTTGTGATTCTCCCGCCACTGCAATATCTAGTGCCAGCCACTAGCGCTGTATACCTGTGGTAGCCACGGCCAGCCACTAGCACTGTATACCCATGGTAGCCACGGCCAGCCACTAGTGCTGTATACCCGTGGTAGCCACGGCCAGCAACTAGTGCTGTATACCCGTGGCAGCTACTAGTGCCACTCTAAACCCTTTCAGAGGTGCCCTTCAGTCTGGGGACATCACCATGGTTTGCAACACTGTCCACCGCTCGTGTGATCGCCACTGCTGTCTCCCTCCAGAGACTGGGAACATGTGCGTCCCTTGCACTTGAGCCTCCCCACTGGACCCCCACACCACTCCTGCTGCTCCTGCTGCTTCTGCTGCCGCCATGTTTTTCCGCCACGTTTTTTCGCCACGGTGAGTCCTCTGCCCTTCTTGCAGCTGCACTCTGACCCATATTCTTTTTCTTTGCAACGGACACCCCAGGGGTTGTCCTCGGGCTACACTGGCAAGGACACATTTTCGCTCCTGAAAGGGGTCAATGTGGTTTGGGTCCACTGGGTGGACCACCTACGGCACACGCCTCAACCCTTAGCTCTCCCTTGACCAAGTGGAGGGTTAACCTGAGCTGATTCATAGATCTTTCTTCTCTCCTCGGGGATGCCTGGGATTGGAGTCTGATCCCGGTTTGTTATTTTAATTTTTTATTTTTCTCTCGCCAACAGCCATGGGACAAAGGCAGATACCACTTAAATTTAGTGGAGACCGGTAAATCTGGCCGCATAACAGCTTCACGGGAACTTCTGCAAGCGAACGGGCAAATAAAAGAGTTACTTTATCCCCAGGCTTTCTGTTAAAGCTCTGAACCCTTCTCCCTCCTGTAAGGATTATATCCTTAATTATGTCACTAGCCTGCGACCGTGTCCCAGCCTAAGAGGCGGGCGACCCTCTCTGTGCTCTCTTTTCCATACTCTCTCTTTCCGTCTCCTCCCCCTCCACGTGGTCCTCTCTTTCTCTCCCTCCCTCCCTCCCTCCCTCCCTCCCTCCCTCCCTCCCTCCCTCTCTCTCCCAATAAAGCTTTAGAAAGGTAGCCATAGCTTGTGACTCTTCCAACCAGCACTCTCCTCTGTCGTCATGGCTGCCGCGGGCGTCGGCCAGGTAGCGCCGCCTTGTAACCAACACCTCCCCATTTCTGATGTTTCTTTTCCTCTGCCATGTGCAACCTTTTCTGTCTAACTTCCGATCTCCAGCAGTGGGCGGGCTCTGTACTGTTCTGCTTTTGCTGACTCAAACTGCCGTGAGAGGCACAGACGGGTCTGGGTCTGGAAGTGGCTAAGATCCATGCAAATATGTTTACAGTAGTCAGGATGGCTCTTAAGCCAAAAATCAGCTTATAGCCTCAGGCAAGTCTTCCAAAAGGATCGGTTTATGGTCTGCCTCCTGGCAGATCTTCCAAAAGCTGTCCTTAAGCCAGCAATCATCGGGAAAAAAATTTCAGAACACGGAGTAAAATCCGTCTCCTAGACCTGCCCGACTAAAACTTAAGCATCTGGAGAGCAAGGCTCCTGACCCCACAAGCAAAAGGGTCATCTGTGGCATTTAAGGTGTGCCAGGGAAGAGATCAAAAGCCCAAAAACAAAATTACCAAATGTTGGCACTTGCTGACTCCCAAAAGCTGTTGGGTCCCTGTTTTAATTGAGGAAAAAGGCCACGGGCTAGCAAGTGCCCCGCCAGGCCATCAGTAGCTTTGTTGAAAGTGCCGCCTAGAAAGACAACCGGTCAGCTGACTGCCCCCAGGTGCCAAGACGCATGGGAACATCAAGCTAAGACCTCCAGCAGACCTAGGCTTGGCTACAGACATGACAGGGAACCTAGAATGCAGCAGGGAAGTGATCCATTTGTTTTCCTTCTGGACACCAAAGCCACAGAACTGGAGTCCAGAGATCATCAAGTAAGAAACTGTAACAGCTAAAAGGTATTTACACTCCCAGACCAAAAAGCATCTGGACTCTGCAAAAACAGACTTTAATCTGGGCTCTACAAAAAAGACTTTAATATAAACATCTATTACTGTAAAATGCTTTTAACAATTGGTCACCTGTCTCCTGGATGCCAAACTAGTAAAGGAAACAGGTGCCTTAAAATAATCTGTCTCTGATAAAAGCTTAACATGTTCCAATCCCTCTGTCTCTCCCATTAACACTAACCAATATAAGCAGAGTACTAAATACCACATATGGTCACTAATCTTTTCATGGCTCCTTCTTAACATGTTTCAAAATTCTTCCCAAGCTCCAGAAACCAGCTTAAATTCATCTTGACAGGCCAGATCTACCACAGATAAGTGCCAACTCCCCTAGTCTGGGAACACTCCAAAATAATAATAATAATAATGATGATGATGATGATGATTCTTTTCTCTCTAAGCTTTTTCTGTGTCACCAGCATCTTGTCAGACAAAAGGTACCCATGAGGGATGCACATCTCCAGAGCAATGGACGGCAGACAGCACATCATCCCACAACACCTGTCTACCTCAGAAGATTCCCCCCACCTTCCCTATTCCCCCAAGAGCCAACCAACGTCCACCAGTCAGCTGGAAGCAGTTTTTGAGAAGAACGATGCCCCTATTCCCATCTACCTGATTTTTTTAATAATAAGCAAAAGTCTGGGATGTAAGGATTCTGTCCTTATTACGTCATCAGCTTGCAACTGCATCCCAGCCTAAAAAGTGGACATGCATTCCCACACGTTCTCTCTCTATACTCTCCCTCTGCACGTGCTCTGTCTCTGTCTCTGCGTCTCTTTGGTTCTCTCTCTCTCTCTCTCTCTCTCTCTCTCTCTCTCTCTCTCTCTCTCTCTCTCTCTCCCTCCTAATAAAGCTCTAAAAGGTAACCATGGCTCATGATTCTCCCGCCACCACAGTATCTAGCGCCAGCCACTAGTGCTGTAAACCCGTGGTAGCCGCAGCCAGCCACCAGTGCTGCTCTACACCCTGTCCCTAATCTCCAGAGCTATGGGGCTTTTGATTTTTTTCCTGTGGAGTCAGATCCAATCAGAAGGTGGTTGGTTATACCCACAACAGACTTGCTGCTACTGTGTCTGTGGGTGTGTCTTACCTGGCTGGTTGGTACTGTAGTATACAGGGTCTATCCCCTGAAATCTATACAGCACCTTCCAGAACTGTGGAAGCTAGCCAGCAAGGAAGAGACCTCTTGATCAGTTTTAGATTGATTTCTCTATGCTCTATGATCAAAACAGGTGGTATCTCTAGCAATGGGTCTTATTATCTAGTTATGATTTTGCTCCTGCTTTATATAACCACTTATGAGAGAATTATAATGGAGGAATTTTTTTTAAGAACTCTGAAGATCTAGCTTCCTTTCTGTTGCTGTGGTAAAGCACTCTGACCTACCTAAAGCAGTTTAGGCTGGGGCATGGGTTTATCTCAGCTTAAAGGTTACAGTCCATCCTTGAAGGCATCCAGATCTGGAACTCAAGGAAGAAACTTAAAGAATAAACCATGGAGGATGCTGCTTGCTGGCTTGTTCTCTGGATCTCACACAGGTCCACGCTTAGCTAGCTTTTTTATACATCCCAGGGTCATTTGTCCATAGTATAGTGCCACCCATAGTGGGCTGGGCCCTCCTACCCACCCCCAAACATGCCCACATGCCAATTTGATCTGGCAGTCTCTTAATTAAGACTCCCTTCTCAGGTCAAATTAACAGTTAAAGTTAATTGGGGGGGGGGGTAGAGAGAAAGAGAGAGAGAGAGAGAGAGAATGCTCATGTGCACATGAGTGCAGGTACCAGAGAAGGCCAGAAGTCATCGGTTCCCTGTGTCTGGTCCCAAGAGGTCCCTTTTCTCAAAGTCTAGCATTTAGACAAGAGCCAGCGTTCTCTCGGGGACTTGAGAAAACAGTCCCCACCTGCTAAAATGAAGCATTCTCTGCACCCCTTGCAAAAGGGACCTCTGGCTCTTCCATTCCACATGTCTGTGGTGCCTTTTAGCACATCAAGGTCTATGCTAGCTTCTAGGCTCCTTCAATCCCTACTCACAAGTACCTGTCTGTTGTACACTTCAGAATCCTCCAACTCAGCTCACAAGTCCCCTCCTCCCAGGTACCTGTTCCCTTAAAACCCTGGAAATGCCCCCCACCCCACCCCACCCCACCCCACCCCTTGCCCCCATTACCTCTCTCTGCTTTCCAGAGAGACAGACTTGGTGGTTTGGAAGCAACTTTTTCCTTTTCACTGCCAGAGCAGAGAAGCTATTTTGCTTTCTTTACTGCACACATTTCGTTCACCCCGGAGCTGGAGATACAGGCAGCTGTGAGCCACCTGATGTGGGTGATGAGAACTGCGCTGGGGTCCCCTGGAGGAAAGTGCTTGCTCTCCACCGCTGAGCTTTCCCGAAACTGCCTTCAGTTGTGGGGGGTTGGGAACTGTCTTTGGGGTTGAGTAGTCATTGGCCTTTATTTGCCAAACTTGGGACATATATGGCTCTATAACTTCTGTGTAAACTCTTAAGACTTTTGATGTATTTGATTCTCAGAAAGGTCCTGGTCCAGTAATCAATCTCAGAAATAACGATTAGTTATAATGTTCAGGCCCAGATCCTTCCCCTACACTCTGCTCAGCAGTACTCTGATAGTCCCCTCAGCCCCAGCTTTAAGAGTCTCCATCTTGACTTTGGGCATGTAGACCCTTGAGTCTATGTGCTCAGGTCCTCAAACAGCATTGGGTGCTCACAACTAGAGGTTTACAAGATAGTCTTGCTCTGAGTGGTAGTTTTACCTAAAGGGCTGCAGTCATCAAATCTCTTGACTTATGAGTATCAGAAATGATGCAAACTGGCTTAAAGGGGGGAGGGAGAGAAGGCTGGAGAGATAGTTCAGTAAAGAACTATCTTAGGGTTTCTATTGTGATGAGACGCCATGACCATGGTGTGGATGAATTTCTAAACAGTCTTATTAAATAAGAAACACAGAGCCAAATACAGGGGTGAGAGCCACCGGCTAAGCTCACCACACCGCCATAGCTTCCCAAGAGAGAGAGCTTCTTCCTGTCTAACCTGCACCTTTATTGCCTTGCTGTTCTGCATTATCATTGGCTCTTAGCCCAGCTACCTCACTTCCTTGTCACTGCCTGTCTATACAGACCTCCAGGTCTCTATGGTTGGTACTGTGATTAAAAGTGTGAGTCACCATGCTTGGCTGTTCCCTAGTGTGTCCTTGAACACACAAAGACTCTGCCTGCCATGTGATCAGATTAAGGGCATGTGCTACCACTGTCTGACTTTTGTTTTTGGCTGGCTATGTCCTCTGATAGGCAAACTATTTATTAACATACAAATAAAATATCGCCACATTTCAGCACAAATAAAATATCACTACACCATGGCAAAATCTTATAAAGAAAAACATTTAATTGGAGTGGCTTACTTTCAGTTTCAGAGGTTCAGTACATCATCATGGCGGGGAGCATGGAAGCATGCAGGCAGACATGGTGTTGGCTACCTCTTGATCAGAAGGCAACAGGAAGTGGACTGTGACACTGGGTGGTATTCTGAGCATAGGGAACCTCAAAGTCCACCCCCACAGTGACATATCTCTTCTAACAAGGCCATACCTACTCCAACAGAGCCATACCTCCTAATACTGCTACTCCCTATGAGCTTATGAGTTCCAATTACATTCAAACTACCACATTGCTGCTCTTGCAGAAGACTGGGATTTGATTTCCAGTGCCCAAATGGAAGCATACTATTCTATAACTCCACTTCCAGGGGATCTGATGCCTTCTTCTGGCCTCTCTGGGCACCAGGCAAGAATGTGATATACAGACATACATGCAAGCAAAAATACTAACACACAAAACATAAGATAAAATTAAATTGTTCAGTTGGAACCTCTAGCTCACCCCTGAATGATCTGGAAAGCCCTATTCCTGTCTGTCTTTCTCTCCAAACCCCACCTGCTCAGAGAGTCTCTGAACAAAGAAAAGATGCCAGAAAGCTCAGTTCAGAATTCGTGGTGACTGCTGCAGCTTCCTTTCCTGTTGCCAACAGCAGCCCAAGTCCCTGTCTAAGTGTGTCATCACCGCAGCCTACAACCTATAAAGTCTCCCTGCTTTAATTCGGGTGTGTGGCTTCTCCAGCCTCTATCTCTGGGACTGGAGAACCTGTTAGGTAGTTGCTTTGTTCAAATAAATCTGTTGTTATACTTTTTCATCTTGGCTTGATCTGGTTTACTGCATCAGAGGAGAAACTTATTATCAGGGGAGCAGAAAATCTATTAAAAATTAAAAAAAGACCCACACACACACACTAAAAAAAAAAAAAAGAAAAAGAAAAAAGAAAGCCACATACGTTGGCATAAACCAGCAATCTTTTCCCCTTGGAAGGCAGAGGCAGGAGGATTGCTGCAAGTTTGGGGCCATCCTGGTCTAAACAGCAAATTCTAGGCCAGCCTGGACCTGAAAGACAACCCTGCCCTCAAAACAAACACACTTTGTTGACATAACCAGGAAATTGCTTCAAGTGTAGCTGGTTTTCTCAGCTGTATGATTTCATCAAAAGCTTTCTTTCCCACCCTTGGCTCAGACCTCGGCTTTAGCTGAAGTATTTTCTACTTCCTGCCTCTTAGCAGCACACATTTCCATTCCAATAACTAACCCCCAGAGCAGAAGGAGCACAGTGCTCTCCATGACCCAGCAAAAGCTGGGGCCAGGCCTGTTTCCAGCCGGAAAGGCTTTATGGGAGAATGGAAGATGCGGTTGGCTGAACTCCATTTGCTACGGAGCTAAGGAACCCAACCGCATCCCTCCTCCACGTCTGGCTTCATCCCAGGACTGCTCTCTGCAATTAGAACAGTTGCCCTCCTTGTCAGTGAGGGAATGAATAACAGGAAGTGAGTGGGTGTGATCTGGGGGTATCAGGATACGGCTTTGGCTTCTGCTGGGAGGATGAGCAGTATCTGAACACTTAAATCCTGAAGAATGAAGGCTGACCTCAGCCATCTTGGATTGTTAACTACCAGCAATGCTGTTTTTTTTTTTTTCTTTCTGTTTTTAGACAAACCAGATTAAAAAACAGTTTGCTGCTTCTTAGTTGAACCTTACCTCAAGAGAAGCAAACATTTCAACTGAAGGATTTTCTACCATCAATCAAGTCTCCAAACATCTAGCTTTGAGTTTTTGTTTGTTTTTAGTGCCGGGGATTAAAGTCATCATGCCCTATGTCACCAGTCAGCCACATACTCAGTCCTGGGCTTTATTTGACATGTGGAGAGTCCTAAATAAAATAGTAATTTAACTGGGTACAAGTTCTGCATTTTAGGGGCTGTTAGTGTGTGTGTGTGTGTGTGTGTGTGTGTGTGTGTGTGTGTGTGTGTGAGAGAGAGAGAGAGGGGGGGAGGGAGGGAGAGGGAGAGGAAGAGGAAGAGGGAGAGAAGGGGGCGGGGAGAGAGAACAAGCAAGCACATTTGTACTTGTCTGTGGAGGCCAGAGGACAACTCTGAGTACCATGCTTCCACCACCATTGGCATCATTCATTATTTTTATTTTAATTGCCTTCCTTCCTTCTTTCCTTCCTTCCTTCCTTCCTTCCTTTCTTTCTTTCCTTTCTTTTTTCAAGACAGGGTTTCTCAGTGTAGCCCTGGCTGTCCTGTAACTTGCTCTGTAGACCAGGCTGACCTTAAACTCAAAAGATCTGACTGCCTTTGCCTCCAGAGTGCTGAGATTAAAGTCATGCACCACCACTGCCCAGTCATTCATTACTTTTTTATTTTTATTTTTTTGGCCTGGAACTCAGACCAGTAAGCCAGGTTGACTGGGCAATACACCCCACAGATACACCTTTCTTCTCCTCCCCAGCACATGCCACCGTGCCTAGCTTTAAAAATGTGATTCTGGGGATGGAATGCAGTTTCTTGGGCTTGCAAGGTAAGCACTATATTGACTGAGCTATCTTTCTAGGCCCCGATGTTATGGGGAGCCCACCAGAGATGACCATTCAGACATAGTTTATAGCCAATTGAAATCCCTTATTCCAGCCATCTGGGACTACATTCACATATTTGGGACCTAAATGTAACCCTGAGCATTTAGAGCAAGGACTTTGAAAGGCAAAACCACATCCTGGTATATCACTCTGCAGCTGGAAGTGGGTGGGGTTGTGCAAGTGAGCAGTTTAACAGAAGCTAAAATGAGCAGTTAGCTGCACGGTGTGGTGATATATTGTATACCCCAATAAAGCTTACATGGGAATCAGAGGATACAGCCAGCCACTAAATTAGACATAGATACCAGGCAGTGGTGGCACACACCTTTAATCATATCACTCAGGAGGCAGAGATCCATCTGGATCTCTGTGAGTACAAGGCCACACTGGGCTACATGAGAGAAACAGAACCAGGCAGTGATGACACACACCTTTAATCCCAGGAAGTAGTATGGCAGGGCACAAAAAGGTATATAAGGCATGAGGAAACAGAAACTCTCTCTTTAGACTGAGGATTTCGTAGAGGTAAGAACTTGTGGCTGGCTTGCTCCACTTCTCTGATCTTTCAGCTTTCACCTCAGTATCTGGCTCCAGGATTTTTTATTATAAGACCTTTTTAGATTCATAGGGTGTGGGGCTGTTGCACAAGCAAGCAGTTTCACAGAAGCTAAGTTAGCTGGTAAAACTTAACTTTGAGTTCCTAGAATGGAGTTGAATAATTTTCCATGGTATTTTCCATCAAGGAGATCATATTCTAGTTAAACCTGAAATGGCCTTGGTAAGAATACAAGATGGGCTGGGTGGTGGTGGCACATGCCACAGGTGGATCTCTGTGAGTTCAAGGCCAGCCTGGTCTACAGAGTGAGTTCCAGGACAGCTAGGGCTATGCAAAGAAAACTTGTCTAAAAAAAAAAAAATCAAACAAACAAACTAAAAAGCAAGATGGAGGAAACTCTGGACTGTTTTGCCTTGTCATAATCCCCACTGGTTCTATGGGCATGGGTCAAATAATTGACTTGTCCTATTCTATGGGAACATTGTTGGTTCTAAAGACCAGTAGCTTAACTGAGTTTGTTTATTTTCTGTTTGATGTAGTTGGCCATGCAGTTGAGGATGCCCTGATCAACTTAAGAATCAACAGTCTGGCTAATGTTGACAGTAAGGTTGTCAGCCATGGGGACCGGGTAAGCAAAGACTGATGCCAACTATCTGATCGTGTCTACTTTCTTCCCTTTCTGTGGGGTTTTCTCTGACCATGGTAAAGTTTTCCCTGATTACCAGGGATTGGCTGTCATAGAGTAGGAAGTTTCTCCTAAGGCCTTGCAAAGTCCTCCCTGTTTGATCAAAAGGAGGTATAACCTCCTTCAGTTCTGCAGGACTACCTTTTTGAGGGAATCAGCGTGGCTCTCCAGCCTGGAAAGAGAACTCTCTAAATGACCTGGGTCTAACTCTGTCGGGGAACTGAGTTCCCTAAAGTTTTGTTTCCCAACCATCAAGGCTGAGGACTGATGTGTGGCAGTTGTACTGGCCTATACCTACTAGGATCAGGATCAGAATTGGGGCCTGTTTGACCTTTCTTAACATCAAGTGAATCAAGGTCGATATGAGCTCTCCCTCTTCTCTATGATAGGCACATACCTGGGAGATAACACAGACCAGTGCACACAGAAGCCTTCACACTGCGGGCTCACTTGAACACAGCTGGCTCATCTGGCAGTGATGTCTTTAATCAGGCTCTCCAAGTTTGGAACATAATACCTTGGTCTGAGGAGTTCAGCAGGTTTTGTTGCTTGTAGACAGGTGGCTTGGTAGAGATCTGCAACCAGTCACCTCCCTTAATTTGCAGGAAGGATGGGTCTACCATCCGGTAGCATTCACTGGATGGACTCTGGCAGGGCTACCAAGACTTGAAGGGCCCCCACTGGTTCCAGGCTTACTTTCCAGGTGGCCGAGTCTATAGCTCTGCTGCCTCTGGCTTCTGGGAAATCTCCCTTGTGATGTCCTTTGCTATGGCCAGTGGCCACCCTCTTGACTAACCATACAACTTCAGAGAGATAAGATTTTTCTTTATTTTTGATTTCTTTTCCTGCTGAGATTAGCAACCGTCTTTCCCGGTATTAAGCCCTGTGGGATGGGCTAGGGTAAAAATGTTTAGGTGGAAGCCCCAGCTTGGTCCCACCTCTTGCTCTCCCCTGACCCCCAAAGGCTACAAACAACTTGGTAGCTCATTAGTTCATTAGGAAAGTTTCCTTTTAAAGGTACAGACAGGTGTGCCTCATTCACAGGCTTCATGGTAGCACCGGCTACAAACAGTTTTGAGGAGTCCTTAAATTTCTGTGGATTTTCCTGGTCCCAGCTTCTAGAGACAGGTTAGCATTAGAGAGGGTATGGAAGCTTGCTGTCATGTTCAACTCTGTTCCTTCCTCGCTCCTCGGCCTCCCTCCCTCCTCCCTCACTCACTCAACCTCTTCTGTTCAGCACATTTCCTCTGGTTGTCCTTTAAGTATAGACTTAAAGGTGTGTTTCATCGGGCTGAAACCAGGTCCTAGGGAAAATATTCATACCTTTTAACCCAAAGCCATAGCCTTTTGCTATGATACCAAGATGTAAATCTGTTCCAGTTGTTTTACAGCTACCTGCAGGTTCCTGGGGGAAAGAGTTCTGCGGCTACTGTATCAAGGAATCTGGCCTGGTGGAAACTAATACGGGATTCTAGAACCTCTCGTTGACCCCACCCATCTTCAAGCCTGTATTTTACAGGTCCACCCCTCCTGCCAAACTTGTACCAAGGCCAACTTGCAGGAAACCCTCAGATACACAGCCTCTGCACCCAACCAAGGACACCAACGGGGCAAGTACTGACAGGTGGATTTCACCCACATGTGCACTCACAAAAAAGCTCCATTATCTTTTTTTTTTTTTTTTTCTGAGACAGGGGTTCTTTGTGTAGTTTTGGTGGCTGTCCTGGATCTCGCTCTGTAGACCAGGCTGGCCTCGAACTCACAGAGATCCACCTGGCTTTGCCTCCTGAGTGCTGGGATTAAAAGAGTGTGCTACCACTACCCAGCAAAAAAAAAAAAAAAAAAAGCTCCATTATCTCTTAACCCTTACTGACACCTTTATGGGATGGATGCACTCCCCGCCTCCAGGGAATCAGCAGATGTGATGGCTCAGGTACTCCTGAACACATCATCCCACAATTTGTTGTGCCACCCCCGGCAAACTCCTGGGACATCAATTCTACAACCTGCCTTTTCCGCCTCCTCAAGGCACAGATGCCTGAGATCTCCAGGATGGCAGTTAACTGACTGCTTCTTCACCCACACCTCCCGCTGAGCATGACCCTGCTGACTCCCGACTCCCCCCTCTCCACATTGTCCCATGCCTGTAGGAAGTGACCAGACTTGAACTGGTGCTCATAGACCTAAGGAGTCTGGGATGTTTAGGTGGAAGCCCCAACTTGGCCCCACCTCTCTCACCTCCAGACCCTGCCCCAAAGAAAACCTACCAGGCAGTGGCCCCTCCCTTGGAGCTGCCCTCCCATTCCAGACCCTGCCCCTCACAAAGCCCAGCAAGGAAGGGCTGCTCAAGACCACACCTACAGGCTATTTAAGACCTGTCATGTGCTCCCTCTCCTGCTTCCCCCAACCCAGAGTCACCTGGAAGTTGCTTTGCTTTGTTTATTAAACCTGGACTTATTAATTTGTCCTGATCTGATTTATTGCGTCAGCAGAGAAACCCAGTACTAGGGTACAGAAACTTTTCAGAAAGCATATTAGTTATTTGTGTATATGGTGATAGCCTTGTCTTTTCCCCAATAGAGTGCTTGAGTCAAAGCTAAAAGCTCAGCTCACTAAAGTTTTCCTGCTTAAAAATTGTGCCCACATAGCCTTATCTTATCTGCTGCCCTTGCATCCTGGTTCATTCTTGTACAAAACTGCTCCTATCTGTAACCAATACTTGTTTAATGTCACCTACAGGATGTCAGTCAGATCAGGCCTGTTAGACTGGATCAGATCAGTTAATCAAGTTATGCAGGGGACCCACAAGGTCCTTGTCTGGCAGGGGCCTGGCAGGGTTGAAGACTAATGTCTTGTGGAACCGAATGTGTGGTTGATTCAAAAGCACGGCTTGGTATTGGGTCACCTGGGTGTGTTGTGGGAAGGTCTTTCTGTACACTGTGAATATGTTGCTCTTGATAAATAAAGCCGATTTGGCCTGTAGCCAGGCAGAATAAGTCTGGATGGGAAAGAAAAACTTAGATACAGGGAGAAGGAGGGTTGAGTCAGAGAGATGCCAGCCAGCCACCCAAGGATCAGGATGCTAGAGCACCATTAAGCCATGCATGGGTCACATGGCAATGCACAGATTAATAGAAATGGATTAATTTAAATGTAAGAGTTAGTAATAAGTCTGAGCTACTGGCCAAACATCTATAATTAATATAAGCCTCTGAGTGATTATTTGGAAATGACTTTGGGATGGGATGGGACAGAGAAAAGCCTCCATTTACATGGGTGTTAGACATTCATCTCTCAGGTTTTCCTCTCAAGAGGACTTCAACAGAGTGTGGAGTTGTCAGGGACAGTTCTTGTCCTAAAGTTCCCTTGTCAGCTTCTTTTACTAACAGGACAGTGGCAACCATGGCCCTTAAACATGCTGGCCATCTGGCTGCAACTGAATCAAGTCTCTTGGACAGATATGCCATGCTGGAGACCTGCTCCAGTGGAGGTTCAGGGTGGAGAGTGGTGGGGGCGGTGGGGACGGACACGATCTGAGGGTGAATCTGGATGGCTACTAGCAAGTTTATTGAGAAAAGCATACACCTTTTATACTCTATTGTTATGTGACTCCACAAGAGTCTGTTAAAGGACCTCAAGAATTTATTAAGATATAAAATGGGGATCATACACTGACAGATGCAGAACGAAATAAACGCTACTGATTATCCAGCTGTTGTTGTCTTCAGTTCTGCCCAAGGATGATGGGAACCAACTGCAAGCGGCTCCACACCGCCTGACCTGGTCCTCGCTCCCCAAGACAGAGTGTGACCCCCCCCTTAAGCAGTCACGTACGCAAACAAAAACACGCCCATTGAGTCAGATACCCCCAAAGCAACTGGTTGAATGGAATGAGTTCCCACAACACTCTATAGTTGCAAATAGGATTAAATAGGAGAAAGTAGGGCACGTGAGCTGGGGTGTGGCTTGAGATCAAGGGTTGAGGAGGCCAGCGATGACCCTGACAGTAGGCACCAGTCATTCATCAATGGAAGGGCCTCTTGCTAGAGATGGGAATGTCTGCCTTTTTAGCAAGCAGGAACTTTCTTCAAGCCCCTGAGGGAATGTGGACTTTTGTCTACATGCCTGACCTTGGGAAAAGAATATTATGGAGGGATGAGACCTCCATTACAGAATACTGCATTTTTTTTTAAAATATGGCTTAGTTTATCCAAATAGCTAAAGCTTAAAAGTGAGCAAAGATGAAATTAGACAAGTATTACTGTGAATCTGAGTAGACCTGAGGAATTTATACATCTTGATTATCAAATATACCTTGTTTATCAAACAAATCTTATTTATCACGTATACCTTATTTATCAAGCATATGTTACTTATCTAAATTTTCTAGCAGCTTGGTGTTTACTTGTATGGGAGTAGCCAGAGTTACATGGTTTTGTAAGAGCCAAAGTTACATTTTAAGTTTTAATTACTATGCCTTAGAGATCCATAAAACAAAAATGCCTCTGATCCTTGTCCAAGGACAGATAGTTCCTGAAATGCTGGAGGCCATTGTTTATGGGAGTTAACAAGCCACAGGTTTTCACTCCCCTAAACAAGTTTGTTTGACCCATGGGCACCAGATGTGCTTGGTCACATGTGGGCAAGAGGTATGTATGCAGGAAGTATGTCAGGATGTATGCTTGCCCCTGATTGGACCTGATGGGAAATACTTAAGATGATGCAAATTGTGATTTGGGGCCATTTTCCTGGGAAACCAGGTATGAGCCTAGTCAGAGCCCACCCACCTGGCCAGTCATTACTTAAAGCTGCTTCTAATTTGGCTTTAAATTGTGGTAGTGGTCATTTTCTCAACCGATGGGATCAACATTTTCATGGTGGTGGAGGGGATTTTTTTCCAAAGAATTATTTTGTTTAGAGAGGCTACCATTATACACATTTTTATCCTTCACTAAAGCCCACACAAGATTTCCCAGAGGGAAAGGCATAATAGTGAGAATCATTAAAAATGAAAGTAAAGGGGTGCTGGAGAACTGTGATCTGCAAAGTTGAAATGCTGGAACTTTGTCAAGTAGCAATGGTCGCCACGTGATCTATGCCAGTCCCACTAGTCTTTTCCAGGGTCCCAGGGTTTGCATGAGGACCCCCTAGGCCTCATCTTTGCCTCTGGCCTCATCTTCATATGTACAAGTGGGAATGGAAGGGCTTAGTATAGTCTGGGAGGGCCCAGACTGGAGCAGACACCATTTCAAGGCCTTGAAGGCCCTCTGCTCAGTCTCAGTTGGTTCCAAGGGTTGTAAACCTCTGGTCCTGGCAGAGAGGGCCTTGGCTGTCTCAGCAAATCCTAATATGCACAGCCAGCAGTATCCAGCCACCCCTAGGAATTCCCATATTTGTGTTTTGTTTTTCACTGTGGGAGCAGAGATTTGCAGAATGGCTGAAACATGGTCATGGAAAGCAGCTGGTTCCCTTTCTCTAGGTTGGAGCCTAGGTATATGTCCTGAGGGGCACACAGTTGAGCCTTTTGGGCTGAGACTCTGTACATCCGGGCTTGGGCTCACAACAGTTCTCAAACCATGGGTCATGACCCCTTTGTGGTTTGATTGGCTCTTTCACAGGGGTTGCCTAAGACCATCAGAAAACACAGATATTTACATTATGATTCATAACAGTAGCAATCTCTCTCTCTTTTCCTTCCTTCCTCCCTCCCTCCCTCCTTTCTTTTTTCTTCCTTCCTTCCTTCCTTCCTTCCTTCCTTCCTTCCTTCCTTCCTTCCTTCCTTTCTTTCTTTCTTTCTTTCCTTCTTTCTTTCAAGACAGGGTTTCTCTAACAGCTCTGACTGTCCTGGAACTTGCTCTGTAGACCAGGCTGGCCTCGAACTCACAAAGATCCACCTGCCTCTGCCTGCAGGAGTGCTGGGCTTAAAGGCATGTGCCAGTAGCAAACTCTTGTGTTATAAAATAGCAACAAAAATAATTTTATGGTTGGGCATCAGCACAATATGAGGACCTATATAACATGAGGAAGGTTGAGAACCTTGGAGGGTTTCTAAAAGGCCTTCTACATTCCTCCTCAGTGGTCAAAGCTATCAGGAGGTCATCTTCACGTGGGAGCAAAGTGGATGCTACTGTCTAAATTCCAACAGATCTTCATCAAACCATGTTGGCGAGTTTCTGTTTGGATCTGAAACCCTTTTCCTGGTCCATTTTCCCTATTGTCTGTTTCCCTAAGGGCAGCAACCACCGGTTTATTTCCCTGTCTTCAGCTGAACATGCTCTAACCTTAGAACAGTTTCCAACAGGCTGATAAGGGCCTGTGGCTTCTCTGAAAACACAGGGTTGGGGTCTTCCAATTATACAAGTCAGTGGTAGAGAAGTGAGACATAAACCACGGATGAGGGAAGAGCTGACCTTCCATTCCCAACCTCCACCCCACACTTAGCATTCAGGCACTTATGCTGGCCTCCTGGGGTCCTGACCGAACAGGCAGCAGCCCCACCTGCTGCCTAGAGCGCTCCCTTTGCACATGCGTTACACCCCTTCTAAAGGGCAAGCCCTTCCAGCCTCTCTCCCTCCCCCCTCCCTCTCCCTCTCCCTCCCTTTCCTTCCCCCTCCCACTCCCTCCCTCTCCTTCCCCCTCCCTCTCCTTCCCCCTCCCTCTCCCTCCTTCCCCCTCCCCCTCCTTCCCCCTCCCTCTCCCTCCCCCTCCTTCCCCCTCCCTCTCCCTCCCTCTCCCCCTCGCCTCTGCTCCTGCCTCCCGGAAACCGCTTCTGCGCCCCCCCACCTCCCACGTGAGTTCTGTTGTATGGTGTGACTTCCCTTCTGCTGCCTTTAAACTACAGCACCCACCTCTGGGGGGAATTAACTTCCCTTTCCCTGGGTGCCGTCAGGTGCTTACAGCAGGCCAGGAGAAGAGCAGAGCTGCTGGGGGAACCATTTCTCCTCCCGGCATGCACTCTGAGGCCTCCCCACCTCCGCCCAGAACACGATCAGGCAGGACCCATGACTAAGGAGCCACCAGCGAGTGTCTGGTGGGGCTGGCAGGTTTGGGGTTTCTCTGGGCTACGCGGCCCAGCCAAAGGGATTCCGGTGCCTGCTGACCCGGGGAACCTGAGAGGCAACACCCACAGAGAGAAGGACGGACGCGACTAAGAATTTGGATAGACAGTCCACTTCCTTCAAGAACTTGGGAGATGCCCCAGAGGTGGGAGTTGCCGAGGAGCGCTGGGTCAGATTTTTTATTGGCTCGCTGGGGGACCTCCCCTTCTTCCTCACTGGATCACCAGCTCTTTGTGATGGTTTCTGCGTCCTCAGGAGTGCGGAAACAAATCCTCTTACAAGGGCCAGTCCCTGTTTCCCAGATGGGCCACATGCCTATAATTCCATCTTGACAGGAGAGGCAAGGCACAAAGTTCAAGGCTGGCCTCAGATACACAGGGAGACTGAAGGGACCCGAGTACTTTGGGGTGCTTCCCTCTGGACCCCGGATTAGCCATAGACCACACCCAAACATCAATTTCCAAGCACAAACCTAACACAAAGATCCTTTATTAAGCAAGACAAAGAGTCAGATGGCCGAATCTGAATCGAATCAAAAAAGCAGTAATGTTCAGAGGGAACCCGGGGTTGGTGGTGGGGTGGTGGTGTCTGTGTTAGAAGGAGCTAGGACGCGTTGCTAAGTTTTGATTGGGTATTTTAATTAGGTTAGTCAAAACAATGAATTTTGATTGCTAACTCTTGATGTTTTGATAATTAGACCTTGGTGGTCAGTCTCAGGAATGAGTCAGTGGCCAAATAAGGGAATAGACCTTGGTGGCTAGCCTTAGGAATGTAACCTAAGGGTTTAGCCAGGGGGAAGGGAGGGGAAGGGCAAGCCCTGTATGCTTGGGCCCGCTAGAGACTTCAGAGAATCTGCCTCAAAATCCCCAAAATACTAGAGGTGAAGGTGGCCTGGAAAGTTAGTAGACTCTTTTACATTAAAAAAGAGCCAGACATAGTGGTTTACAGCTTTAATTCCAGTACTTGGGAATCAAAGGCAGGTGGATGTTTCTGAGTTTGAGGCCAGCCTGAGAGACATAGTGAGTTCCTTACCTCAAAAACAAAACAAAACAAAACCCAACCAACCACACAAACAGACAAAACAACAACAACAACAACAACAAAAAACAAACCCCCCAAAAAACCCAAAACTCCCTCAATACTAAAACTTATAGGAGGTGGGAGTGTAGCTCAGTGGTATGGTACAGGCTAATGTCACAGAAGGCCCTGGTTCCATCCCCAGCACCAAAAATAAAATAATAATAATAATAAAACAGAATCAGACTTCAAAAGTGTGTTAGTTTTTTGTCAACTTGACACAAACTGTGTTCACCTGGGAAGAGGAAACCTCAACTAAGAAGATGCGGCCATCAGATTTTCTTGATTAATGATTGATGTGGGCGGGTCCAGTCCTCTGTGGGTGGTTTCAGCCCTGGGCAGGGTCCTAGGATATAAGATGAAGAACCAAACCAGTAAGCAGCACTCCTCCTTGGTCCCTGCTCAGTTCCTGCCTCCAGTTTCCTGCCTTGAGTTCCTGCCCTGACTTCCTCGGTGATGGACTGTGACCTGGAAGTCCTTCCCTGACTTCCTCGGTGATGGACTGTGACCTGGAAGTCCTGTCCTGACTTCCTCAGTAATGGATTGTGACCTGGAAGTGTAAAGTTGCAGCAAATCCTTTCCTTTCCAGGTTGCTTTTGGTCAGGGCTTTATCACAACAAGATAAAGGAAACTAATACAGGAAGTGTAATTTATATTAAGAAAATTAAATATATTTAAAATGGATACAGCAATGATTTTTATAAACCCCATAAGGGAACATTACCCCTAACTACTCCAAGCAGGAAATAGTACATTGACAGCACTTCCTGCCCCCCGAACTCAACCCCAAGACTACCACTCCTCACTGGAGATGGTTGTTAAACTTAGGCATCTGACTGGCTACAAACTGGTGTTTCCACAGCCCCTTCCTCAGGGTGATTATTTTGCTGGAATGTCTCACAGTATACAAGGGATACTCAGCCTACTCAGGGTTTGTTTTTGTTTTTTTTTTTTGTTTGTTTGTTTGTTTGTTTTTGTATTTTTTTTTTAACTTTTTTTGAGACAGGATGTCTCTGGGTAGCCCTGACTGTCCTGGATCTCGCTCTATAGACCAGGCTGGCCTCGAACTCACAGAGACCCACCTGCCTGTGCCTCCCAAGTGCTGGGATTAAAGGTGTGTGCCACCACTATTGCTGCCCAGTTGCTTTTTCTTTTTCTTTTTTCTTTTTTTTTTTTTGGAGACAGGGTTTCACTGTGTAGCTCTAGCTGGCCTGAAACTCACTGTGTAGGCCAGGCTAGCCTCAAACTCACAAAGATCTGCTTGCCTCTGCTTGGAATAAAGGTGAGTGTCACCACACGTGGCTCTTGACTGTCTTTATAAAGGATGCTGTCACACAGGATACAGATAAATTCAAGCATAGGGCAACATACTGGGAAAGGAGTTGGTTTTAAATGTGGCACCTTTAGTGTTCGAGGAAAGGGCAGAGGCACGGGCAGAGGCACGATAAAGCCCAGTATCAGAGCTTTATTAGGGGGAAGCAGGGACAGAAGAAAGCGTGGCCAAGCCTGGGGCAGGAGAGAGAGAGTAGGTGGCAGGGGTGGGGGGTGGTGGTGGTGGTGGTGGGGAGAGCAGAAGATGAGGGAGGAGTCTGTGTCTGGCTTTTTAAGGATTCCCCTGCACATGCGCAGGTGGGCTCTCGGAGCTACGCCAGGCATGCACTGATTGTGTGACTGCGCTGCACACTGATGACCAAACACCCCTTGATGAGCTACCGAACTGCACATGTGCAGTCATATACCTGGAGTGGCAGAATCCTAGCAAAAGGGCACAGAGCTGCCATGTGTCCTGAGAATGCCAGTTACCAAGGAACTTGCACATATTTAGCTGTTGGGATAGGTTATGAAACCTGTCTCTAGAGTTTCAAGGGGCATTTAATTGTATAATAATGACAGAAGCATAGAGAACCATGTTGAAATGTGATTGGACAAAAAAGGTATGATATGAAACTGTCAAGGAACAAGTTTCTGGTTTTGAAAAGGTATTATCTAACTGGGTGGGGAGATCCAGCCAGGCCTGTCCACGTTAGCATTTTGGCCTCTCTGGGCTGTGAACTCCCTCCAGGGTATGAGGCAAGACTCCTCTGGAATGACGCAGGCCACATGTATGACCTCTTAGCAGACAGAAGTAGGTTCAATGAATTCTTTATAGTTAGCGCCAAGGCAGAAAGGCAGATAGGATTACATTTCTGTGTCCTGCTATGGGGAACCAACATTCTAGTTCCTATTGCCTGTCTTGAGGAGGCAGCAGGGGGTTGTAAAATAGGAACCATGAGTAAAAGCCCCCAAAAATATATGTCATAATTTGACAACATCCGAGCGACCTCACTCAGGGGAGGTAGCAAAAGGAGGAAGTAGCTAATATGTCTAAAAATGTCCGGAAGAAAATAAACGGACTGTGGGGTACTGTGGTGTGGCTGGTCCCAGACACTGAATGGAAGTATGGAACATTTGAGAAAGGCCATGTGTAGCATGGGTCGGGTGGTGGTAGAGACACCCAGGAAAGCACTCTACCTGTTGATCTCTGAGTGCGGTTCTGGCTCCCCTAGGTCTTCAATATCAAATCTGTCTTTCTTTAGTTTTACCCTTCCCAGGTCTTTCACAGCTAACAGACAGGAAGAGCCTGGGTTCACTGGTGTGCTTGAGCAGCTGTCACTGACTAAGCTCTGACTGCGGTCAGTTCTTCCACACTCCATGTTCAACGACAGCCTCAGCACTGTGAGGTCCACTACGGTGTCGTATTGGCAAATGCCGTCAACGATGCCTTCGACGGTCCGTCCAACACAGCCATGCTTCCCTGCACACATTACTGTTGAAGGGACGTTTTCTTATTGGGAGGAGAGACACTACAGGGGAAAATCTTCAAGTATGTCCTGGACAGTGTTGTATGGGGCTGAAGGATATGCAAGAGAAGGAAGGACATGTAGAGGAAATGGACAGCCTTCTTAGTTCTGTGTAGCTAAATTTAATTTAGCTAAGACCTTTGACATGAGACAGGAAGAAGCTGTAAATCTCCTCCTCCTCTTCTTGTCTTAAAGGTTTATTTATTTTTATCTTATGTGTTTGGGTCCTTTGTCTGAATATGCCCGTGTATCACAGGCAAGCACTGTAGAAGAGGACTTTACATCCTCTGAAACTGGAGTCAGGTGACTTGAGGCGCCATGTGAATGCTGGGAATCAACCCTCAGGTCTCCTGCAAGAGCAGCCAGGGCTCTTAACTACTGAAACGTCTCTTCAGCCCCATGCTTTTTTTTGGATTCTAGTTAAATTAACTATTAACCCTGATAAAGACACTGCAAAAATCAACTCCAGGGAATATGACTACTTACTAATTTAGGTATGAACAGTGAATGTATTACTAAATATAAACAAGTAGTTCATAATTAGGTATCCATAATAAAGAATATCCGTTTAAGATTTGATATAGGAATTCAAGGATAGTTTAATATCAGGAGAGCTATCAAGATAGTCATCAATACGTTAAAAAATATCAGTTATTTTGAAGGAATAATTGACAGGTTTTAGTAGTCACTCCCAATAAAACACTGGAACAACTGAGATTTTTGATTGTATTAGAATTAACTCCTCTTTATCAGATGCCATATACTAAGCAGGCATACAATCTAGGGATAGAGAAGAAAGTTTGCGATATGAAAAATATTTATCTTTTCATACTTAGAGAATTTTAAGCACACACATGGATCGGTACATGAAAGAAAAAAAAGAGAGAGAACATTTGAATTGGCTGTAGGGGTGTGGCAGCCAGCCCTAACTTAATGACCCAGTGGCCTGCTCTATCCCAGTGGATTAGTGAGTGCTCAGACCTGTGATGAGCTGAAGGAACTCAGTGAGGTACCAGGCATCCCTCCAGGGCCGCTGACCTTTGCCCTGGAGTGCCTGTGAGATCCTGGAGGCTTGCTGGTGAGATGGGAATGGGATAATGGGGTTCCTGCTGTGAGGCATTTAACCACTTGATTTCTGCTTTTGTGAACTCATCACCGTGGGACTAGGACGGAGGGTCTTTTTTATTACTGTTCAGTGAGAAAGAGAAACTACGGAGGGGAGTAAAACAATTTCCTCGCTATGCTATGGATTCCATAGGTAACTGTGATGCACACCTTTGATATCATCCGCTTCTATAAACCCTTCCTCCAGCCCCTATGGCACAGCATGCTGTTTGGCTCTAAGGCAGCCAAATAGCACTAAAAATAAATTCAATTAATCTAAATTTGAATTGAGTCTAAGTCTTTGATCTTTCCCAGTGGATTCCAGTGCCCCAGCAAGGTAATTAATTCAGTGAGGAAAAAGATAGTTTCATTGATAATAAGTTAAATAATGCCAATTGAAACAATTTGTTGACAAAAATATGGAGCAGGGGCTCGAGAGATGGCTGGAGGTTAACAGCACTGGCTGCTCTTGCAGAGGTCCCGGGTTCAGCTCCCAGCACCCACATGGCTACTCACTGCCAACTACATAGGACTCTAGTTCTAGTCCTCTTCTCTCTGTCAGCACAAGACACACATGTGGTGCACACTGGTACATGCAGGCAAAATACTTATACACATAAACAGACAAGCAAAACTTCCCCAAACAAAACAAACCCCAAGGACACAACTAGAATTCTAGCTTGTTGATGGGATCGTAATTATGTTGGAGAACAATTTGCAAACATCAGGTACACATAGGACCATGCATATGGTTGTTCAGCACAAGCTGAGTCCCCAGATTCTGCAACCAGTTCCTCCATCCTGAACCCTCTGCCTCCCTCCTAGTTTTAATGGACGACATCACCATCTTGCTTTAGTGGATGACATCACCATCTTGTTTCAGTGGATGACATCATCAACATCTTTGCTGGTTCCTTTCCTAAGTTTCCTGGGCTGGTGGGAATCTGAACTGGAAGCCTAGACTTTCTGGACATTTGTTTAGGACAAACTCTAATTGCAGGGTACCCCTATCTCTCCACTATTGGGTTGTGATACAATGCTATACAGGTTGATGGGATTTTGACTACCTGGGTGGCTGCCAAGAAGCCAAATAATTCAACAGGTACAGAAATCCAGCTTCTTGTGTGGTGAAAGGAGACCTGAAGGGAGATGGGCAGGTAAGAGCCCTTCTCCATTCCTTGGATTCTATGAGGGCATTATTTCTTCTAACATTTTGTTGTTCAAGAGTCACATGCTGTCACCCATCTTTCTGTGGCTTGTGATGCAGTGGCCAGCACAGTGCAGTTGGGCATTGTATCATTAGATGTATTTTTTTTTATCTTCTTGCTCAGGCTGTGTATTTTTTTAATGGTGGCTGCCCCAGGCTTGTGCCTCTTAAGCAATATGTCAATAACTTAATCCTGGCTTCGGGCTCTGTTTTCTAGATGATTCAAACTAAGATAGTTACAGTTTTGCCATAGAGAGAAGGCTACACACATGAGAGAGGAGCCGTCTGTGAGGATGTTTACTGTAGCCTCTTGTGCAGCACTGAAGAATTATAAGCAGACATTATTGTGGTGGTCTGTATAGACAGGTAACATGTGTCACCAAAAACAAAGGGCCTCGAGCCAAATATGTAACACAGAAAGAAAATTAAAAAGTATAAGTTGAAGTGGCAGAAAAATCTGTATTGCATGGAATCATTTAGACAAAGTTTTATTTAATTATTTAAGGTAAAGTTTCTTAAAAAGATTTGCTTTACATCGCTGTGTGTCTCTGAGTGAGTTTGTGTGTGTGTGTGTGTGTGTGTGTGTGTGTGTGTGTGTGTGTGTGTGTGTGCAGATGCCTGTGGAGGCTAGAATGCTGCTGGAGCTGGAGTTAGGTGTTTGCCAGCAGCCTGATGTGGTTGTTTGGAACTGAACTCCGGTCTCTGAAAGAGCTGCACGCACTCTTGACTTCCTTGGGCACCCCTTTATACAAATTTATGAACATAAAGGTAACATCATTAAATTCCCACATATATGAAATGTGAGTGAAGTAGAAATGTAAGGCATTTTGGGGGAAGGAGGACATATTTCAAGATAGGTGGCGGCTGGGCCTGGGGCCTCAGATCTGTGTTTTCAGCTACTCAGGGGGCTGAGGCAGAAGGAAGCACTAACTGGTGCTTTTGGGGGTGACAGGGTGAGTTCGAGGCCAGTGTGCTGGGTATCTTAGGAAGGCTTTGTCTCAAAATAAGGGCCTGGAGTGAGTGCCTAGAATGTGGGAGGCCCTGGGGTTGTCTGGTGAGTGCTGGTGAGTGGGGAGACTGAGTGATTGCTCTCTTTCTCCCCCTTTCCTCCTTCCCCCTTCTCACTCTCCCTCCTCCCTTCCTTCCTCCCTCTCTCCCCCTTCTCACTCTCCCTCCTCCCTTTCTCCCTCCCTCCCTTCCTACTCCCTCTCTCCCTCCTTCCCATTCTTCCTCCCTCCCTCCTTCCCGTTCCCCCTCCCTCTCTCTCTCTCTCCCTTTTTTCTCTTTCCAGAGTCTCATGTAGCCCAGGTTGGCTCAAACTTGTTATGTACTGGAGGCTGGTCCTCATGCTGGCTAGACAAGCACTCTGCCAACTGAGCGTGCCCACCAAACAATAGCTGTCTTTACCCAGAGGAGGGGTGGGGCAGAGGGGGTTAGTGGGTGGGGGGTAGGGGTAGGGGTAGGTGGGGGGGTGGGGGGGTGGGGCTTGAGAACACCAGTAACGCTTTACTCCTTGAGTTGAACAGTAGAGCTGTTCTGTATGGTGCCGAGAAAGATCTGTGACAGCTCTAGTTTTGGTTTTGAATGAGGGGGTTTGATAAGTATATAGCAAACCAAAGAAAAAGGATAAATAGGAAACATTAGATGACAGTAAAATGTCATCAAATCAGGTGCCCAAAATATCCAGGAGAAATGGACTGGGGAAACCCCTTTAAGGTAGCCTGCTGGAGTTCTTGATAGGGACAGTCTTGGCTGAGAGCGGGGAGTCATCTCCCCCCGCCTTCTCCCTCCTCCCATGAAGCACCGAGAAAAAGAATAAGTAACTGCAGAAAGGTTACATCATCAAATAAGCACCCAAAGGGAGCTGACTGGGGAAGTTGAGGCAGCAACTGGAGTTCTCACTTGAGCTCTCTCTCTGGGGACAAACTCCCAGCTTCCCCTCCCCCTGCAGGCATTTTTATAGAACGGATAAGTTACAGTGCCCTCTGCTGGAAATGCTTCATCTTCTAGCTCTCCTCAAGGACGCAGTGTTTTCACTTGGGGACTGTTTTGCTCTTCTCTGCCCTCAGTGGTACAGTTAATGGAACCAGCTTGTGCTAGACAAGGGGCCTTGAAGGACACTTTGAGACAAATGTACTCTGAAAACCCCACTTCCAGAGTCAGCCTCACAGTGAGCTTGAACAGCGCGTGACAACTTACCGTGAAACGTCTCACAGCTATGGAGGCTGGGAAAGTGCGTTACTGGATTCTCTCCATCTCCTCTTGCTGAGGTTGGGTCTTGGAGGCTGGCTTATTTCAATGCATCTGTGAGCTTGTTTTCACTCCGGATTCTGAGTGGATCCGGCTAGTGGGGGAGCATCCACAGGACATGGGGTGGGGGGTGGGTTACAGGAGAAGAAAGCTGGGACAGCATTTTAAGGTTTTATGTTGCTTAGTATTGTATTATTTTCTTAGTCTACATAAGTCTGGAGAAAATACCACAGATACACACTAGGTGCTTGGCCTGGAATGTGGTGTGTGGATGTAGGTGCTGACATGAGTGAAGAGAGGAGAAGGAAGGAGAGAGAATCACTCACAGAAGGGAAGACAGAACTCTCTTTTCAAAAAGATGAAGTTGGCCGGGCGGTGGTGGCGCACGCCTTTAATCCCAGCACTTGGGAGGCAGAGGCAGGCGGATCTCTGTGAGTTCGAGGCCAGCCTGGGCTACCAAGTGAGTTCCAGGAAAGGTGCAAAGCTACATAAGAGAAACCCTGTCTTGGGAAAAAAAAAAGAAAAAAAAAAAAAAAGATGAAGTAATTTCCAAATCTTGCCTTTTCCTCTCCATCTTTTTGTTTGTTTTAAAACTAAACACTTGTTTTATTTTTATTTTTAACGGGTGCTCGCTCACAGAGCACATGCGTGCACGTGTATGTGTGCGTGTGTGCATGTGCGTGCACGTGTATGTGTGCGTGTGTGCATGTGTGCTTGCGTGTGCGTGTGTGTGTGTGTGTGCGCGCGTGTGTGTGTGTGTGTGTGTGTGTGTGTGTGTGTGTGTGTGTGTGTGTGTGTGTATGTGTGTGTATGTGTGTGAATGTGTCTGAGGAGGCCAGATGAAGGCACCAGATTCTCTAGAGCTCAAGTTACAGGCAGTTGTGAACCACTGATGCTGGGATTTGAACTGAGGTCCTAGGCAAGTGTGTTACTTGCTCTTAACTGAGAAGCCATCTCTCCAGTCCTGTTGCTTGTGTTTTTGAGACAGGATTTCATGTAGCATAGACTGGCCTCAAACCTGGTACACAGATCCTGAGGATGACCTTGAACATCCTCCTGCCTTCACTTCTAGGAGGATGCCATCTTGGTCAGTTCATGTGTGCTGGAGACTGAACTGGAGCTTGGCGCGCGTGCCCAATAAACTCTCTGCCCAGCAAACTGCATCCCGAGTGCCCTCCCCCAGCCTCTAAGGAGTTAGCGTGCGGAGCAAGGGGTGGGCTAGCGCCCGCCCTCCCACCCTCCCGTGCTCTCCTGGGTACAAAGGGCTGGAGGGGAATCTCCAAGACAGAACTGGAAGAGCAGGTCACACTGGGCGCCAGTCTAAAGACAAGTTAAGAACTGGAGCTGGGGTTGCTGTCCGTGAAGAAGGAGGCTGAGTAGGGACATCTGCAGGAGGGAGGGATTCCAGAAGGGGTACAGGTGTGGGGGGGTGTTCATTTATCTTGATCAGGACTCTTGAAGCCGGAAGGCCATCTATCTATTCCCACACTTTCAATATTGCCCTTGATCTTAGGATTCAGTTTTCCTTAAAGACATTCCATAAAGAAAACAAGGGAATTGTTAAAACAATATTTTCTTTCCTTTCTCAAAAAGTCACCTCCAATTTTCTTTCTGAAGCCTTTTTTTTTTTTTTTTTTTTTTTTTTTTTTTTGAAGGTAGTTCTCCAACTTTATTTGACACTCTGCGGCTTAGTTCTCATCCACGTTGACTGTCTGCAGATTTTTGAATGTGGTAACAGGTACGTAAGTTACCAGTGTGTAGAGCTTGTTTGGGGAGTCCTCATCCTCATTACGTTTTCTGGACAAACGTACACGGATACGGTATGGAACATTCCTTATTCCTTTGGCCCAGACGGCTTTATTGAGCCTGGTATCAATGCGCACATCTGGAGTACCCATCTCCTTCATGGCAAATTTCCGGATTTCTTTGAGTGCCCTAGGGGCACGCTTCTTGAAGCCCACTCCATGGATGCGCTTGTGAATGTTGATGGTGTATTCTCGGGTCACCACCTCGTTGATGGCAGAACGGCCCTTCTTCTTCTCGCCACCCTTCTTTGCGGGAGCCATTCTGCCGGGCCCAAGCTGGAAAGCCTGAAGCCTTTTTTTTGTTTTGTTTTGTTTTGTTTTTTTCCTGCTCTACAGATCTGATCATGTTCAGCGCTCTTTCACATCTGGAAGAAAATCTCAGCTCTTCCTTGTGTTTAAATATGTGCCCCCCATCTCTGCGGCTCCACCCTCTTCCTTTTTCCTCTCCCTCCCTGTAACCTTGTCATTCTTAGAGATGCAATTTCCGTTGGAGCGGTTTCTCTCTGTGGCGCTGTTCGGGTCAGAGCATTTGTTTGCTGAGGGAGGCTTTCTGTGTGTCAAGGGTGTCTCCTGCCTCGCTGGTTTCAACCACCAGCTGCCATTAACACTACTGCAAGTTGTTAGAAAAACCAGATGTTTTTTCTAGACACCCCAAAATCTTTCCCAGGGTCCAAAATTGTCCCTGGTAACCACCAGTGAGGTGGCGTGTGCTATTCCATAGCCTCCCTTTCCTCTCTCTCCCCTTCCCCCTTCCTCTGTATGCACGCTCATGGAGCGTGCTGCAACTTGCACTCAAGTGAGTGTGTGTGTGTGTGTGTGTGTGTGTGTGTGTGTGTGTGTGTGTAGGTCAGAGGACAACCTTGGATATGGGTCATCATTACCTTCTACCTTCTTTGAGACGGGATCTCTTGCTCACTATTATGTGTGCCAAGCTAGTTAACTGGAATCTTTCAGGAATTTGCTTCGCCTTTGCCTCCCGTTTCGTAGATGGAGGGTTATTATTGCAACTGCTTTACCTGACCTCAGGCCCTTGATTTATCTACTGAGCCATGTCTGTAGCCACCCCCCCACCCCCCGCCTTTTTTCTTCATAGGATGATTTTTTCAGTGTGGTCAACCATGCAAACACAGTCTCCACTCAGTCCTCTGTGACTCTCTGGAGGTGGCAAGTTGGCCCTCACAGGAACACACACAACACTTTGCCTAACTGCTCCATATTCAACCAGATTCTAACAAATTACCGGCTCCCCACTAGCCTGAGAGACCAGACCCTCACACGGTCTTGGTTTGGTGTTCCTTTTTTACATGCTACCCTCTCTACCTAGCTAAAGCTGCCCTTGAGTATTGACAATATTTGTGCACATTTGAAAATCTTCCTAGATTTTGCACATTATTAAACTAGTTTAAAAATGGCATTTAGAAGTTGGTGAGATGACTTGGCAGGTAAGGGTGCTTGCTGCCAACCCTGCCAACCTGAGCTGTAGCCCAGGATCCCGCATGGTGGAAGGAGAGAACCAATTCCTGCAGGTTGTTCTCTGACTCCCACAAGAGCATGAGCAAGCACACACACACACACACACACACACACACACACACACACACACACTGTAAAAAAATGACATTTAAAAACCAATTATTTTTTTTTTCAATAGTTTCAATGTGATGCCTGCGATACCTAAAAAAAAATATTTAATTTTTAAAATAATTTTTGGTTTTCAAGACAAGGTTTCCCTGTGTAACCTTGCTTGTCTTGGAACTCACTCTGTAGACCAGGCTGGCCTTGGACTCAGAAATCTGCCTGCCTCTGTCACCTGGCCCCAGGTTTTATTTATTACATCTACAGTGTGTGTGTGTGTGTGTGTGTGTGTGTGTGTGTGTGTGTGTGTGTGTGTGTGTCCCGCCCGCACCTGTGTGTACAGGGTGCATGTGGAGCTCCAGATGTCAACCTCAAGTGCTGTCCCTCAGGTGCTGCCAACCTCATTTTGTTGAGAGAGGGTTCCTCATTGTCTGGAGCTAACCCTGCGCCCACATCTGCCTATCCTCCCTCACTCCTGCTCATATGCAAGCACGGCCACACTCAGCTTTTGACGTGGGTTCCCAGGACTAAAGTCAGGTCCTTGCGCTTGTGGGGCAAACGCTCGTCTCACTGAGTTATCTCCCTGGTTTCCCAAACCCGATGTTTTATATGTGACTTATGAGCAGTGCTTCTAGTTATTCAGCCTGGTGTTTGTTTTACGTCATTGTGGAGCCCAGGATGGCTTCACACTCACCATGTAACCAACGCTGACTCGAACTCCTGATCTTCCTGCCTCCGCCTCCCAATTGCTGAGATTTCAAGTGTCTGCCAACACATTTTGCTTCAGTGTTAGAATATAGTTTATAGATTATTTGTACATATCTACAATGGGAGAGTTTTATAACATATGTAAATTTTATAGACATTTTAATGTTATCCATATGTACAGGTATGCTTCATTTGCATTTGATGATGTCATCAGGCAAGCATGGGGTATATGCACTCTTTAAAATGCACAGAACCATATAGTTACTTGACAGTAAGTCTGCACTTCATTTAGTTATGTAGGGCCAACATGACTTAAAAGCTATTCTTGTGGCTGGAAAGATTGCTCAGTGGTTTGCTCAACTGTTGCTCATCCGGAGGACCCAGGTTCAGTTTCCGGCACCCATGTCTAGCAGTTCACAGCCTTCTGTTACTCCAGCTCCAGGAGATCCAAAGTCTCCATCCAGTCTCTGCAGGTCCCTGTGCTCACAGACACTTGCACACAGACACAACTGTATATACAGAATTAAAAGATAACAATACAAATGGAACCTCTCAAAGTTACTCTGTTTAGGAAGCTCATTATCCATCAATGGTAACTGAAAAAGATTTTTGAACATTGGCTTTCTAAGTGGTCTATGGCTTGCCAATGCCGCCATCTTCTGGATACCATTACACACTGCACCATTTAAAGGATAAAGTTCTTCACGGATGCTGTGAGAAATTCCACTTTCTTTCCTTTTTGTTTGTTTTAGAAAAGGCCTGGATACCCTTTCCCCACTAAATCCTTGACTGTTTGCCAGTGTTCCGGCACCTGCTGGGGGAAGGGTGGTGTGGTACCATCACAGTGTAGGCTGGTGAACTGTCTTCATTTCAACCTCTGGGCCTTTTTCTGTTCTGCTTTATGTCTTCGGAACATAGGCTAGCCTCGAGGATGCACACCAAGGAGCCCCCTGGACTTTAGCTTCCAGGTGGATCAGGGCAATGGGAAGCATTAAAACAAGATCAAAGGGAGAGGAGGAAACAGACCCAGCATATCCATTCCATTAGCGCCATCCCTTGAGGATGCTGGCTCTGTTCATCAAATGAAGGTCATGTCTCCCATCCGAGGCCTTTACTAAAATAGCTTACTCTCTATCAGAGCAGTAATTATTTCCTACTTACGTCACGAAGAGCCAAATGTGATAACAGTCCTGTGTGAATGAAATGTCCCCCATAGGCTGATGTATTTGAGCTTGTGGTCCCCCGGAGGTGGTGCTGTTTGGGGGCAGGTTATGAAATCTTTATGACTTGGATCCGTCCTGGAGGAGGTGTGTCACTGAGGGTGGGCTTTGAGGACATGGAGTCTTCTCCCTGCTCTGTCTCTCTGCTTCCTGTGTGGATGAAACGGGAACTCTCTGCTTCCTGCAACTTCTGCCATGCCTTCCTTACCATATGGACTTTATCCCCCTGGAACCAGAAGCCAACACAACTCTGACTCCTGAAGTTGCTTCTGGTCCTGAGATTTTCTTGCAGCCACAGAAAAGTAGCGGATACAAGTATCTGACTATAAAGAAGGCCAGAATGCTGCCCCTGATGACCGTCTTTTATAATGACCCTTCTATTAAACTCCCCAGAAGAAGTGACAGAAGGGAGGGAGGGTTCGTTTTGGCTTTTGGCTTGCAGATTTAGGGGATGCAGTGCACTCTGATGAGGAGGGGACGACTGCTGGAGGGCTCTGTCCACGGCAGCGGGGAAGTGAGGTAGCTGGGTTACACATCTTGGTCAAACGAGAAGCAGGCACCTAAGTCCAGAATGAGAGGTGGGTACAGGCTTCAAGGGCCGCCCCTAGTGGCCTCCACCTGATCGTTATGCCTCCCCCCACGCCCTCCCAAAGATCTCATAACGTCTCAGAACAGTAGACCTAAGCAGCTGGGACCGAGTGTTCATGCACACGTGCCTTGGAGGACACTTTACATCCAGATCCCCACATTCGCTGACCACAGTGACGGGAACGGTGGTAACTGTTACCTCCGGTGCTGTAGTTGGGTTATTGTGTCCCCTTCAGGCCGTGTGTTGAAGGTTTGGGCCCCAGGGTGCTGATATTCGGAGGAGATAGAACCTTTAAGAGAAGGGAACCTAGTGGAACCAAGTTAAGTCACGGGGACTATCCTCAAAGGGGATTGACCCGGCTAGTTTTGTGTCAACTCTACACAAGCTAACGTCATCAGAGAGGAGGAAGCCTCTATCGAAAAAAATGCCTCCGTAAGATCTGGCAAGCCTGTGAGGCATTGTCTCAATTAGTGATCCATGGGGGAGGGCCCAGCCCATGGTGGGTGGTGCCACCCCTGGGCTGATGGTTCTGGGTTCTATCAGAAAGCAGGCTGAGCAAGCCAGGGGAAGCAAGCCAGTAAGCAGCACCCTCCGTGGCCTCTGCATCGGCTCCTACCTCCAGGTGCCTGCCCTGCTGGAGTTCCTGCCCTCATGGCTTTTGATGATGACCTGTCATATGGAGCTGTGAGTAAAATAAGCCCTTTCCTCCCCAAGTTGCTTTGGTCACGGAGTCTCAGCACATCAGTAGTGACCCTCTCTAAGACAGGGTATTAGGATGCTGTCTTCTCTCCTCTGTCTTTGCAGCACTCACTGCCATCCCAATGTGGCTTTGCCACAGGTCCAGACGCAGCGTGGCCCAGCAATACTGAACCATTGGGCCTGCTGCTGTCCAATGGGTAACTGAAAGCACAATGAAACTTTGCACCTCTGCCTTCATCTTGTACCTGCTTCTTCTGCCTCAAACTTTGGAACAAATTCCTGCTCTACTCCACGCGTTAATCATTTAGAGTTTGTCCTGTGATCCTCCGAGATGAAAAACTAGGGGTTTAAAAGATTTTCTGGAACATTCCAAACATCCTGCTCCAGAATTCCTAGAGGGACATCTAGAGTCTACATCTGTGCCCTTGCACCTCCCAGGAACAGGATTCTTGCAGGTAGATCACCCCATGTCCAGACTGTCCACTTAAGCTGCAGCCATCCTCTCATGGGGACTGAACTGTGTCTGCCTCCCAGGATGACCGGTCAGATGGAAAGACAGCATGCAAGGCAAATGGAGATTGTTCCCTTAGTGCCAGCAACTTCCTCAACACCAGAGGGAGCCCCCCCCCCCGCCCCGCCCCCCAGCAGCTGTGTTCACACTGATGAGACTGGGTGTGCTGTGCAACCCACCCCCACCTGCCTTATTTTTATTTTTTTGCCTGGAATAATCTCAAGCCATTCCAGCTGCCCCGGAGGCAACCCTTGGACCTGTTTTCCTCCTGCAGCTACATTGAATTTCTTGTCTGTTTTTGAGACAGGGCCTGATGTAGCCCAGCCTGGCCTCAAACTCATTTGTGAAGCTGAAGATGACCTTGAACTTCGATATTCCTGCCGACACCTCCCCATTGCTGGGATTACAGGCATGCACTGCCCACCCTATTTATAGGGTGCTGAGAATGGAACCCAAGGTCTGTGCCTGCTACACAAGCGCTCTGCCAGCCCAACTACATCTCTAGCTGAGGGATGAGGCATTAGGTCCCTGATAGGCAGATAGATAAGAAGAGGGGCCAAATAGATGGAAAAAAAAAATGGGGAATTTCCAGTTTCTTTTCATACTTCTGACTGGAGCCAGAGATCTACAGGTCTGGTGGGCTTTTTCTCCCGCCAGCAGGACTCCCCTGCCACTGGGATTGGAGATCCGAGGAGTTGAAATGAATACCTATTTTACCATGAGGCAGAGGCCCTGGCAGAATTCTGTGGCTTGGATGATCGTTTCTCAAATATGTTTTAAAGGCTTGGTTCCTGGTGGTAATATTGGAAGATGGTGAGACCTTTAAGAAAAGGTCATCAGGTCACTGGGGGCTTGCTCTTGAAGGAGACTGTGGGAACCAGTCACTCCTTCCTCTTCCTTGCTTCCTGCCTCACAGGATGAGTAGCTTCCACCTCCACACACTTCCGATATAACGTGCCTTGTTGGTGAATGAAAACGTGGACATGACTGCTCCAATGTGTGGTTGAGGAGAAGAGTTTGTAGATGTGAGGGAGAGAACAGTCAGAGGCACCTGGAAGAGTCCAGACTCAATCTAGACATGGAGGAGGGGGTGGGAAGAGGGGAGAGAGAGAGAGAGAGAGAGAGAGAGAGAGAGAGAGAGAGAGAGAGAGAGAGAGAGAGAGAGAGAAGGCAAGCAGACCAGTAGAGGAGCACAGGACTGAGAGCGCGCATGGCTGACATGGCAGGTTTACATAGGTTTACAGAGGAAGGAGAAGCTGGGGGAAGGGAATGGGCTGGAGAGGCTTGGAGCAGGGGTCTGTGTGAGAGGTGCTGGAAGGAACCACAGGTACTGAGGAAGCCTTGTCCTGGGCTTCTTTGGGTCCTGGCAGTTGGAGGTCCCAAACAATAGGACACTCAATTCTGGACTGAACCTCCAAAACTATGATTCAAAATGAACTTTTTCTTTTAAATTTTAATAACATTTGTTTTTTTTTGTTTATGTGTTTGTATGTGAGCCAGTATGAGTGTATGTGCCAGAAGAGGGCATCATATCCCCTGGAACTGGAGTTATAGGCAGTTGTGAACCACCATGTAGGTGCTGGGAATTGAACTTAGGTCCTCTGCAAGAGCAGCTAGTGTTCTTAAGCACTGAACAATCTCTCCAGCACCCCCTTCTTTTTTATTGTTAGTTTCTTTAGTGTACAAATACTAAGTTTCTTAGAAGGACTTTTGTTTTCTTTTTGAGGGAGGGTCTCTGGTATCCCAGGCTATCCCAAGGCTTACTCTGTTGCCACAGATGGCAAGTTCTTGACCTTCACATACCCTCTGTCAAGGCTTGGTGTTTCAGATATCTGCCACCGTTCCATATTTCATCATAGTATTTTCTTACCTGTATATCCTAAATACCTTGCTCATGTCCTGTATGTTTATGTATGTCTTATTTATTATATGTTTATATTTAAATCTAGATCCTGCATATGAGAGACTAATCCTTTTTAGGTATTACACTTCAGGTATTACATTATAGAACTGGAAAGCTGCCTGATACAGAAATCTATTAGTAAATGCTTCCAAACTAGCATTCATAATGTCAGAAATATATGACTTCGCAAGACAGTTCAGCCGCGGTGTTTGAAGGGAGAGTCTGTGCCATGCTTGATATGTGAAGCAGTGTGTGGTAACTGCTCACTGCTGGTACGGCTACCGTGGACCTTGACCCTCGCTTGGCACTGCCAGGGTTCAGTTTATGGAAGGAGCGAAGATCATTGTGATGCTTGCTTTCTCTGTTAAACTTTTCCTAAACTGCACCTTCCAGTTCTTAAAAATTCTTTGTTTGAGGTCCAGCCTCAGATGATTTTATTGCTTGTTGGCACAGAGACTTCAAAGCTAAAGGCAAACCAGCTTCCTCAGGTGTGCATGTTTTTTTTCTGTGGGACTGTTAGCCGGTGTGCATAGTGGGATGGAAGCAGGTATTGTTGAAGGGATACGTTCACGGAAAGACTTTGGTCTCTGCCAGCTGAGACCTTAGACATGAGTTATCTGACTTAAGAAAAGTCACACTCCCTTCCACAACCTCTGATATTTTTTGGGGAAAAAGTGTGCGGCAGAGAGGGAATGTGGAACTTGGCTGAGGATTCCTTGGGCTCAGTTAGACTTTAGGAACAAGTGGGTGTGTGACCTTGAGTCACTTTTTTTTTTTTTTGCATCAGTGTGCTGGCTGGTTTTATGTCATCTTGACACAAGCTAGAGTCATTAGAGAGGAAGGAGCCTCAGCTGAGAAAATGCCTCCATAAGATCAGGCTGTAGACAAGCCTATGGGGCATTTTCTTAATTAGTGATTGATGAGGGATCAGCCCATTGTGGGTGGTTCCACCCCTGGGCTGGTGGTCCTGGGATCTATAAGAAACCAGGCCTAGCAAGCCATGTGGAGCAAGCTAGAAAGTAGCTCCTTTTCATGGCTTCTGTATCAGTTCCTGTCTCCAGGTTCCTGTCCTGTTGGAGTTCCTGTCTTGACTTCCTTCAATGTAGAAGCGTAAGCCAAATAAGCTCTTTCCTCTTTGACTTGATTTTGGTTACAGTTTTTTATCACAGCAATAGTAATCCTAACTAAGACAAGTTGGTACCCGGATAGTAGGTACTGCTGTGACAGACCTGACTGTGTTGTTTAGGGGAGGATTATGGAAGGACTTTGGAACTTTGGCCTAGAAAAGTCTTGTGCATTGTGCACTGTGAGCTGTTTTGTATGAGCTTGTGAGGTAAGAATGCTGAGAGCAGTGCAGACCGGGGAGGCCTGACTTGTGAAGTTTCAGAAGGAAGCAAAGACTCTGTCAGGCCATTTTCATGAAGAAGGGAAGGGTGTGTGTGGGATGGAAGGTCATCATAAGGGAACCCACAGAAATGACTAACATGGACCTATAGGAACTCACAGACTCTGGACTGACAGCTAGGGAGCCCGAATGGGACTGACCTAGGTCCTCCACATACGTGGGACAGTTATGTAGCTTGGTCCATCTGTGAGACTCCTAGCAGTGGGATCAAGGCCCTTCCCCAATGCTGTGGCTGGCTTTTGGGAACCTATTCCTCATACTGGATTGCTTCTCCCAGCTTTAATACAAAGGGAGGAGCTTAGTCCTACCACAACTTAATATGCCATGCCTTGTTGACACCCATAGGAGGCCTGCCCCTTTCAGAACAGACAGAGGAGTAGATGAGCGGTCAGAGAGGAGGCAGGGAAGGGGATGGAAGGAGGGGAGGGAGGGGAAACTGTGGTCGGGATACAAAATAAATGAAAAAATTTAATTAGCAAAAAGAAACAGGTATGGTTGTAGGGAAATTTGTGAGGCATTTTCTGAATTAGTGATTGATGGGGCTAAGCCCTTTGTGGGTGGTACCATCCCTGGGCTATTGGTCCTGGGTTCTATAAGAAAGCAGGCTGAGCAAGCCATGTGGAACAAGCCAGTAAGCAGCATCTCTCCATGGCCTCTGCATCAGCTTCTGCCTCCAAGTTCCTGCCCTGTGTGAGTTCTTGCCCTCATGGCTTTTGATGATGACCTGTCATATGGAACTGTGAGTGAAATAAACCTTTCCCTCCCCAAGTTGCTTTTGGTCATGGTGTCTCATCATGGCAGTAGTGACCCTAAGACAATCAATCAGCTTTGTCGTGGTCACAGGCTGGGATGCCTCTTGTCTGGGTCCTCTTTGCTCTCATCACGGTGGGAAAAAGGGCACAGCAGCAAGAGGAGCTGGAGACTGTGGAAGTGGGAGGGTGAGGCTGCCTGCACCCCCCTCAGCAGACCCAGAAGCAGGCACTGCCCAGGCAGGCCTCAGCCCCAGGCTATGAACCTCAGGGCCACGCCCATTTCCTGCAGCAAGGCTCCAAAATCTAAAGCCTCCCTGGCCTCTCGAAACAGCGCCGTCCATCTGCTAGGAACTTACCGTTCACTAATAGTGCCTCTGTTCTGTACTTGCTGATATTCTGGTGGACACCTGTGCCCCATCTCACCCAATCCCCCCCGCCCCCAGAGAATGAGCCTCATGGGGTCAAGACTGACCCCAGGAACTGGTAGGAACTGGGCATGTGACAAGGCAGTCTATAACTGATCTCTGTAGGGACACTGATCTTGGGGGCTGCAGCAGGGGGCATAAATGACAACGGAGAAAGAAAAGGGGCACACTTCTCCTGACTGCTTACGTTTAGCCATTAAGAGTTTTTATCAGATACATTTAGGACATAGCATTGGGACAATGATTGTGATTTCACAGCATACGGAGTGTGTAATTTGATTGAGCAGGTGACCAACTCTGAATACCAAATCTAACTTTGTAATTCCGTTTCTTTCATTCTCACATCGCTTAGAGCCAGCGTCTGGTGGCATGGCCTCTGTGGAGTAAAGATATCGCTACAGATTTAGGGCAAACAGAACCTAGTGTTTTGGACCTGAGAGAGTCTCTGAGAACAGAACTGATCTATGCAATGATGGCTTCAGCAGAGTTGTTATTTCCCGTGTCTATTCCTACAGTTTCAGAATGGGGACTGGTGCAGGGGACAGTGGGTGACAGAGTGTGGTTAGTGAGTTTTAGCCGTTAATGTCCCCCCTTTCCTTTCCTTTCTCTCCAGTGCCCCAGAAAAGCCTTTCTCTCTCTCTGCTCGTCCTCTTCTTCCTTCCTCCTCCATGTCTGCCCGTATGCTGCTGTGCTCCCTGCCATGAAGATCATGGACTGACCTCCGAAACTGTCAGCCAGCCCCAGTTAACTCCTTTCTTTTTTAAGAGCTGTCTTGATCATGGCGTCTCCTCACAGCAACAGAACAGAGACTGAGACACTCACTTCTCTTTCTAAAACCCTGAGATTTTCTTTCTGTTGCTCTCAAGACAAAGGTCAAACTTCTGAGGTAGAGGCGGGAGAACTGTGAAGAGGTTGAGGTTGTCTATTTTTGTTTTTGTTTTCTGGGGCAATGTCTCATGTATTCTGGACTGGCCTCAGATTTGCTATGCAACTCATTTTCCTGCCTCTACTTCCTGAGTCCTGGGATTATGGGTGTGCACCACTGTCCTGGTTAGATTTTTGTTAACTCGACACATGCTAGAGTCTGAGATGAGGGAATCTCAACTAGCTGAGAAAATGACCCATCAGATTAACCTGTAGGCCAGCCTGTGGGGCTTTTTTTTTGACTGGTGATTGATGTGGAAGTGTCCAGCCCACTTTGGGCAGTGCTAGTCCTGGGAAGACGGTCCTGGGTTCTATAAGAAAGCAGGCTGAGCAAGCCACACGGAGCAAGCCAGTGGGCAGCATCCTCCATGGCCTGTGCTCCAGCTCCTGCCTCCAGGTTGCTGCTGGAGTTCTCACCTTGGCTTCCTTCAATGACGGACTGTGATCGGGATGTATAGTCCAAATAACCCTTTCTTACATGAGCTGCTTTCTCCCCCAATTTGTTTAGCAATGGAAACTAGATTCAAGCACCCTGCCCGGCACATTTCAATGTAAAAATTACTTTTATTAATTTCTTTTAAAGCTAATTGTCGGGGTCCAGCCTTGGCTTGGGTCCAGGTCCTGAGATGGGGAAGGGGCACTGGCACAAGGAAAACTTCTGACCACCAAGTGGATTGCACTCAAGTGGCCCTGGATAGCTCAGGGCATCTTTATACTTAAACAGAATTTTTTCTTACCAGGGTTACATGAACAGCTTTATTATTGGCTTCTATTTTTGACTTTAAGAAACACATCACAATTTAAGAAATAAATCATGATTATTATGAAAGCCCCCATTGTTCCCCTTTATGCTTCCCAAATACACTTTCCCGAGCCCTACATAACCTTATTCCAGACACAGAGTCCAGCATTTTTCAGGCTGAACTAAATGCTGAGCCAGACACATCCTGCTCTTGAAGCTCTTATGTCAGCTGGCAGTTACTTGTGGTTACAAAGTTAAAAAATAATAGACATGGGCACAATGCTTTAAGAACAACAATATTCAAACCCAGACAATTCTTTCATGTCTGCAAGGTATGTGTTCATACAGTTCCTTTTTCTAAAGGAGGGTCCCATGTCTCAAACTCTCTGTAAAAGGCAGACTTGGACAAAGCACTCTTTTCCCATCTCACTGTACCATACTTCTTCCTCCAATATAAGCTCCTGTGTATGGTAAAGATGGATCTACCCACCCCACACTTTGCGTTGTAGTTTTTCCTCTTGGAGCATACCAGATCCTACCAACGATTCTGTGCTTGGTGTCCAGGGAACTTACTCTCAACAGTGGGCACTATGTGTATTCCTGAGACTTTTTCCCTATTCTGTGTATGCATGCCCTAATCTCCTTTCCAAAACTGTGAGACATAGTTAATGTTCCAAGTGTTGTTTTCACATATGTACCTAACTATCTCTATTGAGTCAGAGAAGTTCCCAGGATTAAGAGTTGTAGTTAGTAATTCCAAATAAGAGATTTGAGAAGCATTAGTCCCCTGTTGAATCTTAGGGGAAAATATTCAAGAAAGAACAGAATTTCCAGGGAAAATTACAGCTATTGCATGTGTGATTGCCAAAGTAGAACTAAAAACCACCCAAAGAATCACCGATATAACGAGAGAGAAAAGAGCCTGTAAGCTGCCTGAATTTTGCAAATTCCTATGCTGTCTCGTGGACTACTGGTCCTTGCCAAGTGAGAGTCCATTTCCCCAGGTGCCTGGCCCTGAGGAAACCCACTGGACAGGTAGTCATATGCTGATCTGAGACTAGGCTGCATGTCTCCCGACAGCTAATGACAATGAGCGACAAGTTATACAAACAGACACACACAGACACACACAGACACACACACACACACACACACTTTAACCTCTAGTTTCTCTTCCTCCTTTTTTTTTTTTTTAAGTCAGGCTGGAAGGGAAGTACTAAGAGTGAGTCCTAATAATGTGCTGTCTGCATTTGGAGAACTGCCTGTCCTGGGACTTTTCTGGCCACCCCAGTGCCAGGCATTAGGTATACTGGGCGACTGCAGCTTGGAAAGAACCCTACCTTGGTTAGTGGCAGATGAAGGCAGAAATGGGGAAGGAAGTGCTGGCCACCCAGTCCTGGCCCCTTTCCCTTCCTTTGTTCCTATTAATGCTAAATAGCAAAGCTTGCTCTCAGGTCAAGCACGGTGGGGCTTTGGCATCTGTGGTGGTTTGAATAGGAGTGGTCCCCATAGACTCACGTGTTTGAATGCTTGGCCCATAGGGAATGATGCTATTAGGAGGTGTGGCCTTGTTGGAGGAAGTTCATCACTGGTGGAGGCGGGCTTTGAGGTCTCATATATACTCAAGCCATGGCCAGTGTGACAATTCACTTCCTGTTGACTGTGGATCAAGATGTAGAATGCTCAGATCCTTCTCCAGCACCATGTCTGCCTGCACGCCTCCATGCCCCTCCATGATGATAATGGACTAAACCTCTAAACCCTAAGCCAGCCCCAATTAAATGTTTTCCTTTATAAGAGTTGCTGTGATCATGGTGTCTCTTCACAGCAATAAAACCCCAACCAAGACAGCTTCCTAGAGGTGAAAATAAAAGGAATAGGTGGAATTCTTAAGTGAGGCTGAATAAAGGAGTTCCTGGTCTAACATCAGAAGCTGGATGAGAGAACAAAGTTTCTCAATAGGCTCTATTGTGGTCCCCAGGATCCTTCAAGAACGCCATGTCTACAGCACCAGCCTAATGCTGCTTATTCTGAGTTTCCCAATCAGAGCTTCTTCTCCTTGTTTTTTCAACAGAATAGCCCAGGCTGGCCTAGAACTCACTATGTAGCCAAGGATAATCTTGAACTTGTTTCTGTTCTTCCTTCTTTCCTTCTTTCCTTCCTTCCTTCCTTCCTTTTTTTTTATTTATTATGTATACAGTGTTCTGCCTGCATGTATGCCCACATACCAGAAGATCTCATTATGGTTGTGAGCCACCATGTGGTTGCTGGGAATTGAACTCAGGACCTCTGGAAGAGCAGTCCGTGCGCTTAACCTCTGAGCCATCTCTCCAGCCCCAGTGGTCCTCTTTCTTCCACTTCACAGGTACTGCGATTACAGGCATGCTCACTGTCATCAGCTCATGGTGTGCTGGGCTGGAACCCAGGCCTTCATGAATGCTAGGCAAGCACTCTCCTGATTGAGCTACATCCTCTTCCCCTTTTCCTGAGACAGGTTCTCATTATAGTACCTGGGATGGCTTGGAGATCCACCTGCCTCTGCCTACCAAATGCTGGGACTAAAGCTGAGTGCCACCACACCTGGCCCCGCCCTTTCCTCTCCTTCCTTTCTCTTCCCCAATCCTCTCCTCTCCCCTCCCCATATGTGTATGGGTATTTTGCTTGCGTGTATGTCTGCATACCCCACATTCCAGTTGGGCTGGCCCATTTCCTGGCTAAGAGACTACCTGTCAGAAAGATGGGACAACCTCTTGGGAAGATGGGTTCACCTGGTGGCATGCTAAAGGGATGGGGGGAATATTTATCCCTTTCATAAGATAATATGTTTTTCCTTCCAGAATTCCTGACCTCTGTGCAGTTGCTGTAACACTAACACGAGGCTCTGTTGGGTCCATCTTTGTAAATCCTGATGCCCAGAAAGGTATAACTTTTTCTTAAAACAAACAAACAAACAAACAAACAAACAAACAAACAAACAAACAAACAAACAACTTCTAAGGGCTTTCTTCTCTTCTGAAGGTTTGTGGCAATAAAACAAGCACTGTGTATGTTTACTGGTTGGAAGGCTGTAGAAGGGGAACATTCTCTACTACAGGCGTGAATCTGCAAGTCTCTGAGTTCGACTTATTTTCTGTGGTAGCACAGGTGCGGGCTGGGGTGCCAACACAAACGTGGGATGTCCTGCTTTGGTTTTGCTCTTTTGACTCAGGGTCTTATATTGTTACTGCGATAAATGGAGTCTCCTCTCAGTGGTCCTAGTCTCATGGTAGAAAGCCCTTAGTATGTTTTGATTCCAAAGTGATATGGAATGATCTGGAACGATCTGGAACATCAACATTTAGCCAATATCTATAAACGGTATGGAGACACACCTTCCTAACTATGCAGGAAGTTTTTGAACTCTGGGGTTATTCAAGTTTTTGCCCAGAAGGAAAAGGCAAACCCCTCTAACTTGAGTGTTGTTGGGGATGGGGTGCAGCATGAGCATATTGCTATTGTCATGGTGCTCATTTCCCCAGGCACATGCGGGAGCCAGCCTCAGGTTGAACCCGATGCCAAGTGAATCAGAACAGAGACATGCCTGAGACCTTAGTTACTGTAGCCAGGACTGTCTTGGCACAGGGCAGCCTCTGCCTTCTATCTCCATCCCTTCTGCATGGGATGGTCTCTGCCTCCTTCTGAAGTGATTATTTATGTTGCTCTATTATTAAATAAGACTCAAGAGTCAGATATTGGGGTAAAACCTGGTAAATCCAAAGAGCAATGGAAAATGATCTGTTTACCCTGTCTCTCCAAGTTTCCCCTAGGGAAAAGGAGCACACATTTCTCTAAGCCCCTCCCTACTACTTCCTGTCGTCCTCCCGATCTCGGTCCTCCAAAACCTCTATGGTTAATTCTGGTCAGCCAATCTTTGACTCCACCCTCCGATTCAAGGTAAATTTTATTGGCAGTCTTGGAGTGTCAGTGCGAACAAATATCTGGAAGCATCCTTCCTCCTACCTCCATCCCTTCTGCATGGCACAGCCTCTGCACCTTCCTCCCAGGCTCTGCTCCTTCCTCCATCCCTTCTGCAGATATCTAGTGTTCTTTCACATGCTGTTTCACAAAGTGTAAGAGGTAGTTTTGTCTGTTCTGGCTTCTAACCTTAAAGACAAAATTGAAGAGACTGACCGATACCCATACATGCAGTTCCAGAGTCTCAGAACAGAGCATCAGGTTGGTGCTGGGGAGACCAAGAGGATAGGAGGAAGACAGAAGCTGGACCCTCAGGATTATTGGCACTGCTGATATAAAAACATGGCTCTCACCTGAAATGGAATAAGAGGTGGTTTATTCTGGAGCTGAATATGAATGACCATGCCCTGGGGACAGGGATTCAGGTTGCCCCAAATACCATGTTCCAGTGTAACAGTTTCGCCAAGTTTTTATAGTAACAGAACAAAGTCATAACTCAAGGTGCTTAAGAATATATTAGTGGAAACACCAGTCAGGCGTGTTACTGCCAAGTGGGGGAAATTCTTCTCTAGGCCTCACATACTTCTGATGACGTTCTTAACCTTCCTGTTGGTGGAAGCTAGGAGTTTGTTCGGATGGATTTACATAATGTCACAAAGATGCTAGGTCAAACACAGAGGTGAGTGTGGTGATACATTGTGTACCCTAAAAAACTTGCCTGAGGATCAGAGGACAGAGTCAGCCACTAGATTAGACATAGAGGTCAGACAGTGGTGGCACACACCCTTCATCCTATCACTCAGGAGGCAGAGATCTGTCTGGATTTTTGTGAGTTCAAGGCTACACTGGGCTACATGAGACTGATACAGTATAGGAGAGAAACAGAGCCAGGCAGTGGTGGCACACACCTTTAATCCCAGCAGTTGAGATCTCATGTTTTTGCTTGGGAAGCACACACAGGCCTTTAATCCCAGGAAGTGATATGGCAGGCAGAGAAAGGTATATAAGGCGTGAGGAGACAGGAATTCACTCTCTTTAGGCTGAGGATTTCGTAGAGGTAAGAACTCGTGGCTGGCTTGTTTCATCCCTCTGATCTTTCAGCTTTCACCCTGATATCTGGCTCTGTTTTTTTTTTATTATTATTAAAAGACCATCTAAAATTTGAACAACAGATGAGCAATGAATGGCTATTAAGGGACTAAAGATAGCCTGAGATAATGTGGCTCCCGAGAACAACATTCCAGTTCTCCAAAGTCATGGCGGTTCTAGTCAGTCAGCCTTGCAGCAACTTTAACACAGGAGGAGCTTTGTTCTCTGAAATGCTATTTCAGGAACAGGCACAGAGAGAACAAGGCATTTCTTTGGTAGGAGACACCGAGTTTTAATTCAGAAGTTTTTATTGATCACTGTACTACTGGAGTCTGTTACGCAGAGATGATGGATGAAGGGGAATCAAAGACAGGCAGTGAGCAGGGTATAGAACAGACATGGGGCCCAACTTTTTGTTTTGTTCTGGGTCAGTTTCTTGCTTATGCAGTCAAGTCTAGCCTAGAACTCAACCATCCTATTTCAACTTCATGAGTACTGGGGTTACAGGTGTGTTACCATACCTGGTTGGACTATAGCTTTGTTAATGATGTAGGCACCAACTTTCCTCAGTCAGGGTTAGTGGAAACTGGTGTGGCACATGGAGCACTTCCCATCCAAGTCACTTTTTTTTTCTTTGAGATGGGATCTCATGTGGCTCAATCTGGCCTCAAAATCATTATGTGGCTGAGGATAACTTTGAACTCGTGATCCTCTTGCCTCCACCCCGCCTCAATCCTGGGATTATAGGTGTGTACTATCATGCCTAGTGTGATGGCTAACACTGCCATCAGTGTTAACTGATCCACCTAGAATCTCTGAAGAGATAAACCTCTATCTAGATTAGGTCAGCCTCTGGTTGCCTCTGTGAGAGATTACATAATTGGGTTATTTGAGATGAGACCCACCCTGACTGTGGTCATTACCATTCCGTGGGCTGAGGTCCTGGACTGCATAAAAAGGAGGAAAAAAAGCACTCACCACTCCGTGCAACTGACTGCAGATGAAATGTGGCCGCTGCCTCCAGAGCCTGCTGCCACGCTTCCCCTCCCATGCCCTTCAGCTGCAAAATAAAGGCTTCCTTTGTTAAGTTGCTCACACCAGGCATTGGTCCCAGCATTGAGGAAAGTGACTAATACTCGTGCCACTCATGCCATCCATCCTGGGCCACAGCCAGTGCCTGAAACTTAAAACTTAACTCATGATTATGCATGTCTCTGTATCACGTGCACGTCGGAGTTCAGAGTGGCTGGAAGGGGGTATCAGGTCCCATAGAACTGGAGTTACAGGCGGTTGTGAGCCCCCATGCGGGCTCTGGGAACACGATCTGGGTCCTCTGCGACCCACAGTAAGTGCTCTTGGCCACTGAGCCGGTGTCCTTTGGAGCCGTTGAGCTTCCCCCAGTAACGGAACCAACAACCAATGGAGACAGTGAGGTTCTAGCAGGAGAGCTGACTGTTCTCGAGGATGCCTCGGCACGCTGGTGGCTCACGTGAAGGCCCAGGGCAGGAGTGTGTGACTCCAGCAGTACAAATAAACTCTCCTAGTGCGTGGCTGGAGAGAGAAGCAAAGGACAGTCAGTGGGTTTCACTGTGGATGAGGCCTGGCCTGTGACCATCTGTGCTGATGGAAGCCTGATATTATGGATAGCCTGATGGGGAAAAGAAAATTGGTAACTGCTGGGTCAGCTGCCATGGAGACAACAGATGTGGGAGGAAATATTTAACAGAGTTCAACAAGAATCAGAGCTTCCAGTAATTTTCCATACAGCAGCCCGTAGCCCATTGAGTCCTCCTGGAAACCAAGAGGCGGATGCCCTCACTGAAATATAGGCCATCTGCCCTCAGGTGCCCCTAGAGGCTGCTCACGGGGTTCATGTAAAGTCTGGCCACATGGGAGCCAATAAAGGCTGGAAAAGAGCAAAGGCTGCCATCATATCTATAAACTATGCTGTGGTATGTTGTACGTTGTCCAGATATGGGAGGTATGTTGTAGCTGGAGTTTCCCTGCCTTGCCCACAGTCAGGACAAATCTCTCTCACCTGCCAGTCCCACAGCCGCTCAGACCCAACCAAGTAAACACAGAGACTTATATTGCTTACAAACTGTATGGCCGTGGCAGGCTTCTTGCTAACTGTTCTTATAGCTTAAATTAATCCATTTCCACAAATCTATACCCTGCCACGCAGCTTGTGGCTTACTGGCATCTTCACATGCTGCTTGTCAGGGTGGCGGCTTGCAGTGACTCCTTCTGCCTTCCTGTTCTTTTATTTCTCCTCTCTGTTAGTCCCACCTATACTTCCTGCCTAGCCATGGCCAATCAGGTTTTATTTATTGACCAATCAGAGCAACTTGACATACAGACCATTCCCTAGCACGGCCAAGTGCAGACCATCTGAGACACCTGCACTCAGGCCTGTGGTCCTAATCATCCTCTATGCAGACCTGCTGGGTAAAGCCACGAGGAACCTGAGAACGGGCTCCCACAGGACATACAGAACATCCCACAGCAGTACGTTGTATGCTGTCCAGATATGGGAGGCCTGTTCTTTATTATAGCCACAGCAGATGGATGCTATGATGGAGCAAATACATAAATATACATGGGCTACACAGAGTCTAGTTAGGTGTTTTTTTTTGTTTGTTTGTTTTGTTTTTTGTTTTTGTTTTTGTCCTAGTTTAAATTGTCAGCTTGAAACACCTCAGAGTCACCTGAAAAATGCGTTTCAATTGAGGAATTTGCCAGATCAGATTTGCCTGTGGGCATGTCTGTAAGGGGATTGTCTTGATGGGTAATTGATGGAGGAGGGTCCGGCCCACTGTGCACAATACCAATTCCCTGGGCAGGTTGTTCTGGAATGTGTAAGAGAGCTAGGTAAGCACGGCCCTGTGAACAGGCCAGCAAACAGTGCTCCTCTCTGGTTCCATCTCAAGTTCTTGCTTACATTCCTGACCTGCCTTCCTGTAGTGATGGACTGTGACATGGAAGTGTAGGCCAAATCAAACCTTCCATCTCCAAGTTGCTTTGGATCAGAGTGTCTATCACAGCAACAGAAAGGAAACCAGAACAGAGGTTGGTACTGGAAATTGGGCTGCCATTGCGATGGACTGGATCACATGGATTGTTAACGCTTTTGGACTGTTTTGTTGGAGAATTGTGAAAGATCTTGGAACTTTAGGCTAGAAAAGCCATTGAGTGTTCAGAGCTTAAAGAACCCTTGTGGGATCTTGGAAGGCAGTAATGCCGGGAGATTGTAAACCGTGGAGGCCTGGCTTGTGAAGTTTGGGCATGGGGCAGTGGCTCTATTGGAGCTTGACTAGGGCATTTTTATGACATTTTGGCTAAGAATCTGTGTGAGCTAATCATCCGGGCTGAAAAATCAGCTGTTACTAATAAGAAATTGGCACCATTGGCACGATAGGGAACTATTTCCTCAGAGTCAGCACACAGAGCTGGTCCAAAGGGTTTGGGAAGGACTTCAAGCTTGTAGCAGAACTTGGCACATGGGGTGTAACTCACCAGGGTGGTACTGGTTTTGAAGGCATAAGGAGGTCATTGGGAGCGACTGAGGCTTGTCACTGTGTAGAAGATTCGAGTCTCTGTGGAGAGGTCAAGAGATGTCATTGGTGAAGGGGCAGTGTCTACTGCAATAGAGACCCAAGGATGTTGGAGAGGCCGGGACCACAGGATGGTCCACTAAGGACAGTGACAGGTGTGAAGTAGTTGACCTAAGCCTATGAGACAAGCTGTTTGTGTTTTAGATGGGAAAGCTGGAAAAATGGAGCCAAAAGATTATAAGTGAGTCCCAGATGTCAGACACTGAACTACATATTTTGAATTTACATTGTTGGAATTTGGTTTATTTTGCTTTGATAATTTTTATGCCCTAGTTATTTCTTTTTGCAATAAGAAGTACATAGCTTGTTTTTGATTTTACTGGAACCCACAGCTAGGAGACTCTGGATTTTTAAAGAGAACATGGAGCTTCTTAAATGTTGAAGTTTTAAAAGACTTTTATATTGTTACAATGTTTAGTGTTTTATTTTTATCGACAGTGTCTCTCTAGGTAGCCCTGGCTGTCCCCGAACTCAGGTTGACCTACAGTTCACAGAGATCCACCTGTCTCTGCCTCTCTGCGGAGACTAAGGCATTCATCACCATTGGCTGTATTATGTTTTATATTATGATATTGACGTGACTTTTGAGATGAGAAAAGAAAGCTGAGGGGAGATAGAAAAGATCCTCTGGGTCTCAGGACCACTCCAAGGAGCCTGAGGAACCCATGGAGGCTTTGAGGGGAGATATGGTAGCAGAGGATGAGTCTGCAGAGCATGCAGTATCTCCTGATGGCAGTTCTCATAGGAAGAGGCTTTTAAAAAGTGGTTTCATAGGATTGGAAGAAAAAAAATGGCAGTAGAATGGAGCAGCTGGAGCAGCAGAGAGAAGCAGAACTAGAGACAACATGGCAGCGACAGGTATGGGAGCTCGGACAAAGGAGCTCGTATGCCAAGTAGCGCTGGTCCTCAGGCACAGGGAGGCTCAGGCCACCATCAGACCAGCCTTGCTGCATTGCGGCCTCCTGGGCCAGTGCCACTACTTGGCTGGTCCGGCAGGGCCAGTGCCCACTGGTCTGGCCCACGGCATGGAGCCGCAACGGTTGCTGCCACTCAGGCCGGTCGCCCAGCAAACACCGTGGTCGTGCCTCGGGTACCGGCAGGGCGGCCAGCGCCAAGGGCAGGGTGGTGTACGGCAGCCTGGAGAGCACCCAAGTCCCATCCCGGGACGCGCTACTGCCCAACTCTGAACAACAACAAGGTATCTGAGATAAAGAATGGTTCATTTTCTGGATTAAGTCTCCTTGGAAGACTTCCGTGGTCCGTGCTGCTTGTCGCCAGAGGCCATGCTGATGTCCATGGTCTGTGGTCTGCGGGAGACCATGGTTGATGTCCCCGCTGCTGCCACTAGAGGGCATGGTGATGTCTGTAATCCCAGCTGTGGCCCATAACCATGTTGAAGTCAGTGCTGTGGCCAGAAACCATGTGGAAGCCCATGATCCATGCTGCCACTGACTGCTGTGGGCAACGAAGTTTCTTTTACAGTGGTATCCTTACCTGAGAATGACAGGCATTGAGGGCTTCTGTGACCCCATACCACCCCCTACCCTGTGCACCAATGCCAAAAAACAGTCCAGACAGGAAGCTATTGCAGAGTGCTTACAAACTGTGAGAGTCCTTACCAACTGTGATAAAGATGCTCAAGTGTGGTTGTTCACAGTGGATGGCTTCTTGTGGGGGTGGGGAAGGACTCAGTTTCCTTTAAGGGGCTGGCCCCTGGGAGTTTGAGTATACCCAGTGAATATATAGGCAACACAAATTGTTGGTGTTTTGTTTTGTTTTGTTTTTTTCTTTCTCTCTCTCTGTGTGTGTGTGTGTGTGTGCAAGGGTGAGAGGATGGACCTGGGAGGAATGGGAAGTGAGTGTGACTGGGGTGCATTGCATGAAATTCCCAAATAATTAATAATATTATGTTGGGGGAAAAAGGGAAATGAAAGCTTTGCATAAAGTGATATATTTGTATGTCAAATTTGGCAAGGACTGGAATGTCCTAGTTAGCTCTGACTGTCAATTTTACACAGCCTAGACCAGTGGTTCTCAGCCTTCCTAACGCTGCGACCCTTTAATACAGTTCCTCCTGTTGTGGTGACCCCCAACCATAAAATTGTTTTCATTGCTACTTCATAACTGCAATTTTGCTACTGTTATGAATTGTGATATAAATATCTATGTTTTCTGATGGTCTTAGGTGACCCCTGTGAAAAGATCATTCAAGGGGTCAAAACTCACAGGTTGAGAATCACTGGCCTAGCGTCTCCTGAGAAAGAAGTCTCTGTTTAGAGATTTCCCAGACCAGATTGGCCTGTGGGTATGTTTGTGGGGGTGGGTTGTCTTGACTGGGGAGGGGCATGACCTTGTTAGCCCTTCCCTACTGGATGACAGAAAGTTGGCCTGTGCTACATAGTGAGTTCCAGGCCAGCCTAGGCTACAGAATGAGTCCTTGTTTCAACAAACAAACAAACAAACAAACAAACAAACAAACTCTGGAGGATCTGTTTTGAGAACCTGATGTCATGAGTTGGGATGAAACCAGTGGATCCCAGAGGCTCAGGAATGGATTTTAATGGGTACTAGGCTGCATGGCCAAATCCTCCCAATGTAAGACCCAAAGCTTTCATATCCTGGCTTCTCAGAGGGCTGGCTATAGGTCTACAGCCTACAGGTTTTCTACAACCCTTGGCTTCACTTGGCTAGAGCCACTCTGCCTTTTCTTCTTTTAATATATATGCATATATTTTATATATGTGTATGTATATGTATGTATATACACATACATATATGTGTGTGTGTATGTGTGTGTGTGTTTGTACTGGGAGTTGGGGTCTTGCTCACTTAGAAAAAGAAATTAAGGGGCTGGGGAGGTAGCTTAGTGGTTAAGGGCACTTGTTGCTTTGACAGGAGACTGTAGCAGGAATCTTAAAAGTTCTTATTAATAAAATCAAACCCGAGGCCAGTTATTGCGGTCAATGCTGGTAGATCAGAGAGACAGAACAAGCCACAGCTATCTCACCTTGCCAATTCCTCAGCTGGTCCTGTTTCCTCAGACTGGAAGCTTCTGTGTCCTCATCCCAATGGCTCTCAGCTGAACTGCTGCTTAAAAGCCTGAATGTTTAACCAGGCCAAATGCTTAACCAGCCACATGGTTCTAGTTTCTCATCCTCACGCCTTATATATCTTTCTGCTTTCTACCACCACTCTTTGGGATTAAAGGCTGGCTTTCTGGGATTAAAGGCGTGTGTCATCATGCTTGGCTGTTTCCAATGTGGCCTTGAACTCACAGAGATCCCAGATGGATTTCTGCCTCTGGAATGCTAGGATTAAAGGTGTGAGTGCCACCATTTTCTAGCCTTTGTATCTAGTGGCTGTCTGTTCTCTGACCCCAGATAAATTTATTAGGGTACACAATATTTTGGGGAACACAATACCACCACAGGAGACACAGGTTTGACTACCTGAATCCATCTTTCCAAAGCTAAGTCTATTCCCCAAATAGTTTGCAATGATTCTCATCCTGTGTTCTACAGAATCCTTTTATGGTGGTCCTTTGTTGAAAATATTTAATTTGCATTACATTCTTAAAAGAATCTTCTAACAATCTAAAAGCCACAGGAAGCAAGCTAGGCATGGTGGTGAATGTCTATAATCTCAGTGTTCAAGGCTGAGGCAGGAAGACAGTGAACTCAAGGCCAGCCTGGGCTACATAGGGAAACCCTGCCTCAAAAACCTAAACTAAACGAAATAAAATAAAGAAAACAAAAAGAAAAAAGCACCAGAACTAATGATAAAAATTACTACAAGCACAAAATCTGGAAATGTAAATGTATTACATTTCCTAAAGTTGATACATCTTAACAATGTATATTAACTTGTGTGAGCTCATATTTCTGTCCAGACCCAAGAAGAAAGTCCTGCTTTATTCTTAGGCATATATTTCAGTGAAAGTACTTAGACTTATTAAACCAATTATTCATATTTGTTTTGGGAGGCTGCCGACGTAGCTCAGCGGTAGAAGACTTGCCTAGCATGTGCAAGGGCCTGGGCTCTGTAGACGACACTGCAGAAATCAATAATCATAGATGATATGGCACGTATTGAAAAGGCACAAAAGACTTTCAAGTGTTTATATTTGTGCTCATGTGTGCTCTTCCTGTAGATGCTGTTGCATATGCTAAACACCGTCCACAATTCCTTTCAGTTGGTAAAGTGCTGTCTAGAGGTGCACAGCCCTCATTTGGTTCCCCACACCACAGAAACCGACATGGTGCTGCATGCCTATATCCCAACACTTGAAAGATGGAGGCATGGTCGGTGTTCAAGGTTATCTTCAACAACATAGCAAGTTTGAGGCTAGCCTGGACCACATATGACCCTGCCACAAAAATATCTTTTTCTTTATGGGCAAGTCTTAAACTCCCAGAGATTCTGATGCCTCTGCCTTCTGAGTGCTGGAATTAAAGGCATGTGCCACCACACCTGGCCCTTCCTTCCTTCCTTCCTTCCTTCCTTCCTTCCTTCCTTCCTTCCTTCCTTCCTTCCTTCCTTCCTTCCTTCCTTCCTTCCTTTCTTCCTTCCTTCCTTCTTTCTTCCTCCCTCCCTTCCTCCCTACCTCCCTACCTCCCTCCCTGCCTCCCTCCCTTTCTCTTTGAAACAGGGTTTTCTATGTAGCCCCGCCTGTCCTGGAACTTGATATGTAGACCAGGCTGGCTTCAAGTCACAGAGATCCTGCCACTTCTGCCTCCTGAGTGCTGTGTTTAAAATTGTGCACTACCACACCTATTCTGTTTTTGTTTCTTTGCATGGAGAATTTAGGTTGGATTTCACAATTCTTTTATTTTGTTATAATAAATATGTTTTAAAATATTCATTCTCTCTCTCTCTCTCTCTCTCTCTCTCTCTCTCTCTCTCTCTTTCTCTCTGTGTGTGTATGTCTATTCAGATGTCTACATCTGTGCTCCTGCAGAGGCTAGAAAGGATATTGGGTCCCTTGGAGCTGGAGTTACAGGGCATTTGCAGGACCTGAGTGCCAGAATCCAAACCCTAGTCCTGTGGCGATCAACAGATGCTGTGAACTGCTGAGACATCTCTCCAGCCCTATAGCATTGATGTTAATATGCAGGGTTTTCTTTCAGTATGGAGACCCTCTGAATTCAGTGGTTTAGAAGTAAAAGATTTGGGGTCCATAAGGTGGCTTAGTGTAGAGGTCCTGCTGCCAAGTCTGGTCCCCGGGTTTGATCCCGTGGAAGGAAAGAAATGACTCCCATATGCCCCAAATAAAAACAAACAAACAAACAAAAAACCAAACATGACTAGACAAAGAAACCAACAGATTCATGCTGGGAAGTCCCTTCCCTTCTCCTCCCTCCCTCCTCCAGCTTCGGTATCTTTTGAATTCTCCAGATGATGTTACTGCTTTTTTCCTTTGAAATCTAGACTTTCTTTGTGCACACCCTAGTGCACACATAGAGCCGTGGAGAACTATCCAGCCATGCTCGTTCAAACGTCTTAGAATTCCATGCAGGCTTATGATTTCTGTGTTACCAACTCCCTTGTACTTAGAAAAAATGATTTTTCACAATATTTTAGACTATAGAATGTTTCCATTTCCTCTCATTTCCCAGCTTCCCACGTCAGTGTCCAAGTGATCTAAAGTGACCCTGGACTACATCATTCCTCCACAATTCTCCCAGCCTTGCGACAACCGCTGAGGTTGATTTCAATGTGGTGTGCAAGGCCTTTTGTGATCCCCCCCCCTCGACCTCACTCTCTGTGTAGCTTTGAGACAGTCCCTCTTTCTCAGACCTCAGTGGCATGCCCTGCCTGCCTTTGCCTGAGATACCCCTTTCTTCTCCGTCTGGATCCTGTCCTCATTCTCCTCTTCTCCAAACCCTCTCCAGCTGAGGTAGCTGGGCTTCTTTCCTTTTCCCTCTCTCCAATGTCTAGCTATGTAGCCCATGCTGGCCTTTAATCTGTAATCTTCCTGCCTCAGCGTCCGAAATGCTGGCATTGCAAGCATGTGCCACCACACCTGGCTAGTGATTTCCCTTCTAGTCCAAAGACCTTTGTAAATGCCCACCAACACCTTTGGTTGTGCGTTTCCTATTTATTTTCTTGTCCCTGATCTAGTGGGCTTCTTGTGAGCACTGTGTTTCCCTAAAAATTTACAGAGCCTTTCCCATGCCTTGTTTCACTGATTCTCAAGAAACCCTCCTTTTGTCTTTGAATTCCGTGGCAAACAGAACAAAAGCAAATACATGGAAACCAGAGCCTGGGACAAAGCTCAACGTTGAGGCGTATGTGGTGTATTTGGAGTGGCATTCTTGTGGCATATGGAAGCCATGGAAGAGGTGATGTGGGTCGGGAGGGCAGGCAAACACAGGCTGGATATTAATGAGTGGGCCAATGTTTTGCAGAGTCAGGGCTGGAGAGAAGGCTCAGAGGTTAAGAGCACTGTCTGCTCTTCCCGAAGACCTGGGTTTGGTTCCCAGAACACATATGACAGCTCATAGCCATCTATAACCCTAGTGCCAAAGATATAACAGCCTCTTCTGGCCTCCCTGGACATTGCATAGATGTGGTGCACAAACACATACAGGCAAAGCACTCCTACACATAAAATAAAATTAAACTCTCAAAAAATTAACAATTAAAGGAGGTAGTCAGTTGCCTGTCATCTGGGACATCTCGTGAGAGGTGGTGGAGAACCAGCATTTCTCAGAGCAGACTCTGAGGTTTACGAAGGAGAAAGAGTAAGCAATTTGTCATTTCCTACTTCTCATTAGAATCCATCCCATTGTTTTAAAATTAACATTACTTATTTGTTTACTTCTTGTTTTTCTGAGGCAGGATCTCACTCTATTGCCCAGGGTGGTCTTGAACTTGTGGTCATCCTGCCTCAGCCTCCTGAGTGAGTACCAGGATGACAAATGTGTGCCAACACACCTGGATATTCCATTATTTTAAAACTTTTCTGTCTTTGGGGCAGAAAACTGGTCCTTCTGAACAGGTTTTTTGGGGAGTCAACAGGTGGGTCTGATGTAGAAATTAGGAGCTGGAGCTATTAGGGGTCCTTCCCAGGCACATTTGAAAGCCATGGGGTTCATTTTCACCCTGAGGGAGGTTCATGAGTGCCCAGAAAGGACTGACCGTGGTGGCTGGCAGGCTCTCTCATTGGCAAATAGCCAAGGGCCAGCCTCCAGGAGGAAGGATATATTTGGGTCACAGTGTGAAGGTAAAGTCCATTATGATGGGGATGGCACACAGGAAGCTCCATAGTGTGGGAAAGCATGTGGCCAGGACTCCTTGTATCTCGGCAGAACAGGGAACAGCACCAGGCTATGTCTTCCAAGACCAACTTCCTCTAGGTAGGTCTCACATCTTAAAGGTTCCACGGGAACAACACAGTGCCCCAGCTGAGGACCAAAAGTTCAAACACCCAAGCCTGTGGGGAACATTTCACAATCAAACAGTAACAAGTAGACACGTGCCCTCCAGGCTTCTGGTCTTCCTTACTGAGAACCTTTGGGAGCAGTGCTCAGGTTGTAACTAGAGGCTCTAAATTCTGTGCTTCTCCACGAATCGTTTGCTTGTTAACTGGCTAGTCCACAAGTCCATTTCAGACAGAAGGCACGCTGCTGTGTGCTTTGTCTTTGTACTCCTGGGTGCGTACTTCACTGTTGTGGACTATTCTTTTACACCGTGTGAAGATGTGTCGCTGTGACTGGCCAATAGCTAGGCAGGCAGAGGTTAGGCGGGACTTCCAGGGACAGAGAGGTCTCAGGGAAGAAGGAAAAGGCAGAGTTGCCAGCTGGATGCAGAGGAAGAAGGGAATGTAGGAGGAGAGGTAAAATCCATAAGGCAGAACATAGATTAATAGAAATGGGTTAATTTAAGTTATAAGAGCTAATGGGACAAGCCTAAGCTAGATGCCAAATTTTCACATTTTTTATTTTTTTCCTAGACAGTGTTTCTGTGTGTAGCTTTGGAGCCTGTCCTGGAACTTGCTCTATAGACCAGGCTGGCCTCGAACTCACAGAGATCCACCTACCCTCATCTCCCAAGTGCTGGGATTAAAGGCATGTGCCACCACTGCCCGGCAAAATTTTCATAATTAGTAATAAGTCTCTGTGTAGTTTTTTGTGAGCTGGCAGCCCAAAGAAACATCCACCTAAACTTCACACATGCTCAGCAGGTGCCCTGCCGCTGAGCTACAGCCCCAGCCCACCTCCCCCTTTTTGAGACAGAGTTAGTCTAAAATATCTTGGGTGGCCTTGAACTCACTGGATAGTCTAGGCAGGCCTTGGACTCTAAACCCTCCAGTCTCAGCTTCCCCAGTAGCGGGATTATAGATAGGCCTGTGCCACCAGAGTGTTACTGCATCATCTTGACTGGCCCTCTGGATGCAGTGCCTTTAACAGTGGGTGGAAGCTTCTACCAGGAAAGCGGCAGGTGGAAAATCCCAGGCCAACCCCAGTCTGAGGGCAAGAGCCCACTTATGACCCACGGCTGAACAAGACCCTGATCCGCAGAACCTCATCTTGGTCACTTCCTCCATTAGCAAAGGATCTGCTGTTTGTGCTCATGAGTAAACGCAGACATCTGGAACAGCCGTGTCCTCCTCTGCAGGCAGGCCTGGTGACTGTGGAAATTCTAAGTGATAGAAAAATCTAGAACTATGATGTCTGTCTCAGTTTGCTTTCTATTGTTGTGATAAATATTTGGATGCGAAGCACCTTTGAGAAGGAAAGGGTTTATGTGGCTTCCGCTCCTTCTCAGTCTCTTATTGAGGAAGTTAGACTGGGAACTCCAGCAGGAACCTGGAGGCAGGAGCTAAAGCAGAGGCCATGTGGAGGAGTGCTACTCACTGGCTTGCTGTCATGGCTCACTGAGCTTTCTTGCTTGTAGAGCCCAGGACCACTTACCAATGATGGCACCACCCACAGTGGCTGGCCCCCCCCCACATCAATAATTAATCAAGAAAGTGTCCCTCAGACTTTTCCCCATGACAATCTGATGGACAGTTCCTCAGTTGAGAGTTCCCTTTCCCAAATATATCTAGGTTTGTGTCAAGTTGACAAAACCCAATCAGCACTGTGTCTGTGGCAAAGAACAGAAGCAAGAGGAGCCGGGCAGCCAGCAAGGGTAAGCAATGGTTGCCTCCAGGCAGGGTTTCTGACACCAAGGCCACCTCATTAAATTCTCTTTCTCTTTTCACATCTTTCCTCCAAAGAAACAATGTTAAACACAAAATACTAAGGCATTGAATCAGGTCTAGTTGTGAGCCTGAGAGAGTTGGGACCTTTCCCCTTCCTATTACATGTGTTTTCCTTCCTTTCACTTTCATTTGAGGCCAGAAAACCTATGTACTCCCAGGAATGAAATGACACAGGTCAGTGTTTGCTGCGGGCTCTGTGCACGTGGCCAGGTGATTGTTTGTGAGCTTTCTGTTTAGAGGCTGGTAGGGAATTTTGAAAATGTCTTCTAATCATGCAATCTTGCAGGGTGATTCAGTGAGGCTGTAAGCATTTCAGGGCTCTTTCCAGTGTGAAAATAATTCTGTTCTCTTTGGGGCTATTATCTGTCCTTCTTGTCCTTTTCTCCTCAGTCCCAACCCCCTGTCCATTGTCCTCATAAACACCATTTGATGAGGACAAAGATTACCTATGTAGTTAGTAGTTAGTCACAGTATCTGGACATTAGAAAGCTACCCTTGAAGGGACAGGCATCACAAGGTCTCCATGCTTTGTAAAATTTGACCTTGAAAGGTCTGGGCATATTGCTCAGTGGTAGAGTGCTTATCTAGCATGCATTCTTGGTACATGGCTGGTTGTACATGAGTCCTAATTGACCTTATTAATAAAAACCCAGAGTCAGATATCAGGGTGAAAGCCGAAAGAACAGAGAAGCAGAGCAGCAGCCAGTAGTTCTTACCTCTACGAAATCCTCAGCTGAAAGGGCACTGAGCTGTCTCCTCCCGCCTTATATTCCTTTCTCCACCAAGCCATATCACTTCCTGTCTCTTCCTCCCTAGTGCTGGAATTAAAGGTGTGAGATCTCAAGTGCTGGGATCAAAGGTGTGTGCCACCACTGCCTGGCTCTGTTTCTCTCTTAGACTGGATCAATCTTGTGTAGCCCAAGTGGCCTTGAACTCCTGATCTTCCTGCTTCTTCTTCCCAAGTGCTGGGATTAAAGTTGTGTGCCACCACTGCCTGCCCTCTATGGTTATCTAGTGGCTAGCTTGGCCATCTGATTTTTCAGGCAAGCTTTATTTATTAAAGCAGAAAGAAAATAGCACCATCTTTTCCCTTTTTTGTCTAAAATAAAAAAGATTATAATTAATATAAGAAAAACTACATACAATAAATAAAATACCTATATATACAATATAGACAGGTAATAAATATATCAACAGTGACAAATTCAGAGAAAATACTCCATTACTTATCCTATTTTGGTGAGTCCAAAGTGTTGTACCTAATTCACTTTCTATCCTAACTTGCATTACCATCTAAAGCTATCTTTTAATTTCTTTCAACCGCATACACTTTACACCTCTTTAGTGAGTTTCCTTTTTGAGTCTGGTAAACAAGGAAAACTATAACTATATAATTATCTAGTCTTCAACTCCCTCAGAGTTCTGAGAAGGAAATAATATTACTTGAGTAAACAAGAAGTACAAGCTAGTGACTTCCAAAAAAAAGTGAGAAATGACAGAAACAACTGGCTTCTTGGATAGCCATCCAAGGTTTCTCTGTAATGTTGGGGCATCTATCTTCAGTCTACAGGCCTAGAATATCTGACAGACTTATCTGTGAACCAGGATTTTCTGAAGAGTTGTCCTACCTTGTTTTGGCAAAGTTCAGCAGTCCTTTCTTTTGTGTCCTGCTTGTCCATTTTGGACAGCATACTATCAGCAGTCAAGGCAAGAGCACTTTCTTGCACAGTGGCTAACTTTTGCCACAAAGAAAGTAAACTCCATATGGAGTTTCTTCAATGTCCATCATCTTCTCTGAACTAGATTGGTGCTACCAGCAGAAGACATATCTCATTGTCATAAACAAAAATAACCTATGTTATTAAAACATCTTCTGCCATATTCTGTAGATTTCTGAAGTATTTGAAGATTACCTGTCTATCTAAAATATACCTCTGTTTGGTCTTACAAACATATCTAATATGACTACAAGTTCGATTATAATAGGTGACTAATTATTAACCTACATTTCTTTATTATCCTAAATAGTTTGTAATAATAAATTTCAAGGACTAGCAATTTGCATAACATTGTTAAATGAGTTGTATAGGTACAATACCTTGAACAAGATTAGAAATGTATGTATAGTATGTTCTAACAAAATTAATCTCAACTTTGTATCAACATACAAAATTTGTATACAGTATACAAAAATCCAATCCATTGTAAAATATTTAAAACTAGTAGTTGCTTTTTAAAAAGTAGATTCAATAATCTACATTTTAATCTTATCATATCTATATCCTTCCTTTTTTCTTTTCAGAATAGATTCAATAATCTGCTCTTTTAACCTATCATATCTGTATCCTCCTTTTTTCCCTTTTACTTTCTTTCTTTTTTTTCAAACAAGAACCCTGAATCTAATCTCCTTCATTCAGCTTTTTTCTTGACCATTACCAATACAATTTGTGACCAACCACCCTGAAAAATAACAAATATCCACAACCCATTGAATGACCAAAACCACCCACCCCACCTCTTGGGAGTGTGGGCGTCATGTTCTTAAGTTTATTTACTTCCTGCTGTCTGGGGGCAATGGCATCTTCAGGGGATCCTGAAAAGAAAAATTTGGGTTAATTGTCAAGTACTGGGAGAGGCAGCCATATTATTTGTCGTCCAATTTCTGCATAATGGGAAAGTGGAGGGCTTGTCTCTAGTTCCTGCTAGAATAGTCTGTGAGGCTGGGTCATCTCAGCTGCCACCTCAAGATTGTCCTGAACCGTTTGTAGTCCAAAGCTGATCTTTGGGTGGTGTTTGTCAGCTTAGTGGTGTTACCATAGTCCATGTGGAGTCATAACTGTGGGATCCCATTTTTTTTTTTTGAGACTTCAGAGATTGTATTAAGGCCAAATTATTCCTTTTCTTGGTAATTTTTTTCTGGGTAGTTCTTACTTCTTCTTTGGATGCTTATTTGCCCAAAGTTCTTTAAATTCTTCAAGATGGTTGTTTTTATTTTCTTGAAAAGATAAAAACAAAACCCTTCTCCAATCCTAACTTTGGGGATTTTTCTTTTTGGCAAGTTACATCTCATTAAATGAAAAGCGTTTGTTAGTCTTATCACCTCTTCTAATCAAGAGGTCTCTCCTGTTCAAATCTAATCTTTTAGTTGCTCTGGGGAGGAGTTTCCTCCACAATGACAAGAAATGACTGAACTGCATTTGACATGGAGGCCTGCAAGAGCCCCCTCACCCCAAAGGAGTTTCCTGATGGCAAAGGGTTACCCTTGTTGACCTACATTCATTAGTCCAATGTCTGCCTTTGCCATACTTTCTACATACTCCAGAAGGTAGGGACATTGTGTTGGGATTATTCTTAGAAAAAACATTGTTTCCAGGAATGCCCTATTTACAACTCCTTTTTAGGTGACCCTGTTTATCGCAATTGAAATACCTGATGTCTTGATTTTTCTTCAAACCTCTGGAAATCACCTCTTCTATTCAAGCATCATCATGGTCATGAGATTCAATATTGATTGTATTTCAGATCTGTTCCTCCAGGGGTGCTTATCTGGCCTTTAATGCCTAATTACTCTTTTTCATTGTGCATTAGCATTTTCAAAAGCCAGAGATTCAATTATTATTTGTCTAGCTTACGAATTTGGTATCATTCTATTTACTGCTGAAGTCAATCTTTGTAAGAAATCAGTGAAGGTTTCTTTTGGGCCCTGCATAACTTTAGCAAATGACTCAATTTTCTTTCCTACTTATTCAATTCTGTCCCAAGCATTCAAGGCTGCTGTGTGGTATAAAGCCAGGGTGTGGTCATCAATTAGAGATTGCCTTTCTATATTAGCATAATCTCCCTCTCCAAGAAGTTGGTCTTGGGAGATTCCCAGACCTCTAGCCCTACTTCATTGTTCAATGGTCTTAGCCTCATCTTTCTACCAGGTCCTCCATTGTAATTGAGGACCAGCCTCCAAAACTGCTGTAACCAAATCTCTCCAGTTTTGAGGGATAATTCTATTACAAGTTGACCATGAGTTCAACATCTGCTTCACAACAGGTGAATGAATATCATATGAGATTACCACTTCCTTGAATCTCCTCAAATTTAACATTTGCACAGGAGTCCATTTAGCTCTCATACAGTCTGGATACAGAGGATATGTATCATTTGGCAATTCCTATAAGGTTACTGGATAAATTAAGGCTAGCTGTTTGAAAGCCTTAGGCTGTTTCTCTGTAACCATATAATGCAACGCTGAGATTGGTTCTCCTTTAAATTTCTCTATCTGGGTCTGAATATCTCTATGATCTGTTTTACCAAGTTTTTCTAAAACTTTTATCTTGGCATTCATATTAACTAACTTTTTAAGTGATAAAACAAAAATGATCAAATAAGTAATATTTATAATTGATGTTATGTAAATCCCATTTACATTAATTATTCTTTCTTTTAATTGCTCCATTTTCAAACCATCCAGCATATTATCAAACAGAGACCTAACTTCCTCCATTGTAATAATGTTTCCCATTTTTTAATGTGGGAAAAACTCTCTTTCTCTCTTTTTTTTTTTAAATAATTTCCCCTTTTAAGAAATCCCAATTGACTCACCAAATCTGCTGACAATAATGATTCAAATGATGGTGAAGTAAGGCAGCTACCTAGTGTGGCAGCAGCCAGAGGAAAGCCAAGAAAGCCACAACCCCCTGGGAGAAGGAAGAAGCCAAAGAACTAGCCGTCTGTGTGGGAAAACATGTGAAAACAGCTAACTCCTGTGACTTTTGGAGTCCCAAAGCCTGTGGAGTCTTCTGCAGAGAGGCTATAGCAGAAAAGAATCCCAGACTCCCACAGAGGGCTTGGGGAAGAAGAGGAAAATCTGGCTGGCAGGGTAGTGACTCTGGCGTTATATAGCTCTGGCCTGTGCTGGTGGCTGCAAAGCCATAGGAAGTAGCTTCATTTTGTGGATATGAGTCTCACAAGTTGGCACCAGATGTAGCACAAATCCTATTTGGTCTTAATTAAAACCTGGAGTCAGATATCAGGGTGAAAGCTGAAAGAACAGAGAAGCAGAGCAGCTGGCCACTAGTTCTTACCTCTACGAAATCCTCAACTGAAAAGACACTGAGCTCCTGTCTCCTCCACCTTATATTCCTCTCTCTGCCCAGCCATCACTTCCTGTCTCTACCTTTCTAGTGCTGGGATTAAAGGTGTGAGATCCCAAGTGCTGGGATCAAAGGTGTGTGCCACCACTGCCTGGCTCTGTTTCTCTTTTAGACTGGGTCAATCTCTGTAGCCCAGGGTGGCCTTGAACTCCTGATCTTCCTGCTTCCTCTTCCCAAGAGCTGGGATTAAAGTTGTGTGCCACCACGGCCTGCCCTCTATGGTTATCTAGTGGCTAGCTCTGCCATTTGATTTTCAAGCAAGCTTTATTTGTTAAAGCACAAACAAAATATCACCACAACTGGTGTGTGTTAGAATTCTATACATTCATAGCTTGGGTCTAGTGTCTTACATCATGGTGGGGGTTCTAGCGTCTTACATCATCGGGAGCACAGGCGGGCGCGTACCTGCCACATGGTTATGAAGTCCCTGCCTGAAAAAGCCCACCCCTCTCTCTTTTCTGTGTTTTCTCTCTGCTCTCTCTCTCTGCTCCCACCACCTTCCTTTCTCTCCAGGCCTGGCTTCTTTATAATAAAGCTCTTTCTAACTCTGGTAGTCATGGCCATGGCTTGTGACTTTTCCACCGGTAACCAGCTCCACCCACCAGCACCATTCATCCTTTTAGTGTCTATAGAAGACAGAAGAGGGCATTGATCCCATGGGACTGTAGTTACAGATGGTTGTGAGCCACCATGTGGGCACTGGGCACTGACCCACAGTCCTTTGGAAGAGCAGCCAGTGCTCTTAACCAAGGATTTACCTTGCTACTCCCTATGTATAATGGTATAATTTTTCTTAATGATAAATTAGCCAATTGCAATTCATTAAGAAAATGTAGCAATTCTAGATGTACTTGTACCCACTTATAGTGAAAGTATACAAAGTAAGAGCTTACATAATTTGTAGGAGACATAGTAGAAACTCTAAACACATCTGAGATTTAAGTGTTGCCCTTATGGTAAATGGCAGCGAATGTAACCCAGACACAAAGGTCATCTCTATGGACCAATCAGACCTAACTGACTTCTGTAGACCAACAGAAACAGAAAACACAACCTTTTCAAAATCTGAAATGTCCACCAAAATGAGCCATATTTTTTGGCTATAAAAATGATGTCAACACATTTAGGAGATCTTAAATCATATGCAGTGTGTTCTTAGACCATACTGAATAAAAACAAAACAAAACAAAATCAGTAATGGGAAAATATCTGGCAAGTCTCTAAAAGTAAATTGGAATGATCCAAAGATCAGGGGATTAAATCCCTAAAGACACTTGAAAACATTTTTAAGTATAGATGAAGCCTTAACATTTCAAAATTGTGGGCTGTAGCTAAAACAGGAGGAACACAGATAGCAATTATATGCATATCTACTTAAAAAGCAGAGGGCCCTAATCATCTACTCTGAGAAACTTGAGGAAAAAAAGCAAATAAAAGCCAAAGCAATAGTAGAAATGAAATAATATACCAGTGTATAGAAATCAATGGAACGGAAAAGAGAGAAATAATACAGAAAACCAATAAAAACAAAAGCTGTTTCTTTCAGATTTAATAAAATCAATAGGCCTCCAGCCAGACTTAAAGCCAGGAAGACAATTGCAAAATTTATAACTACCAGCAATGAGAGGGGATATCACTGTAGATCCCGGAGGCACGAGGGGAAACGTTATAAATGACTCCATGCTGATAAATTTAATAAGTTACACGGAATGGACAAATTTCCTCAACATCTAGCATGGCCAAAGCTCATTCTAGGACTTGACGACCTAATAGCCCTACACCCATTACTAAAGCTGTTGCCATAAACCCTCCTACAGGAAAGTCTAGACCCAGGTAGCAGTGGGGAGGAAGGTTACTGCTGTGGGATGTTCTGTATGTCCTGTGGGAGCCCGTTCTCGGGTTCCTCGTGGCTTTACCCAGCAGGTCCGCATAGAGGATGATCAGGACCACAGGCCTGAGTGCAGGTGTCTGAGATGGTCTGCACTTGGCTGACCTGTGGGATGGTCTGTATGTCCTGTGGGAGCCCGTTCCTGGGTTCCTCGTGCCTTTACCCAGCAGGTACGCATAGAGGATGATTAGGACCACGGGCTTGAGTGCAGGTGTCTCAGATGGTCTGTACTTGGCTGTGCTGGGGGATGGTCTGTATGTCAAGTTGCTCTGATTGGTCAATAAATAAAACACTGATTGGCCCGTGGCTAGGCAGGAAGTATAGGTGGGACTAACAGAGAGGAGAAAAGAAAGAACAGGAAGGCGGAAGGAGTCACTGCCAGCCACCGCCAGGACAAGCAGCATGTGAAGATGCTGGTAAGCCACAAGCCACGTGGCAAGGTATAGATTTATAGAAATGGATTAATTTAAACTATAAGAACAGTTAGCAAGAAGCCTGCCATGGCCATACAGTTGGTAAGCAATATAAATCTCTGTGTTTACTTGATTGGGTCTGAGCGGCTGTGGGACTGGAGGGTGACAGAGATTTGTCCTGACTGTGGGCAAGGCAGGAAAACTCTAGCTCAGGTTACAGCCTTTACACCAGAAGCACCAGTTTCACACTCACTCTTACGAAAGGGAGGTGAAAGAATGGTCCAAGTGTTTATCAGGCTACTGTTAACTTGACAGCAAAACCAAAGATATCACAAAAAGAAGGGTCATAACATTATCCTTCGTTACCATAGAGACACAAAATCAACCACAAAGTTGGGACGGAGCTCAGTGGACATTGTTGCCTGCGTGCACAAAGCCTGGCTTCAAGACCCAGTGCCACATAAACTGGGCGTGGTGGTTCATACCTATGACCCTATCACCGGGGACAGGGAAAAGGCAGAATGCCCTATTCTTTGCTACATAGCCAAATTTGAAGCCAAGCTGAACTACATGAGATCCTGTCTCAAAATCATGTGTGTGTGGTGTGGCAAAATGGCTCATGAGGTAAAGGCATTTGCCACCAAACCTAATAACCTGAGTTCAGTCCCCAGGATCTACGTAGTGTCAAGAGAATACCAGTGCCCACAAGTTGTCCTCTGACCTCCCCCACACATACCTAATACACGTGCATGCACAGGGAATAATTTTTTGTTTTGAGACAGCGTTTCTCTGTGTAGCCCTAGCTATCTGGGAATTCAATCTGTAGACCAGGCTAGCTGGCCTTGAACTCAAAGACCTTCTTGCCTCTCCCTCCTGAGTGCCAGAATTAAACATGTACGCCATCACATTCAGCTTAAATGAAAATGTTTTAAAGTGTGCATGTGTGTGAACAAAACAAATAAATCTGAAATTTTTTGTCTTTTTCTCAGTCAGGTCTTACATATTTTATTCTAGAATCCAAGGTTAGTTTGCAATTTGAAAATCGCTTCATGTGAAAATGAAAGCAAATGACTATCTTGATAGTTGGGGAAAAACCCACAATTTTTGACAAAATCACCCATTTAAGATGGAAATGTTTTAAAAACCATTCAATAAACAAGAGTTGCACAGAATTTGTCTCAATTTGATGGGAGGTGCCTGAAAGTACAGCATCCTCTGAAGGTGGAGGGCTGGGTCTCTTCTCCTGCAGCTGGGAAGGCTGTCCAGCCTTCCTCTGTCCATCTAACACTAGCCTGGGGATTCCAGGTCAGACCATCATGCAGGAAAGAGAAGCCATGTGAATCCTGTTGTGGACAAGGAAGGAAGGAAGACTGTCTTTGGCAGACAACATGATTATCTCTGTGGAAACTCCCAGGAAGTCTCTGAAACAGCTAAATGAGATGGAGGTGAGGCTGACGGGGTCTCGGAGAAGGAGGCCAATATACACAAAAGGTTCTGCACAAAGCGAGAGCCTGGTGCAAAGGCACTGTTTATTTCCTTTATGCTAAGGGGTGTTTTTCCTGAATGTATTTTGTGCATTCCGTGTGCATGCAGTGCCTCTGGAGACCAGAAGAGGGCATTGGGAAGCAAACCCTGGTCCTCCGGAGGAGAAGCCAATTTTCTTAACTGCTGAACCATCTTCCAGCCCCTAAAAGCACTTGTTCTTCCCTTCCCTTCTTTTTCTTTTCCTTCTTCTTTTTAAAAGCAAAAACAAAAACTAACACTAAGTGTAGGAATTGGGCAAATAGGGAAAAACCCAACTCATTAAGAGGAAGGGGCTGGAGAGATGTTGGCAGAGAGAGTGCATGTCTAAGGAAAGATGGGCACATTTGAATTATGGAGCAAGTGTTGTGACAGGTACCCTGGGGTGGGACTTAATATTAAGATCGCGCTGGAGCTGAGAAAGGTCAGACTGAGGCAACCAGATCTGACTTGGCTATGACTTGCAGCAAGCTCTTGCAGTCATTAAGGAAAGGATGACAGTTGATTTACCCTTCCTCTGAATGAGGTAGGTTTTCTCTGCCTAGTTCCTAGAATCTACAGTGCCTTATTTTTGGTTTTGCTTTTAAAAAGAAAAAGAAACAGGAAAAAGGAAAGAGAAAAGTCCTGCAGAGTCAGGACACACTTGGGAGATGGCACCGGTGTACATGGTTACCGACGACTGTGGGCAGGTAGCGAGAGCTGGAGTCCAGGGCTGCATCCCGTGTTTCTGGAGGGGGTGCCTTGCAGTGTGGCAGCTGTGGTGGCCGAGTCTCTGACTCACAGACACTTCAGGGAAAGAGCATGTACCATCTTTAGCTGCAATCTTCAAGTGGCATGCTGTCTGGAGTGTGGCAGCCTGTGCAGGCCAGTTTATCCTGGCCTGTGGCATTTGCTGGGTTGTCCACTCTGTCTAGCCACTGACCTGGTCACCATCAGGTAGTTCACTTTCAGTATTCATTTGCCTTGATTACTCACTCAGACAGCTCCTCGGATACAAAAATACTCCCCAGAACAAGTGATCAACACAGTCAGCAGCAGGGCCAGCTTCCTTCAGACTTCATTAAGGGTCCCATTAGCTCTTCTTCTTTCTTTTAATTTAAAAAATTCTATGTGTTTAGCTTTTTGAATATAGGATCTATGTAGCCCAGGCTGGTCTTGAACTGTTGATTGTTCTGCCTCCACCTCCTAAGGGTTGGGATTACAGTCCTCTGCTACCATATTCTGGTGTTTCCAAACACTGAAGGTTGGAGCCATCCCCTCCCCCTCCCCTTTAGCCACTTCACTTCTCCCTGACAACCCCAACTCCCATTAGATTCTTTTGTATTGTTTCTTTATTGTATGTGTATGTGCATGATTGTGTGTGTGCAGGCGCACACACATGCATGTGCACACAAAGGCCTGAGGTTAACTTTGTGCGTCATTGCTCAGGCACTATCCACCCTGTTTGTTGAGACACGGTCTCTCACTGGGACCTGGGACTTGCTGATTAGGTTAGGTTGGGCTGTCCAGTGAGCACCAGGATCCTCCTGTCTCTGGCTCCCCAGCCCTGGGACTTGGTGCATACCAGCACACCAGGGTTTTCACGTGGATCCTGGAGATCAAACCCAGGTCCACATGCTTGCATGGAAGATGTATGTGGAATGGGTCTTCTCCTCAGACTTAGCCTCTTTTATGGAATTTGATCATGCCAGGCTGAGACCATCGCTACAGGTTCAAGAGGAGTGAGATGTGCCTCCCCGACTCTGGGAGTTCAGGGCAGACGTGGAAGTATATCTTCAGCTCTGACTGAACTGGCACCTGCCATCCCAAGATCTGACAGGCCTATTAAGTTTACTTACTTAGCAAAGAGTTTTAAACACTGGTCACAGGCTTGTCTCTCTGTGCTTGGTGTTCGGCATGTAATAATGAATATAATCAATAATATAATCTCCTGGCCTCGTGGACCTGCATTTCTGTAGGGAGGATAGTGAGTGAACAAATACAGAAATAATAATGCTTTGATAAAACTGTGTGTGAAATGAGCAGACCAGGGAGACAGACGTTAATTAGAAGAGTTCATACACACTGAGAAAAAAGTGTCTGAGAAGTGACATTTGGGCTGAGACTAAGCTGTGTGGGAAGATGGGATTGTTGGGTTTTAGGGAGGGAGAGGAGAGAAAGTTCTAGAGAAGATGCTGAGTCTTATGGATACTCCTTCAGGCCAGAGGTTTTTGAACACTGACAGCAGGCAGTATGGTCCTGGAAGATGAAGCCAGGCACTTTCTCTTTAAGATTTTCAAGGAAAGGGGAGGCATTGCATAATGGTGAAGCAGGGCCTCGTTACTGTGTGGCTTATGCTCCATGGTGGAGACAGACAGAAGAGTATGAGTTAGGCTCTGTGACAGGGTTCCCCTCATCTCTGGGGAGGGGAATGGGACTGTTTAACATGTGACCCATGTCAGCACCATACAAGGAGAGATTCTGAAACATGATGGTTACAGTGTCTGTATTAGAAACACAATACCTCCCTCCCAAAGCATCCTGGGAGAGAGAGAAGTGGGGGGCTGGAGGCAGGTGCTGTGGGATGTTCTGTATGTCAAATTGCTCTGATTGGTCAATAAATAAAACACTGATTGGCCAGTGGCCAGGCAGGAAGTAGGTGGGACAAGGAGAGAGGAGAGTTCTGGGAAGCAGAAGGCTGAGGCAGAGAGACACTGCCAGCTACCGCCATGACAAGCAGCATGTGAAGATGCCGGTAAGCCACCAGCCACGTGGCAAGGTATAGATTTATGGAAATGGATTAATTTAAGATATAAGAACAGTTAGCAAAAAGCCTGCCACGGCCATACAGTTTGTAAGCAATATAAGTCTCTTTGTTTAGTTGGTTGGGTCTGAGTGGCTGTGGGACTGGAGGGTGACAAAGATTTGTCCTGACTGTGGGCAAGGCAGGAAAACTCTAGCTACAGGCAGGTGTGGTGGTGTATGCCTGTAATCTTCTAGCATGTGGGGGACTAACCCAAGCAGGAAGATCAGAAGAGTTCAAGATCATCTTTAGCTACTGATGGAGTTAAAGGCTAGCCTGAGCTATATGAAACCCTGGGAGGTAGTGGGAGGTAGAAGAGGGAGGGGGTGTGAGAGGAGCAGGTGTAGGAGAGGGGAAAGGGGGAGGGAGAAGAGCAGAGAGGAGGGAGGGGCAGAAAAAAGGGAGAGAGATTAATTTTGAGTTGGGGTTGTTCAACAAGAATTTTTAAAAAGCAAGCATTTATTCATTAGAATTCCATAGCATAACAATAGATTAGGGAGCAGGCAGCGTTGAGAAAGAAAGGCCTCTTTTAATTTTTGAAAACTCCTTTAGGTATATGAGAGGCCAGATCTGATGGACTGTATTTCAGTTAGACGGAATGGAGTTAACCATGTGATGACCTTTCCCCATCCAAGGGGTCGTGAGACAGGACGGAAGAGGGAAGAGGGGTGGGGGTGGGGTGGCACCCTTCTGTGTGTGTCCAGTTTCCCAGAGAATGTTGGATCGGCTGGGCTGGGGGAGGGGCACGCAGGAATGTCGCTCCGCCCCTCAAGCGGGACTCCAGAAGTGGGGCAGCCTCCAGCCAAAGCACTGGGAGAAGCTGAGCGACAGTGTGCCCTGAAGCTTTGCTTCTCGGGAGGCCTGTGACCAGCTGTCTGTTATCATAACTTGTTTTTTCAGCCCTGGTATTTTAATGGAATATTTATTTTTAAAGTGAGTAGAAAGCAAATAAAGGCAGGCAATGCCAGTCCAAGTTTTTGTCAGCGTCAAAAGATAAAATATTACCAAGTTTCAACATGATTCAACCGGGCCCTGTTGGACGACAGACCAGCAAGCCTGGCCACAGGCTCGGCGGCCCTTGTTGTTTGTTTTGGTTGTTGGTTTTGTTTTGGAAAGAGTTCAGCCTAGCCTTCATGCCATGAGGATTATAGGCAATGACACCATGCCCCACCGGAATTAAGCTTGTTAGTTTTGGGAAGCTTGTGCTGTGTGTGTGTGTGTGTGTGTGTGTGTGTGTGTGTGTGTGTATGTGTGTGTGTGTGAACGTATGTGGTATGTACACACACGTGTGCCTGTGTGTGCAGGTGCATGCACTAGTGGGTGTCTGGAGAGGCCAGAGGAGGGTGCCAGTAGTCCTCCTTGAGTGCTTCCTCCTCTATTCCTTCGAGGCAGGGTCTCTTATTGAACTTGGTACTCATGTCTTTTAGGGTAAATGGCCGCCAGCCAGCCCCAGCGTTACAGGAGTGGATCTGAGTCCCAGGCCTCCTGCTGAAGTAGCCAGTTCCTTGTGTTCCAGGGCAAAGACCCGGACCAGGGACACAGGGGTGGATGTGGAAACAGAGACCGTTATTAAAGGGAAAGCACTTCTGAGCGCGGGTGTGGGCCCGGGAGCAGGGAAAAGCTTGTGCTTTGCGAGTGCCAGACCACGAGCTGCGGGACCCTTTATAGTCCATTCTCTCCGGTGTCGTCACTTCAACTTGTCTTGGGCGTGCTTTGTTGGTTGTTTGAAACCCTCGTGTAGAAAGATTTCCAGTCCTTAACAGCTGGTTTCTTTCCTATGTCCATCTTGATGCAGCAGTTTTAGGGTCTCTGCTACACTCCTGCCGTGTCAGAGAGCCTGGGCCCCCACGCCTTTCAGTCTGGGGCTCCAGGCTTTTTTGTGGGTACTGGGATCCAAACTCTCAACACAAGCCACCTCTCCAGCTCTGTTTGTGTGGGTGCATGGGTCTGTGGTTGCTTCTTGTTTTGTTTGTTTGTTTTATGGGAGGTTGTTATTTAGTTCTTTGTTTTTGAGACAAGTTCTCCTGTAGTCCAGGCTGGACCTTGAAATTGATATGTAGCCAGAGATGACCTTGAACTCCTGATTTTTAAGCCTCAAACTCCCAACTAGCAGAGTTGCTGGCCTGTGCCACCGTGCCTGGATTGGGTCTAGATGCATAGTTTAGACTGGACTCTAACTCACCATATTCCTTCCTTGGCCTCCTAAGTATTGGAGTTACGAGCACATGTCACCACTCTGGGCTGTGAGTTCAAATTTTTCTTTTCTTTTTGCAGTATTGGGCATTGGACAGATGTACATGCAAACAAAACACCCATGCATATTTAAAAACGTTAAAAAATATCAATGGGCTGCATCTTTAATCCCAGCACTCAAGAGGTAGAGGCAGGCTGGCTGATCACTCTGAGTTCTAGTCTAGCCAGGGCTACATAGTGAGATCTTGTCCTGAAAAGAAATGCTAATGAATGTTCTATGAATATACATATGTACATATATAGACATGTATATAAATAAACATTTCCGAGTCTAGTTTAAAATATATCATTTCACATATTATATATGTCTTTGTTTTGTGTTGTTAGAATACAGTTGGATAGTTTATAAAGATAAGAAACTTATTTCTCCCAGTGCTGGAGGCTGCCCAGCACAGATATCACCTAATCTCTGCAGACTGAGAAGTCCGCTGCATTGGTGTTTGGTATGGACCTGAGTGGTGTTTTGAATAGGAAATGTCCCATTGGCTTGTGAGTTTCAACACTTGGTCACCACATGGTGGTGCTGTTTTGGGAGACCGTGGAACATTTAGGAATGGAGCTTCGATGTGAGCCAAAACAAATCCTTTCCCACTTAAGTTGCTTCTCAGTTATTTGGTCAGGGCAAAAAGGAAGTTAATGGTCTTGGTTTGCCTTCTCTGTTGCTGTGATAAGACACTGACCACAAATGAATTGGGGAGGATAGGGTTTATTTTTTTCTTCCAGGTAAAAGTTCATCACTATGGGAAGTTAAGGCCTGGGCTCAAGCGGATACCATGGAGGAATGCTGCCTACTGGCTTGCTCAGCTACCTTTCTTTTCTTTTTCTTTCATTTTAAAGATTTGTTTTTATGCACTTGGAAGTGCATGTCAGTGCTCACGGAAGCCAGGAGAGGGCCTTAGGTTCCTTGGAAGTGGAGTTACAGAATGTCATGAGCCACCATGTGGGTGCTGGGACTGAACTTTGGTCCTCTGCAAGAACAGCACACGCTCTTTACTGCTCAGCCATTGCTCCAGCCCCACGGATACTTTTCATACAGCTCAGACACACTTGTTTAAGGATGGCACCACCCACAGTGGGCAGGGTCCTCCTCCATCAATCATCAGTTAAGAAAATGCCTCACAGACATGACTGTAGGCCAACTGATCCAGGCAATCCCTCATTTGAGGTCCCCTCTTCCCAGGTGATTCTGAGTTGTGTCTAGCTGACAGCTGTAGCTAACTAGAACAAGACTACACTTCCTTGCTTCGTCACCCCACAGCTCGGATAGAGGGTTAAAGAGGGTAAGAGAGACCAGGAGACAAAGCGTGTCCTCATGCCTGGTGATTACCATTATCACCCCACCACTGCTGTACTGGGATCAAATTCCCAGCACAGGATTTTTGAGGTGTGGGGGTGTGCTCAAGCACATCGTTGTGAAGAAGCTACCACGGTATGTCTAGTCTTTCCTCCGAGTTACTGTTGTCATTGGTTTTCTGTTTACTTCTGTCTGTGCCACAGGCACGCAGTGGTCGTCGTCGATACTACAGTCAGCTCAATGATAATCGACGTGAAAGAAAACAACTGATGTTAAGCTGGGCAGTGGTGGCGCACGCCTTTAATCCCAGCACTCCGGAGGCAGAGGCAGGCAGATCTCTGTGAGTTCGAGGCCAGCCTGGGCTACAGAGTGAGTTCCAGGACAGCCAGGCCTACATACAGAGAAACCCTGTCTCGAAAAACAAAAACAAAACAATAAAAACAACAAGGAAAAAGAATCAAATTTAAAGTAATTTAAGTCTTGACATAAACACACCCGTGGAAGCACAGCACTGGGGTATTGAACACAATTTCCTCCTGACCCTTTGTGCTCTCTCCCTCCCTGTGTCTCCCCTCACCCCTTCATGTCTTTCTTCTATAATAACCTGCCAATGTGCTGAGTTAAACTTAAAAGTTTCTTAGTGTCACTTGCTACAGTATCTGCAGCCAGCTCCCCCAACCGCCCCTACAACAGAATTGCTACTTTGAAGACCATATGCAGTTGGGCAGACCACAGTATTGCATGGAATCTTGGCGACCCCCCTGCCCCCGCCCTTAGTGCTGTTACTTCAGACCTAACCACACTACATTCTGTATGTATGTATGTATGTATGTATGTATGTATGTATGTATACATGACAGCCTCGCTACACATCCTGGACAAAGCAGTCAAACCCAAGCCAATCTGGTTCACAATTTAGTACCTGGGCTCCTAGAGTGAGAAGTGTGGAACAGCCCAGAGCCTGGGCCTCCCTGTCAGGAATCGAGTGTGCTCATGGTCAGGTCATGGTGGTCACACCTGTGTGTGGTGACATCATGTCCCCCAATATATTGTGCACCTTAATAAACTTATCTGGGTTCAGAGAACAGAACAGCCACTAGATAGACATAGAGGCCAGACAATGGTGGCACATACACACACACACACACACATTTAATCCTAGCATTCCTGAGGTGGAGATCCATCCGGATCTCTGTGAGTTCAAAGCCACACTGGAAACAGCCAGGCATGGTGACACACACCTTTAATCCCAGGAAGTGATGGCAGGAAGCAGAAACGTATATAAGGTGTGGGAACTAGAGCCTGGTTAAGCGTTTAGGCTTTTAAGCAGCAGTTCAGCTGAGATCCATTCAGAGGAGGACTCAGAGGCTTCCAGTTTGAGGAAACAGGATCAGCTGAGAAGTGGGCGAGGTGAGGTTAGCTGAGACTTGTTCTGCATCTCTGATCTTCCAGTGTTGTTTTTATTACTAAGACCTTTGAAAATTCGTCTGCACCTGTGAGCTCTTTTCCCTGATGAGCCATGCTGCTGGCCAGACATTCAGCTCTCTAGTCCTTTCCTGGGGGTAGTTATTTCAGGAGGAGCCTATTCCTATTCAGTGGGACGTTTGGTAGGACCTTCTACACATCAGTGGAGTTCCTTGCTTTGCTAGAGAACTCTGGCCACTCTGGCTCCCCCCGAATATTTTCATGTCCCCCCTGGAGCACTGCTTTGGGTTCCTCTCTCTGCACTGTGGGCCCAGATATGGAAGACTGCGTGTACACTTAGCAGTGCTCACGCCCAGGTAGAATTGGAAGTGTTGGCAGAGGCCTGGAGGCTGGGTGGGACATGTTAGATCTCAAAAGGTAGGATACTGGATGAGGGAAGGTTACCAGGTGAAGTACCATTGACTAGGGGACACTGAATTGTGTGTATAAACCGTAGGGGAAGAGGAGAACACAGAGGCTCTGGATTAAGGAAGCAACATCTCAGTTTTGTAGCTGGAGAGTTTTCTCTCTGGGTCCCACCAAGCCCCAGAAGTCTGACAGCCCACTTACAAAATAAACACACAGATGCTTATTTAATTTAAACTGTTTGGCCACAACAGGCTTCTTGTTAACTGTCCTTACATCTTAAATCAACCCATTTCTATAAATCTATACTTTGCTACATGGCTCGTGGCTTACCAGCGTCTTCACATGCTTCTTGTCATTGCAGAGACTGGCAGTCTCCCTCCGCCTTCCTGTTCTCTCAGTTCTCCTCTCTGTTAGTCCCACCTATACTTCCTGCCTGGCTACTGGCCAATCAGTGTTTTATTTATTGACCAATCAGTACAACACATTTGACATACAGCCCGTCCCACAGCACAGTTTATGAAGCAGAGTTCTGGCTGCAGAGGCAGACGGAACAGGCCTTTAGTCAGCTCAACAGTTCTTTCTCTAGACCCACTTTAGACACTGTGAACTGTGGGTCTTCCTTTCGCCATCCTTTCCCTGTAGGAAGCAGGGTGTGACTGTTAGAGACCATTCAATATCTCCTTACTGTTGCCTAGGAGGGAGACGAGCGTTCATGGCCTAAAGGGCTTGATGTTCTCAGGATTACATTTCTTTTAAGAACTCCAGAAGCCGTGGAAATGGGTCAGGCTGCAATATTCCACAAGCTTGGCCTGTGCAGCTCACTAGCCTGTACCTTTTGCTTTCACTTCTCCAGAGAAACGCACTTTTGTGAAAGAAGATTATCATTCTCATTTCATTCTAGTAGAATGTGAGTCAAGGGGTAGCCATAGCAGGAGGAGAAGAAAAGCTACCCTGTTGGGCAGTAGCTCTCAACTTCCCTAATGTGGTGACCTTTTAATACAGTTCCTCATATCATGGTGACCTCCAACCATAAGATTATTTTGTTGTTCCTTCATAACTGTAATTTTGCTACTGTTATGAATTTTAATGTAAACATCTGCTCTGCTGGGCTTGTGATCCACAGGTTGAGAATCAGTGTTGCTTGGTGAGCTTTATTTGTGGTAGATGCATAGGTGGGGGGTAGGAGATGCTAGTAGATGTGGATGGAAGGGAAGAGGTGACGGGCAGTGTGGATGGGATGCAGGAGGTGACGGGCAGTGTGGATGGGATGTAGGAGGTGAGGCAGTTGGCTATGATGCAGAGGCCTGGCAAGAAGTCACAAATGGAAGGTTGGCAACAAGTAGGGCCCTAGAGGGTGATCCAAGAGCACTGCAGCTCCAGACAGGCAGTCAGCAGCCTGCATCAAGGCTTGCTGACAACACAGAATAAATAGAGATTAATCACTCCCCAGGGCACCATATTATCCCTCCCAGGTACCCTGCCCATCATCGGCTCCTTGGACCCAGAATTTTGGATCAGAGGCTCATTGGCAGTTGGTGGGGTCTAAATTATTCATGAGTTCTGTGACTTAACAGCTTGCTGAAGCCACACTTCCATTCTGTACACTTTTTATAGGAGTGCCGTTTGCCTTTGACAGGAGGGACTCTCCCGCATGAAGGCAGCAACTTGGGCTGGCGAAGGGACTTAGAGGGAGGACATGGGAATTCTCCTGTGGCATTATGAGTCTTAAGACATTATGTTCAGAGATAAATGATGAGGCCGGGGTGTGTTGTATAAACACAGTTCCTTTTTTTTTTTTTTTTTTTGAGCGAGCATGCACTTCTCAGATTTGATGACTTGGGGCCAGGTCAGCACTTCCATGTTGTCCAGTAACCACTCATTTCTTACTCTGTCTCCCCACCCTGAACTCTGTGGACAGGAGGTGACTCTTATTCATCCCCAGCAGTGATGAAAGATAGATAAAGGTTCATCTTTTCCTTACCCAGCATGCTCTATTCTGGAAGTCTTTATAATTAGAAATTCTCTCGCAGCAAACATCATCTCTTTCTTTTCCAGTGTAAGTAGGAAGTAACTCAGAACAGCACTAACAGGCATTTAGTAACGGGTGATGATGGTAATGATGACATCTAGTTGCCATGGCAACACACACTTATTCTCACAGTGGTTCTTGGGCTATGTGAAATATGGAAAGGAATATACACTTCTCCCCACACTGTGAGAGAAAAAAAACGTATCTCTGGTCACCTAACGTTTTTCTCTAATCATGTTTATTCTAAGTAGTTGAATCCATTTTCCTGATGCTGTGACTTAGAATGATGTCAGCTTTAGGGATGGCCTCCCGGTTAGGAACGGTGCCAGAGATCGAGGGGAGCAGGGAATGAGGGAGGTGGCTTGTTAAGAAATATGGATGGCAACCCATTTTTAGCACAATTTCCTTTTCGTCCCTTCATGCTTCCATTCTGATCTTTATCAACCCAATTAAATCCTCCTTAGACCTAGATATTACCTCACAATCTAGACAGACAATACTGAAAATCGTTCGTGGGGCTAGAGAGGTGGCTCAGCAGGTAAGCGTGCGGCTGCTCTTCCACAGGGTCCCCAGTACCTGTGATTCCACCCTCTTCTGGCCACTGTGGGCACCCCTACATGTGGCATACACTCACAGACACATGCATATACATAACAAGTATAAATAAATAAATATATTTTAAAGATGAGAGAATGCTGTGCGGGAATCAGTTTTAAAAAGGAAATGTGTGGGAATCGGTGCTATTTCTAGATGGTGGCCGTCTAGGATGGGCACTCAGCTGGGTTGTACCACTTTTCCTGGTTGCTAAGCACTGAAATACTAGTGGCTTGTCACTGTGATGGCATCCACCAGAGAAGACCACCTGGACACAGGTTCAAGCCAATGAAAAGTCTTTATTAGCCGGCTGGTGAGTACACTGGGTGTTTGGGACAGAATGCAGCTCCAAGCCTTTGTGAGCTTTTGGGCGCAAACACCACATCATGGGGTGCCACACCTCAGTTAGCAGGAACAGTTAGCCAGAAGTACAACTGCAGTAGCCAAAAAGATTAGTACATTCCGAGACTGTCCCGGAATTGCGGACTTTGATGGATTAGGTCTTTGTTTCCATTTTGGCAGGTGCTGCTGTCTGCATGCTGGCTTCCAAGGCCTGAATGGTACTTCCACCAAGGAGTCAGCCGTGCCAAGGACTGAGGGCCCGTTACATCACTCTCTTCCTGTCCCTCAGCCAGCCAGCGTTGGTCTTTGGTGACAATCATGGTTAACCACTGTGCTGGCAGTTTTATGCCAACTTGACACAATCTGGAGTTGTCTGGGAAGAGGGACTATCAGTTTGGGCAAATGCCTCTGTAAGGTTTGCCTGAAGGCCAGTCAGCAGTCATTTTCTTAATTAGTGATTAATAGAGGAGGGCCCAGGCCACTGTGGGTGGTCCTATTCCTGGGCAGGTGGTCCTGGATGGTATAAAAAAGCAGCTGAGCATGCCAAGGGGGAGAAGTCCATGACCTCTGCTTTAGTTCCTGCCTGAGAGTGGGAAGCACTCTGTGTGTGTGTGTGTGTACCTGTGTGTGCTCATGCACATGTGTGTCTGTCTCTCTCTGTGTCTCTCTGTGTGTGTCCATCTCTCCATGTGTGTGTATATGTGTATGTCAAATGTGTGTGTGTCTGTGTGTGTCCATCTGTGTGTGTGTATTTGTGTGTGTGTGTGCATGTCTGTGTGCACCTGCATGTGCTCATGCATGCGTGTGTGTCTGTCTCTGTGTGTGTGTATGTGTGTGTCTGTGTGTGCATGTCTGTGTGCACCTTCACATGCTCATGCATGTGTGTGTCTATCTCTGTGTGTCCATCTCTGTGTGTGTCCGTCTGTGTGTGTGTATGTGTGTGCTGCCCTCATATAAGGAGGCAATGAGGAAAGGAAGTGCTGCCTGCCTGCCTTCCCCTCTTGCTGGTGAGTGCATCTACCCTGTTACTGCTGCCGCCACCATCCTCAGTTCTTTCAGCCTTCTAATGGGGACTGATGATTCTTCAGGAATCATCTTGGTCCTCAGGACCAGACTGGGACTGATAAAGCATCCAGCCTTGTGGACTGAGCAACTACTGAGTTCTCAGCCTCCCAGGATACAGACAGCCAATATTAGGTGGACTACCCGGCCCCTTCTAGAAATAGGCCACTCTAATAAATCCTCTTATAAAATATATTTATTCTGCTGGGCATAGTGGCACATGCCTTTAATCCCAGCACTCAGGAGGCAGAGGCAGGCAGAGCTCTGTGAGTTTGAGGCCAGCCCGGTCTACAGAGTGAGTTTAGGACAGCCAGTGCTACACAGAGAAACCCGGTCTCACTCAAAAAGCCAAAACCAACCAACCAACCAACCAACCAACCAACCAACCAACTAACCAGCCAACCAAAAAACAAAAACAAAACTCTTTAAAACATATTTATGTGGTGGTAATCTAATTATACTGAAATGTGATTTTGATTGTATGTTAATAAATAAAGTTGCCCGGGGGTCAGAGCTATTAGAGCCATTGCAAGAGTGTGGCGGTGGTGGCACACGCCTTTAATCCCAGAAAGCCAGCCTTTAATCCCAGGGAGTGGTGGTAGAAAGCAAAAAGATATATAAGGCGTGAGGACCAGAAACTAGAAGCATTTGGCTGGTTAAGCTTTCAGGCTTTGGAGCAACACAGTTCAGCTGAGAGCTATTGGGATGAGGACACAGAAGCTTCCAGTCTGAGGAAACAGGAGCAGCTGAGGAACTGGTGAGGTGAGATAGCTGCGGCTTGTTCTGTCTCTTTAAATAGACGAACAGACAGGAAATAGAGGCTCATTCGGGAAGCTGGGACACCGCAGGCGGAAGGGTGAGATTTTGGCTCTGAGCTCTGACCTCTCGGCTTTCTCTTTTGCATTATTTCTGTGTTTCTTATTTAATAAAACGGTTGGTTACATCAATACCTGGCGCCCAACGTGGGGCGCCATTTGTTGCTAGAGTTTTCCGCCTTGCCCACAGTCAGGACAAATCTTTGTCACCCACCAGTCCCACAGCCACTCAGACCCAACCAAGTAAACACAGAGACTTATTTTGCTTACAAACTGTATGGCCGTGGCAGGCTTCTTGCTAACTGTGCTTATAGCTTAAATTAGTCCATTTTCATAAATCTATACCTTGCCACGTGGCTGGTGGCCCACCGGCATCTTCACATGCTGCTGGTCATGGCGGCATCTGGCAGTGTCTCTGGTCATACAGTTTGTAAGCAAAATAAGTCTCTGTGTTTACTTGGTTGGGTCTGAGCGGCTATGGGACTGGTGGGTGACAAAGATTTGTCCTGACTGTGGGCAAGGTGGAAAACTCTAGCAACATATTTATTCTACCAGTTCTGTTTTTCTAGAGAATTCTAATACAGCATCTTCCTAGATGCAGTCTAGTGTAGCAGGAAATCTTAAAAGTTCTTATTAATAAAATCAAACCTGAGGCCAGTTATTGGGGTGAATACTGGAAGGTCAGAGAGACAGAACAAGCCACAGCTATCTCACCTTGCCAATTCCTCAGCTGGTCCTGTTTCCTCAGACTGGAAGCCTCTGAGTCCTCATCCAGAATGAATCTCAGCTGAACTGTGTTGCTCCATAGCCTGAAAGCTTAACCAGTCAAATGCTTAACCAGCCAAAATGCTTCTAGTTTCTGGTCCTCACGCCTTATATACCTTTCTGCTTTCTACCACCACTCTCTGGGATTAAAGGCTGGCTTTCTGGGATTAAAGGCGTGTCACCATGCTTGGTTGTTTCCAATGTGGCCTTGAACTCACAGAGATCCCAGATGGGTTTTTGCCTCTGGAATGCCAGGATTAAAGGCATGTGCTATCACTGCCTAACTAGTGGCTTTTCTGTTCTCTGACCCCAGATAAGTTTATTAAGGTACACAATATTTTGGGGAACACAATACCACCACAGTCTAGAATCATTCAAATAAAAACATAAACATATTTTCCCCCATCCAGACATGACAAAAAATGCTGTGTACCTTGTAAAAGATCATTTTATATTGGTCCATCAACATCTACCTTATTCTACAGCTAGAGAATATTCCATTACAGGGATGAGCTGTGTATCAGTCAGGTTTTCTGGGTAACAACCACTCACTGACCAACAGCACCATACACAAATGAGCCTTTGCTTCCCCCTGTACATGTGTGGTGAACTGAAGTGGCTGTGATTTGGGTCACAGATCTGTAAGTGAGCTGATGCAGGTTTGTACTTCGGGCAGGGGGCATTAGGCTCTGTTGTTCTTATGGGGATGCTGACACACACGTGAACACACTGTCTCTGCTCACATCACACCTACAAACATCTTATTGGCCATCACATGACAACTTACCTGGACAGACCCATAGTCAAGAAGGAAAGATATTTTCCTTACCCATCCTGATGCTGCAAGGAGCTTATAGATCCATAATACTGCTTCAGGTAGTGGATGTCAGTATAATTCTATCTACCATAAGATCGATTTTGTTTCACCAGCTGTTTATGGATGGACACGAAATTTGTTTTCCACCTTTTGCATAGTTATATGAGTTAAGTTAATCCTAACTCTGAACTCTCATTCCAATGAGATACTGACAATTCACTCCGTCACTATTAGGACAGGCATTTGCCTCTGTGTGGTGTGCTGATGTTAGGATCACATGCAAGTTAAATGCCTGAGAAGCCCTTTGATTCTGTTACTGGTCTCTACCAGCAGCCATGGAGGCAGGGTCCAAGGCACACAACCTTTTAAGGATCCATGCTGCTATGATTTCCGTGTCATAGGACCTGGGATTCAAGTTCAATCTACAATAATAGGAATTCTTTCCATAGGTACAGTGATCTCACTTGGATGTGTGCTAACAAAAGTAGAATATTATTTGTTTATTTTTAAAGATGTATCTTATTATTTTAAATTATGCGTCTGTGTGTGGGTATGTGCACATGAATACCACTGTCTGTGAGGCCAGAGATGTTACATTACCCCTGGAGCTGCAATTATGGGTGATTGAGAACTGCCCAACGTGAAAGGTGAGAACTGAACTCAGGTCCTCTGCAATGGCACTGTGCTTTCCTAACTGCTGAGCCATCTCTCCAGCCTCAATAGCAGAGTATTACAGTTTCATTTATATTTTTATGTGTATATACATGCTCATGTGTCATGGCATGACTATGGAGGTCAGAGGACTTGTGGGAGTCCTCTGGAAGAGCCATCAGTGATCTTAATCCCCACGCCCCATGCCATCTCTTTTGCCCCTGAGCTCTGGTCCTTTTTGCTTTCTATGCGAGCACTCTGACTGCAGAGCCATGTCCCCAGGCTCTGTCTGCATCCTCAGCTCAGGTTTCCTTCAACTCTCTGAACTCTGCTGTTTGCCTGGAGTGCCTTACTCTTCCTTTCTCCAATGAGTCTGGGTTTCAAATATTCTTGCAGACACCACCTTCCCTGGAAAATCACTTGGCTCTCAATCACTCCTGGTTTGAATACTGATCCGAGAGTCCAGGCAACCTTGGATTCCTTTTACCATAGAACTTTGGACACCATGCTGTAAACTGAATCCCCAGAAGAGACAGAGAAATTGTGGAAGGTGGGAACGGTTTCTTTTATCCCCAAATCTTCAGCCCTGGAATAGCTTACCTAATTGAGCAGGCTCTCAATTAATATTGCCTCTCTTCAAATGTGTGAAATATCCCAGGGATGCTGGAGACTCACGGTCAAGTTCTACCTCTTCTGGAGTTATTTTTGATGTATTAAAGAAATGTGATATTAGGACTTAGAGCCAAGGAAGAGTCAGAACATGTAGCTTTGCAAACAGGTCCAAATCTAAGAGGAGGCATCTGCCTCAGGTCTTGGCAGATCTCCTTGCCTCTCTAATCTGTTCTTCTATCCAGCAGATGTCTGCAAACTGCAACCTCAAGATAATTAATAATGCAACGAGTAGGGAAGGGAGTAGTTTTGTATTTTGGACCCAAATTTTTCCATCCTCGTGTGTGACATTCAATTTGTTTTCTTCTATTGAGGTGTATGCCTAAGTAGGTTTAATTAGGCATAACTGTTAAAAGGTAGAATAGTTATTGGTTATAGATGAAATGGCTGGTGGGATACTATCAGAAATTAGCAGGGGAGGGACAAGGAGTCAGAGCAAGTAATAGGGCATTTAGGAGAAGGAAGTAATTGGTTTAGAGAAATATGGGAATGAGAAGAGAGCATCCCCAAGTGTTGAAGTTTCTCTTGATTACATTTTTACACTTACTTGTTGACTGGCTGTTGGTGTTTGGGATCAAGCTCAGGGCCTTGCATAAACTAGGGAAGCTCTTGACTACTGAGCTACGTTGCCAGCTCTTGATTTCTTGACACAAGGTCTCATGATGTAGCCCAGGCTGACCTTGAACCTGTGATCATCATATCTTTGCCTCCATTGGGACAGAAGGTATGAACCATTATAGCTGATCTTAGTATTTTTATTGATTTGGGCAATGGTTCTAAATATCGAACCATGACCCTTAGGAGGTCCTTGGGACTAATCCAAATTAAAACCTGTGTATTCTTAATGAGTAGAAAGTGAAAATATAATTAAGTGTATGACGGTTTCTGTAATTAAGACTGGCAGAGCCAAGTGAGGTGACACACACCTGTAATCCCAGTTCCTGGGAAATGGAGGGAGGGAGGTCCAGTGCTGAAGGTCATCTTCATCTCTGTAGTGATTTTGAGGCCAGCCTGGGCTACATGAGATACTGCCTTACCCCTCCCACCCCAAATAAAGATTGGTAATAGATCTTGAATAGTGCTGATGCTGGATGGGACACTCTAGTTTTGTATTTCTGTAATATATTCCAAGTCATAGAGAATTTTAAACTGATTATGTCATCCATAACGCTATAGGGTGAAATAGAAAAATACTCCTGTTTTTCAGAGGCAAAAGCGGGACTTGGGCCATGACTTGTATATGCTCCAGTGAGTTAAACTAAACTGGTTCAATTAGTTCATGTATGAGCTGGTACATGGCCTTTGTATAATACTTTCTTTTCTGTTCTACGAAGAAAGAAAATGTATCGGGGCAAAGAATAGAGAAAGAAGACATATTAGTTCCTTTTGGAGAAATGCCCCACATAACAGCTTGTGGGAGGAAACACCTATCCTGGTCCATGTTTTCAGGTCTCAGCACATCATGTCAGGAAGTGACGCTCATGGCGGCAGGAGCCTGTGGCACAGACTCATCATCACATCATGGTGGATGGGGAAGCAAAGCTCCAGCCCCTAATCACCCACTTCTGCTCGACAGTTTCCAAAGTCTCCGAAAATTGTGCTACCCTCTGGAAATTGAGTGTGTCCAGTGGTTCTCAACCTATGGGTCGTAACCCTTTGGGGGTTAAATGACCCTTTCACAGGGTTCACCTAAGACCATCAGAAAACACAGCTATTTACATTATAATTCATAACAGTAGAAAAATTACAGTTATGAAGTAGCAAAGAAAATAGTTTATGGAAGGCTGGGTTGAGGGTCACTATGGTGGTATTTTATTTGTACTGAAATGTGATTTTAATTGTTTGTTAATAAATAAAGTTGCTCAGGGGTCAGAACTATTAGCAAGCCATAGGAAAGCAGGGCAGTGGTGGCATATGCTTATAATCCCAGCACTTGGTAGGCAGAGCTAGGTCAGTCTCTGTGTGTTCAGGGATACAGCCAGCATTGGAGACACATGCCTTTAAGACCTGGAGGGCTGTACTTACAGGCAGCGACGAGGCAGTCACGTATTTGGGTTTACAACCAATGAGAAGACAGAACAGAAAGACTATATAAAGACAAACACACAGGAAGTAGGTCTCTTTCAGAGAGGTAGGACCACAGCAGGAGGAAGGGTAAGGTTTTAGCTCTGAGCTCTGACCTCTTGGCTTTCTTCTTTACATTGGTTCTGTGTTTCTTATTTAATAAGACGGTTGGTTACATCTACATTTGGCACCCAACATGGGGCTCTGATTGGTCAATAAATAAAACACTGATTGGCCAGTGGCTAGGCATGAAGTATAGGTGGGACTAACAGAGCGGAGAAAAGAAAGAACAGGAAGGCGGAAGGAGTCACTGCCAGCTGCCACCATGACAAACATCATGTGAAGATGCTGGCAAGCCACGAGCCACGTGGCAAGGTATAGATTTATGGAAATGGACTAATTTAAGATATAAGAACAGTTAGCAAGAAGCCTGCCATGGCCATACAGTTTGTAAGCAATGTAAGTCTCTGTGTTTACTTGGTTGGGTCTGAGTGGCTGTGGGACTGGCAGGTGACAGAGATTTGTCCTGACTGTGGGCCAGGCAAAAAAACACTAGCTACAGGTTACCACAACATGAGGAACTAACTGTGTTAAAGGGTCACAGCATTAGGAAGGTTGAGAACCACTGGTTTAAAGCACAATCATTGCTGAAGATCACAAACTTTGGTTGCAGGGCACAGAAGAATCTGGCTGTAACTAAGCTGTAAGTTCCTCCTACTGCGTAGCTTTCGCAGTACTGGAAGATCCAGGCTATTGGGGAAAGATCACCAGTCTCATTCAGTTATCCACCCTACGTGCCACACTACCTGCCAGGTAAGATACCCACTGCTTCAATAGTAGCACAGCTATGATGAGGGTAGCCAGACACTTTCTGATCGGCTTTGAGACCTGCTTCAGAGGAGGGAATTCATGTCTGGTCCTGCAAAGCCGATCAAAAGCCCACATCTGGGGAGGTCATAAGCCCTAGAAGGGAAGCAACTGCTATTGTTTTGCTAAATGAACATGATGTGTTTATCTAATTGGCTTCTAAATGTTCATGTTTATACCTATATATTACTGCTGCTGTGGTCAGACAAGCATCGTATTTGTAGTAGGCAACAGTTATTTCAGAAAGTAACCAGTCTAAGTGCTGAGAGTAAGTGACTATTGGATGGTCACCCCTAAATGGGACATCTCCTCCAAAGTGGAAGGAGCTCTGTAGAAAGGGGTGGGAGGATTTTAAGATCTGGAAGAAGAGGTAGAGTGTGTGGAATGCCATCTGGGAAGGATGTAGACAATGCATTCTCTCATCAGCCATGATTACCTGTGCAAGACTGAGCCGATCAATAGTCCATCATGGATGGGGGAAGGGCTCCTAAGTCCCTGCCCCTCTCTGCACTCTCTGAGGAGCTGTATACTTTTAATGGTTGCTGGGAGAGGGAGAGGAAGAGGGAGAGGGAGAGGGAGAGGGGGACGGAGGGAGGGAGGGAAGGAGGGAGGGAAAGAGGGAGGGGGGAGGGAGAGTTTCTTTAGTGGTATAGCCTCTGTTAAGTTGCCTGTGTTCCTGTAAGTGACTCTAATTAACCCAGGTCACATGGATACACAAGGAAGACATGGAAACTGAAGGGAAACAATTGGGAGAAGGAAAGAGATCAGAGTGAGTGGGGAGAGGGCGCCAATGGAGGTGATGATCAGAGCACACTGTACACATGCGTGAAGATGTCAAAGTGGAATCCACTATTATATAATTAATATATGCTAGTAAAAAACTGAAAAATTCAGAACAGAAGTATCCCATGAGTCTTTTAGATTCAAATGATGACAGATGGGATACCAGACCTTACGCATACATTCACTAGGAGCAAAGAAAAGGAAGACCAGGGCTGGGAGCTAGACCCTGTCTGAGAGCAGTGTTTGAAATGGACGGATTCTAGAGGTGGGGCTTGGGTATGGAATGGAATAATGTTTGTTATGGTCAAACAATTGTGTCTTAACATTGAACAAAGCCTCCTGATGCACTAAGGAGTGATTTGGATGGGGCTGGAGAGATAGCTCAGTAGTTAAGAGCACCAACTGCTTTTGCAGAGGACCTGGGTTCAGTTTTCAGCACCAGTGTGGTAGCTCACAACTGTCTGTAACTTCAGATCTTGGGAATCTGGTGCCCTCTTCTGGCCACTATAGGTACACATGTGATGCCCGTATGTACATGATAGGTAAGACACATACACATAAAGAATAAATCTTAAAAAAAAAAAAAACTTTTAAAAAAGCAGTGTTGCCGGGCAGTGGTGGCGCACGCCTTTAATCCCAGCACTCGGGAGGCAGAGCCAGGCGGATCTCTGTGAGTTCGAGGCCAGCCTGGTCTACAGAGTGAGTTCCAGGAAAGGCGCAAAGCTACACAGAGAAACCCTGTCTCGAAAAATCAAAAAAAAAAACAAAACAAAACAAAACAAAACAAAACAAAAAAAACAAAACAAAACAGTGTCTTGATTTTTACTCAGAGCAGAATACAAATTATGTTGGAGGAAGGTTTTGAGGGATGGACACGGGTCACTTCAAGGTTTAGATGAGAGAATGAACCAGAAAAAGGAACAGAACACACATCTAATAAAAACATTTAATGTCATCCTCGATTAATTAGAGTGTATTTTCTACACAGTAGTATAGAAAAAATATTCACATTTGTTGTAGGGAAAATCTTTCTCTATCTGATTGTAGTAATGTAAACACATATTTCACAGTGTGATTACATCATTGATAGTGTATGTGTGTGTGTGTGTGTGTTTATGTGTGTATACAGATAGTACAGTGATTATGTGGTGCATAGAGAGCAACTTGTGGGATTGGTTCTATTCTTCCACTTTGTGGATCCTGGGGAGAGAACACTGATCTTCAGGCTTGGCAGCGGACACAGGCTGAGCCATCTTGTCAGCCCTAATGTAGAGATTTAAAAATTACTCACCACCTCCTATTTAACCTCATCACTATACTGAGAACCACCAAGTCTAGCGAAAGGATATTCTGTGGAAATTCCACATACTTTTCTGGGTGTTATGGGTAGACTAGTTTATTAAGTATTCTGTCTATATCTACACTAGTTATTAGAAACTTTATATTAAATTTTCACAATTGACCCTGTTTTTTACAAACAGTGTCATAAAGTTTAAAGTAACAAGTCCAAAGTCATATGGGCAAAACACAGTGGGAGTTAAAATAGGGAATTAAGCCTAGAGATATTTGAATGCCAGGTCCATACACTTAAGTAGTATTTTATAAAATGATTAAATTTTTTTATTTGTGTGTGTGTGTGTGTGTGTGTGTGTGTGTGTGTGTGTGAGTGTGTGTGTGTGTGTGAGTGTGTGTGTGTGTGTGTGTGTGTGTGTGTGTGTGTGTGTGTCTGAAAATATGTGTACCATGTACATGCAGGTGCCTGCAGAGGGTGCCTGGTCCTCTGGATCTGGAGTTAACAAGCAGTTGTGAGCCAAGTGACGTAGATGTCGGGAACCAACCCAGATCCTCTGCAAGAGCAGTACACTCTCTTACCGCTGAGCCATCTCACCAGCTCTCTAAGCAGTCTTAAAATGAGCAATGTACGGTGTTCCCTGGGATTCTCTGGAATTTAAACCTGTGTTACCTGAATTTTAGATGGGAAGGATTTTAGGCTTGCTAATCAAGTTTGGGTGCATTCTCTCCATCTGTCACTAGGTGGAGTCAGCATACTGATAAGCCAGGAAGGGTTGGGGAGCAAACAGCATTTATTCTAGGAAGTCAGGGAGTCAGGAAGGCTGGTTTTGATTAAAGTGCTAAAAAGCTCACTCCCTCTGACAGCTGGCTTTATTTCTTTTCTGGATAATGTAGAAGAGGAAGATGAGCGGTCTCTGGAGGTGTAGAGAATTGCTAGAGCCAAGAGCTATGTGGGGCAAATGCACGATCAACGAATTCTGTTCTTTCCCAGGATAGTTCTAATGATCCAGTGTGTGGCTGGGCTGTGGGCTGGGGAAGCAGAACACATCACCACCCTGCCCTGTGCGCTCTGCCTGCCTTCAGCACCTCAACCTTTCACATTACATAATGCTGAGCACACCTAGTGTTTCCGCTGGAAATAGCTCAAATGAAGACTGTGCCATTAGGGGAGCATTCGTGTGCACAACACTTTACAGTGTGTAGAGCACTTCCCCTTGCACTTAGCTTTGAGGTAGTGGATCCTCTCACCAGGGACAGAGCTTCCTGAATCAAAGAATGTAGTGTAAGGAGAAGCTATGATAAGGGTGGGATGGTTGGGCTACCCTTCCTCCATCTTCACGGAAGTCAGGGCTCTCTAGAGAAGTGAACCAGGCTCAGTCTCTCTCTTTCTTCCTCTCTCCTTCCCTCCCTCTCTCCATCTCTGCTTTCTGTATCTATCATACCACCCATCTATCACCTATCTCTATATAATTATCATCTATTTCTCTATTATTAATCTCTCGTTTGTCGTATTTAGCTATTTCTACTATCTATCTATCTATCTATCTATCTATCTATCTATCTATCTATCTATCAATCTATTACCTATCTATCCATCTATATATCTGTCTTCCCCTCCCTTCTCTCATTTATTCCAGGATTATGGAAACTGGCAAGTCCAAGGCCCAGGCTGCCAGGGTGCACTCGATGCTGCCGCTTGAGTCTGAGGGCAAACTGCTGGCAAAATGCCTCTTCTTTGAGGAATCCCACACTTTTTCTTAAGGCCTTCAGCTAATTAGATGAGGCTACCCACCTTACAGAGGGCAATGTCCTCCACTGCAAGTCTATTGATTTAAGTGCTAATCTTATTTTAAAACATCTTTACAGACACAGGCAGACGTGCTTGACAAAATGCCTGAGTATTGTGGCCTAGCTAAATTGACACATAAAACTGACTGTCGCAGATACGCAGCAAACTCTCTGCCAGGCTTTGAGAGAAATGCTTCTTTTGCTGTCTCTGCCAGGGTGTGGAGCTGTTCATCTCGGCCTCTACTCACTCTCTCTTCTGTTCTGATATTGATGAGTGGACAATGATCATTCACATAATTAAAATGGTCTAACACGGATATTAAAAAAGATTGATTCTAGTCAGGTGGCAGTGGCCCATGCCTTTAATCCCAGCACTAGGGAGGCAGAGCCAGGCAGATCTCTGTGAGTTCGAGGCCAGCCTAGTCTACAGAGTGATAAAATTTATTCGTTTTTATTTTATGAGTACTTGCCTGCATGTGTATATTTGTACCACATGTGTGTAGTTGCCTGTAGAGGCCAGAAGAGGGCATCCCATTCTCTGGAACTGGAATTACAGATGGTTGTAGGCTGCCATGTGTATGCTGGGAACTGAACCCAGGGCCTCTGCAAAAGCAGCAAGTGTTCCTAAACTGCCAAGCCATCTCTCCAGTCCCTACACAAGCCTTTTTGTTTCATTTTACTCTTTTGAAATAGTCCCAGATGCCCTCAGAGTTATGATCTTCCCTTTAAAAATTCCTGAGTGCTGAGGCTCTAGGTATTAAAAAATATGTATCTATGCTTGGATTCCAATGCTCTTAGTATCTATTATAATTATAAGGCAGTTTTGATATTTCTTTTTTGTAGAAAAACTTAGAAAAGCATGCATTGAATAAAGTACCTTTCACATAAGAGACATATCAAGCGTTATTTTTAAAAGGGTCTCCAGAGATACTGTGTATAGATTTCCGCATTTTAACAACAGATGGAATCATAGAAGAATGAAATGACTTCAAGATCACAGGGTTGTTTAACGAGAGCTCAGGGGCCGGGACTCAGTCTTGTTTGTTCTGTATTGCATCGTGTGACACCATATGAAAGTACAGGGTGGGGCGGGGAATACAGCTAGAGTGCTTGCCTAGCATGCACGAAGACCAGTGTTTGAGCCCCTACACCTCCAAAATTGGGTGTCTTTGGATATACCTGTAATACTAGTACTCAAGAAGTGGAGGTAGAAGGATCAGAAGTTCAAAGTCATCCTTGGTCACATAGTAAGTTCGAGGCCACCCTGTGTTACTTACATGAGACCAAAACAGAAAAGAAGGTACAGCGATGGTCACATGGACTACACATTTCCAGTCAGTTGTGCTGTCTGTCCGTCAGGTGTCTAAATAGCTCCAGTGAAAATGTGAATGTCCAGTGAAGCAATGGTTAAGACCCGAGGAAAACGTGAGAACACAGACGTCCAGGCCTTTTTTGGTGAAGCAGAGAGGAAACATCTCTGCTCCATCATGCAGCAAGACCTGCGAGGAAAGTAATCAAGGCTTAGGCTCCCTTGAGCCCAGGGCTTAGCCGTGTTGCTGTGCTTTCTGAGGAGACTCTATCAGGCTCTGCAGAGTGGATTTGTGCTCTCTGCAAACTGAGATTTCTGAGGCATACATCACTGCGAAGTTACACACACACAAGCTGGGTGTGATGATGTGTGCCTATAATCCTAGCGCTTGGGAGGTGGGGGTTGGAGGGCTGTGAGTTCAAGGCCAGTCTCCACAGTGCACACACAAACACACACACACACACACACACACACACACACACACACACACACACACAGCAGTTTCTTCAATGAATTCTACAAATACATTTCCATGAAGGGTTCGATTTGAAGGTAATGGGAGACTGATCTTTTGACTCAGTCATGGATCCCTGGTGCTTCTGAATACTGGCCACAAATCCCATGTAGCCTATTGTTTGGGCTGGAGGAAATGCTAAGTATGACCTTGGAACTAATATTTGGGCTCTAGGAGAATCACTCTAATACCCTAAAATTTAATATCAAGGGAACTTATTCCAAACATGCTCTAAATGAGAAAATGGAAGGAGGCTGAGAGGAAAGGGGCCCTTTACCAGAGTTGGCGCAATGAAGAGAGACTGGCTTCATCCAACCTTTGGCTGGATGGGAAACAAAGTGATCTGGGGCTAACCTAGGGTGAGGGTCTTGGGTGGAGCCACAGGATAGCAGCCATGGCGATGACATCCACAGGACCAGTGGGGACAGTAGCAACTGCAGATTGGAAAACTCTTCCGGAGCTCCTGGGATGGGCTTCCTTATCCAGTAAGAACCCCTCTTCTTCATACATTCTTAGAGCATCCTACCTGATGTGGTTGCAACGGAGATTAAGCACCAGCAACCCACTTTGATAGACCCATCATAAATCACAACGTCTTTGCCTTCTTTTTGTGAGAAACACGAGTTTGTTATTGCAGAATTTCTTCCTGCTCTACATGGTTCAGTGGATATTGTCCAACATGATCTTAGGTCCACGTGAGAGTGCAGCATTACTCAATTTTTAAGCAACCCAAGAATTAATCATTTACATCTTATTCAGAAAAATTATGATAGACCTGGGGTATGAGTGATGACAACCAAGACAGCAACTCTCATAGCATTTTATTGTCATCTTTATTACCCAACACTAACATCATCTTCTATACACTTCAATAATTCGAAGAGACTTGGTACAGTTCAGCCATCACAGGGGGCCACACAAATAGACTATGGTGTGCAGTGGGTAAGAGCACAGCACTGAGGCTGGGGAGATGTCTCTGTAGGTCAAGCACTTGCTGTGCAAGAAGGAAGACCTGAATTTGGAACCCCCATACATCACATAATCCAGGTGCAGTAGTGCATCTGTACTCCATTGTTCCTCCAGTGAGATGGGAGATGGAGACAGGGGAATTCCTGGAAGCTCACCAGCCAGCTAGTCTTGTACACATTGGCAAACAACATAGAGACCCTGCCTCAAGCAAGGTGGGAGAATGCTTGAGGTTTTTCTTTGACCTCCATACATGCACTGACACGCTTGTGCCCATACTCACATATATGAACATAACCACATGTAACACACATGCAACACACACACACACACACACACACACACACACACACACACACACATCCAGTGGTGGTTTGAAAGAAAATGGCCCCCAAGGGGAGTGGTACTATTCAGAAGTGTGGCCTTGTTGAAGTAGATGTGGCCTTGTTGGAGGAAGTGTGTTACTGTGGGGGAGGGCTTTGAGGTCTTCTATGCTCAAGTTACACCCAGTGACACAGTTCACTTCCTGTTGCCTTTGGATCAAGATATTAGCTCCTTCTCCACTCTCAGTTCCTTCTCCATCACCCTGTCTGCCTGTATGCTGCCTTGTTCTGCCATGATGATAATGGACCAAACCTCTGAAACTGTAAGCCAGCCAATTAAATGTTTTCCTTTATAAGAGTGCATGTTCATGGCATCACGTCACAGCAATAGAAACCCCACCTAACCAAAATATGTCCAAACAAATTAAAAAAGCAAACGACATGGCATTGAAACGAGACAGACTAGCTTTGTCAGATGCAGTCACTGGCAGTGTGACCTTGAAGAAGTTTCTCAACGTTTTAAAACTGGACCCAGATTCTCATCTTGAAGATGTAAAAATACTGATGAGGGAGGGGTGCTATTGTGAAGTCAAAAGAAACTCTCCAGAAGTCATTAGCAAAAGTTCTTGTGTAAGATCTCCCTTCACAGCCGTTGGGGAACAGGTTCTTTTTTTCTATGTTTGAACTTGCAGCTATTTGTGATACTATCATTTATATCTGCTGCACATAAAATTAAGCTGCAGGTGTTAGCACCAGCCTGTCTGAATGGACCATTGCTTAGCTGACCATAACAAGTTTCTTACTAAGAAAGAAATTGGAGAATGGGTATGGGAGAATCCTGGCACACGCTTCTTCTAATGTTCGACTTGTTTATTACACCAACTGAACTCACTACCATGTAGATATGAGAGATTTATTTGGTCACTAACACCCACCAACTTGTCTATGTGGGGCCATTGCCTCTAAGAACTGATTCCCCTAACTGCTTGCTCCATTGTTCTCATTCCTCATACTCTGCTCTATTCAGAATAACCTCCTTCCAGTTTAAAAAGCTGTATCTTAGCTTATTCCTGGGGTAGTTGGTGAACAAACTACCCCAGCCTGGGTAATCTATAAAGAGCAGGAATTTGTCTTTCACTGTGATGGAGTCCAGGATGAAGGTGCCAGCACATTTGCTATCTGGGACGGTTCGCCCTGGCTTCCACGATGGGTCTTGTGGTGTCTTCTGGAGATGCTGGAAGCTGTGTCTTCACATAGTGGAGGAGACTGAAGATTTGAACTCCCTCTTTCAATCCCTTTAGTAAATATGAACGATAACGTCTTCTAATACTGTCACCTTGGCTATAAAGTGCCAGCATGTATGTTTTGGTGGGACGCAAGGGTTCAAACACTAGACACATCAAATTCAAAGGTCCAACCTCCATGCATGTTTCATTTTAGGCTGGTGGTTCCATGGGTCCAGAAGGAAAGGACAACTGATACCTTCCCTTTCTCCCCTCTTCTCCTGCATGTCTCCTGGAGACTGAGTCAGACACAGAGCTGTGGGAAACGTGGTGGCACATCCCTACCTTTCTTCTGGTCATCCTTACCACTTTAACTAGTCACAGTGGCCGACGGGTCCAGTTTCCCCATGACCTCGCTGACACTTACAGCTTCTTAGTTCTGGTTGTTGCTGGTGCTTTGTTTTAGAGACAGTGTTTCAGGTAACCTAGACTGGCTTGGAACTGACTTTGGAGCCTGGGATCACCTTGAATTTCCTAATCCTGCTGCCTCTACCTTCCGAGTGCAGAGATTAATGGTGTGTGCCTTCACACCTCCTTTTGTGTAGTTGGGAGGATCAAACAGGTTTTTTGTTTGTTTGCTTGTTTGTTTGTTTTGCGTGCCAGGCAAGCGAACCTCTTACATCCCCAGTCTACTTCCCAGGTACTTTTGATCACAGCAGGTGTGACATTGTATGACATATCTCATGGCATTTTTGATTTGCATTTCTCTGATGACTAATGGTGTTGAGCACCTTTTCATAGGCTGATTGGCCATTGGGTCTGTTCTTTGGAGAAATGTCTCCTGAAGTTCTTTACTCGAATTTCAATTAGTGTCCTATCTCTGCCACTTCTTTTCGTTCTTTTTTTTTTCAGTCATCGCTGACAGAAGAGGGAACAGGGCTTCTCTTCCTGCAGCTGCGCCATTCAAGAGATCACTCCCTGTGCCTCCAGCCTTTTTCTTATGGTTGCTTTTTGGTGAATCAGTGCAAGCCTTCTTACTCCTGGAGGTGGGAAGTGGTGATTCAAGGTTCAGAGCAAGAAATGAAGAAATGGGCATTAAGCTGGGTGTGGTAGCTCATGCGTAGAAGATTGCTGCTAGTTTGAAGATAGCCTGGGCTACAAAGATGCTCTCTTAAAAGAAAAAGAAAAACAAAAAACAAAACCACAGTGAACAAACAAACAGAGAAAACAGTTCCTGGTAATCTCCCTGGAGGCTGTGTGTGTCTGTGTGTGCTTTTGAGACAGGCTCTCACTATGTGGTTCAAGCTAGCCCGGAATATACAATTCTCTTACTTCAGACTCCAGTGACAGGATTGCAGGTGTGTGCCAGAATATCCTACTCAGAAAACAGTCAATCTGATCAAATTCATGCCTATTTCACTTATGCAAACAATAATTCACCCTGTGAACAGAAAAGGATTTTAGAGTGCACTGGCTGAGCTCCATTCTTTTCTAGATAAGGCCTCTTAGGGTCTGCAAGGTCAAGGAACTTCGGCCATTGATAGTCTAGCTTAAAATGAGGTTTCCCAGTTCCTGAGTTAGAGGCAGGCATGACTGTACACCTGTAATCCTGGCGATTGAGAGGTGAAGGCAGGGGGAATGATGAATGGGAAGCAGGCCTGGTTTGTGCGAGACCCTGCCTCAGAGAACCGAGAATAAAGAAATAGAAAGGAAAATAAAATCCCTGCAGTGTGTGCCGGTGTGGCTGCCGCACAAGCACACCCTTGTTTCTCTGTAGCCCTCCAGACGCAGTCTGTAGAGATAAGACCCGTTTTTTCTCCTTGTCTTCACAATAGTGGCAAGTTCAAGGTGAAAATAGTTTGTCATCAAGTTTAATATATGGATGGTTGTCTAGGCTTTGGGAGAGGGGCATGCACTTGCGCTGAATAGATATAGATAAGCTCATCATTTGCTCTGTGCTTTGCCCAGGGGAGTATTGGTTTTGCAACGTTCTGACACCAGCCAGCAGATGTTACTGTTTCTATGGGACAGGGGCATGGCCAGGATCATTAGCAGACACGTGAGACAGCCCTCGGTACAGAATACTGTTCTCAGCTCTGTGCAGGTGACTTGGCTGCTGCATTTGTCCGTGTGGCGGTTAATCCTGTCATCCTGACAGGGATCACAGAAGACAAGCCTCTAGGCCCATTTATAAAGGATTATCTTTGTGTTGCTAATGGAGGGGAGAAGGCCCTCCCTAAATGTGAGAGGTGCCTTTCCAGGGACTGAGGTCCTGGGGAACTTGCACACCAGCATCATTGCCCTCTGCTTCCTGATTGTGGCTGCAGGGAGACTAGTCGCCACATCTTCCTGCATGGTGCTTTCCGCGTCATGGTGGACGGCAGCTCTTCAAACTGTGAGCCCTTCCCCACCATGAGGAAGCGTATACCCTTTCACTGTGAGCTAACGTAATTATTTCTTTAAGTTGCTTTTGTCGTCGATTTGGTCACAGCAAGGAGAAAAGTAACTATCAGTCACACTGCTCTCAGCAGCAGGATACAAAAGAAAGGTCATCAGTCAGAGAATCCAAGAGCCAACTACCAAGACGCCTTGTCTTTCTGAAGCTTAGTTTTTTTTACCTCTAAGATGGGAACAAACATAGCATTGAGCTATGGAGTTGTTGCGAGAGTCAAGACAGAAAATGCAATGCATATCTTTTGTTAATGTGGAGAGCCTTACAAATGTTGGTGGCTGCTATTATCTGTCTGGGTAGCTAGGGGGTCACTCTGTGTGTTATAAATATATAAAAAAGTGTAAAAGCTTCACAACGTCAGGAGCTTCAAGGGGTGCCTGGAGAGACACCAGTGTCACATTCTCCACCCCTCCTTCTTATCCTAACTCCTAACCATTGTTAGTCAGGATTTAGCAGGCAGAAGAAGATGAGTCTTTGAAAACATCCTCCACTTTGTAAATGCAGCCGAGGCTTTACAGTCTGTTCCCCCGTGGAGAGACACAAGATTTGCTCATTTCACTGAGCGTTTGAAGGGTCAGTCTAAGAATCTGAAAGGCTTTGCCACGCAAGCGCAGATCCCATCACGGTGCACTGGTTATTAAAAGCACTCCCTGTGGCTCTCAGGATAAGCCCGAATGTCATACCTGAACATCTTTCTCTTCTTCAAGTGCACTATAAATATGCAAATGAATTTAGTAATCAAACCCTTATCATTGTTGTTCCCAGCTCTCTCCTGTGCATTTCCTGTCTGGCCGGCCTCTCATCCCTGATTCCTTCCCCACACACCCACCTCTCACCTTGGTCATCACAGAATACTCTGCTCTCCCCTCCCACGTACCCTGTAAGACCCCAAACCACACCTCCACCAGGCCCTTGATCTGTTCTTCCTCCCAGGGAGGATTAATCATTTTCTTTGCGTGTATCTCTCTGTGTGTGTCTCTGTCTCCCTTTTTTGAGAATTTCCCCCATAGTTCTGCCTTTGTTCTGCTCCATGTGAGACTTGGCCTTGCCCAGGACCTGTGTATATTTTGGGGGCTGGGCAGAACTTTTCTACCCACACCCCACTGTCTGGGGTCAGATGTGCAGACAGTGGGTGCTTCAGCTGTGTTGTCACATGAGTGTTTGTTGAAGGCCAGGGACAAGACACACCAAGGAGAGAGACAGGAACTTGCTTATCTTGCACTTTGAGGTACGTTTTCAATTTACCAACAATCCCCATAACCTGAAAACATGCTCATTTTTGCTTTGGATCTTCTTTGCCCTCTCTCTGAGATTAATTAACTAATTAGTCATGAATTAGGCAATAAGGTGGTCTTTCTTTAAATTGTGCCCTCTCAAGGTGGGGTCCACACACTGAGTGGGGTCTTATGTCCTAATTAGCTGGAAAGCTGGCTCAGGACTGTAGTTCAGTTTGTAAACTGCTTGCTTGGCATGCATGGGGCTCAACTTCCATCACTGTGTAAACCAGGCTTCTGCCTGCAATTCCATTCCAGCACTCTGGAGGTGGAGGCAGGAGGATTAGATGTTCAAGGTCATTCTCAGACACACAGTGAGTTTGAGGCCAGCCTGGGCTGCAGGAGAAGTTGTTTCAAATTAGAAAAAACAAGCAGGGAATGTGACTCACTGGTAGAGCAGTAAAAATAAGCAAGGAAGTAAGCACTCAGGTATATAAAGGCCTGGGAAGCGGATCAAGCTGTGTGGTTGCAGCCGGTCTCTCAGGCTTGGGGCTTTGGGTTGTATAGTGTCTGAGAGTTGGAGCGGACATTCTGGGGACCCTTCCCACTTCTAACCAATTCTCTTTGCTGCAGCCAGTACCAGGAATGCTGGGGGAGGCTGCAGCCAGCGGAATTCATTCAAACACTGGCAGGAGGCAGGCTGCAGGACCTTCAGGACAGGCCCCAGCACCACAGCCCAGTGTCTCCTGCTACAGGAACGTCATGTTATTGAATTTAGCACAAAGTCCTCCTGACTCCTGCACACCTTCTTCCGTGACGCCCCCTCCCCCCAGGTTCCTGGGGCTGTCCCTCTGGCCTGGTCTCACAATCCAGCCGTGGTTGAGTAACCGCTCTGCCTTACTGTGTGCTCTGCCCATCCCCTCCATGTCTGCCATTATGCCAATGGGATGAGAACGCCAAGACACGGCCTGAGGAACTGGAGCACGTGCTTTCGTGGGGAGGGCAGGCGCAGACGGCGGAAACCAGAGAGCTCCACAGGCTAGGACAAACGGGCAGAGGGAGGATTTGGGGATGAGACACATTTCCGAACTCCACTGCAGATGTTTTAAAAGGAAGGCACGTGTTGAAAGAAAGTAAGTCTGAAGAATAATGCACAGAGAACATGGCTGATCCCAGCGATCGTTATTGTTTATGAGACAGGGTCTCACGAAGCCAGAGACCGACTTGTAAGTCAGTTTCCCCTTCCACCGCGTGGATCTTGGGGATTAAACTCAGATCTCAGACTTAGTGGCAGCTGTCTTCACCTGCTGAGGCATCTTGTAGGCTCCAAATTTTAGACAAGGTCTCTTGTTTGTTGTCTTGAAAAGAAAGAAATTGTGCTGTGTATGTGGTGGCACTTGCCTGTGATCTCAGTATGAAGTCTGAAGCAGGAAGATCAACACGTGTTTGGCCAGCTTTAGCTACAGAGTAAGTTCTGGGCCAATATTGGGCGATTTTGCAAGACTCCACCTCAAAACAACAACAACAACAAAACAAAACAAAACCCCCAAAACCCCCAAAAAACCAAAAAAAAAAAAAACAAAACAAAAAACCAAACCCCAAAAACAAACAAACAAACAAACAAAAAAACCCTTTCAAACCATGAGAAAGAGAACACTTTAAAAACCACCCATGACTAAGAAGTCTGCCACCAAGAAAAAGGCTAAGAGAAACCGGATCTTTCTTTACACATCTTCCCATGTTATTTGTTATTTATTTATTTCCTCTCTCTCTGCTCTTGCACAGGTGTGGAGTTCAGAGGACAATTTGGGTTGGTTCTCTCCTCTTAGCCTGTGGGTCCTGGGGAATTGAACTCAAGTCTCCAGGCTTGGTGGGCACCTGTACCTGATGACCCTTGTTTTTAATTTTTAATTTAGGCTCTTGCTTTGTAGCATAGGTTGACTTGAAACCCACAATCCTCCTGCCTCAGCCTCCTGAGTATTGGGGTGACAGGCCTGAACTACACCTGGCTACTTGTAATCTTCATTTTAACTACAGTGAAGAAAGTAGGAGAAAAAAACGAAGGAAAGAGAACCAGAAACGAAAAGAGGATCCAGAAAGCCAGTTCCGAGGGACAGTGGACCTCCTCGAACCTCAGGGCAGGACTCCCTCCCAGACATTCGCTCTCCACTCTACTGTGCCTTTACGTAATGAGAACAGGCTAATGCTGGGTAGTCAGAAAAATATCACTCAAGATTCCAGTAAAGATAAGTAACAGCAAAGATGTATCTGGTCCCTGGGCAAGCTGCTGATGTTGCATAGCAACAACTGCCTGGTTTTATTTCTGTCACCGGATTGCCACGAGGAAGCTTGGAAATTAAGTTTCTTTTCTTTTCTTTCTTTTTCTTTTTTTTTTAAAAAAACAAACAAACAAGGTAGCATGCCTCACTATACCCATCCAAAACCCTAAAATTAACCAGGTGACCTCCAAAGAAGAGATAGTCAAGGTTAGGCCAGGGGAGGGGGACACTTAGTTGTTAGCAATCTCTTTCGGGCCCACTCTCTGGCAACACTGGCGGTAGCCACATCAGGTCGTTTTGCTCCGTTTTACAGTTGGAGAAACATTAGAATCCATTGGCCAAGGTCACACAGCCAGTGCAGGCAGAGTCAGGGCTGAGTCATCCCCTCCCTTCCCACTGCCGTCTTTTTATCTGGCCTGTACTCCACTCATGTGGCATCCATCTTCTACACCACAGTGAGCTGTGGACCTGAAGTGGGCGGGGACAATGACTTCTACCCCTTCTGAGGTGTTCAGGGTCTTGTCTGCGACAGGCTAGCTGTTCTCTCTCTTTTCCCCATTCCCTTTCTCTCCTAAGTCTGTGAGTGAACTTGTTTAATGGTGGGCACAGGCGCACGTCCAAATGTGTATACTTGCTTGCAGAAGCTAGAGGTTGAAATCATGTCTTCCTCTATGGCTCTCACCCTTTTAAAAATATTTATTTTTATTATTTTTCATTATATGTATGCTTGTATGTCTGAGTGGGGGTTATACATGTGAGTGCAGGTTCCGATGGAGGCCAGAGGCACTGAATGCCCCTGGAGCTGGAGTCACAAGTGGTTGTAAGCTGCCCACTGTGGGTGCCGGGAACCAGACTCTCCTGTCCTCTGGAAGTGCTCTTAACTACTGAGCCGTTGCTCATGCCTATTCCACTTATTTTTTGAGATAGGATTTCCTGATAAACCTGGAGCTCACCATTTCAGCTGGATCGCCTGGCCACAAAGCCCCAAAGATCATCCTGCCTCCATCTCCACAGTACTGGGGCTAGAGGCATGCCAGCTTTTATGTGGGTACTGGGGATCCAAACTCAGGTCCTTCTGCTGACTGAGCCATCTTCCAAGCTCTCAAGGATACCTAGAAGAATTTGGTCCCCTTTCTGATCCTATGGGCTGGTTGCTTCATGGCACAGATTTACCTGGAAAAATGCATTTTTAAGTAGTTTAGTTCAAGGACCCCAGAAAAGGGTGGAGTCTGTTGCGAGTGCAGTAGTTCATCACAACTCTTTTGTCTGACACATTGAGCAGAGAGCCCTTCCATAGTTTCTGGTACGGGGATTTACAGACAGGGCATCAGGAGCTATTCAAGGAATAAAAATCCCTGGACCTGGGGTGTAGCTCATGGAAGATCATTTGCCCAGTTTGTATGAGGTTCAGGGTTGAATCTCCAGATTTTCCAGAGCTTGGAAAAGCTATAAAGTTATTGAGAAGATCCCTGTAAATCAAGACATCGACAGGCATTTCTAGTATCCCTTCTGCCCATGTTCTGTGGTTGTTACCTAGAGCAGGGATTCAGGGCAGGAGGACAGTCACCGGGCCTCTGTCATGTGTTGGTCGTTGAGGTGGGTACCAGGGATAGAGAACTATCAGCCATAACCACAAATATCAAGAAATCTCAGCTGGGGATGGTGGCACACGCTTGTAATCCCATCACTAGAGAGTCTGGGCCAGGAGGATCGCCATAAGCTTGAGGTCAGCCTGGGCTACATAGACAAGATCCTTTCTGAAGGAAAAATAGATTGCATTAAAGGGGGTGGGGGGATGGGAGATGGTTTAGCCAGTAAAGTGTCAGCAGCCACACAAGGAAGAAGACTTGAGTTCAGGTCACTAACACCCATCTAAAAAACATGCTTGGTGATATGCCACTGTGACCCCCGTGCTGGGGGTCGGGGCAAGGCAGGTAATCATTGACGTTCGTTGTTTGGCCAGGCTAGCCAAATTAATCATCTCCAGATTCAATGAGAGGCCTCTTCTCAAAAAGCAAAGTGGAGGGGTGGAGATGCCTCAGTGGGTAAAGGACCGAAAGATAAGAGTTTGGATTCCCCAAAGGCATGTAAAAACTGGGCAGGTATGGGGGCTCCTGTTAGTCCCCATCTTCCAGAAGCAGAGAAGAGGGGCACCTCAGGGCAAGCCAGATAGCTAGACTACTCAGAATTGGTGAGCCCTGTATTCAGCGAGACATTCTTCTTCAAGAAATAGAGTAGTGAGGGAAATGAGGAAAATACCCTAGTGTTAACTTTGGGCCTCTACATACACAGACACACATGTACACCCCTACACATACACACTTTAATTCACACCACACATGTATAACGACAGACTAATAAAAGAATAAATCAGCAAAAAAAGAATGGTAGAGAATGATGTCAGAAGACATCTGCTGTTGACATTGGGTCTCTGCATGTACACAAGTGTGCATGTGCACTCTACACATGTGTGCACAGGCATATGCACATGTACACACATTCTCCTACATAACCCCCCAAACCCTCCAGTTTAAATATTGAGACAAATACATCACACAAAGCATTAATACTGTTGGAGGGATGCCTGTTGGCTTTGTGTAGGACACAAAAACCAGTGTTCTCATCATTAGGAAGTGTGTCCACTTGGTTGTATTGCTGTGGATGTTTGCAGATAGAGGATAACATGGAACCATGAATTAGGGACATAGGAGGAGGTCAGCGAGCCTGGAGGCTAAGTTGCTGGAGACAGGGATGGTCTATGAAGGCATGTTGGAACAGGTTCCAAGTTTAAAGATTAGGAGACGCAGTCCTCTGAATAAAGGGGAGCTGTTGACAGATTTATAAGCAGGGGAGTAACTTGCAGAGATTTAACTTGTAAAGATTTGTGCTTTAAGGAGTTATATATGGCTGCAATTAGGAAGTAGATGCAGCTGGGCAGGATTCAATTCAGAAAGATCAGGAAAACAGCCAGGAAAACAAATCTGAAGGGATTTTTTTCTTTCCCAGAGGTCTCTTAAAAATACTTGGTGTGCAAATGAGTGCAGGGGGATGTCTCTGGTGGGTAAGCTCCCTTTCCTCCACAGACCTGCAGCCTGGCCTCAGGAGGCTGATTTTCTAGAAATTTCCAATTGAGGTGCTCTTACTTTATGTTTCTTGTTAGGTTTATCCCAAAGTAGGGTACCACTAGCAGGGTCAGAGGACCAGAAGAGAGAGGACAGGAAGTCTGTGACCCGCTCTGATTGGGTCTTGGGTCGCCCATGACTCTACCTGAGCTCATTTTACTAGGAGGTTCCTTTTCTCATTCATTATTAATTTTTCATTCTTCAACCTGACAAGTAAAAATTACCCATAATTGCAAGTATAACATGTTGTTTTGAAGTGTGTGTGCATTGCATAAATCACAGTTGATACCTCACACGTTATTTTGTGGTGGGAAGAGGTGACCCAGTTTCCATGGCTACAACTTATTCTGGGGTCCAGTTCTCTTTTCCTCCTGTTCCTCCAGATCCAATGAGTACAATAACTAACTGCTTCCTACAGATTAAGGGGACCATCCTTATCCGTCCCCTTCACCTGCCCAGATCCATGCGACAACCCTACCAACTAAGTGTCTTCAGTCAGTGCCTTGGAGTTGACAACCTGCTTCCTGCTAGGACTTGGGTACATGGGCAAAGGTCATGGCCAAAACACCTGTGCACTGCAAACATCTCGCTCCACCCAGGACAGGGATAATAGGCTCTGCACCAGGACTGAAACAGTGAAGAGGAAAGGGAGGCACTGCTTGGAGCCTCGTTCATGAGAGAGAACAGACAGTGCAGGGACTGATCGGGCTTGGGGAGGAGGAGAGGGGGAACAGATGAGGTTGGTTCGTGCCTCTAGCTCGAGCAGGTTGGTGGTGGCAGCATTCAGCCAGTCACAGAGTACTCCGGGAAGAGGCGACACCGAGGAGGGAACAAATGACATACAATGAGGGTTGATCTTGATTTTCAGTGTGATAGATTTAGAATCACCATGGAAACAAACTTGTGGATGGATCTGTGAAGGGGTTTCAAGACTAAGTTAATTGACAAGGGAAGACCCACCATAAATGTAGGTGGCACCAGTCCGCGGGCTGGGGTCTTGGGCTTAATCAACAGGAGACAATGTGTTGAGCCCCAGCCCTCACCTCTCTGCTTCCTGTTTGCTGGTGTGATGTGATCAGCTGCTTCACATTCCTGCTGCTGTGCCTTCCTGGCTGTGCGGTACCTTCAAACGGCCAGCCAAAACAACCCTTTTCCTAATTTATTTAAAAGAATTTTCAAGTGTGTGTGTGTGTGTGTGTGTGTGTGTGTGTGTGTGTGTATGTGTGTGTGTGTGTGTGTGTGTGTGTGTGTGTGTGTGTGTGTGTGAGAGAGAGAGAGAGAGAGAGAGAGAGAGAGAGAGAGAGAGAGAGAGAGAGAGAGAGAGACTGTTCAGAGGCCAGAACAGGGCATTGGATCTCCTGGCGCTGGACTTAGGGATGTTGTGACCTGCCCCACAAGGTAGGTAGGTAGCTGGTAACTGAATTCCAGTCCTCTGCAAGAGCGGTACTCAATACTCAGTCTTAACTGTGGAACCATCTCTTCAGCTCCCAACCCTTGCTTTCTTAAGTTGTATTTAAGTTGCTTAGTTTTTCTGACTGATAGATGCAATTTGGAATATAATAAATTCAAAGTGCTTGAGGGGTTTCCAGTTGCAGAGATGTGTACTTGCCCACCTAGTGAACTGAAAAATATGTACAACTGAAATATTCTTTTAAAAAAAATGGTTTTAATTTTTGAGAGTATCCTTCCTTTTCTCCCCCTGCAAACCCTCATATACCCATCCCTGCTCTCCTTCAAATTCACGGCTTCTTTTTCATTAATTGTTATGGCATGCATAGATGTAGCATGTCCTGAATATAGCATGTTCACTTCCTATAATGCTACCTATATGTGTGTGGTGGTTTGAAAGAAAATGGCCCCCAGAAGGGAGTGAAACTATTAGGAGGTATGGCCTTGTGGAGTAGGTGTGTTCTTGTTGGAGGAAGTGTGTCACTGCGGGGGCAGACTTTGCTGTCTCTTTTCTCAAGTTTCACTCAGTGTGATGGTCAGTCGACTTCCTGCTGCTTTCTGGTCAAGCTGTAGCCAGCACTACATCTTCCTGCATGCTGCCATGCTCCCTCTCATGATGATAATGGACTGAACCTCTGGAATCGTAAGCCACCACCTCAATTAAATGTTTTCTTTGTGAGAGTTGCCATGGTCATGGTGTCTCTTCTTTTCTTTTTTTTTTTTTTGTTTTTTTTTTTGTTTTATTATTATTATTATTATTATTATTATTATTATTATTTTACAACACCATTCAGTTCAACATAATAGCCACAGAATCCCCTGTTCTCCCCCTCTCGCCCACCCCTCCCCCCAGCCCACCCCCCATTCCCACCTCCTCCAGATCAAGGTCTCCCCCGAGGACCGGGGTTGACCTGGTAGACTCAGTCCAGGCAGGTCCATTCCCCCCTCCCAGACCGAGCCAAGTGTCCCTGCATAAGTCCCAGGATTCAAACAGCCAACTCATGCAACGAGCCCAGGACCTGGCACCAATGCACAGCTGCCTCCCAAACAGATCAAGCCAAATGACTGTCTCACCCGTTCAGGTGGCCTGATCCAGTTGGGGGCCCCTCAGCCTTTGGTTCATAGATCCTGTGCTTCCATTCATTTGGTTATTTGTCCCGGTGCTTTATCCAACCTTGGCTTCAAACAATGACATCACACGGTTTGCAGGCAAATGGATGGATCTAGAAAAAATCATCCTGAGTGAGGTAACCCAGACTCAGAAAGACAAATATGGTATGTACTCACTCATAGGAAGATGCTAGATGTGGAACAAGGATGACTAGACTGCTACTCACATCACCAGTGAGGCTACCTGGAAAACGGGACCCCAAAAAAAGACACGGAGAAATGGACGAGATCTACATGAATAGCCTGGTCATGAGTGGGAACAATGAAGGGCGACAGTCGAGGGAAAGAGTGGGAGATCCTAGCTGGATCAAGAAAAGAGAGGGAGAACAAGGAATAGGAGACCATGGTAAATGAAGACCACATGAGAAGGTGAGAAGGGGAGGAAGCAGAGAGCTAGGGAGGCCCACAGAGATCCACAAAGATCCCCCCTCAAAAGACTTCTGGCAATGGTCGCGAGATGGCAGGAACTGACCTACTCTGGTGATGGGATGGCCAGACACCCAGATAGTGGTGCCATAAACCCCATCCAAGGACTGAGGAATCTGAAGGCAGACATCCACGGCTGGGCCCCTGGTGGAGCACTGGGAGTCTAATTAGTGAGTAAGAAGAGGGTTTATATGAGCGAGAATGGTGTCTCTTCTTAACAATAAAAAAACCTTAAGTAAGACAGAAGTTGGGACCAAGACCTGGGGCATTGCTGTGATAGCCCTGACCACGCTTTTGTTTGGAGTAATATGGACTTTGGTACTTTGGGTTAGGAAAGCAGTGAAATACTTTAAGCACTACTTAATGGAGAATACTAGTAGGGGTATGGACGACTGATAATGATTTGAAATGTCAGAAACTGGTTCAAGAGGTTTCAGAGAAGAATTTTAGTATGTTGCCTAGAAATCGTTCTTCTGGTATTTTGGTAAAGAGAGTGGCTGCCTTTTTGTCCTTGTCCAAAGAGTCTGCCTGAGGCTAAAGTGAAGAGTTTTGGGTTAATTCTGTTGGCAGAGAAAATCTCAAAACAGCCTAGTGTAGACTCTGTCATGTGGATATTAGTAGTGACTCTAATGAAGAATTATGATGAAAAGGAGCAAACTGAACAGGGTAAATTACAAAATGTAAGTTTTGAGGAGAAAAAGAATACCGGGAAGTGGAATGGAGCTAAGTCCTGTGTTCAAGGAGATAAATGGGTTGAGAATGGAATATAAGGACTGGAATACAGGGCAAGATCTGACCCAGCTAAGTTTCCAACTTGTGAAAAGGAACTAAAGAAAAATTTAGAGCTGGGTGTGGTGATTCACACCTTTAGTAGCAGCACTGGGAAGGCAGAGGCTGGCAGACCTCTCAGTTTGAGGCCAGCTTGGTCTACAGAGCAAGCTTCAGGACAGCCAAGCTTAGGCCGTGAAGGACAGAAAGCTGGAGAAGATGTAATTGAATAGTAAGCGGCAGAACTTGGCAGCTTTGGCCACATGGTTCTGGATTTAGAGTTAAGGATAGAAAAGAAGAGTTACGGAACAAAGATGCTGAGGCCAGGCATGTGTCAGCGGGGTCCCTGAATGGAGGCCTGGTAGAGTGACCATTGTGTGAAGCTGTGAAGTTGAAGTCTGGATTGCCTTGGAGACCCAAATATTAGAGATGCCAGAGCCATGGGATACCCACTGAGGAGAGCTGCTAACAGGGAGTAGAGCCAGCCCAAGAGAAGAAGTGTGTTGCAGTCAACAAAGCTGAATGGAGTTGGGGACCTGAAGAGTGTTTGACATCAGACATGGAGATGCAGAGTTTGGAGTTTGCCCAGCTGGTTTTTGGTCTTGCTTTGGTCCAGTATTTCCTCTCTATGCTCCGTTCCCTGTGTTTTGGAATGGTAATGTATATCTTGTGCCAGTATATGTTGGAAGTATGTGATTTGCTTTTTGATTTTAATTTTCCAGGGGATTACAGTTAAGAGATTGCATGAATCTCAGAAGAGAATTTGAACTTTGGACTTTGAAATAAGTTTGAGATTGTTATATGAGATTATGGGGACTTTTGGAGTTGGACTGAATGCATTGTTGCATTATGATATGGGCACAAGCCTTTGGGGGCCAGGGAGTGGAATGTGGTGGTTTGAAAGAAAATGGCCCTCAAGGAGAGTGGCACTGTTAGGAGGTGTGGCCTTGTTGGAGTAAATGTTGTCTTGTTGGAGGAAGTGTGTCACCATGGGGGCGGGCTTTGAGGTCTCCTTTCTCTAGCTTCACTCGGTGTGACAGTCAGTTGACTTCTTGCCTCTTTCTGGTAAAGATGTAGCCAGTTCCACATCTGCTTGCACGCTGCCATGCTCCCTGTCATGATGATAATGGACTGAACCTCTGAAAGTGTAAGCCATCAATCACCTCAGTTAAATGTTTTCTTTGGAAGAGTTGTCATGGTCATGGTGTCTCTTCACAGCAATAGAAACCCCTAACTAGGACAATGTATATTTCCAGGGATGATCATTTGGCACCAGACAAGTGGTTAGTGTGTACTCTTCCCTGGGGAGGACCACCTTTTCTGCGCCCACCTCACCTCCATTGCCTGTAGTTCTTTGTGTAGGGTTGAGGCCTCATGGGCTTTTCTTTGTCTACTTTGGCATGTCTATTCATGTTGTCCTTGTCCAGCTCACATTTAGGCAGTCATGCTGGTGATATTATTGCTGTAGCTTCTGCTATTACTAGGAGACAATCTTACAGCAAGCTCCTCGATCTTCTGGATCTTCTGGTAGTTCTGCCCTCTCTTCCACAGTGGATCATGAGCCTTAGGTGTTTAGTAACAGAATTCATGGGAAGTATGTTCAAGACTCAATCCCCATCACTGGGAGAGGGAGAGAGAGAGGGAGAGGGGGAGGGGGAGAGGGAGGGAGAGGGAGGGGGAGGGGGGAGGGGGGAGGGAGGGGAGAGAGAGAGAGAGAGAGAGAGAGAGAGAGAGAGAGAGAGAGAGAGAGAGAGGAAATTTTTATGGACAGGGTTTCTTTGTGTAGCTTTGGCTGTCCTGGAACTCATTCTGCAGACCAGCAGTAGCCTCAGACTCACAGAGATCCACCTGCCTCTGCCTCCTGAGTGCTGGGATTAAAAGAGTATGCCACCACTGCTAGGCTATATATATATATTCTTAAACTGGGCATGGTGGTATATACCTTTAATCCCAGCACTTGGGAGGCAGAGACAAGGCAAACTCCCAGAGTTCAAGACCATCCTGGTCTACATAGTGAGTTCCAGGACACCCAGGACAACACAGAGAGACTCTGTTTCAAAACCCCTCCCCACAAACCCAAATCAAGACCAAATATTCTTCCCCACCGCTGTCTAGAATCTGCTCTATTTACCTCTACAGTTTCTTCCTCATGATCCTCCTTGAATATGGACATACGCTTGAGTGGAGAAATACAGAGCATCTGGTATCTGCATTGTGACTTCATGACAATGGAGTTAGACATTAAGAACCTGGGGCTTTACTGATCTTAAAATGCCCACATCCATCTCTCCAACTGTTCCCCAGCACATAACAGGGCCCCTGAAAGTCAGTGCTATCGTTGGAATACCATTTATCCCCTGGAACCATGCAGGAGACTTAAAGTAATTAAGACGTCTTTGCTTTCCAGATAGGTCTTGCTATGTATACGGGCTGACCTGAAACTCACTGGGTAGCTCAGGCTGTCTTCAAACTCTTGATCCTTCATTCTAAGTCTCCCAAGTGCTGGGATACAGTCATGGACCACCACACCCTGGTGTCAGCTCTTAAGTCTTCTGTTGACGGTAGTGAGAGGGTAGACACGCAGTCCAGCCAAGGCAGTTAGATGTGAGTCCTTTGGTAAGTTAGTGTGGAGCTCTCATGTTTCTTTTTATATGAAGAAAAGAGACCATATAAAGTTGTGTTTATGTGGGTTTCTAACTCAAGTGGGGTGGCTGGGGCCTTTCAGAGGCTGCATGAACTGTTTATTTTTCCCTCCTCCGTAACAATGAGCAAAAGACATTTTATTTCATTAAAAGCATCCTACCTTAGGTATTTTATATATAACAATGAAAAGATGACTGAGCATAGCATGCATGGAAATACCATTAGTTTCTAGTCGGTCAGGTCCTGCTAAGCACCAACCCCCTTTCCTTCTCATCCAAGAACCCTGCATTCCTTGACTGCCTCCTATCCAAGAACTTAAGAGGGCCAGCCCTGCTCAGCTTCTGAGATAAAAATGCGATGTTATTGGACACATGCAGGCTGGAATGATGATAGATCAGTAACCTGGTGTCCACCCCTCCGATTCAGAGGACATAGTGTCTGTGAAGGTCACAGACTCCAGCACTGCTCAATTGCTATGTGCTGATATACACAGGTGACTGTTGACATAATTTTTGCCTCTGAAACCTCAATTCTTATTCTAAATCAAAAAACAAAAAAACCCAACTCTCAACAATTATGAAAATAAAATTTAAATTTCTTGACCTGACAACTAAGTTACACTCAAAGCAGAGTAGAAGAGGTGTCTCCTGGGGTCTGGTAAGAACTGCTAAGGTAATTCACGGCTGTTCTTATGAGACAAAGTCACTTTCATAGGATGAATTCCCAGGTCCAGATTATAGTTTCAGAGGGTAGAGTCTGAATTTGCCAGAGACCACTGAATTTCCTTCAGAGGATTTTCTTCATTCCTTCAGTCTTTAATTCTGCCCTGGACTTTTTTCTATTGTTAATTTAGCAGTCAGATGTTTACTAATTTTATTATAATTTTCACATTTTGGGTTGCTAATTACATTAATAAATTCAAGCATTTTATATTCCCCACAACCTACAGGTTATGCTTCAGTAAAAAAGAAGACAAAGTGTCTTTTTGAATGTATTGCTAAGTACGAGTTACCATAGAGAGCTCACCTTGACTGGGGAGGCCTGAGTGAAGTACACCACTGCAGTTTGCCCTGTAGGGATGACCCTGCTCCTTTAAATCTCCATTCATCTAATTCTCTCAAGGTCAGTGAAGCCCGAGACTGAGAAAAAGATGATTTAAAGAATCACTTTCCGTAGGTTACCACAAAGGTTCAAGACTTGCTTGTACAAGTTTAAGCAAGTCACTAAATCCATTTGGATTTGATTTCTTTACCTGTGAAGTCACCCCACCTGGGAGTCAGCACAGAGCATCATGGGAAAAGATGTTGGTTTATCTCCCTATTCGATGTGATATCATGTTAGCTTCCTTCAGATTCAGTCCTAAACTCAATGTGTGCTAACTCTTAAATATCTCAAATAAAAACTATGCATGTGTTGTGAAGGTGCTATACCAGAAACAAGGGTAGACACATTTTTGCCTTTCCACAATGTCAGAATTTATTGAATGGTGATAAATTTGTAAGGGACGTTGGTTTTGTTGGCTATAATTTGCCAAGTAGATGAAATTTCCCTAGGTAGCTGGCCAAGGCAAACTCAGATTCCTTGATTATGATTGTAACTGTATATTAAGTAGATCACACATTTATATCACACAGTAACTATAAATGTGTAGGTTACAGAATACCACTGGGGGTTAAAGAGGTCAAAATAGAGTTCAAGGAGTTCCCAAGAGTCCAAGTAGAAGGGTGACAGGGATATGTAGGGTATGCGGGAAGATACTGGACAAGGACCCTGCTGGAGGTCTGATACAGCTGCAGCTGTGGAGTCAAGCTGCAAGGTCAGAGATGAGGTGAGCCTCAGGATCAAGTTGAATGCCAGAAGGGAGGTGTGTGAAGACTGAGCCCCAGCATTTAAGCCAATGGGAGATGTGAGGTTGGGAAGGCTTTATAGGTGAAGGATAAGACTGAGTCAGGCAGATGAATGGGTAGATGAATTGGTGGCCAGTCCAGATGGGTGAATAGGTGGATGAATGGGTGGTTGAATGGATGAATGGCTGGGTGGATGAATGGGTGGATGCATGGAATGTTGAATGGATGGATAGATGGGTGGGTGAATGGATGGTTGAATGAATGGCCAGTCCAGATGGAGGAATAGGCAAATGCACAGACAGCAATTCAAGTAGTCTGGTAATAAGTCCCCTGCCCCTGGTCCTGCTTTATGTGTCACTGCCTTGGCTTCATGCATTGGCCTTTCCTGCCATATCACAATTTCCTCTTTCTGTTCACTTTCTGGCTCCTTACTTAGCTCTAACCCTAAACATAGTCAATAGCCAAGATTTCGCTGGCACTAGTGTTTGAATGTTAGCATGCTCATTGTCTGTGCTCTATTTACTTCTTGTTTTTGTGATATAGTTAATAAGTCTGCAACTGAAATGAATTCTAGTTTAAGTAGCAAAAATCTTGGCTATAGGATAGACTTAGTTTGCATACCTCACCTTTTCTCCCTCTCTTGCCTTGTGGAATGTAGCTTGGGTGAGACCTCAGCCCCTCTAGAATGAAGACCTCTTGTCTGTGGTGACTGATGCTTGCAGCAGCCTCATCCACCACTCTGTCTTGGCTGATGGCACAAGTGCCCACAGCCGTCAAAACACGGCTAGGTTAAATTACTGTCTGTGTGTCTGTCTCCCTTGAGGATGGCCTTGTGTCTCACTCACTTTTGTGTGCTCTGGGATTTCATGCTAAAGTTCCCAAGAAGATGTCCTTGGATATTTGTCAAAGAGAACCAACAACTCTTTTTGTTCTTGTGTGGTTTTTGGAGACAGGCTCTCTTTTAAAAATTATTTATTTTTAATTAACTAATTTAATTTTAACTTGTTTTATGTGTATGGGTGTTTTTATTATTATTATTATTTTAGATTTATTTATTATGTATACAGTGTCCTTGCATGCCAGAAGAGGGCACCAGATTTCACTATGGGTGGTTGTGAGCCACCATGTGGTTGCTGGGAATTGAACTCAGGACCTCTGGAAGAACAGTCAGTGCTCTTAACCACTGAGCCATCTCTCCAGGCCCAGTGTATGGGTGTTTTGCCGATGTGTATGTCTTGTGTACCACGTTCCTGCCTGGTGCCCGTGGAGGCTGGATAAGGATGTCAGGTCCACTAGGACTTCTGGTACAAATGTTTGTGAGCTATCCTGTGGGTGCCGGGAATCTCTCCGCAGGTCCTCTGCAGGAGCAACAGATGTTAGTATCCCCAAGCCCCCCCCTCCAGCCCTAGCCCAGCCAACTCTTGATGCTAACTTGATCATTAGATGAAACACTCTCTTTCCAGTGGGGATAATTCTTATGAAAAATCCTATCACACATAGTTACCTGTTGTGTCTTGAGTAGTCCCAAGCTTGGGAAGAGCCATTTGAAAGCCCCTCCCCCAGAGTGCACTTGGAACACCTCTCTCACAGGTGGCGATAAACCCTAACTAACCCTTACTCACTGGAGCCTGGAAAACATCTTAGGTCTCGAGAGGATTCCTTTGAAATCCAGATGTCTCCACGAAAGGGCTACAATTTGCCTTGCTTCTACTGACACTTTACAAGATTCATCTTCAGCAGAGAGAGCTACGAGCAAGCAAATGCCTGGTCGGCTGAAGCTGCGTTTGGGTTGGAAGTGGAAGTATGGCTTGGAACAGAGGACTGCCTGCCTAACCTGGTGCTCTGAGCCACAGCTGCTGCAAGCCTCCAGCGAGCTCCAGCTTTGACTTCTCACTCTGCTCTTGTCCTCCTTATATTTCTCTACTCTGGCTCCAGGCTGGAAGCTACTGCGACCACTGCTCTCTCAGGAGGGCTCACTTGACCACACAGCTCAGGTGTGTGGTGATATTTTATTTGTGCTCTGGTAAATAAAGCTTACTTGAAGATCAGAGGAAAAAAGCCAGTCACTATATTAAACATAGAAGTCAGGCAATGGTAGCACACGCTTTTAATCCTAGCATTTGGGAGGCAGAGAGTCATCCAGATCTCTGTGAGTTCAAGACCACACTGGGAACAGAGCTAGGCGTGGTGGCACACAAGCCTTTAATCCCGGTACTTACCATGGAGGCCTGGAGGTTTGTACAGACAGACAGGAAGTGATAGAGCTGGCCAGAAAGAGGAAGTGATGTAGCTGGGTGGAGAGGAGATGAGTTGGCAGAACAGAAAGGCTATAGGTGTGGGTATCCAGGAAGTAGTTCTCTTTTTGGCTGAGGATTTCAAGCAGTAAGAATGTAGATGGCTTCTTTCTGCTTCCCTGATCTCTCAGTTTTCACCCCAATATTTGGCTCTGGGTTTTACTTATTAATAAGGCCGTTTATCAATTGTCTTATACAGGTGAGCTGGGAAGGCTCATGTGTTCCCTTTGCCAGGCAGAGGGTGGGTGCTGGCTGCCTCCTTACCACGCTGAAGTTGGCTACGGGTTTTCATTTGTTTGTTTTCTTTTTTGAGATAGGGTCTCCCAGCCAAGGCTGGCCTCAAACTGGAGCTTCCTTTGAACTTTGGAATTTTCTTTCTTTATTTTAATTTTTCATTCCTTTGAAAGTTTCGTACATTTATATCAAGTATATTGGTCATTTCTATCTACCAGCACTTCCCTCTAACTCTCCCTGGCACTCTCCACCATCTCCTTCTAACTTTGTGTCTTCTTTAACAAAATGGTATTAACGCCCCTCCCTCCGAGTCTAATTAGTGCTGTTGTTTGAAGATGTAACTACACAATATGAGGAGAGATGTAAATAAAAGGGATACACTTAGGAAAAGGAGCTAAAGTGTCTCCATATGCCAATGCCGTTTACACATAAGAGACCGTGTAGACTCCACCCAAACCTCTCATAACTGCAGCAGAGTGGCCCAGATACAAATGAACACAAGCCGGTGGCCTTCTGGTATACCAGTGATGAGCACTGGCTCCTGCTGCTCCCACAGCCAGGGTGCTGCGGTTACAGGTGGCAGTACCACAGCCCTTCCATGGCTTCCTGCATGCCAGGCAAGCCCTCTACTAACCGAACTTCACCAGGCTACTGGTTTTTTAAAAACTGAGTTTTGGTTTTCTGGTCTGCCACACAGTGTAACCCAAATACCATCTACTTTCATTTTTTCTCCCTATGGTGCTTCTATTTATTTTCTGGGGCATAGACAACTTACTAGTGTCCTAAACCACGGAAGAAAAAGCTCCCCTCCCCCACCCCTCCCCGCCACTGGCAACCACTAATTGCCAATAGCTCCTTGGCTCAATGTTTAATTTTGGAAGTATTAAAATGAATTTTTTGAGTGTTTTTTCTTCTTTAAATTCTCAAATGGAGCTTGAGATTCAGACAATGTAAACAACAAGGATGGGTGGATGGTGGTGGGTCTCTTTCTGTCGTAAAAGATATGTTTGTTGCCTTTTGTGGTGGTTGATGAGTCGGCACCCTTATTTAGGGCACTTGTGGACAGATGTAGATATAAGGTCTCAGGAAGGGATTGTGTGTCTTTGAGGAATGGAGTGGTCATTGAACAACCAACAATCATTTGTGGTTGTCACTGAAGACAGAGCTGGATGAAAAGTCTTGGGCTGGCTGTGGTCGTTCAAGGGCTTTCAAGACTCACATCCAAACTTCCAGACACATCCTAGGGCTTCTGTAGATGATGTGTGTCTGTGCTGTGACTGGCTCATGATTAGCCTGTCACACTGGGTAAGGCCAGGCATCAGCAATACAACTTTTACATTGTCTTTCACTGGTACCTAGGAATCTCTCTGTGATTCCCAGGACTCACCCAGTGTGAGGCACCAGACCCTTAACTCTTGGCTTCTCAGAAATGCTCCCCATTTTCACCTCTGCTTTATGAAGCAGAGGCCAACAGCATTGCCTAATGCTTCTTAGCATTCAGCGTTATTGCATTTATAATGTTATTCAATTTAAAAATAAAAGTATTTCTGCTTTGCAACTCTTCTCTTCCCTCTCATTCAGCTGTTTAATAATGTCAAATGCTTAGAACTCAGATTAGAAAGCCTTACAATGCTCTCTGATTAAACCCCAATAAAAGCACCGTCAGGAGAATTTGTAATATAAGGCACACTAACTAACTATTGGAATCTTGATTTATATTTTGTAAGCCTAAAACAAATTTGAGGATTATGTCTTCAACTAAAAAAGCTTTCTGGGCACTTTGGCAAAATATTAACAATAACAAATGAACTAAAAACATAATCTTGGGTAGTTTTGCTCATTCACACATTTATTATTTTTACTTTGTTTCTAAAACATGATTTGAGACAGTGTACTGTAATTCTTTAAAACCCCAGAAGAAAAATGCCAGTAAAGACCAAAGAATGAAAGGCATTGAGTAATTGTGCCTACAAACCTGGGCCAAGGAATTTTTTTTTTTTTTTTTAATTTCCAGGCTGGGTTTAACTATGTAGCATTGGAGGAGATTGTGAGTCTTTGAGGGTCAGAGTTTTCACTGAACAGATAAACAATCATTTGTGGTTTTGACTTGCTGAAGACAGAGCTGGGCAAAAAGTTATGGTCTGGGTGTAGGTGTGTCCCTTCCCTGCCCCAGAGGGCTTCATGACCTACATTTGAGCTTCCAGACTCATCCTAGATCTTGCATAGATGATATGTGTCTGTGCAGTGACTAGAAATCATTGTATAGACCAGACTGCCCTCAAACTAGAGTTAGGACTGTCTTTTACCTTCTGAGTGCTGGAATTAAAGCCACACACACCACACTTGGTGAAAATGTCTGCTTTTTTAGCAACAAGACATAATTCTGGGCTTCCTTTTAGCCAGGCCCCAGAATGAATCATATGAGGTCACACAGGTCTGACTCCTAATGTGAAGAAGAGCAGCAGAAAATGTGTTTCTGGAGTTGAACCCTAAGCAAAAAAAAAATGTGAATTTCCAGGGGTGTTGGTCAAGATAGTGACTATATATTTAACAAAATAAAGTGTTCTTTTGTATCATGTAAAGACATTTTTGATAGAAAATGAAGGCACAGTATTAAAACACATTTTCTGGAGACATTTCTGTAAAAGATAGAATAATATCCAGGTGTACAGTTTCCTAATGAAAGGACATATTGTTTAAAGTTCTAACAAATATATGACAGGATTTATGTTATCCCAGGCAAGCTTTGAACTCATAATTCTCCTGCCTTAGTCTCCTGAGAATCTGGGCTTATAGGTCTGAGCCATCAAGCTGGGCTGAAAATTACCATCCCCAAAACAGTTCTCACATGTCCTAGCTGCTTTCAATTGAAATTGTAGCTGTGTGATCTTGAAACTCTGGCCTTTTCCTCTCTACCTGTGCAGTGCAGGGCTTAATGATGACTGTCACTAGCTTGGTTTAGGTGGTCCTAGGGACTGAAAAGAGTTACAGTTCTTGGAGTCCATTTTAAATTTTAATAATCAGAACCAGGCTTTTGATTAGGAACTAACTCAGTAAAAAACAATTGAAATGGCTGGTGGGAGCCTTGCTTCCAGGTGCTATACATTGTAAATCATATTCATATACTTTATTTCCTTTTTTTTTTTTTTGATACAAGGTCTTAGGTATTCCAGGCTGGTCTAGAACACTCTATGTAGCTAAGGATGATCTTGAACTTCTGATCCTCCTGCTTCCACTTCCCAAGTGCTGTAAGACGCCCCCCCCCCCCCCCCCCCCCGCCCCCGTGTGTGATGGTGTCATCTGGCCCAATCAGGTTAGATTTGAAAACAAGGAGACCTGATGTTGGTGTTGCTGGGTAAGGAATACAGTCCCATGTCTTCTATAAGACTCTCTGTTAAGTGTCCACGTTAACGTTTGAGTAGCACGAACACCTCGGTACAGCATTTGAGACTCCTTTTCCTACTCCAAGTGTGTGGTCCACTGCAGCTATACAGGATCAGAGATGTTTACTCTAGGCAGAAAGATTCTTCAGGACCACTACAGTGCAATAGTTTCCTATGCCCTCACCACATAATATCAACAGTAAGAATTAGAAAAATTGGTATTACCGTCATTTATTGGATACTGACTATTGACAAAGCCCATTGCTACAAAAACAATTAATTGCACAAAACAGAAAACCCAGAAATGAACAATTACAACCACCTAATGTTTGACATTATAAAAAGAACACAGTAGAGACAAGACAGCCTGCTCAACAAATGATGCTGGGAAAACTGGACTTTCAGGTGTCAGAGAATGAAACTAGACCCTTGTCTCTCACCTTGTACAAAAATCAATTCAAAATGAATCACACTACCCCCCCATTTTAATTAATGTTATAGACTCTTTTAAAGATATTAACTTTTCTTTGACAGTTTCATACATGAATACAATGCATTCTGTTTAATCTCACCCCTACCTTCTCTTATCTCCTTCCTACCCCTGCCAAACTCCCTGTCCTCAATCAAAGATCTGAAAATTCTGAAAATGCCAGGGGAAAAATACAGGCAAACACTTCAAGACACAGACACACAGGTGAGACTTTCTAAGGGGCTCTGGTAGCAGAGGAAATCATCAGAGGAAACGACCAAGGAGATGGCAGGAGATGAAAACCTTCTGCAGAGTGAAGAAATGATGAGTAGAGTGAGTAGCAGTTCACAGGGGCTGAAGTGGTGGCTCAGAAATGAAAGACGTGTGCTGCTCCTGCAGAGGACCCCAGTTCAAGTCCCCCCTTCCATGTCAGGCAGCTCAGGGTGGGAGGGGGTGTTGGTGGATCTGATACCTCCAACCATTTAAGATATCTGCACTCCCCTGCATAAGCCCACACACAGATCATGCACATACACATAATTAAAAATACTAAAATAAATTCTTTTCAAAAGAAAAGACAAAATTCAGAATGTGGAAAAAAAATCTCCCATCAACTATATGGCTGGTAGGGTATTAATATCTAGGATCTATAAAGAACTAAAAAAAGATTAAGAGCCCCAAACCGAATTACCTAATCAACAAAGAGGTAATGAATTGAATAGACAATTCTCCAAAGAAAAGAATGAATATATACAGTAGATATATGACAAAATGTTTAACATCCTTAGCCATCAAGGAAATGCAAATTAAAATTGTAGCATGCATCTCTTTTACCCCATTTAGAATGGCCATTATCAAGAAAGGAAACAAGCACAAATGTTGGCTGAGATGTGGAGAAAGAGGGGTTCTTATACACTGCTGGGGAAATGTAACTTGCTGCATTATGGAAACCAATGTGGGACTTGCCTGAAAAATTTAAAGTAGATTTCCATCTACGTCACACCTGGGTATGTCCTATGAAGGATCTAATAGGTACTTGCACAACCATGCTTATTGTGATATTGTTCACAATAGCGAGGGAAGAACCAGACTAGAACCACCTGCTGATAAAGAATGGAAAAGAAACTGGGCTACATGTATAAAATGGAGTTTTATTAAGTCATAGAGAACAATGAATTTGGGGCTAGGGGAATGGCTCATGGGTAAAGGTGCTGTATTAGTTAGGGTTTCTACTGATGTCTTAAAACATTGACCAAAACCAGCTTGGGAAAGAGGTTTTTTTAGCTAACATATCTGAGGTCACAGGGAAGTCAAGGCAGGAACCTGGAACCAGGAATTGAAGCAGAAGTCATAGAGTAATCCTGCCTATAGGCTTGCTACTCATGGCTTGCCCAGTCTGCTTTATTATATTATACCTCCCAAGACCACTTGCCTAGGGGTGACACCACCCACAGTGGGCTTGGCCCTCCCACATCAATCATTAAACAAGAAAATGCCCTATAAACTTGTCTATAGACAATGTGATGGAGACCCTTGATCCTTTTCCTAAATAACTCTAGCTTGTGTTAAGTTGACAAAAAAACCAACCAACCAAAAACAAAAACAGAAAACACCAGAACAGGTGCTTATTCTGTAAGCATAAGTACCTGAATTTGAATCCTCAGCACCCACACAAAGTCAGGCATGGCTATGTGTGTCTGTAACCCCAACACTGGAGGACTGAGACAGGCAGATACTGAGAACTCAAATGCCAGCCAGACTAGCTGAGGTGAAATGGTGAGCTTCCAGTTTAGTGAGAGCCCTGCCTCAGGGCATTAAAGAGAGAAGCCAAGAGAAAGGCACCAGACATCTTGACATCCTGCTGTGGCCTCTGCAGGTGTAGTGATGTGTATGCATCACACACACACACACACACACACACACACACACACACACAGACACACACACAGATACACAAACACAGACAGACAGACACACACACAGACACACACAGATACACAAACACACACACAGATACACACACAGACACAGATACACATACAGACACACACAGACACACACAGACAGACACACACACACACAGATACACACACACAGACACACACAGACACAGATACACACACACACAGATACACACACAGACAGACACACACACAGATACACACACACAGACACAGATACACACACACAGATACACACAGATCACGAAAGAAGAAGGATGTATATTTGGAGTGATACCAGTGGGTAGGGGTAGAGAGACAGGAAGAGGGGTACAAATGTGAGCTAAGCACAGTAGATATGAAAATGTCACAAGGAAACACATTACCATGTACCATTTTTGTGTAACTAAAAACTTAAAAACAAAGATGGCAAATGTTTAATGTTATAAACATGCCAAGCAGAAGCAAGGCCCCATACTAAGGCATTTGCCCTTTCCCCTCTCCTAGATGTGAGGTATTCTGGGCCCCACTTTACAGATGAAATTGGGGCTTGGAGAAGTTTATTGTATGGGGTTTCCCAAGACTGTTCATCTGGCACTTGCAAAATCAGAACTCCATCTAAGGTTCTCCGATGTCAGCACTGTCTCCTGAAACCATGGTGTGCTAAGGTGTATGTTGCAGGAACTCACCAAGCGTCAAATTCTCCAGTGTTACCTCTCATCCACTGAGTCAAACCTCTGGTGTGGGGCCAGCAATGTGTTCCAATATCTTGCCAGTTGGATCTGACGTATACAGGAGTTTCATAACCACAACTCACACTTTTCTCCTCCCCACATAAGCTGTCTGCTGTCAATTCCAGGAACTTAGAGAGAGCATGCTTGGAAAATAGCAATCTTTTACAACACAGGTTGCCATAAACAGCATCATGTATGAAGTATTCTTAGCAGGAAGCAACATACAAAATGAAACAATGAAACAATCTCTCTCTCTCTCTCTCTCTCTCTCTCTCTCTCTCTCTCTCTCTCTCTCTCTCTCTCTCTGTTATACTCACTCCACAACCAACCAATTAACCAATCAACCAACCAACCAACCAACCAACCAACCAACCAACCAACCAACCAAAAAAGCCAAACTTGGATCCAATGGAGCCTGTGGTTTGGCCTGTTGACTGGCCATACAGGAGACTGAGAACATGGTCAGTAGGGGATCCAGTCTGCAGAACCCAGAGACATGCTACAGGGTTGACTTGCTTTCTTTAGTAAGTTGGGGTTGAAAAATAGAGACCTGAGACATATAGTTGTAGGTGAGACTTGAACCTTGTTTTAGTTTTGTTTTATTTTTATGTTTTAGATGAACAATTTTTTGAATTCTGTGACAGTGTATACGTCTGTGTGTGAGTCCATGCATGTATGAATGCAGTACCCACCACATTCAGAAGAAGGCAATGGATCTCTTAGTGTTGCAAACCGAACCCAGGTCATCTGTGAGAGCAGTTTGTGTTCATACCTGCTGGACCATCTCTGCAGACTCCAAGCCCCATTTTTCAAGACAGGGTCTCACTCTGTAGCCCAGACTGGCCTCAAAAATCATGACAATTCTCCTGCCTTAGTCTCTCAAGTGTTGGGGATATAGGCATGGATTCTATTTAAGAATGAATTAAACCAATGTGAACACATAGGGCGATCAAGTAATTATGGGTATTGAATGATTTACAAAATGGTAATTTTTTAATTAAAAAGTATTCTTCTGGCCGGGCGGTGGTGGCGCACGCCTTTAATCCCAGCACTCGGGAGGCAGAGCCAGGCGGATCTCTGTGAGTTCGAGGCCAGCCTGGGCTACCAAGTGAGTTCTAGGAAAGGCGCAAAGCTACACAGAGAAACCCTGTCTCGAAAAACCAAAAAAAAAAAAAAAAAAAAAAAAAGTATTCTTCTGTTGAATGCATGTGTGTGCAGTGTGTGTGTGAATGTGGGTGTGCCATAGTGAGTGTGTGTGGAGGTCAGAGGAAAACAATTGTGACTCAGTCCTTTCCTACTACTGTGGGCCTCAGGGATCCAACTTAGGTCTTCAGGAAATTGGTGGACCTGCTGAGTCATGTTGTCAGCCCCCAAATGCTAAAGTTTAAAGCTACAATAACAGTATTATGATTTTTTTCTTTTAAAGTTATTTTTAAATTAAAAATAATTTATTTTATTTTATGTGTGAGTGTTTTATCTAAATGTATGAATGTGTACCATGTGTATGCTTGGTGTAGAGAAGTTCAGAAGAGGGCATTGGATTCCCTGGAACTGGAGTTATGACTGATTGTGAACACTATGTGGGTATTGGGAATCAGCTCTGGGTTCTCTTCAAGAGCAGCTGAGCTTGGGGGAGTGGGAGATCCCAGCTGGATCAAGAACAGAGAAGGGAGAACAAGGAACAGGAGACCATGGTAGATGAAGATCACATGAGAATAGGAAGAAGCAAAGTGCTAGAGAGGCCCACATAAATCCACAAAGGTGCCTCCACAATAGACTGCTGGCAATGGTCTAGAGACAGCCTGAACTGACCTACTCTGGTGATAGGATGGCCAAACACCCTAATTGTCATGCTAGAAACCCCATCCAATGACTGAGGGAACCAGATGCAGAGATCCAGGGCTAGGCCCCCGGTGGAGCTTCGGGAGTCCAATTGGCAAGAAAGAGGAGGGTTTATATGAGTGAGAATTGTTGAGACCAAGGTTGGATAAAGCACAGGGACAAATAGCCAAATGAATGGAAACACATGAACTATGAAGCAATAGCTGAGGAGCCCCCAACTGTATCAGTCCCTCTGAATAAGTGAGACAGTTGATTGGCTTGATCTGTTTGGGAGGCATCCAGGCAGTGGTACCGGGTGCTGTGCTCAGTACATGAGTTGGCTGTTTGAAACCTGGGGCTTATGCAGGGATGCTTGGCTCAGCCTGGGAGAAGGGGACTGGACCTGCCTGGACTGAGTCTACCAGGTAGATCTCAATACTCGGGGGAGTCTTTGCCCTGGAGGAGATGGGAATGGGGGGTGGGCTGGGGGGAAGGCGGCGGCAGGGGGGGGGCGGGAGGGGGGAGAACAAGAGAATCCGTGGCTAATATGTAGAATTAAATTATATTATAAAATAAAACAAACAAACAAAAAAAAGAATTAAAAAAAAAAAAAAAAAGAGCAGCTGAGCTGTCTCTCCAGCCCCTCTTCTAAAGTTTTTATTTCTTTGGATAAACACACTAGGATTGTTACTTAAAAAGCAGTTCCAGGAATCAAGTTACTTGATTTAGTGAGCATTATGTTCTGGTTGCCCCCACACCAAAACACGTCTCCCCTTTTCTAGAATCTACCCAGATTTGCACGTAAGTATCCGCATGCGTGTGTTTCACGCAGCCCAAATGATGGGGTCTGTGGCTCAGATCCCATTTCTTAGCCTCAAACTCTAACTGTAATTTCTAGTTTGAAGATGGGCCAGCTGGGCAGGAAGCAGGTTTTCTGGAGGCTTCTAGAGGAAAACAAATTCTTCTTCTTTGGGCCATAGACATGGTAGCCAGAACCTAAGATGATGTCTCAGTTTCCATGGCCTAGGGCAAACTATGTTGAATCAGGGCTGATCTATGTGGAAACTAGGATACTGTAGAAGTAATGATGTGTGACTTACATGTTTTAAAGACAGAGTTTCATTATGTAGCTCAGGCTGGTCTTAAATTCACAATCTTTCTGCCTCGCCTACTAGAGCTGTTCCTGGGTTATAGGTGTGCACCACGTTCCACTATGATGTGTGACTTCAATGTTTTTTCTTTTTACATTTATTTCCAAGTTGGGGGGAGAGAATGACTGCACATGTCTGTGCATACCTGTTAGCCAGAGTACAACTTGAGGGAGCTGTTTTTTTTTTCCTTTCGATGTTTGGGTTTGGGGAATTGAAGGCAGGTCACCAGGCTTGACAGCATGTACCTTTAGCCATTAAGGCATCTGACTTGTTCTTTTTTTTTTTTTTTTTAAGATTTATTTATTTATTATGTATACAGAAGTGGGTGCCAGATCTCATTACAGATGGTTGTGAGTCACCATGTGAGTGCTGGGAATTGAACTCAGGACCTCTGGAAGAGTAGTCGGTGCTCTTAACCTCTGAGCCATCTCGCCAGCGGCATCTGCCTTGTTCTTGATGACTAAAAGATATTGCAGCTTTGTCCTTATGTTTCTGCTCTGGGAATAGCCAGATGCTGTGTCATAGAGACCCTGGAGACACCGGGAGGTCCACCTAGGCAGGCATCAACTTGCACAGGAACCTCATTTGGAGGAGGGCCTTCTAGCTCTGGTATAGTCTTCAGTGTCTGCAGCTTTGATTGACATATGATTGCAACCTTATGAGAAATGATCTCACCAGAATCCCACAACCAAATCCTAGGAGGATTCCATATCCATAGCAACCAAGTTGACAGATAACTTTGTGGTTTCAAGGTACTAGCTTTGGTGTGGTATTTTTGTGCAGATAAATAATAACAATAATAGAGGACAAAGCTGGATCCTAGAAAGCCATGAGAAGGCATCTTGTGACCATGGGAGGGAAAGAATTTTGGATGGAGCTTCCATTTTAGAAGGCAAACCATGAAACTGGGAAGAAATTGACTCTTCATTTCTCTTCAATGACGTCAGCCTCATTTTGGTACTTTACTGGTCAAGTGCAGTTGTAAAGTCTAACATGGGCTTATGTACTTTTTTTGTCTGCTTGGAGTAGGACATTTGACAATTTTGGTGGTCTAAATAGACAACAGTTTGCATGCTAGAACAAGCAAAAAGAGTAATAATTAACGAATAAAAAGGTGATCCTTTGTACTGATCTTTATACTTAATACAAATAGCCTATTACATTATCTTACCAGGGATGCTCAGATTACCACAAACTGGGTGACTTAATACAAAAAATTTAGTACTCAAATTCTGGAAGCCAGAAGTTCAAAATCAAGTCACTGGTATGTTTGGGTCTTAATGAATACACTGAAGAGTCCATTCCTTACTTGTCTTCTAGCTTCTAATTGTGACCAGGATCCTTGTGTAGATGTAAGTCTTATTAAATAAGAAACACAGAGCCAAATGCAGAGTTAAAAGCCCAAGAGGTCAGAGCAGTAGCTAAGAGCTAAAAACCCTTTCTTACCCTTCATTGCCGCTGTCGTCCTTCCTCTCAGAAAGAGAGCTACTTCCTGTGTGTCTGTCCTTTTATTGACTTTCTGTTCTGCCTTCTCATTGGTTGTAAACCCAGCCACATGACTGCCTCGTCACTGCCTGTATATACAGACCTCCAGGTCTTCTATGGTTGGTATTGAGATTAAAGGCGTGTGTCTCCATGCTGGCTGTATCCTTGAACACACAGAGATCTGTCTGTCATGTGATCTGGATTAAAGGTGTGCGCCACCACCGCCCGGCTTCCACTATGGCTTGCTGTTAGCTCTGACCCCCAGGCAACTTTATTTATTAACATACAAATAAAATCACATTTCAGTACAAATAAAATATCACTATGCCCTTGACATTCCCTAGCTTATGCATGCGCTCTCAAGACTGCTGCCTCTTTTGTTGACACGAATTTCCTTGTGTGTGTTGATACATCTTTCTTATAAGGGTATCAGTCCCTCGACTGAGGAAGTCCCGAAACCTGGTATGACTTCATTTTAACTAATTGCATCTGCAGACTCTATTTCTACAGAAAGTCACATTCTAGATTCTGAGTGCACATGAATATTAAGGGACACTTTCTACCTGGTACAGTCATCTTTTACTCAACAGATACTTTTGAAGGTAAAACTCTATGCTGGTAATTACGGGTAGAGTGATGAATAAGAAAGGCGTGATTCATAGCCTATATGGGGGTTTACAGTTGGCATCGTCTACATGAATGCAATGGTTGCGCATGTAGTACAACCAGCAGAGGAAGCACCAAAGGTGATTATCTCACATGAAAGGAGATGTAGAAAGTTTGTGGTGGAGGTGGTGAGAATGCTTAGAAAGACCTCCTTGAGGATGGAATACCAAGTGACGAATATAAAGACAGAAGACTGTAAACAGACTTGCTTTTCAGGAATATTCCAGCATGCTGGACACTGAGAATCCCCTACTCAGGGACCCCAGCTGATCTAAAATGCACCCCAGTATTCCCATCAGCCACTTACAGGGGCATTCTGCATGGTCTGGATGATCTACAACAGCCGTACTTTGGGTTTTGAATGAGCTGAGTTTCTTCAGTGTGTAGCTATTCACGATTAAAAAAATAAATAGCAGGTAGCAGGTAGATAGGTAGCCAAACACTATCAAATCAGGTAATTAGAACGCCTAGCAGAAGCTGACTGGGGAAGCTGAGACACTAGTTCAGGTTCTTGACTGAGCTTCCTCTTCATCGCTGAACTTCCCAGAGCTGACTTTCTGCATCTTTTCCCTGCTGCAGGCACCTTTATTTCATGGGATAAACAATGGGAGCATCTGCTGGAAATGGTTCATCTTCTAGCTGTCCTCAAGGACATAGCATCTTTACTGATTTTCTATTCTCTTCCCTCTCTGTAACAGAGTTGGGGGGCCAGCCCATTTCCAGACCTTGGATGGCACTTTGAGCCAAATATGCTTGAGTTTGAAATGGGCCAGGGGGCACAACCCCATTCCCAGAGCAGCTTCTCAGTGAGTTCAAACAGCACCAGCAATTTATTAACATAGCACACATTGATGGGGACATCAGCCCTTTGCCCTGCCACATGGGGCAGAAAGCTCCTCAGGCCTGAGCCTCTCTACCCATCTGAACACACGAGGCCCCTTTCCATCCCTGAGCTGAGTCAACTAAATAAAACAAGTGGTTTGGGTCTGGTGTAGACTTCTCCCCCCTCACAGCAAGCCTCCTTTAGCTTCTCCAGGTCAGGCCTGTTTTCTGCTGCAATGCAGATCCAATGCTCAGCAGTTTCAGTGTCAATTTCTTTCCCATCGCATTTCGGGAGGCCACCTTTCTCTTGCAAACAGCTTGAGAGCATGTGGCTCGCATTCAGTGTTTTCTGTGAGGCAAAGGCAGAGACATGTTTCCATTGCTAATCCTCATCAGCCAAGGGGAGAAATGGTAAAAGGTGCATTTTCCTTTTAATTGACATATAGTAATTGAGCATATTTACAGAACACGGTGTGCCATTTCAATAGACTTATGCCATGTGGAATGATCAGATCAAGGTAATTGGCATATCCATCACTGCAGACATAGATCAGTTCTTTGTGTTGGGAACATTCACGATCTGGCAGAGGAAGCTTTTAAAAACAGTATCTTTTCTTCAGTTAAAAAAGAAAGGAGACAGATAGTCCATAATAACATTTGAAAATATCACAACCGGAAAAAAAATGGTAAGAAGATTTGAGCTCATTCTCAGGAAAGGGCTGGTAGGTTTTTAGCATTTGGCTCCCTGGCAGAGTTGGTAAAATAAATATTTAAAGTGATTCGATGGGAGATTTTGGCTTTGAGGCATCTTGGAGATCACTGATATCCCCATGGCAATTCTTACCAGATAGTCCACAGCCCTTTCTTCCCAGAACTGTTATTTTATTTTCTTTACTTTTAATATTCATTTAAAAATTATTATTATTTTATGAGACAGGATTTCGTGGATCCCAGACTGGCCTCGAACTATGTAGCAGAGGCTAGCCTTAAACTCCTAAGCCTCTCGAGGGCAGAGATTGTAGACCTGCACCATCGCACTTGGGTCCTTTCACCTACTTTCAGTGACCGTTGCTCTCACCTGCCTTGGTGTGCGTATCTACACTACCCAAGCTCGGTTCCATCCCTCAGCGTTTCTCCTCATTTGTGGCCACTGAACTCCTAAGAACCCAGTGGCCCAAGTCTCCGAAAGACACGGGCCATGTGGTATCGGAAGTAGGGTCCTGTCCCCTATCCCCGAGCTCTGGCTTCTGGGTCTTTTTCAAAAGGTTATGCATGTCTTAATCACATAGAAAAGAAAAAAAAATTAAAGCCGTTTTCATTCGTTGTCTCCGGTCTAAAAATAGGGTGACAGAGGGATCGTGGGATAAGCAGCCAGAGCAAGGAGAGTCGGTTACCACAGTAACCAGTGAGCCATTTCACTGCGTTTGCCTTGACTGTGATTTCTGGGAGTCTTTCCCCCTTTCCTTCTCTTGTGCGTGGGGTGGGGGTAGGTGGTGGGGGCATTTTTAGATTATATAATATAGAGCCAGATTTCTTACTTCCGACATCGAACTGTCTCCATGAAATTGTTCTTTGTGTAACCCCTCCCCAAACAGCCCAGGGCTAGTTGACTTTGCTGGAATCAAAAGATGATGACCACACCCATTTTTGACTTACGTAAGTGTCTTTTTTGAATACATCTCCATTTTTTTATAATTAATTTTTAAAGTTAGCATACAAAGTGATGACTTTCATTACGACATTTCCAGATGCACCTGTCATTAAACTCTGTTTTAATTCACCCTTTCCTTTACTATCCAAAATCACTTTCCCTTCAGCTTTCTGGTCACACACATTCCATTACTCTCTCTCTGGACTCCCTTCAGATCTCTTCCTTGCCTCTCAAGTGCCCCTTTGTAGTTTCATGATGTACACACATATGTGCACACATGTACAAACTTACACCTGTGTGTACTTGAATTCACATGCATGCACTCAGGCATACACATGCACACCCATGTGGCACACACACACATGAGGGCACACACACACACACACACACACACACACACGCACGCACGCACGCACGCACACACGCACACGTACACAGGCCCACACATAGGGCCTGCTAAACTGCTTTAAAGTGGGCCTGGTTCTGAGGTGGTCACCTCAGGCTCCACCCTCTCCTAGACTGCAGCTTCCAGATTCTGACACAAGCTTTTTTTATACAGCCATGAAGGAAACAGCCTTGGGTTTGAATTCTGCACCAGCCACCATCTTGGGTGAAAATTACTTAATACTTGTGCGCTTGCCGTATGGCCAGAAGAGAGAGCATGCAGAAAGCCATCAGTGTGGTTTCTAGAATTAGACACTTAATAAAGGTTAATTTTATCCCTGTGTTCCCTTTCTGTTATCCCCTTTTGTCTGGTTGGCTATTGCAGGTTGTCTCAAGCTAGCCGGTAATTTAAAAATGCCACATATATTGTCGGGGCCACCCTCTCCTGCTCTTCACTCACATAGCGGGAACCACCCTCTTCTGTCTCTCTTTTGATCCTATTTTCTATGCATAGTCCTCATCCCCGCCCCTCCTCCCACTGCCTGTGGCCTCATGTGGCACACAGTTCCTGGTCCCGGCCACTTTTCATCTAAATACTTCTCTGTTCTTTTCATGAAGAGCTCAGTAGGTGCCTGGATAGCTCATCAGGTTGAAATCAAAATGTAAAAATGTGTTCAATGGATCCAAATAGGTTAAAGTGACGCATGATAGGCTCCAATCTTTATTGCTTATTAGGGTGATGAAGTGTGAATGAGAAGCTGAATGGGAGTGTATTAGTGGGAAATAATTCCTCACCTGCAGTGAGAGAAATCCTGCCTGGGCTCACCTGGGGGCGGGGGGGGGGGGGGGGGGGGGGAGAGGTGAGGGCAGGAGGCTGTGGAAAAAGCATTTGCTATGCAAACCTGAGTGAGGAGCTGAGTGTAAGTCCTTAGACCCCACATAAAAGCCTGATGCACAGAGGAAGGATGTATAACCCAGTGCCCTGCAGGGGGAAGGGAGGCAGAGACAGGAAACCAGAAGTGCATGGGCCAGCTGGTCTGGTCATGCACCAGAAGGACCACAAAGACACCCTGCCTCAAAGAAAGGGGAAGGGGAATACTGACCTTGTCCTCTGACCTCCAAACATGTGCCGTGCCACACACAGGTGCGCGCGCGCGCGCACACACACACACACACACACACACACACACACACACACACACACACACGAGTGGGAGAGGCCAGGCAAACCTCAGAGACCCAGTAGCTTCAGAACTTGTGTATATCAATTCTTTTCTGAGTGGCTTTGTTCTCACCCACAAGTGGCTTTCTTGGGTTGGTAATGTGGCCTCTACTTGACCTTTTCCACCTTCTAAGACCTAAGGACAGATAAGCACTGGGGAGATGGCTCAGTGGGTAAGCACAAGTTGGATGATGGTCTTGGACTATTCACTTTGGCTGGAAGAATGGAGTTGGCTGGGTGATGTCTGAGATGAATCGCTACCAGAATGACATGACTCAAATCAGGGTGGGTGGGTGGGTCTCCCAAAGAGCTATAACCAGAGTATGAGGGATCAGTGCTGCCTCCACTGGCACCCCAAAGGCCAATAAGTGGGGACAGACACTGACTTGAAGCTGTACTTTACAGAGTTGACCTTCTGAGAAGGCAATAGGTAAAAGTCCTAAAGTTAGGGAGAAGGGGGCAGGAGTGGGCGGGACAAAGGCAGTCAGTCACTCTGGAGCTCAGGCTCACCTCCTGGGTCAGATGGTCCACTTCCCTGAGACTGTGATGTCTCTCTCATGGTCCTGCACTCTTCGTTCTCTGGATGTTTGGGCACAGGCACTTCTTGGCACAGTCTTGTTAGCATTGGCTGGCATCAACCCTGTGCTCCTTTTGATGAGTCTAGTCAGTGTGTGTCACCACTCTAGTTGGCAGAATGAACCTGGGAGAGTTGAACCTAAAACTGAGGAGGACTAAAGTCTTATGCAATAGCCAACTTCATGCAGAGCATCAGATAGTTTATATTCTGAGGGCATTCTGAGGGTTAAGCAAGGTCATATGAGCAAAGTTCACATGACTTCCAGCTGTGGACAGTCACAAGGGCACACGAGTTTAGGCTGTGTATAGTCATGAGGATAACCGTGCTTGAAGACATCATCTGAATAGTAAGATAATGAAGTAAACCCATTTCTACTTACTCCCCAAGGGAGGGGCATGAAAGCACATTCCAAGAACAATTTCATGATTTGAGGAACCAGAACTCTTGTCTTGTTTTCCTGGAGTTTTCTTACAAGCCTCTAGAATTCTCCTCATGCAGCTTCATTCATGGACAAGATTAGCTGGTATCAGTCTTATGTTCCTCTAGGGGCATCTGGGACATACATGTGTGTGTGTGTGTGTGTGTGTGTGTGTGTGTGTGTGTGTGTGTGTGTGTGTGTGGAGAGAGAGAGAGAGAGAGAGAGAGAGAGAGAGAGAGAGAGAGAGAATGTATGAGTATGTGTGTGTGTTCCCTCAGTACAAACAAATCATCAACAATGTAATTGTGCTATTTATAACATATACCTAGAGATTCCTTTCTACAACATGGAGTACATATGTGTCTTCATAATACGGAAGGTAACAGTGTCTCACACATCTCTCCCATCCCCTATCAAAGATATGGATCACTGGTCAAAGGGACAACAGGGTCACTGGGATGTATATTAGTTACATTTGCTGTGATAAAACACCAGGTTTCCTCCTTCTGTGCGACTCTGGTTTGTGTTAAGCTGACAAAAACTAACTAAACAACTTGTGTGTATCTGAGTGTGGGTTTGTGCACATGGATACAATGTCCTTGGAGGCCAGAAGAGGGCATCAGATTTGTATGTTGTTTTGCTTTTCATTTAAGTTTGTTTTGTTTTGTTTTTGAGACAGCATCTCACTATGTAGCTCTCACTGGCCTGGAACTTGCTGTGTAGATAACACTAGACTTGAGCTCAGAGATCTTCCTGTGTCTGCCTCCTGAGTGATGGGATTACAGGTGTTACAGGTGTGCACTCTGTAACTGGTCAACATTGAAGTCTGTTGTCCTTTTCTTTCTTTTGCCTGAAGAGTGAGGTTTAATTCAAGGTATATAGATACTATATTTTACTCATGGATCTTTAACTACTCTGACACCACTTGTTGTGAATGTCACCTTTCATTGATTGTGTTGACTTTCATAATGTTAGAAAGTTGCTGGGTGCTTTTGTGGGGCTTACTTCTGTGTTATCTATCTCATCCCTCTGGTCTGTGTGTCCATCTCTTTGTCAATACTCTGTAAATATACAGGGAACAGGGAAAAGGTACCTGGCTTTTCCCGTTTTATTTCTCCTTCCCAGAATTGTGAACAATTCTAGTTCCTCTGCTTTTCCACGGTTATGGTTCAGAGTAATCTTATTGAGAGCTACAAAACCTGCTGAAATTTTGATAGCATTAAACTTGAATGCTAATGGAGAGAGGAATTAGTGTAGTCACTGTGCTCACTTGTTCAAGTGAGGAGTACAATGTGTCTTTCAACATTCTTAAGTCTTTGGTTTCATTCATTGAGTTTTTTAAGTTTTAGCCAACAAGTCCTTGTACATTTTCCCTGAGACCCACACTTAAATATTTATTTTAAGTTTTAGCAATTGTAACTGATATTTTCATTTTGCTTTTGATGTCCATGTCCATTGTTAGTACTTATAATTGAATTCTGTGTATTTATCTTATATGCTATTTGCTTATCTGGACTCACTTATTAATTTCAGATGATGCTTTTGTGAAGTTGTCTGGGATTTGTCGCGTTCATGCTGATATCTGCCAACACACAGGCAGTGTGGTATTATTTTTACAGTCTGTATGTTGTTTATTTGTTTCCAGCCTTACTTGCACTGGCTAGAGATTCATGCATCATGTCAAAGAGCAGCAAGAAGAGTCAGCCTTGGCTTGCTCTTGACCTTGAGTGTAAATCATTGTGCTTCACCAGAAAACATGTCATTTGAAGCGGTCCTTGCAATTGTCCCCTTTCAAATTGAAGATGGCTGCTATTCTATATTTCTGAGCTTGTGGCATTTTTTTTTTAATCAAGAATGGGTATTGAATTTTGTGAAATTTTTTCTTCATCCATTGTACACCATGTAATTTTTCTTCAGTCACCTAGCTAATGAATTGTGCTAGTTGTTTTTCAAACATTGCCTCTATCTTGCACCTCTGGAGTCAGTTCCCTCTGTCAGCTATAGCTACTGTTCTCATCACTGTGATCAAATAACAGGAAGGGAGAATGCGAGGGGAGGAGAGATTTGAGGGGAAACAATCCACCATGACAGCAAGAGATAGTGGCCGGGGTGGCTCTGGGCTGTGGCCAAGGAAGCTTGCTTAAACCTGGGCCAATAAGGAAGCAACAGCCTGCCCTATGGTGACCCACTTTTCCTTGCTAGGTCCCTGCTCCAAAAGGTTTCAAAACCTCCCCACATTGTACCCCTAGTTGGAGACCTTGTCTTCAAACACCTTGGGAGGACATTTTACGTACAGCCCATAGCAGGTCATGGAGCTTGATTCTGCTACAAGTACTGCATTCTATTTGCTAGACCCTTTCAGTGATTTTATGTCTATTTTTATGAGGGACATTGGTCTTTAATTTGCTTTTCTTCTTTTTTCAAAATGTCTTTTTTGTTTGTTTGTTTTACAAGATAGGCTTTCTCTGTGTAGCCCTGGCTGTCCTGGAACTCACTCTGTAGACAAGGCTGGCCTTGAATTCAGAGGTCCACCTGCCTCTGCCTCCCAAGTGTCTGGATTAAAGGTGTTCGCCACCACTACCCAGCTTTTCTTCTTGGTTTTGTTATTAGATAAATACCAGCTTCATAAAATGAATTGGGAAATAGTCTATCCTGTAGGCTCTGGACTGTATGGAATCAGCATGAATTTTTCTTTAAATGATTAGTATCATTGTTTTGTTTATTTGTTTGAAACAGGGTCTCATGTAGTCCAGGCTAGCCTCAGCCTTACTGTGTAGCAGAGGATGACCTTGACCTCCTGATCCTACTTCCTCCATCTTCCAAATGCCAGGGTTACAGCTGCCCACTACCACTCCTTGTTTTCATTGGCAGAATTTTCCATGAACCTCACCAGATTTGGAGATTTCTTTTTGGGGTGTGTGTGGTTTTCAAGTCTCATGTTTGACTTTCTTAATGGTTATATATAGGCTCACATTATTCATTTTATTTTTAGAGAGTTGTGGTACTTTCTTAGTTATTTTTTTTTCTGAGGCAGTGGTACAGTGCCTTTAAAGCGGTGGTTCTCAACCTGTGGGTTACACCCGCTTGGGCGTCAAATGATCTTTTCACAGGGGTTGTATAAGACCATTGGAAAACACAGATATTTACATTACGATTCATAGCGGTAGTGAAATTACAGTTATGAAATAGCAATGAGAATAATTTTATGGTTGGGGTCACCACGACGTGAGGAACTGTATTAAGGGGTCGCAGCACTGGGGGTTGAGGAGCACTGGTTTAAAGTGTCAGCAGTGTGAATTTGTGCTTCCTCTTGTCTGCAGCACCACATTGCTGCCTCCTTGGTGTCCCCGGACCCGGAGGAAGCAGGGCCTCCTTCCCGGTACTCATTTACGGCTTCTTCCCCTCTCTTTTCTTCAGTAGTCTTGGTTCATGCATTTCATTAATCCCTCAAACAATCAAGTGTGTTGGCATTGATTTCTCTGTATTGACTTTCTATTTTTGATTTTACTGATTTTTCCCTTACCTTTACTATTTCTGTTTTTCTTCTTGCCTTGAATTAATGGCTCTTCATTTTCCAGGTTCATTTTTTTTTAAAGATGTATTCACTTATTTATTTTGTGTATGGAGCCATCTCTTTAGCCCTTCACCTTATTATTATAATTTCTCTTGAGACAGTTTCTTACTGGATGCAGAGCTTGCTGACTGGCTAGTCTAGATGGTCAACACACCCCAGGGCTTCTATTTCTGCCTCTCTGGTGCCGGAGTACACCTGTGTGCTGCCACCATACTTGGGTCACATTTATACCCGTAGCCCTGATGTCTTTCCCAAGTCCCAGTCTCATACATCTTCCTAGCTCCCACCATCTACAGCCCAACCGTCAGCAAGACTTCTTAGTTCTCGAAGCACATTTGGATTCATTTGCTTTCCCACGTTGACCATTTTTGCAGGAGTCAAATTTAGTATAACTTTTGCCCTGGACAAATCAATACTTTTCTAAATTGTCTCCTGGCTGCCCTGTTCTTTGGGGCTTAGAATCAATTCTCTATTGGTACCCGAGTGGTCTTTAAAATTATATGTCAACTTCTTTCCTATTGTAGTTAGAATGCACTGCACCTTTTAAAATAACGAGCTACAGATGCAGCAGCCCCGGCTTGATTTTCCGGATGTGCCCTCCTGCCTCCTGGGCCCTCCCAGGGACTCCCCCTTGCTTCCTGAGCTCAGCTCCGCCTTGGAGTCTCAGCACTGCCTCTTCCTCCTGCCTGCATGGCCGTTTTCAGTTCATCTCTCCTTGGCTCTGTCTTTCGTAGGGGTCTCAGCTTAATTTGCGCATCTCCCCATTGATGGCTAGCCTTTATGCTTCCACGGACAGGCTAGCATGCTCAGCTGTTGAATCAGGCAGGAAGATGAGTGTGGCGTTATGAAGGGATTTTGTAGACGTGGTTAACATTTACAACATTTTACTTTAATTAAACGTGTACAACACTTGACATTTCCCTCAATAATGTGAGGGGACCTTAACTAATCACTTGAAGAATTTAAGAACAAAACGGCAGTTACCCTGAGGGGCCAAAAATTCTGCCTCAAGAGGATACAATTGAGGGGCTAGAGAGATGGCTCAGTAGTTAAGAGTACTTGTTGGTCTTGCAGAGGTCCTGGGGTTCAGTTCCCAGCACCTACTTGTGGGTCACAACCATCTGTAACTCTAGTTCCAGTTCCCGGGGATCCGATGTTCTCTTCTGAGCTCTACGGGCACCAACGTGCAGGAGGAGCATGTGCATGCATGCGGACAAAGCACTCTTCCCTATTAAATAAAATGAAACAATCTGAAAAAGAAAAAGGAAAGTTGGCTCTTGCCTAAGACTTCCAAGCTGCTGCCCGCTCCACGGGCTTTGTGCTGGCTTGTCCCTGAAGTCATACAACTAGCTCCTTAAAATAAATCTCTTTGTATGGAATAGCAATGTATTATGTACATTATAAACATATATAATCCATACAAATGTATATATGTGTGCTGTGGGATGTTAATGTATGTCCTGTGGGAGCCCTTCTTGGGTTCCTTGTGGCGTTACCCAGCAGGTTTGCATAGAGGATGATTAGGACCATGGGCCTGAGTGCAGGTGTTTGAGATGGTCTGCACTTGGCTGTACTGGGGGATGGTCTGTATGTCAAGTTGCTCTGATTGGTCAATAAATAAAACCTGATTGGTAGTGGCTAGGCAGGAAGTATAGGCGGGACTAACAGAGGAGAAATAAAAGAACAGGAAGGCAGAAGGAGACGCTGCCAGCCACTGCCAGGACAAGCAGCATGTGAAGATGCTGGTAAGCCACGAGCCACGTGGCAAGGTATAGATTTGTAGAAATGCGTTACTTTAAGATGTGAGAACAGTTGACGGGAAGCCTGCCACGGCCATACAGTTTGTAAGCAATATAAGTCTCTGTGTTTACTTGGTTGGGTCTGAGTGGCTGTGGGACTGGCGGGTGACAGAGATTTGTCCTGACTGTGGGCAAGGCCGGAAAACTCTAGCTACATATGTGACATTTTCTATTTTATGTATATTATAAAAACGTGAGATATTTTCCTTTAGGATCATTTTTGCCCCCCCCCCCCCCAGCTAGGGCCTGGTTTCTGATAGTCTGCTAAAGACCCCAGAGTTAAAGTCTCATTCCCCACGTGATGCTCTTAGGAAAGGATGATACCTTCAGGAGATAGAGTCCTGTGGGAGGTCTTTAGGCCATTGGGAACAAGCCCTCCAAAGATTCTGGGAGCCTGGCCTGATGGGACCCCGGCCTGGTGGGACCCTCACCTGATGGGACACTAGTCTGATAGAACCCTAGCCTGATGGGACCTGACCTGATGGGACCCTGACCTGATGGGACCCTAGCCTCTTCTGTTTTTGTTTCCTGACCATGTGGTGACAGCTTACTCTGTCACATGCTTCCTGTCACTGCCATCCAGCATCCTTTCCAGAGAACTAAAGGAGATGGGTGTGTATCTGATTGGAGCCTCAAAAAATGCAAGCCTGGCCGGGCGGTGGTGGCGCACGCCTTTAGTCCCATCACTCGGGAGGCAGAGTCAGGCCTGTGAGTTCGAGGCCAGCCTGGGCTACCAAGTGAGTTCCAGAAAAGGTGCAAAGCTACACAGAGAAACCTTGTCTCGAAAAACCAAAAAAAAAAAAAAAAAAAAAAAAAAACCAGAAAAAAAAAAAAAGCAAGCCTGGGGGCTGGAGAGATAGCTCAGTGGTTAAGAACACTGACTGCTCTTACAGAGGACCCAGGTTTGATTCCCAGTGCCTACATGGCGGCTCACAACTGTCTGTAATTCCAGTTCTAGGGGACCCAACACCCATGGCAAACAATAAATAATAATAATAATAATAATAATAATAATAATAATAATAATAATAAACTTCAAAAGCCTGAAGAGACCTTTTTCTCTTTATCTACCTCAGGCACTTTGTAATAGTGATGTATAGCTGAATAACAAACTCTCACTGTTAGTCTTTCCCCAGGACATTCTCCAGCATTTCTCATGACCTCTGTTTCAGTTCCTGCCTCCAGCTTCCTGCTTTGGCTTCCTCTGATGATGGACTGTTACCTGCAGGTCAAACAACCCTTTCCTCTCCCCAGTTGATTTTACTTGGTCTTTCAGCACAGCAACAGAAAGGAAAGTAGGGGCCTGTAATCCAGTGCTGGGGAGGCAGAGGTGGATGGCTCCCCCAAGCTCCCGGGCCCACCAGCTTTGCTGAGCCAGTGAGCTCTCTGTTGGGCAAGACGGTGTACTGTAGACAGAGCTGAGACAAGACGAGCTGTACTGATTTCACTGGACACTGACTTTTGGATAAGCCGTAGTTCCCCCTAAGTATGAAAGCCAGTCTGCCCCAGTTACCTCCTGCTGTCAAAATAACCTACTCCCTAGAAGTACCATCTCTCCAGAAACCAGTGGCTTAAACCTCAGTCATTCACGTCATCTCTGTCTGCAAGCTAGAGATTGGCCATCCTGACTGTTCTCATATGAGCTGGTTTCATTCACATGACTAACAGTGGCCTGGTTATAGACTGAACATGCTCAGGAATTAAAAAAATATCATATTTATTATTAAAAATATAATATCTATTAGTTGTGTATGTTCGCATGCACAGGCGAGCTAGTGTGCCATGGCACATGTGTGGAAATCAGAGGATAACTTTGTGGGGTTGGTTCTCTCCTTCTACATTCTCTTTTACATGGGTCACAGGTATCAAACCTTAGCTCTGGAACTGCATCTTAGATCTGAGTGACTTAAAGATGCTAATGACTCTATTTCCAACATGAAGAAAGCTGCAATAATCCAAGTAAGCCCTCTTTAGAGAGGTACACACAATAGCTTTGCTCCTGATTAACCACTGGGAAAGCAAGGAGCTGGGTGATTCCATACATGATCCCTTTGAACAGTTTTGGAAAATTAAGAATATAGTGATGATGGTTGGTTGCTCTTAATATTCTTGGGCAAGAGATAAAGGGAGAAGATGAGCTCAGAGGCTCACATTCCCTGACTAGTAATTGGTGGAAAACTCTGGGGATTAAATTGGAAGGCCACAGTGTGTACAGTGCTCAGTATGTTGACTACTCATTTATATACACAGGATGTAGAAACTCTCTTTTGCTCATCTTTTATGGGAAGAGGAAAAATATGTCTCTCTTTAATTATATGGGCACAGTCATATGTAATACTAAATTTCATACCATGTTTATAACATGTGTGGCAGATAGCTTGGACACAGTGTTAAATTCATACTAGAAGGCACCCAGTATTATTATCATTTCTCTAAAAGACTGTTTTTTAAATTTTTAATTGTGCATATGCATGCTCCTGTGTGTGTGTGTGTGTGTGTGTGTGTGTGTGTGTGTGTGTGTACATGTCCACCCATGTGAGCACTCGAATATGAGTGCAGGTGCCTACAAAAGCCAGAAGCGTTAGATTCTCCCTGAGCTGGAATTACAAACAGTTGTGAGGCACCTAACATGGGTGCTGGGAGTCAGACTTTGTCTCTGGAAGAGCCATGTGCACTCTTAACCATGAGCCATCTCTCCAGCCTTGTATTAATAGCTATTCTAACCCACAAAGACACGGTATTGTTATGACTTAGAGCATTTTTCCAGTTTAATGTATTCCAGTCTCCTTCCCTTATTTATACCACTTCAATGTCATTCTCTGTAGCTGAGTTGGGTGGTGATTTTTACAGTTAGGGACAGAGGTGTTAGTGTTTCCTCTGCATATGCAGGCCTGAGCCTGCTCCTCAGGGAAATGGAACCTTCATTAATTGCTAAATACATAAGAGGCTGCATAAAGAACGAGCGTGTTGCATGTTACTCCCCCCCCCACAGTGATTTGCTTCAAATCCATTTAGGAAAGATAATCAGGGACAGCATTTTGAGATTTTGTTTTAATTTTAGTGAGCGTGTGGTAAGACCATTAAAAACATTTGGTTATAGAGCTTAGAGATGAACACATTTTATCTGCTTCTTCTAGCAGGTTCTTTAATGTAATCTTGTCTCTGTAATTTTGAAGCGGAAAGCAATGTCTAAATTGAAGTTTCTTTTTAGTGGCTTTGCAAACCCCATCTGTGCCGTCTCAACAGCTGTCCTTCCTCTTCCTTGACTGATGTGCCCGTGAGGTTCTTGGTCAGGTGGTGAAGGAAGAAGGGGAGATACCGGCCGGCTTCGTGATCGTCTGCTGCATTGTGTGGTGAAACTTGAGTGTCATCGGACAACATGATAGTCATGTGCTTTTAGTTAAGCAGTCTGAGTAAAAGAGAGTACACGCTTTCACGGTTTTCTTGAATGCCACTTAACTATTTCTTGACCTCTCTACTGGCACCTCTGAATGTTAAATAGAAATGATGTTTATATTTCTGTATGGTCTAGGCGTTCTTTCAAATTTAAATATTTTATTCAGTAAAGGTTTTAAAGAATTAATTTTGATCTGGGTCTAATCTCAGCACTCAGAAGGCAGAGGTAGGGGAATCTCTGAGTTCAAGGCCAGCCTAGTCTATATAGCAAGTTCTAGACCATCAAGAGTTACATAGTGAGACCTTGTCTCAAAAAAAATCTTGAATTAATAAATAATGTTGCATTAAAGCTACATACGGTGGTACAAGGCTGTAATCCCAGCATGGAAGTACAAGGCTGTAATCCCAGCATGGAGGTACAAGGCTGTAATCCCAGCATAGAGGTACAAGGCTGTAATCCCAGCATGGAGGTACAAGGCTGTGTTGCTGGAGGGCTTCTCTCCAGGTTCCACCAAGCCCCACAGTCCCACAATCCACGCATAAAATAATCACTCAGATGCTTATATTACTTATAAACTGTATGGCCATGGCAGGCTTCTTGCTAACTGTTCTTTTTTTTTTTTTTTTTTTTTTTTTTTTTTCTTTTTTTTTTTTTTTTTTTTTTTTTTTTTTCATTTTTATTATTTTATAACACCATTCAGTTCAACATAATAGCCACAGAAACCCCTGTTCTCCCCCTCTCGCCCACCCCTCCCCCCAGCCCACCCCCCATTCCCACCTCCTCCAGATCAAGGTCTCCCCCGAGGACCGGGGTTGACCTGGTAGACTCGGTCCAGGCAGGTCCATTCCCCCCTCCCAGACCGAGCCAAGTGTCCCTGCATAAGTCCCAGGATTCAAACAGCCAACTCATGCAACGAGCCCAGGACCTGGCACCAATGCACAGCTGCCTCCCAAACAGATCAAGCCAACTGACTGTCTCACCCGTTCAGGTGGCCTGATCCAGTTGGGGGCCCCTCAGCCTTTGGTTCATAGATCCTGTGCTTCCATTCATTTGGTTATTTGTCCCGGTGCTTTATCCAACCTTGGCTTCAACAATTCTCGCTCATATAAATCCTCTTCTTACTCACTAATTAGACTCCCAGTGCTCCACCAGGGGACCAGCCGTGGATGTCTGCCTTCAGATTCCTCAGTCCTTGGATGGGGTTTATGGCACCACTATTTGGGTGTCTGGCCATCCCATCACCAGAGTAGGTCAGTTCCTGCCGTCTCGCGACCATTGCCAGCAGTCTTTTGAGGGGGTATCTTTGTGGATCTTCGTGGGCCTCCCTAGCTCTCTGCTTCCTCCCCTTCTCACCTTCTCATGTGGTCTTCTTTTACCATGGTCTCCTATTCCTTGTTCTCCCTCTCTTTTCTTGATCCAGCTAGGATCTCCCACTCTTTCCCTCGACTGTCGCCCTTCATTGTTCCCACTCATGACCAGGCTATTCATGTAGATCTTGTCCATTTCTCCGTGTCTTTTTTTGGGGTCCCATTTTCCAGGTAGCCTCACTGGTGATGTGAGTAGCAGTCTAGTCATCCTTGTTCCACATCTAGCATCTTCCTATGAGTGAGTACATACCATATTTGTCTTTCTGAGTCTGGGTTACCTCACTCAGGATGATTTTTTCTAGATCCATCCATTTGCCTGCAAACCGTGTGATGTCGTTGTTTTTCTCTGCTGAGTAGTATTCCATTGTGTATATGTGCCACAATTTATTTATCCATTCTTCAGTTGAAGGGCATCTAGGTTGTTTCCAGGTTTTGGCTATTACAAACAATGCTGATATGAACATAGCTGAGCAAGTGCTCTTGTGGTATGATTGAGCATTTCTTGGGTATATGCCCAGGAGTGGTATAGCTGGATCTTGGGGGAGATTGATTCCCAATTTTCTAAGAAAGCGCCATATTGATTTCCAAAGTGGTTGTACAAGCTTGCATTCCCACCAGCAGTGGAGGAGAGTTCCCCTAGTTCCACATCCTCTCCAGCATAAAGTGTCTTCAGTGTTTTTGATCTTAGCCACTCTGACAGGTGTAAGGTGGTATCTCAGAGTTGTCTTGATTTGCATTTCCCTGATGATTAGGGAAGTCGAGCAATTCCTTAAATGTCTTTCAGCCATTTGGAATTCCTCTGTTGAGAATTCTCTGTTTAGTTCTAAAGCCCATTTCTCAATTGGACTGTTGGTCCTTTTGATGTCTAATTTCTTGAGTTCCTTATATATTCTGGATATCAGTCCTCTGTCAGATGTGGGGTTGGTGAAGATCTTTTCCCATTCTGTAAGCTGTCGCTTTGCCTTGTTGACCGTATCCTTTGCTCTACAAAAGCTTCTCAGTTTCAAGAGGTCCCATTGATTGATTGTTTGTCTCAGTGTCTGCGCTACTGGTGTTATATTTAGGAAGTGATCTCCTATGCCAAGGCGTTCAAGACTATTTCCTACTTTTTCTTCTAGCAGGTTCAGAGTAGCTGGATTTATGTTGAGGTCTTTGATCCACTTGGACTTAAGTTTTGTGCACGGTGACAGATATGGATCTATTTGCAGCCTTCTACACGCTGATATCCAGTTATGCCAGCACCATTTGTTGAAGATGCTTTCTTTTTTCCATTGTACACTTTTGGCTTCTTTGTCAAAAATTATATGTCCATAGGTGTGTGGGTTAATGTCAGGGTCTTCAATTCGATTCCATTGGTCCACATGTCGGTTTTTATGCCAATACCAGGCTGTTTTTATTACTGTAGCTCTATAGTAGAGCTTGAAGTCGGGGATTGTGATGCCTCCAGAAGTTGTTTTATTGTACAGGTTTCTTTTAGCTATCCTGGGTTTTTTGTTTTTCCATATGAAGTTGAGTATTGTTCTTTCCAGATCTGTGAAGAAATGTGTTGGTATTTTGATGGGGATTGCATTGAATCTGTAAATTGCTTTTGGTAAGATTGCCATTTTTACTATGTTAACCCTGCCTATCCATGAGCATGGAAGATCTTTCCATTTTCTGAGATCTTCTTCAATTTCTTTTTTCAGGGACTTAAAGTTCTTGTCATATAGGTCCTTCACTTGCTTGGTTAGTGTTACCCCAAGGTATTTTATGTCATTTTTGGCTATTGTAAAGGGTGATGTATCTCTAATTGCCTTCTCAGCTTCTTTGTCCATTGTATATAGGAGGGCTACTGATTTTTTTGAGTTGATCTTGTATCCTGCTATGTTGCTGAAGGTGTTTATAAGCTTTATCAATTCCTGGGTGGAATCTTTGGGGTCACTCAAGTATACTATCATGTCGTCTGCAAATAGGGAAAGCTTGACTTCTTCCTTTCCAATTTGAATCCCCTTAATCTCCTTATGTTGTCTTATTGCTCTGGCTAGAACTTCAAGTACTATATTGAATAAGTATGGGGAGAGTGGACAGCCTTGTCTCGTTCCTGATTTTAGTGGAATTGCTTTGAGTTTCTCTCCATTTAATTTGATGTTGGCTGTTGGTTTGCTATATATTGCCTTTATTATGTTTAGGTATGTTCCCTGTATTCCTGATCGCTCCAAGACTTTTATCATGAAGGGGTGTTGGATTTTGTCAAATGCCTTTTCTGCATCTAGTGAGACGATCATGTGGTTTTTTTCTTTGAGTTTGTTTATATGGTGTATTACATTGATGGACTTTCGTATGTTGAACCACCCTTGCATCCCTGGGATGAAGCCTACTTGATCATGGTGGATAATTGTTCTGATGTGTTCTTGGAGTCTGTTTGCCAGTATTTTATTGAGTATTTTTGCATCAATGTTCATGAGGGAGATCGGTCTGTAGTTCTCTTTCTTTGTTGCATCCTTGTTTGGTTTAGGAATCAGGGTAATTGTAGCCTCATAGAAGGAGTTGGGTAATGTTCCTTCTGTTTCTATTATGTGGAACAATTTAGAGAGTATTGGTATTAACTCTTCTTTGAAGATCTGGTAGAATTCTGCGCTGAAACCATCTGGTCCTGGGCTTTTTTTGGTTGGGAGACCTTTAATGACTGTTTCTATTTCCTTAGGGGTTATTGGACTATTTAAATAGTTTATCTGGTCTTGATTAAACTTAGGTATGTGGTATCTATCCAGAAAAATGTCCATTTCTTTTAGGTTTTCCAGTTTTGTGGAGTAGAGGTTTTTGAAATATGACCTTATAATTCTCTGGATTTCCTCAATGTCTGTTGTTATGTCCCCCTTTTCATTTCTGATTTTGTTGATTTGGATTCTCTCTCTCTGTCTTTTGGTTAGTTTGGATAAGGGCTTGTCTATCTTGTTGATTTTCTCAAAGAACCAACTCTTTGTTTCATTAATTTTTTGTATTATTCTCTTAGTTTCTAATTTATTAATTTCACCTCTCACTTTGATAATTTCCTGGCGTCTATTCTTCCTGGGAGACTTTGCTTCTTCTTGTTCTAGAGCTTTCAGATGTGCTGTTAATTCACTAGTGTGCGATTTCTCCAACTTCTTTATGTGGGCATTTAGTGCTATGAATTTCCCTCTTAGCACTGCTTTCATAGTGTCCCATAAGTTTGGGTATGTGGTGTCTTCATTTTCATTGATCTCTAGGAAGTCTTTAATTTCTTTCTTTATTTCTTCCTTAACCCATTGGTGATTCAGTTGAGCATTATTCAGTTTCCATGAGGCTGTAGGTTTTCTGTAGTTTTTGTTGTTGTTGAAATCTAGCTTTAAACCATGGTGATCTGATAGAGCACAGGAGGTTATTCTGATTGTTTTGTATCTGTTGAGATTTGCTTTGTGGCCAAGTATGTGGTCGATTTTAGAGAAAGTTCCATGGGGTGCTGAGAAGAAAGTATATTCTTTCTTGTTAGGATGGAATGTTCTGTAGATATCTATTAGGTCCAATTGGGTCATGACATCGGTTAAGTCCTTTATTTCTCTGTTAAGTTTCGATTTGGGAGATCTGTCCAGTGGTGAAAGTGGGGTGTTGAGATCTCCCACTATTAATGTGTGGGGTTTTATATGTGGTTTAAGCTTTAGTAATGTTTCTTTTACATATGTGGGTGCCCTTATGTTTGGGGCATATATGTTCAGAATTGAAACTTCATCTTGGTCGATCTTTCCTGTGACGAGGATGTAATGTCCTTCTTGATCTCTTTTGATTGATTTTAGTTTGAAGTCTATTTTGTTGGATATCAGGATGGCTACCCCTGCTTGTTTCTTAAGACCATTTGATTGAAAAGACTTTTCCCAGCCTTTTATTCTTAGGTAGTGTCTATCTTTGAATTTGAGATGTGTTTCTTGTATGCAGCAGAAGGATGGGTCCTGCTTTCGTATCCATTCTGCAAGTCTATGTCTTTTTATAGGTGAATTAAGTCCGTTGATATTAAGGGATATTAATGACCAGTGATTCTTCATTTCTGTTATTTTTGGTGGTAGTGTGTGTGTACTTCTCTTCTTTGGGGTTTACTGTTGTGGCTTTATCTATTGCCTGTGTTTTCAAGTGTGTATCTGACTTCCCTCGGTTGGAATTTTCCTTCTAGTGCTTTCTGTAGGGCTGGGTTTGTGGATAGGTATTGTTTAAATCTGGCTTTGTCTTCGAATGTCTTGTTCCTTCCGTCTATGATGATTGAAAGTTTTGCTGGGTATATTAGTCTTGGCTGACATCCATGGTCTCTTAGTATCTGCATTACATCTGTCCAGGTCCTTCTGGCTTTCAAAGTCTCCATTGAGAAATCGGGTGTTATTCTGATGGGTTTACCTTTATAGGTCACTTGGCCTTTTTCCTTGGCTGCTCTTAATATTCTTTCTTTATTCTGTACATTTAGTTGTTTAATTATTATGTGTCGAGGGGACTTTTTTTGGGGGTCTAGTCTGTTTGGTGTTCTATAGGCTTCTTGTATCTTCATAGGCATTTCCTTCTTTAAGTTGGGAAAGTTTTCTTCTATAATTTTGTTGAATATATTTTCTGTGCCTTTGAGTTGGTATTCTTCACCTTCTTCTATCCCTATAATTCGTAAGTTTGGTCTTTTTATGGTGTCCCAGATTTCTTGGACATTTTGGTTCATGACTTTGTTGGCTTTAGTGTTTCCTTCGACTGATGGAACTATTTCTTCTACTGTATCTTCAATGCCAGAAATCCTCTCTTCCATCTCTTGCATTCTGTTGGTTATACTTGCATCCGAAGTTCCTGATCTTTTACTCAGGTTTTCTATTTCCAGCATTCCCTCTGTTTGTGTCTTTTTCATTTTTTCAAATTCCCTTTTCAGATCTTGGACTGTTTCCTTTGTTTGTTTCATTGCTTTTTCATGATTTTCTTTCAGTGCTTTATTGTTTTCTTCCAGGATTTTAATGTTTTCTTCCAGGACTTTATTGTTTTCTTGGAGGGCTTTATTGTTTTCTTCTAATTTGTTTGCCCTTTCCTCTAGTTGTTTACAGCGTTCTTCCAATTTTCTTGTCTTTTCCTCTACACAAGCCTCTACCTTCTTCATGAAGTTACTCATAAGGCTACTTTCTTCTGCTTCTTCCAATTTTTGGTGTTCAGGTCTAGATGTTGGAGGCGAGCTAGGTTCTGGTGATGCTGTATTGCTCTTCATTTTGCTGTATGTATTTCTGCTTTGACGTCTGCCCATCTCCTTGTGATTCCTTCTTGGTCTTATCAGTGGACTTGTTTCACAAAGAGCTGACAGACTCAGGAAGACTCTCTCTCTTGTCCAAAAGGGAGTTCTCTTGTCCAACTCTTTGGTCCAGAAGGGAAGTCAGGGGCAAGCTCTGGTCCAGAATGGCAGTCGGGGACAGGCTGGGAGCTGGGGGCCGGTCTCTAAGTCTCAGGAAGTGGGTGGGGTCTTGGGCAGATGGGCGTGGGGGCAGGGCGCGGAGACTGCAGGGGCTGCCGGGGGCTTGGAAATGGGGATCCCTCCCGGTGGGGCTAGAAGGGGAGCTGCCCGGTGGCCAGAACCTGGTGCCAAGTTGGGCAGGCCTCTCAGGAGTGGCTGGTGGCCAGGGATGGGGTCCTGGCTGGACCCAGGCACTCACCTCTGGTCCAGAAGGGAAGTCGTCAGGGGCAGGCTGGGAGCTGGGGGCCGGTCTCTAAGTCTCAGGAAGTGGGTGGGGTCTTGGGCAGATGGGCGTGGGGGCAGGGCGCGGAGACTGCAGGGGCTGCCAGGGGCTTGGAAATGGGGATCCCTCCCGGTGGGGCTAGAAGGGGAGCTGCCCGGTGGCCAGAACCCGGCGCCGAGCTGGGCAGGCCTCTCAGGAGTGGCTGGTGGCCAGGAATGGGGTCCGGGTTGGACCCGGGTACTCACCTCTGGTCAAGAAGGGAAGTCGTCGGGGGCAGGCTGGGAGCTGGGGGCCGGTCTCTAAGTCTCAGGAAGTGGGTGGGGTCTTGGCAGATGGGCGTGGGGGCAGGGCGCGGAGACTGCAGGGGCTGCCGGGGGCTTGGAAATGGGGATCCCTCCCGGTGGGGCTAGAAGGGGAGCTGCCCAGTGGCCAGAACCCGGCGCCAAGCTGGGCAGGTCCTCCCGGGGTGGCAGGTGGCCAGGGATGGGGTCCGGGCTGGACCCAGGCACTCACCTCTGGTCCAGAAGGGAAGTTGTCGGGGGCAGGCTGGGAGCTGGGGGCCGGTCTCTAAGTCTCAGGAAGTGGGTGGGGTCTTGGGCAGATGGGCGTGGGGGCAGGGCGCGGAGACTGCAGGGGCTGCCAGGGGCTTGGAAATGGGGATCCCTCCCGGTGGGGCTAGAAGGGGAGCTGCCCGGTGGCCAGAACCCGGCGCCGAGCTGGGCAGGCCTCTCAGGAGTGGCTGGTGGCCAGGAATGGGGTCCGGGTTGGACCCGGGTACTCACCTCTGGTCAAGAAGGGAAGTCGTCGGGGGCAGGCTGGGAGCTGGGGGCCGGTCTCTAAGTCTCAGGAAGTGGGTGGGGTCTTGGCAGATGGGCGTGGGGGCAGGGCGCGGAGACTGCAGGGGCTGCCGGGGGCTTGGAAATGGGGATCCCTCCCGGTGGGGCTAGAAGGGGAGCTGCCCAGTGGCCAGAACCCGGCGCCAAGCTGGGCAGGTCCTCCCGGGGTGGCAGGTGGCCAGGGATGGGGTCCGGGCTGGACCCAGGCACTCACCGCTGGTCCAGAAGGGAAGTTGTCGGGGGCAGGCTGGGAGCTGGGGGCCGGTCTCTAAGTCTCAGGAAGTGGGTGGGGTCTTGGGCAGATGGGCGTGGGGGCAGGGCGCGGAGACTGCAGGGGCTGCCAGGGGCTTGGAAATGGGGATCCCTCCCGGTGGGGCTAGAAGGGGAGCTGCCCGGTGGCCAGAACCTGGTGCCAAGTTGGGCAGGCCTCTCAGGAGTGGCTGGTGGCCAGGGATGGGGTCCTGGCTGGACCCAGGCACTCACCTCTGGTCCAGAAGGGAAGTCGTCAGGGGCAGGCTGGGAGCTGGGGGCCGGTCTCTAAGTCTCAGGAAGTGGGTGGGGTCTTGGGCAGATGGGCGTAGGGGCAGGGCGCGGAGACTGCAGGGGCTGCCAGGGGCTTGGAAATGGGGATCCCTCCCGGTGGGGCTAGAAGGGGAGCTGCCCGGTGGCCAGAACCCGGCGCCGAGCTGGGCAGGCCTCTCAGGAGTGGCTGGTGGCCAGGAATGGGGTCCGGGTTGGACCCGGGTACTCACCTCTGGTCAAGAAGGGACTAACTGTTCTTATATCTTAAATTAACCCATTTTTATAAATCTATACCTTGCCATGTGGCTGGTGGCTTACCAGTGTCTTTACATGCTGCTTGTCCTGGCGGTGGCTGCAGTGTCTCTCCCTCCTTCTTCCTGTTTCCCCAATTCTCCTCTCTCTTTGTCCCGCCTATACTTCCTGTCCGGTCACTGGCCATCAGTGTTTTATTTATATAGAGTGATATCCACAGCACTTCCCCTTTTCCTTTTTTTTTAAAAGGAAGGTTTTAACTTTATTTTTTTTTTTTTTTTTTTTTTTTTTTTTTGGTTTTTCGAGACAGGGTTTCTCTGTGTAGCTTTGCGCCTTTCCTGGAACTCACTTGGTAGTCCAGGCTGGCCTCGAACTCACAGAGATCCGCCTGGCTCTGCCTCCCGAGTGCTGGGATTAAAGGCGTGCGCCACCACCGCCCGGCTTGGTTTTAACTTTAACATGGTAAAATTACATATAACAAAACAATTATCGAGCAAGAATTACAGTTACAATATTAAAGATGTCCTATCTATCTTATATTTGTGAGTGTAAGGTTTTATATCTAACTTATCTTTTATCATAACTGAGGAAATTACAACTATTTAGTCTTTAACCACATCAAAGACCTGAGAAGGAACATAATGGTACCTGAGAAATGGTAGATGGATGCAAGCAACTTTCGGGAATCTTGCAAGAGTAGACCAAGACAGCTGGCAGCCTGGACAGTCACCTAATGTTTCTCAGCATTGTTGGTGCATTCAAATTGGCTACAGTCCTAGAGTATCTGACAGACCATTTTCAGAAGCAGGAATTCTGAGAGACCATCTTACCCTGTCTTGGCAGAATACAGTGGTTGCTTTCCTTGTGTCCCACTTGTCCAGAAAGGACAGCATTGCATTTGTACTGTCAGCCATCAAGGCAAGGGCAGTTCTTTGCCCAGTAGGCCATTTTGTGCCAAAAAGACAAACTTCCAAATGGAAATGTCTTAGAAGCCCAACATTCTCTCGGGATCAAATTGGTGCAGCCAGGAGCAATTGTGTCTCACATCAACAGAATTCTAAGTTATTTAAATGCCATATTCTCTAGGTCTATGAAGTGTTTGAAGATTACCTATCTATCTGAAATATATCTATGTATACCTAGAAGACTTAACTAACATGGCTACAATTATGATTATCATAGATGACTAATTATTAATCTATTTCTTAATTATCCATTACAATTTTAAATGAGTTACATAAACATAATACCTCAAATAAGAATAGAAATATATATATATATATATATATACACAGTATAACAAAATTAACTTCAAGTTTGTATCAATAAACTAAAATTTATACCAATGTAAAACATTTTAAACAAGTTGTTCTTTAAAAGTAGGTTCATTAATCTACCCTTTTATCTTATCATCTCTATATCCTATATATCTATATCATATCCCCTTTTCTTTTTTAGAAAGAGATTGCATTTATAATCAACTTGTTTTAAACAAAAATATTGGTTTTTGTCTGGCCCACACCAAAAGGCTCTTTTGATTTGGGACAGAAGAATCTCAACCATTTTTTTTTTTTAAAATATGTCTGGGTTTAGAGGGGGAGTGAGCCAATTCCACCTCTAAAGCCAGCTTGGTATATTTGGGAATTTGGGCGTAGCATCTCTTACTACTTCCTGCTGGAGGGGGGGGGTGCTGTATCTTATAGGGACGCAAAGAAAATTTTAGGCCTATGGGGTAGTCCGTGAGGCTGTATTGTGTGAACCAGTTGCCTTGAAACCATTCTGGATGTTAGATCATCTGGGCCATGGAGACATGGAGACCTTTCAGGGGGTCTTGGCTGGTGAAACCTGATGTATCTTAATCTGGAACAAATCCATAGCCTCTGGCTTTCTGTGGAAACAAAAGTAGAACCTCTTTTCCAAAGTAACATATCCTTATATCCAAATTTTGAAGTCAAGGTACCTTTAAAATTTACATTTTGGCATAACTGAACAGCTTTTACAATCAAATGTTTTTCTTTAGTTATGAATATCAAAGACAACATAATCCAGATTTTCTGTGTGATAGCCATCTTTACGTGGCTTATTACCTTTAGTGTTTTTTTAAACATTTTATTTTTAGATACTATTTGTTTATATAATGGTATATATATATTTTTTTCTGTACCTGATATCCGCCACAGGTACAGCTTCCGGAAAGAGTCTGGATCTATGCAGCAGTGTCTTGAATGAGGGAATTGCCATCATTGGCTGTCGTTTCATTATAAAGCCCTTTCAAGCTTATTAGACTAAACAACTGCATTTAGCTTCCAATTCTGTGGGTTGGCACTGGGAATAGTGACCAGCTGGCTGGTTATCCTGGTCTCAACTGGTCTCCTTTGTCTCTCTGGTCAGAAGATAGCTTGGCTGAACATGGCTAGCCAGGTCAGGACGGAAGTGAAACCAATCAGGCACTGGGACATCAAAAAAGCTTTGTGTTTAGAAAGCTCCCTCCGAGAGTGAGGATGAAGGGGAGCAAAGCTTGCAAGACTGCTCTGTGGATTTGAGCAGAAAATCTTTAGGGCTTAACGAAAGCATCAGCAACTGGTAAGTTAAGGAAGGGCCGTGACTCGACTGCATTAATAAAGGCATTTATGTGATCCAGGACCACACTGTATATTCCATTGCCAGACTTCTGTAATGTCCTGTAATCCTCTGAATTCCCCTAATTGTCCTGATAGCAGCACTTTAAAAATAACAAGCCACCTCTTTTGTATAGCGTCTGTGTAATCTATGGTATTCAGCAGTTACGAATAATGCTTCTGTCAATATTTTTGTGCATGTATTTTGGTATGTACATTTGCATTCCCCTTGGCTATCCACATACCTAAGAATGGAATTGCTACATCAAATAGCTGCTCTGTGCTTCATTGTGTAGATTCTGCTAAGTTCTTTTTCTCAGCAGTTGCAGTGGTTTGGGTATGATAAAGACTCACTTTGAGGATTGAGTTGCACCCAGTTGGAGGCACTATTGATTGGCGATTTGGTCCACAGTTAGGAGGTGGGGGCTGAGTCTTTGAATGGTAAATCTTGCCCCGGTTCCTTCCTATTTATTCTCTGTGTTTCCTGCTGTTGGAAGGTGAATGACCTGCTCTGCCATATGCTCTCTTCACCATGATTTAGGCGAAGGCCCACAGAAATCAGTATGTTCAGCAGACCCTGGAGCTGAGCCGTTGGGACAGTGAGCCAAACAAAGCTGTCCACTCCTGAAGTGGCTTTGGTCAGGGGTTCTATGAGAGAGCTGTAAGCCTAGCCAGCACAGCCACTGTGCCAATTCACAGTCCCTCAGCGGCTTCATGACCATGACATTATGTGGAATGACCAGACTTAACCCCACCTATCTTGGTGGAGACATAGGAGGACCTCATAGATATAATGTACATTTTACAGACCATTTATCTTTGAATTCACCGTTAACCACAAGTTTCTTTTTTCTTCTTCTCACAATCCTAACATGCTAAACATTCCTCTTTATACTCAAAGGTAAGGGTGGCCATTACCACTTATTAAGGAAGCCTCACCCCTAGACAGGGTTTCTTTGTGTAGACCTGGCTGTCCTGAAACTAGCTCTATAGACCAGGCTGGCTGAAAATTCAGAGATTTGTAGCTCTTGTTTTCCTGCCTTGTCCACAGTCAGGACAAATCTTTGTCACCTGCCAGTCCCACAGCCGCTCAGATCCAACTGAGTAAACACAGAGACTTATATTGCTTACAAACTGTATGGCAGGCTTCTTGCTAACTGTTCTTATAGCTTAAATTAATCCATTTCCATAAATCTATACCTTGCCACATGGTTCGTGGCTTACTGGCATCTTCACATGCTGTTTGTCATGGCAGTGGCTGGCAGTCTCTCCTTCTGCCTTCCTGTTCTTTCTTTTCTCCTCTCTGTTAGTCCCGCCTATACTTCCTGCCTGGCCACTGGCCAATCAGTGTTTTATTTATTAACCAATCAGAGCATTTGACATACAGACCATCCCATAGCATCTGCCTGCCTCTGTCTCCTGAGTGCGATTAAAAGCTTATACCACCACTACCTGGCAAAGGTTTGCTGTGGGATGTTCTGTATGCTGTGAATGTGTTGCTCTGATTAGTTGACAAGCCAGAACTGAGAAAAGGTACCAAGCCATGTGGCTAAACATAAATAAGAATTATGGGTTAATTTAAGTGTTGGAGCTAGTCAGTAATAAGCTTGAGCTAATGGCCAAGTAGTTATAATTAATATAAGCTTCTGAGTGATTATTTTATAAGCAGCGGTGGGACACAGGAAAGCTTCCAACTACAAAGATTCTCTTTGCAACAGATGGAGATCACTACAGAAAATGACAACCAATTAAAATGCAGAGTTGTGAAGTCCAGTCTCAATGGATACATCTACAACCAATCAAAATGCAGAGTCGTGAAACCCAGTCCCAACTGATACATTTACAAATACTCTGTAGCTAAGGCTGGGGGAACACATGGAAGAGAGGATGGGACGGTTATGAGAGCCAGAAAACCAGGGGGTTTGTGGCGAGATTGTGTAATCAGAAGCTACAGCACTGAAGTCTCACCTGTGTGACTGTCTAAGTGTGTGCTGAACAAGGACAACAGTGGACATGTCAAAGTGTTCTGGGAAAGGCACACCAAGCCTCAATCCTACACAAAGAACCACAGGCAACTGAGGCAAGCTGGGAGCGGGAAAGGTGGTCCTCTCCAGGGAAAAGCTCAGTATTTGGTTATCCAATACCCAATGGTCAGCCCTGAAAACATACACACAAGTAATAGTATACAGGCTGAGCAGGGTATATCTAGGTATATAAGAGTTTGTGCATGCACGTGGTGTGTGTGTGTGTGTGTGTGTGTGTGTGTGTGTGTGTGTGTGTGTAATAACAATTAGTGAAAAAGATACCATGAATTTGAAAGAGAGCAAGGAGAGTTACGTGGGAAGGTTTGTAGGGAGAAAAGGGAGGGAAGAAATATAATTGCATTATAATGGTCACTCTAATATGTGATACCCTATTGCTGTTTTCTTTAGATCTTTCCCTTTCACTCTCAGCCAACCTTCCTCTTTCCCTCCCCTCCCTTTCCCCCTCCCTCCCTCCATTCCTCCCTCCCTCCCTCCCTCCCTCTTTTCCTCCCTTCCTTTGTTCCTTCCTTCTTGCAGGATCATTCACTATGTAGCCTAGACTGGCCTTGAACTCTTGATTCTCCAGCTTCAGCCCCTCAGGAGCTGGGTTTACAGGTGTGCACTACCATGTTTAGCTCTCCTGGCTCATTTGAGAAACAGAACTTCTGACTTTTAGTATAGCACAGCACAGCAGGTTGCTGTTTCTTCAATACTATTATGGTTTTTCCAGTTTGGCAAGAAGATTTGAGCTTTGCATTCTGAAAAGCTGTATGTGAGCATAGTATTGCTCTCCCCAGATAAAGGGCTGTGCATCTCATCCAGAATTTTCTCATGCCACCCAGTCAGGAGTTTACCTGATTTGTTTCTCTGTTTTCTCTTGGGCTCTGGTGCGCACTGCTCTGTTTGTAACATGCTCTATCCTACAGAAGGTTCCATGTGCACTTAAGATTACACATTCTGACTCTGATGTTGTTTGGAAGTTTGTGTATCCTGGATCTATAAGTGCCCTGTATCTGCTCTGGTTTACTTAGCTATTATTGAGCCCGGGGAGCTGAAATTCCTGCTAATACTATATTGTTAAATATTTCTGTCTTAAGTTCTAAAGTTATGTCAAGGTGGAGAGTACACACAGACACAGACATACACAGACACACACACATACACAGACACAGGCATACACAGACACACACACAATGCCTATTTTTATCCCTTTATTTCATCAACTTCTTCAAAATTAAATCTCTAATTAGGTTAATTTCTTTTTTTTCTTTTATTTATTCTTCCATAAAATACTTCTCTCATACAACACACACACACACACACACACACACACACACACACACACACACACACTCACACTTCTTGCTCTGTAACCCTGGCTAGCCTAGTACTTACTATGAAGTCCCACTGACCCTGAACCCTTGGCATTTTTTCTGTCTTAGTTTCTAGAGTGACAGGATTATAGGTCCTCACCTCATGTCTGGCTTATTTCAACGTTTTTTTTTTTTTTAATTTAAATTAAATTTTTTGCTTATTTTGTGTGCATAGGTGTTTTGACTACATGTACGTCTACTACACACTGCATGTGTACTCTGGGACTGGAGTTACAGCCCGGCGTGAGCCACCATGAGGGGCTGGGGACTGAAGAACAGTCCCTGCTCTCAGCCACCCAGCTGTTACTCTGCACTGGGTACATACGTAGTTGTCATTGTTTTGTCTTGATGGTTTGATAGTTTTGTCACTATAAAGAGTTCTTAATGTCTTCTGGAAGTCTTTTTTTTTTTTTTTTTTCCCGAGACAGGGTTTCTCTGTGTACCTTTGCGCCTTTCCTGGATCTCGCTCTGTAGACCAGGCTGGCCTTGAACTCACAGAGATCCGCCTGCCTCTGCCTCCCGAGTGCTGGGATTAAAGGCGTGAGCCACCACTGCCCGGCTCTGGAAGTCTTTACCTTGGACTTGAAGTCTGTCTTGTCTGACAGAAAGATGGCCACCCTGCTCTCATTTGGTTGCCATTTGCATGGAATATTTTTCCTTCTATCTTTTCTTTCAACCCAAGCTGTCCCGAAATCGAAAGTGAGTCTCTTGTACGCACTGTGTAATCGAATCTGTTTTTGATTGATTTAGCCGCTCTGTATGTCTTTTGTTTGAGGAGCATAATCCTATCACGTTTAAAGTGATTATTGACAAGGGGGCCCCCTGTTGTCCTCAGAGCTGTTTTCTGTCTGTCGCATGGTTCTTGTGTCCGGTCTCTCAATGTTGTGACTTTCTTCCAGTGTATTTGTATTGATATGCTTGGTGTCCTTTTCCTTTTTTTTTTTTTTTTTTTTTTTTGGTTTTTTCGAGACAGGGTTTCTCTGTGTAGCTTTGCGCCTTTCCTGGAACTCACTTGGTAGCCCAGGCTGGCCTCGAACTCACAGAGATCCGCCTGGCTCTGCCTCCCGAGTGCTGGGATTAAAGGCGTGCGCCACCACCGCCCGGCGTCCTTTTCCTTTTGTATGACATCTACAGCTGTCTTCACTGTGGTTGCCACTGGGCTGCCATAGAGTAACATATAGAGGTCACAGTGCATTCTAAGAGGGTAACAGCTTCACTATCGTGTGCGATTGCACATATCCCGCCCCCCCATTGCCACTGATCTCCATTTATATCTGCTTATATTACCTATCCACTAATGTAATTTGTTTAATTCTTTTAGCACGTTTGTCTTTTAACTTTTATAGTCGAATTAAAAGTGATTTCCTTACCTCTATTATGACAGTGCAGCACTCTTTTAAACATTTCCAGTTACATGTGGAGGGCCAGAGGACAGCTTGGGAGTTGGTCTCCCACCTTCCCCCACGTGGATCCTGGGCACTGAACTCAGGTTGACAGGTGTGGCAGGAAGCTCCTTCACCTGCTGAACCGTGTCGAGGGCCCACAGTAGTACAGCACTCTTCATGTTTTCTCCCACCAGGGAGTGCTCCACTTTCTTACTGGATTGTTTTGTTATTTAATTCTGTTTTATTTCAACCGGAAGACGCTCTTCAGCATTCCTTATAAGTAGGATTGGTGGGGATGAAGCACCTCATCTTGGCTTTAGTGCTCTCTTTCATTCTTTTGAAAGTCAGTAAAGTTTTTTTTTTCTTATATCTTTAATACTGCTTTAAGCTATTAGTCTTCCCCTAGAGTATGCATCATCCCTGGAGGTTCTGCAGTATCAGGTCAAGGGGTATAGTGGACGAAACCAGTTTCTGTTCTATTGATTAACTCTAAAAATCATTTCATATGTTGTCTTTGGCTAGAGGACCCAACCAATGTTAAACTGATGAGATCAGACTTGTTCTGGCTCTTAGTCAGAAGGCTAGGAAGTGATGAGGATGCTCTTGGATTTCTGATCCTCTTGGCGTGGTTTCCCAGATGCTGCTGGAGGCACTCTCCCAACACTACAGGTACACACCACCAAACTCATCTTTTTTTCCGTTTTCCTTTTGATTTATTCTTCTCTCACACAATACATCCCCACCACATTCTCCCCTCCCCGCCTTCCTCCCAGTTCCCCCCACCTCACCTTTTCCCAAGATCCACTGCTCCTCTGTTTGTTCCCCTTCAGAAAAGAGCAGGCCTCCCAGGGATAGCAACTGAATGGCATAACAAGATGCAATAAAGCCCATCTTACAAAAAACTTCAAAATCTTTTAGCTGGTTTGAATGTATCATTTTGCTTTCTTGTAGCTTGTACATTTTCTGCTAAAAAGTAAAATTTATTTATAGTCCAATAGAGATTCCCTTGTTTGTGACAGTTACTTCTTACCTGGCCCCCTCGTCTCTGCCTCTGACCCCACCCTGAGATTGCACTGTGCAGCCCAACGCTGGCCTAGAACTCACCAGATAGGCTGGGCTGGCCTAAAACTCACTATATAGCCTGGGCTGGCCTAGAACTCACCATATGCGTAAGTGATTTATAGGTCCACATTAGAGAGGAACTGCTGTTCTGGGCCCACTGATTCCAATGCCGATCTCATCTAGGAGCGCACACACCCCAAACAGTGTTTAACAACCATCTGCTATCCCGTGACCTGCTCAAGTTAATGCATTGTTAACTATCACCATGCTGTGTTTGTACATTTGTTTTTCTTCTTTCTTGAGCCTTTATTCTTGAATTTTTCCTGTTATCAATTCAATGACTTCTCTGTAAGTTATTTGGGTTTTCTAGATATGTATCATATTATCAACAAATTTTATTTTTTCTCAACCTTTATAAGTTTTATTTTATTGTATTTAATGTGTATGTATGGACTTGCATGTTTCAGGGCACATGGGTGGAGGTCAGAGGACAACTTGCAGTTGATTCTCTCCCTCCCACACCTGTGTCCTGGGGATTTTGCACTCAGGCTGTCAGTCTTGGGCATATTTCCTCATGTACCATTATGGGTAAGGCTTGTTTCCCCAAATACTGGTGCAGTTCACTAACAGTTTTAAATGCATTACCATAAAGTGTTTTAAAAATATTACTTGATTGAATTTTTATATCTTGATGGTATATTATAGCTTGACGTTTTTATTATTAATTTTGTTTGCACATCATTTCTATTTTTGTCTTAATTAGTTTTTCTTTTTCAGTAATCACCTTTTTGAGATCATGTTAGCATACCACAAAATTTATATGTCATAAAATTGTAAAATGTGTGAGTCAATGTTTAATATAATCAGAGTTGAGCAGCCAGCACCAATATTTAATTTCATGACTTTAAAAAATGTTTCTCATACATTTTCTAACTGTGTGTATGTATGTATGCATGTGTGTGTATGTATGTATGTGTGTGTATGTATGTATGTGTGTATGTATGTATGTATGCATGTGTGTGTATGTATGTATGCATGTGTGTGTATGTATGTATGTATGTGTATGTGCATGTTAGTGCAAGCTCCTGTGAAGGCCAGAAGAGGTCTAGATCCACTGCAAGATCATTATTCATTCTTAGCAACCACTGCGCCGTCTGTCCAGCCATATCAGGACTTTTTTGTTAGCCTAGCAGAGACTCCCTGTTTGCATCTAGGACCCTGCCCGCCCCTTGACTTAGCCCTAGGCCGGTGTGTTGCTTTCCCCGAGTTTGTTCATTCTGGATGTTTCATCTAAATTGATTAATGCAAAGGGTGGCCTTTTATGCCCCCATTCTTTCTGCCGTCAGCGTCTCACATTGTCGAGTGATCCATCAAAAGGACACTGAGAATTCTGCTTTCCCATTAGTCATGGACATATGCTGGGACTTTCCACAGTTTTTGAACTTTGCACTACTATGAACATTCATATGCAAGTGTTTGTGCTCACGTATACTGTAATTCGTCTTTGTCTTCTTCTTCTTTTTTTATGTATATACCTAGGGTAGAGTTGCTGGGCCATATGCCACCCCGAGGTTTAATGGTATGAACTGTTTTGCCAAATAGAAACCTATGGCCAGCGTGATTTGAAGGTCATGGTTTCCCACAAACCTTATATCTTAGCCATCCTGCTAGATGTGAAGTTTATTTATTTATTTATTTATTTATTTATTTTTGTAGTTTTCATTGCTCTTTCCCAATAACCGATGGTGCTGGGCGTCTTTTTATGTGCTTACTGGCAAACTTACTGTTTTTGGAGAAACTCTTTTCCATATCAAGAACTTAGAAGTTATTTGTCTTTTTATAAGGTATAAAGACTCCTTAAGCATTCTGGATTCAAGCCTCTTACCACATGCATTATTTATAAACATTCACTTCATTGTGTTGGTTTTCTCTTCTGTTTGTTGATGCCTTTGAAACACAAATGCTCCCATGATGACATCTCATCCGTTTGTCTTGTCTTCTGCCTGTTCTGATTTCGGTATTCTACCTAGGACGTCACCAGCTGACGTGTGATCATGAAATTTACTCAAATTTTAAATGTTATAGCTGTAGCTATTGTAGGTAGAACCATGATCCATTTTGAGTAAATTTTTGCATATGGTGTGAGGGAGGGGCTCAGATTCATTTTTTTGCATATGGACGGCTAACTCACTTGTTGAAAAGAATATTCACTTGAATTTTCCTGACATTTCCTGTGAATCAACCTATCATAAATGCAAGGGTTGATCCCTGGTCTTTTGATGCTATTTTATTGATCTAGATGTCATCTTTAAGGATTGATCCTTTGCCTTTACCAATCTTACACATGTAATATGATTTCTTTATTTTTATTGTTTGGTGCTCATAAGCACCTTAAATTTGTGACTTCATGTTTTTAATCCTTAGGAAAATTGCTTTCAATGTGTTTTCATATTACTGCTTTTACCTAATTGAGTATGGTTAAACAATGTCATTATAATTAAGTCATTTTTTGAATAGGACTAAAAATCACACACAGAGACACACATGCACATACACACACATGCATACATGCACACACATACCCTCACATGCATGTGTGTGTGTATATATATATGTATATATATGCATTACACACACATACACATATATGTATACACAAATGCATGTGCATACACATAATGTAGATAATTTAGAGAACGTTCTTTTGCTTTTCAGTGCAATTTAAGGCAGTATCTAGACAGTATTCAGTTGCACATATGTGGTTTGTTTAAATCGCTCTTTATTGATGAGGAGCTATAATTCCTGTTTTTGGAGTGCATGTCTCCCTGCGTTGTCTTTTCTGCTTCTTGGTCACTCATGCCCATCTTCTCTAAGTGCAAATACAAAAGCGGTAAAAACTCCCTCAGAATAATTTACTCTTTCTCCTCGGTTTTGCAACCCCCTCCTTTGGCAGTTGTTATCACCGATTGTGAGCTTTGCTTTGTCTGTCTATATATTTTTCTTCCCAATGTGAACCTCTTATGATCAAGGGTCACGCCTGAGTTATTTTTGTCTGCCAGTTGCCTAGTGAGATTTTTTAAACCAGTAAACACTCAATAAAGACTGAATAAATAAATAAGCCTTTCCCCCAAGAGATCTCTGTCTGCTTGTCCTCCATGCTCTGCGCATTAATTGTATCAATTACTTTAAGTGTTCCATTGCTGATTGCTGAAACTGGGCACAGACCTCAGACCATTTATAACCACACAGCAGTTTTATTGCAAGCGAGAATACAGGGTGACAGTGTCCAGAGAAGGATACATATATTTAAATAATCCAGAGATTTCATGTTCAGGTTTCTGTCCTTTCCCGGCTGGGTCAAATAAGACACACTTTGTCTCAGGCTCTGGAGCCGTAGTCATTGTGTCTGGAAAGCTCCTTAATACCAGGAGGTTCAGAGGCTGCATGTCCTACTCAGGGTTTCTGTTGCTGTGAAGAAACTTCATGACCAAAAGCAAGTTGGGGAGGAAAGGGTTTATTTGGCTTACTCTTCCACATCACAGTCCATCATTGGAGGAAGTTGGGACAGGAACTCAAACAGGGCAGGAACCTAGAAGCAGGAGCTGGTGCAGAAGCCATGAAGAAGTGCTGATTACTGGCTTTCTCCACATGGTTTGCTCAGCTTGCTTTCTCTTTTTCTTTATTTTCTTTCTTTCTTTCTTTTTTTTTTCAAGACAGGGTTTTCACTGTGTAGCCCTAGCTGTCCTGGAACTCACTGTGTAGACCAGGATAGCCTCAAACTCACAGAGATCTGCCTGCCTCTGCTTTCCAAGAGTTGGGATTAAAAGTGTGCACCACCACCACCACTGGCCTCAGCCTGCTTTCTTACAGAACTCAGGACCACCAGCCCAGGGACAGCATTACCCACAAATGGTCTGGGCCCTCCCACATCAATCAGTAATTACAAAAGTGTTCTACAGACTTACATACAGCCCATTTTTATGGAGGCATTTTCTTATATTTTTGGTTGTGAGCCTAGCCTTTAACGGCTGAGCCATCTTTCCAGCCCCAGAGGCATTTTCTTAATTGAGGCTCCTTCCTTTCAGATGACTTTAACTTGTGTCAAGTTGACATAAAACTGTAGCTAGAAGTGTTCCTGGTCTCGCTTGGCACCAAGGTCCCACAGCCATTTATAAAATTCCTGTGTCCCACCTGGTCCTGCAACTGCTTAGGCCCAAGTAAACACACAGAGGCTAATATTAATTACAAATTGCATGGCCATGGCCTATGGCTCAAGCCTCTTGCTAGCTAGCTCTTATATCTCAAACTAACCCATTTCTATTAATCTGTAAGTTGCCATGTGGCCATGGCTTACTGGTCTGCTGGCATGTTGTTCCTTTGGTGGCGTCTGGTGTCTGCTTTTCTCTCCTTTCTCTTCCTGTCTATCTGTTTGGATTTTCCACCTGCCTCTAAGCTGCCTTGCCACAGGCCAAACAGCTTTATTTATCAACCAATCAGAGCAACATATTTTCACAGCATACAGAAAGACATTCTCCCATCATAAAACTGTCTAGTGCACTGCCCCAAGACCTTGTTACTTACAAGGAACTAGCCATACATTAGAGTCATGTGATCAAGCGTAACTGTCAAGTTGCCTGGCTCTTCTAAAATTAAGTTCAGGTTACACATATCATGGATTCCACTCCATGGATTTAGCTAACTGTAGATGGACATTATTTGAAAAAAATAAAAACAGTACATCTCTACTGAGCATATGCAGACTTCTCTTGCCATTATACACTAACTTCAGCATCTAAAGAGAATTTAAAGTATACAGAAAATAAGGTATGTACATCAGTGAATTAGCATTGAGAGTCCAGAAATAAACCCCTGTATCTATGGTGAATCGATGTCACACTATATATAAATAAATACTTTGTCATTTTATATATGAGCAACCCAAGATTCTGGTTTCAGTGGAAGAACTTAGAACCCAACTGTCAAAGACACCAAGGAAGCCATAAATCCAATTATTTTTATTTTTAAATGCTGACAGGCTGATCCATTATGGCCACAAACAACTCATAGACTCATGGCTATAGCCTCATTCACTTTTAGTTGATATAATGTGGGACATAGGTCACTATCAAGTATCAGGAAGATTTGGAGATGAGCACTTTGACACAGTTAAGATGATTTTCAGACACCGAGAGAAATGTGATATTGGGATAGCTCCTTTCGCTTTGAGAGCATCACATACCCTTTTGGTCCTTGACCTGTAAAGCATCAGTGTTTAGCTAAACCAAACCCAAATTTCCTTGTGAGGAAATCCAGCTGAACTTCAAAATGTATTATCTAGTCAATGGCTACTTATTCTCAAAATTGTGGATATTCACTTAGACAATCTAACTAGATGTTAAGTATCTCAAAACAATGTCAGAATGAAGAGGAAGTAATAACTTGACCAAAGTTTGGGTACCACTGAAGATCTTAAGTTAGAGTGACAGTTCCTCTTCCCTCATTTCAGTTCTCAGCTAAGAACTCTCAGGAGAGTCTTCTTTTGTCTGAGGCTTGCTTCCTGACTCCTTTAAGATTTATTTACTTACTTGTATTTGTGTGTGTATGAGTCTATGTGCACCACTTGCTTGCAGGTGCCTGGAAAGGCCAGCAGAAGCTATAGGATCCCCAGAACTGGAGTCACAGAACTGGAGCCACAGAAGGTTGAGAATTGCCTAGTGCAGGAGCTGGGAACTCAACCCCAGGTTTTCTGCAAGACTAGTAAACACTCTTTACTGTTGAGCCATCTCTCTGGACCCAAAGACTTACTTTTTTAAAGCTGTAATATTTGTGCTCATTTTAATGCAAATACTAAAGGGAGTGTCCATCTTATTTCCTCTGGAGAAAAACCTTTATCTCCTTCAAGGCTTTTTCACTTTATGTACTTTATGCTGTTATACATTTCCCTTTACTCCATCGTGCATACTTTCTGATATATAGTAGGTATTAAGTAGTTGTTTACTAAACAACTTAAGGGATGTGTGGTAGTCGTCATGCCACATAAAGCTAAGATCTTTCCTACTACTGAATTTCCTACTTTGTCTTCCAAGCTGTTAAACATGGTTGGAGGACATGATCCTACTGGACTGATATGATGCATTCCAAATTCATGCCATTAAATCCAGCTGGGCCTTCATGCAACTGAGCAGCCTGTTTTTAACGAGATCTTGTTGCTTTCCTAGAACATTCACAGCCCCAGTTTATTCCACGTACTTTAACTCATCACAGCCCTGGTCCACACTACCTTGTCTTATCCTCAGCAGCTAAGCTGGTGAAAAATGTCTCACTGCTTGACTGTTCCTCACTAGGTACTTCTGCATGACCAGGTCTAGGGATATGTCTCATTTTGGCCTTCTGATTGGAAACCTCCCCATCTTTGACTATCTGTTACTGTCCCCTTCCAACCTGGCTCAACACCCATTAAATACAGAACACTGATTTGCTGGTAAGTAAAGGTTACCTGTTCTGGTTATTGCCCATGACAAACCACCCCAAAGTTTATTGGTGTAGACCAGCAACCATTATCTGTGAGTCAGGAATTCAGGAAGGGCACAGCGAGTGTGAGTTACCACTTGTACTATAAGATACTCTCCTATAGCCGGGCGGTGGTGGCGCACGCCTTTAATCCCAGCACTCGGGAGGCAGAGCCAGGTGGATCTCTGTGAGTTCGAGGCCAGCCTGGACTACCAAGTGAGCTCCAGGAAAGGCGCAAAGCTACGCAGAGAAACCCTGTCTCGAAAAAACCAAAAAAAAAAAAAAAAAAAAAGATACTCTCCCATTGCTGTGACAAAATCCCTGACCATAAAGCCCTTAAGGAAAGGAAGGTTTATTCTGACTTGCAGTTTGAGGGTTACAGTCCACCATGTTGGGGAAGGTGTGGTAACAGGAATGAAGTGGCTGGTTATATTGTGTGCAATAAAGATTAACCATCACATTTTTGCCCCGTGATATCCATGCGTTTATTTGGAAAGACAAGGAAGATCACGTGCATGTCTGATACACATGATAGGAAAAATAAAGGCAAGCCTAGAAGCCTTCACACGGCTCCTGCCTATGGATTGGCCTACTCACAGCATGAAAGACTCAAAGCCTTTGGAAGTCTTCAATGGTGGGGGTTTATGGCTTTGTGTGTAAGTGTTCCAGTGAATAAAGGGAAGTTGTCTTTCTTCCTTTAAATTAAAAATACATTTTTATCTAGGTGGTGGTGCATGCCTTTATTTCTAGCACTTGGGAGGCAGAGGCAGGCAGATCTCTGTGAGTTTGAGGCCAGCCTGGTCTACAGAGTGAGTTCCAGGACAGCCAAGGCTACACAAACAAAACTTGTCTCGAAAAACAAAAAAACAAAACAAAACCAGAACTACACACACACACACACACAAACACACACACAGACACAGACACATACACACAGACACACACAGACACACACACCAACACACACCAACACACACAGACACAAACACACACAGACACACAGACACACACACACACACAGGCACACAGACACACAGACACACAGACACATATTATATTTAGAGTTATTTATTTCATGTGCCTGTTTTGTTTTTGCATCACGTGTGTGTGGTGTCCATGGAGGTCAGCAGAGGGCATCAGACCCAGTGGAACTGGAGTTGTGGATGGTTGTGAGCCACCATGCGGGTGCTGGGACACAAGCTCGCAGGTGTTCTCACCTGCTGAGCCATCTCAGCAGCCCGCTGTCCTGCCCGTTAGACACTATCTTCTCCCAGACTCTGTATCTGCTGCCCAGTGCTGCTTGAAAGGGCAAAGAATTCCACTCGTATTCAAGGGAAAAGGGCCAGAGCCCTTATATTTCCAAGTTAGAGTAGAAAATCAAATTGTAAGAACAGGTGGACAGCAGATACTTGCTGTAGTCGCTGGAAGAAAATACGCCCTTCCATGTCATTTGTGTTTACCACCTCCCCAAATCCAACGTAGTCCTTGACCTAGGTCAGAGAGCTTCCCCCTGCCAGGGCTCTTTTTCTTTACCACTTGCCCATGTTATCTGCTGCCTGAATCTTGGTCCTGGTCCGATCATGATCCCCCCCCCCCCCCCCCCCCCCCCCCCCCCCCCCCCCGCTTAAATTCTTTCATTGGTGCCGTTCCCCTTTGCTCTGCCGTAGTCTTCTTTCTCATTCTCCCTGGACTCGTTGAGGCAGGAGTCACTCTTGCCTTAATCTCCCGCCTGCCTTGTCCTCCACTTTTCCTGGCATTTTTCTTAAGTTTGTGAATGTTTGAGAATTTCTAATTCTCAAAACCCATAGGGCCTTTTGCTTATTATTTGTTTTTGGAGACAAGATCACATGTAGTTCAGGCTGGCTTTAAACTCACTGTGTAGCTGAAGATGACTGAACTCCTGTTCTTCCTGCCTCTTCCTTCCAAGTTCTAAGGAACAGGTGCATACCGCCATGCTTGTCTAAGCCCCTAGGGGACTTCTCAAAGCCCCCACACCCTATAATATCTCTGTATCATTTTATACTAGTGACATCTATATATGTATAATGGAGCTAATGGATATGAACTTTCTGAAGAGTGTTTTTTCTGCCCCCACCTTTTTTTTTTAAGGTTTCCATATGTAGCCTAGGATGTCCTTGAACTCACAATCTTCCTGCCTCAGGCTCCCAAGTGCTAGGATTACAGGTGTGTGCTGCATGCCCCTGCTCTTGTCCTCACAGTGTTTTCTTCATCAGAGGGGCTTATCCACTATCTCCAGCTTTGACTTTTTTCCATGTCTTAAGACCTAGCTCTGTAAAGCCTTTCTCAATATCCTGTCTCTCCTATCTGGCTTTCCGTTTCTCATGGTTATTAAAAAGAGCATTAGGCAGGGCTGGAGAGGCGGCTCAGTGGTTAAGAGCACTTGTTGCTATTGCAGAGGAGCCAAGTTTGGTTCCCAGCACCCACGTGGTGGTTCACAACTATTGGCAACTCCAGTTCCAGGGGGTCCAGCTCTTCTGGCCTCCAAAGGCACAGGCGTGCACATAGCATACATACACACATACGGCAAAATACCCAAATATGTAAAATAAAAATAAATCTTAAACAATAGCAACAACAAAACAACTTAGGCATGTAAGAGTTCTTTGGAGTCTGAACCCTTTGTTACTGTGAATGTGGACAGAATGACAGATTGAGTCTCAGTTTTACAAATCTTAATTTAAGCAATGTAATACATTTTATATAAGCATATGGTAACAAATAAAATATTTATTTCTAGACTTAGCCAGGCATGGTGACATATATTTGTAATCTCTGTACTTGGGATGCAGAGGCAGGAGGATCAAGGAGTTCAGTGGAAGCCTAGGCTGTATAGTGAGTTTGAGGCCAGAAATGAGCTACATGAATATACTGATTTCAGGTCATTTGGGTCTATATCCAGCACTGAAATTGTGGGATTATATGGTAGATCTGCAAATTACCGTGATTCCTTTCTCACTCAAGTAGTCTGAGTTGCATCACCGAGAGCTTGATTCCTCTGAGATGCTGTAGCTTGCTTGAACCTTGTGGGGATTGTTGCTTTTGGCTCGGACCTTTGTCCTCTATGGTTGTACTGTAGAACACGCCAAACCTAGTATCTTGACACAGCAAACACCTCACAAACCCTGACATCTAGAAGTTTAAGACATGGCTGCATGGCGTGGTTGTGGCTTAGGCTCTCTTATGATGGTACATGACCTTGCTGCGTCTTGACAGCCCACTTCTAAGTTCATTCACTGGATGCTGCCTGGACTTCAGCCATTCGGTCCCTCTTCGTAGGATTATTCATGCATGACTTTCTTTCAGTAGAGTATGAAGAGTAAATGAACCCAACCCCAAAGGCACAGCCTTTATAACTCTCACAAAACACGAGGACTCACTGTTGTCCTACTCCAGAACGCTACAGGAAGAAAGGGTATGAACACCAGGATGCCAGGGCACTGCGGATCATCCTGGAGGCTGGCTGCCAGCCGAGGCATCCAACCCAAGTGTGTTTAGTGTGTTAATCCCTCCTGTTTCTTCAAGGCTATGCCAAATCAGCTCAGTTTCCATATACTTCGGACTGTTTTCTGAATCTGCCCCATGCATGCACTACCGAGTGAGCCACCAGGAGCCCGGGGGGAGTTTGATCCTACAGTTCAGTTTTTACTGAACTTTAGAACATTGTTTGGGATCATGTGCCTCTCAAGACCGAGCCCTGAGTTCCCTTACAGCTATACAGGTTATTTTTTCTTAACTGCTCTCCCTGTTCAAATTCTTCAGTCCTCTGCCCTTTCTGGTCCTTTGATGGAAACCAGGAGATTTGTCCTGCTGAGCTGGCCACAAACATCCTGCAGTTGAGTTGGCTTCCACACCTAAGTGACACACAAGGTGTCCCCTACACGAAGAGTCAGCTCATAGCTCCTCTTGTCCAGGAAAAGGGTCACCTAAGAGCTTTGGGTGTCTATTTACCATCACTATGGTGGTGGTCTGGCTACTCCTAGGCTGCGCTGGAGCTCTGGCATGTGGCTTGCTGTGACTCTTGATTAAGAAAGAAAGGAGGGGAGGGAGAGGAGGAAAAAGGACATTCCTTACTTTATTATCTCGATCGTATACAGGACCCTATTCTCATCCCTCGGGTCAGAGAGGGAGGACTTGTCTTAGGCTCTTGTGTCTGAGTTCACAACTTTTAGGTTTGGATTGATTTTCAGCACAGGCCCCGGGACAAGAAAAGAAATCGAACAAGGTCTCAAGAAACGTGTCAGCTGGTTCGTGATCTTCTTTTGTTGCTAGGACCTTCAGTTTTTAGTAACTTAGAGCATTTCACTGTGATTTTGGTTATATTCAGTATCAGGTTGCCAGATAAAATACAAGTCACCCTGCATCATTTTTTCTATCTTAAATATTGCACAAGACACACACTAAAAACATTCATTGTTGAAGGAGAGAGGAAATAGCTACTAACACATGCTGTGTTTGAAAATTTCTTAATGATACCTGATACTTTGTATGCCAATTCAAAAAAATGCAATTTATTAAAAAATGCTTTATCTGAAAAAGAAATTTTGCTAGACATGTTGCACTTTTGGTGTATAAACCTGCCAACGCCATCAGTAGGAAAGGATAGAACATGCTTACTCCCTTCTACCTAGAAGAGAAACTTCACCTCATTATCTCCACAGCTGCCTACTACTTCCTTTTCTGGAAGAACGGAATGTGTTTAGCCACTCCACTGTTGATAGATAATGTGAACAGTTTTCGGTTCTTTTCCCCCTTTGAATAATGCCACGGTGACATTCATTTACATCTTTGCACACTTCTGAGCTCAGTTGCTTTATGCCAAATGAGGCAGTGCAGCTGCCTATCTCGAAGGGCTGTTGTGAGAACCAAATGACGGGATGAGTGTGAACACTCTGAGGAAGCTGTGAAGTGACGGAAAGGATTTCTCAGCACTTGTCTTCCGGGGGCATTGGACTTAGACGCACACAAGCGTCTTCCTTCACTGCTATGGTTTGAGGAGGAAATGTCCCCATGGGCTCTTGTGTTGTGTTGAACACTTGGCTCCTGGCTGGTGGTGATATTTTTGGAGGTAGAACCTAGTTGGAGGAAATAGATCATGTGGGGGAAGCGTGCCCTTGAAGGTTATACCTGGACTCCAGTCCTCTCCTATTCCTGTTTATTGTCTACCACGAAGTGAACAGCCTGTCACTACACACTCCCACTGCCAACATGGTCAGCCTGACATGGGCCCAAATCAGTGGACCCAAGGACTGTGGACAGAGACCTCTGCAACATGAGCTAAAGTAAACAGATCTGCATGGGTTATTTATGTCAGACGTTCTGTTCTCAATGATGCAAAACCTATCGGATTGAAAAAACAACAAACCCTTGAAGGGTAGAGTTCGTGCTATTTGGCCTTGTAATCTGTCCTATCAAGGTCTGGCACAGTACTTTAAAAATTTGATTCTAATTAATTAAAAGCTGAATAACAGAATTAAATGTGCTTTTAAAAATATTTATTTTTTAAACTGATGTTGTATAAAATACAATATATATCGATATATATATATTTTAAAACTAATGGTGTTTGCACGTATGTGTGTGCTGGGGTGGGTACCTGTAGAGGTCAGAGACATTGGATCCCCTGGAGCTGGAGTGACAGGTAGTTGTGAGCTGTCTGGGCACTGGGAATTGAACTTGGGTCTCTTGAAAGAACAACAAAATGCTCTTAACCACTGAATGGTCTCTCCAGCCCCATGTCTACCTCTTCAATTGTTTTTACCTTCTTCTGTTTCTTTCTCCCTCAGGCTAATTTTTTTTTTTTATGAGATCCTGTTCTCAAATCACCTATTTAAAAAGTAATTTCCTAAAGTTATTGGTCTTTGGGATTTTCTATCTTCTTTTTGGTGGGGGAGAAGGAGAGGGTTAACAGGTGTCACTCCATAGTACAGCCTTGTAATGATATTCTCATGCCTCAGCATCCTGAATATTAATATTAATGGTACCCCATGCCCAGCCTGGTTTTCAGGTTTTTTTTTTTTTTTTTTTTTTAAGACAGAGTTTCTTTGTAAAACAGTCCTGGCTATCCTGGAATTCACTCTGTAGACCAGGCTGGCCTCAAACTCACAGAAATCTGCCTGCCTCTGCTTCCCAAGTGCTAGAATTCAAGGCATATGCCACCACCGCCCGGCTTGGTTTTCAAGTTTTACATGCATGTTTATTAAGTTTTCAGGTGATTCAGTCAGGCCTAGGAGCCCCAGATCCTAAACACCATCTCAATATTGCAGGTGTTGACCGGTGCCATACTGAGTCACACACTGGAAGACATTTTGCTTCAATGTGGTCAAAATCTTAGTGGTTGAACTAATCTGAAACCAAAATTAGCTCAAAGCATGAAGATGAGTACTCACAGGTGAATGATCTACAAGTGTCTCTCATTTCTCAGAATGACTTAAATTATACCTCTGTGGTGATCCAGTCAACTCGACTGGATCTAGGATCACTTAGGTTCACCTAGGGTCATCTAGGATCACACATCCAGGCATGTCTATGTGGGTGTTTCTGGAGAAGTTTCACACAAGAGGGAAAACACACTTTGAATCTGAATGGCATCATCCTATGGGCTGGAATCCTAGAGTAGAATGAAAAGGAAAAGGGGGAAAAAAGCAAGCTGAGCATTAGCACTCACCTCTGTCTCCCCAAGGACACATGATGTGATTAAGCACCTCATGCTCGCACTACTGCGTTCTCCTTAGGATGGACTGGCCCTTCAAACAGCCAAATAAATCCTTCCTCCCTCAAGTAGCCTTTGTCAGGGGTGTGGTAAGAGCAACGAGAAGAGTGACTGAAAGCAGGAAATTAATACTGAGGAGTGTTCACAGGCCTTTACAACCAGTTTGTGGGAAAATTCGTGAGAGTATAGAGCTACAGGCCTCAGAGCCATGGCATACTGTAAGCAGAATTTGGCGGGCTATTCTGGTGAGCTCAGAAGAACAGAATACTGAGAGGGATGTGGAAAGTAGAGGTTCAGCTTATGAGGTTTCTGAGAGGAACAAGGTCTCTGCTGAAACCTGGGTCAGAAGTTATTAAGATTGTTTTCTGTCAAGGAATCTGGCTGTAATTTGTCCGTATTATAGAAATCTGAGTCAGGCTGAACCCAATAGTGTACTAATTTGTTTGGTGGTAGAGATAGTGTAACATTTTGGCTGTGGTATGGTTTTTCTTTACTGCGTTTATAATGAGAATTCAAATTAGAAAGAGATGAAAAATGTGGAGTTTATTAATGAACATGGCATGAGGTTAGTTGCAGACCATGGGGTGCAGACAGCATCTGTAGTCATTAACTCTTTTAGGTGAGACCATGTGCTTTGCATCTGCAGAATGGGCGGTGAGACCCTCCCCAGCCAAGGCTCCAGCATCTAGAAATACAGATTCAGCTGAAAGCAGAGAGACTAAATCAAGATTGCTGCTGAAGGGGATCACTGCTCGAAGACAACTGTCCAGGGAAGTATTTTCCTGTGTCAGCTAAGGAGCGAGGACACTACAGCAGTGGCTGAGCATGCAACGGGTGGCAAGGTAGCGTTTCCCGCAAGGAGGCTCTGAGAGGTCCTTATCTGAAGCTGTTAAGGTGAGGCCCAGGTTTTAATGGAGATTCTGGATTACAGGACAGCACTAAGGATGGGTTTGGCCTGAAAAGGAGGTTAAATATGTGGTGGGCTGCAAGGCTGGAGGGCTGGGGCTCCCCTAGACTGTTGGGGATCAGATGATGATACTAAGAGGGGATTCCAGACACAAGGCTGCAGGATTTGTAGTTTTCCCTATTGGGCTTCATCTTTGTCTGAGCCTGATTTTTCCTTACTATACTTGACTCTTGCTACTGGAATGGGGATATTTATTCTGTGACATTGTATATGACAAATATTACTTAAGTTTTAATTTTACATGAGTCTCACTTAAGAGATTACCATGAGTTTAAAAAACAAAACAAAACAAAACAACAACAACTTTTGAAGAGTGTTAGAACTGTTAAGACTTAGGGGACTCTTGAAGATGAGCTAAGTGCCATTTTCTTTGAGCTAGCCAAAAACCTCTTAGGGAACCAGAAGTGGGCTATTATGGACTAAAATGGGTGTCAAGTTGACAAGAGTAGACTTATAATAGTTAATCATCACTGTCAATTGACTGAATTTAAGATTGCCTGGGAGACACATGTGTAGGTGTGTCTATGGAGGTGTTTCCAGAGGGATTTAACTGAAGCAGAAAGACCACTCTACATGTGCACAGCATGAGCTACTGTGATAGATAAGTAAAAAAAGGGCAATAAGGAAAAAACAAGCTAAGTACTTAAACTGACCTTTCTCTACTTCCTGGCTGTAGATACGGTGTGACCAGCAGCCTCACGCTCTCACCACCATGCCTTACATCATTCCTCTAAGTTGCTTTTGTTAGATGCTTTGTGTCCATGATGAGAGGAGTAGCTAATACAGTCATCAGTGACCTTGCTTACTCTAGACTTCGCTTCTTGATTGAGAAAGGCAGAGTTACTTAATGAATGAAAAATGAGGCCATGACTACTCCTAGATATGGTGGAGGTGGAGGTTTATGTAGGTATGAGGGAGAAAAAGCCTCTGGAAGGGTCCAAACTGAACTGGGCCACAAGAGGTGACAGACAGGTGGGGGTGAGGGTGGGCAGTGAGAGAGGAAGAGAAGAGAGGAGATAGAGGAGGCCACAAGAGGAACCAGGAGCCAAGAGCACCAAGAGAATCAAGAGGACATGTGTCCAAAATGGGTGGGTTTTATAGGAAAGGAGAAGCTGGAGGAAGGGAAGTGAATCTCAGGGGCTGAAAAGGTTTAGGGTAGGCGTGAGGGTATGCCAGCTCCAATGACTCTGTACCTGGTACTTGTGAGTAGGGACTGAGGATGACTGGTGGCCAGAGTCCATACCTCGGTTAGTCATTTGTCCCGAGTTTCTTTGAGACCTAACACTCACATACTTTCTGTTTTTTAGTTAATTTTTAAAAATAATATATTTTGATCATGTTGTTCCCTTTCCCAACTCCTCTCAGGTACTCACTCCCTCCTTCCCCACCTAACTTTCTTTCAACACCCCCCCCCCCCCCAAATCCAAAACAAGCCATCCAAAGACCAATAAGATCAAAACACAACAAAAGGCAAAACAAAACAAAACAAATCATTTGTGTTGGCCAACTGCTGCAGGGTATGGAGCCTGCCCTGGAGTGTGGTTGAAGGACACTCTATTGGAGAAAACTGATTTTCCATTTGCTAGCTGGTACCAGTTGCAAATAGATAAGTCTTTTGGCTAGGGGTGGGATCCCATATCCACTTTCCCCTCTCAGTTCTGAGACCCTGTCAGGCTTGAATCAGTGCAGGTCTTGTGTGTACTGTTACACTCTCTGTGAGTTCAAATATGCATCAGTCCTGTTGTGTCTGGAAGACACTTTCTCCTTGAAGTCAACCATTACTTCTCGATCTTTCAATCTCTCTGCCACCTCTTCTGCATAGATCTCTGAGCTTTGAGGGGGGGGAGGTTTGGTAAAGATATTCCATTTAAGACCGAGTGCTCCGAAGTCTTTCCCTATCTGCACATCTTGAAGTTATGGGTCTCTGTGTTAGTTGTCAACTACTCAAGAAGGAGCTTCTCTGATATGGGTTGAGAGAAGCACTGATCCATGGGTGTAGCAGTATGTTCCATTTGCCAAGGAGTCATTCAGTGGCTCTGTTCCTTTAGCAGAACAGTAGTAGCAGGTTGTCCCCTAGGCTCATGGCTTATCTAGTCTTAGGTTCTTGGCCACTTTAGCAGTACTGGATATGGGTGTCGTCTCATGGAGTGGGTCTTAAATAAAAAACAGTGGTTGGTTATTCCCGAAACGTTTATGCCACTATCTCACTAGTATATCCCACAGGAAGGTCACTGTTGCAGGTTGCGGGGATTCTGGCTGGGTGATACTGATGATTGCCTTTCTCCTAGTGTCATGCAGAGTATCTTCCCGCACCATGAATCATAGTCAGTGGGGGCGAAGCTTCTTGATGGGCAACAGCTTGTAAGTCTTACATTTAACACCCACCCCCCATGAAGTATGTGGGGATCTCTTTATGAAGCTCCCAAAAGAAAGATTGTTTTTTTTCTTCTCAGAAGTTCTAGCAAATCTGCCATTGACTCTGATCTAATGAAATCACCAAGGCCAGGAAAACAGAATATTGGCTTGAATCAGGAAGACTGTCTCCCCCCCCCCCCCCCCCGCGGTGTGGAAATAGGGGATAGAAGATGTTTTGGGAGTCAAACCATGCCAAATGTCCTCTCCAAGAACCCTCTGTGTTTTAGTCAAGCATCCTCTAAAAACACTGCATTTACTTTTCTCATCTCTGTTTCTTTATTTTCTTGTGTCAATACCAAATCGACATGCCAGAAGCCCATTTAATGGCAGATTCTATTTAATGGAAATGTTTTTCTAAGGTTTAAGTAATTTCCTTTCAGACACATGTAAATTATAATTAATCATTTGAAAAAGAGGCGAAGCTCCCTAACTACCTCCATTGAAAAATCTCCTGTCGTCACACACCTTTGCATTTAATACGAAGTGAAAATACCAAGTTCTTTATCCAAAAGCAGATTTAACATATGGTTGCAGGTGGGTTCTCACTTTTAAATTGAATTTAATTATAATGATTTGCCTGGGCAACAATTATCCCGACTGAATGGAAAGAGGATAGTACTTTCCATTAAATCGCAGAATCAATTGAGCAACTAAAAGCAGCAGTCTTGGGGGTGCACACCCAGGCAAACATCTTAGACTTAAGAATGCTCAAAAGCCAAAACGATAAAGGCAAATATGTTCTTTCACTCCTTGGATTCTTTACAAGCATCTTTAAACATATTTTAAACAGATAGACAATCAAGAATAACAGTAGGCATTCTCCCCCTATACTAGGGATCGAACCCAAGGTCTCAGCATATTCTAGGTGAGCGTTCTTCCACTGGGCTCCAGCTCCAGTCCCAGCAGCAGGGAGCTGGGGACCAGAAACGGAGTAACTCCCAGTCTCATTATCTGAGACAGTTCCTAGGGCTCCAGCCAAAGGACAGTGAACTATGATAGGAATTTTTCCTTTTGATTTTTAGCTATATCTTTATTTATCTTGTGTGCATATGAATGTGTGTGTGTACATATGTATGTGTGCTTGAGTGTGTGCATACATAAGTACTGCGCGCTAACCGATTGCGCCACTGGAGCATCCGAGTGTGTGCATACATATACACATGTGTGCATGTGGAAGTCAGATAATACTTTATGGGGGTTGTGTTTCTCTTTCTACCATGTGGGTCTCAGGGATCAAATCCAGGTAATTAGGTTTTGTGGCAGGTGCCTTTACTTGCTGAGCCATCGTGTCAACCCTATGAAATTCGACAGGAAATTTGATGTAAATTAGAAGCATGGGAGTTTGAAGGCTAATTTCTGATCTTTTCCTTCTTAGTCTCTCTCTTCTGTTGTCTCTCAGATTTAGGAGATCTCCTAAGGCAACAGCCCTGCTCCCTCTGTTTATGAACAGAGACTATCATTGGATCTGACAAAGAGCAGGCAAGTATGAGGAAGCCCGCCATCCTTAGAGTATGCTCATTGAACCATACTAGATAGGAGCCCTGTTTTCAGTGGGATGTAGGCTAAATAGCTCCCAGGTTATTGTTGTCTGGTTACTGACAGTCCTGAAGTTTGGCCAGCTCCCCTCCCCCCTTAATCTCCTTGCATAATATCCAGTGATCCAACCATCTGGTCCCTCTGCTCCATTCTCCTCTGTCCCTTACCCCACACTCTCATCGCCAGAGGTCTCCCACTGTGGGGTGTCATCTCTATCTACTCAAGCTCCCGATTCTTTCTCTCCCAACTTCTATTCCTCTAAACCCCCCCCCCCCCCCCCCCCCCCGCCGCCGCTGCCGCCGGCATCATAATTGTTCTAGAACCTTGGCAAACGGAACAAACACCGAAAAATGTTAATGATTGCAATGGAAACAGCTGTTTCCTCTGAGCTGGCAGTGAATAGTACTTGTGAAAGAAGAAACTGGAAAGGAAGAGTTTAAATAGCAAATCTTCCACCTTCCTTGGCACCGTCCCAAAGCATCACCTTCTTTTATCTCTTCTGTTTATCAAAACTATATCTAAGGGCCAGGCATCACAGCATACACTTACAATTACAGTCAGGAAGATTGTGAGTTCAAGGCCAGCCTGGAGAATATAGCATTACTCTATCTCAAAAAAAAAAAAAAAAAGGAAAACAAAATAAAAGATAAATAGAGAAGAGATTTCCAAATAGTTATATCCTAAAACTCTCTCTCAAGTGGAAAATGTCTGATATCAGCCTTGGTTTACACTTCTAATGTGTAGGTTTTTAAGGGTAGTTAGAGTGAAAATGTATATGAATCCAAACATCAAGTTGCTTGGAACATTTCTAGCATTTTGTTCTTTGTCGCTATTGGACAGGGCCATCCTTGGAGCAGAACAAGTGCTGCTATCACAGGACCAGCTGTGCCTAAGATCATCATAGCCTGGTTTGTTGACAGCTGCCATTCTTTCTAGAAAGGGGCTGGGGAGCATCTAGTCCCCCCTCCAAGCCATTTTATGCAATTCTGCCATAATTGCATGTGGTCTGGGGGAAAGGCTAGATTATATAAGCTGGGGAGGTTAATTGGTGGGGGTCCCATCTATGCAGTTATGGGGAAGCCATCATTCATGACAGGTTGGATGCAGACATTTCAGTGCATCTGCTTTTTGGGGTCATCCATGGTCCTGTCAGCACCCCTCACCCATGCTCTGTAATTAAGCTCAATACACCCATTGGTTTCCCAGGATGAACTTCAATTTGTTGTGGGGACCTTAGTGAGGTGGGCATTTTTTAGTCCCCTCAAGGGAAGAAATTTTAGCAATAACCAGGCAATTAATGAAATAGTCTGTAGTCACCCTCTCTATTTCTTTCTGATCCTTTTCTATTAATTTTTTGCAAATTATATTAACCAAGGTCCCACTAGGAACAGGCAATATGTTTAAAATAGGAAAACTGGAGGAGAGTTTAATAAAGAGATTGTTTACAAAGATGTGGGAAGTATGTCAGTGATCCATGAATGTGTCAGCTGTCCAGGAGCAGGGCAGGGCTGGGAAGGAACGGTGATGCAGACCGTGGTGTGGAAAGGGTGTCTTCAGCAGGTACCGGGACCATCCATCGAGGGATACAGCTTCCTCTTTACTCTCCTGTCCCTCCTCACCTCCCGCTGGTTCTCCCTGTTGGCTAGCCAACGGAAGCCGGAGGTCAGGAGAGCTCCTGGATACAGTTAATGTAAGTTAGTCTCATCAGGGAACAGTAAGATTGGAGAAGCATGAGAAGGGACCCGGAAGGAACCATAGATGAGATGTGACATGTAGGCACACTCTTCCTGAGAAGTAGGACAACTGGAAATACCGAGAACTGGAATTAAACATTTCTGTAAAATTATCAGGACACCTTCTTAGGAGCAAGGATTCAGTCTATAGGAATAGCAGATTTTTGGTCTCCGTCTTTGGCTTGAATGTCAACAGGAGGCGTTTATATACCAGTGGATACCCAAATCTCTAAAATATGTGCTACTATTATTAGGTCCATCTAAAAATACTGTGTTGTGAAGGGGAAAGCTTAACTATATTCATGCTTACATATTTTATGTGTCAGTGCTGAGTAATTTTAGTAAAGGATCACAAGTAATTCTGATTTAATAAAGAGAGGCTAAGAGAACATCTATTGTTTTCAGGCTTCTGTCCCTTTTCTTGCAGAAATAGTTCCTTAACTTTCCATGTGCACCCTTCCCGTCTGTGGGCGGCATGTGATTCAACTTGACCCTAGTGTGCGTCTGTCCTCTGGGCCTCAGGAATGTGAGTGACGATGAGCCTGTGAAGAACATCAAGCCTGCCAACTATGGGCCTGGCCTGTGTGTTAGGATAGAAGCGTGGATGGTCATTTCTGCCTCAAGTGGACATTGGCCATGGAAATGACATGAAAGAGAGCAGAAGCTGGGTATCTCCATAGAGTGTTGGAAATACCTTACCACAGCAGCCAGCAGCCTGTCAGCAAGTGTGAGAAGTTTAGTAGAACTCAGATATCCAGTCCTTTAAAATGGCCACTTGGCTTTTACCTTGTTTTAGTCTGTATTTTCTATATATACTCAATATGCAAATATTTAGTAATAGTTTCAGGGGTTAACAGTGGGGCTCCAGGGACTGGAATGATGGCTCAGTGGTTAACAGCTTTGCTTTCAGAGGACCCAGGTTCAATTCCAGCACATACACAGTGGCTCACAAACATCTCTAACTCCAGTTCTGGGGAATCTGATGCCCTTTCCTGGTCTTGGGAGGCATCGGGCATGCACATGGTACACAAATGTACATTCAGGTAAAATACTCGTACGCATTTAAAAACAAAAAACGAAACATGAGAAAGCTCCACACAGAGATAGTGTCATGGTATTGCATTGCCAACACGGACATTCAGAGTGTCACGTAACAGATTCGTTTGTTTCTTGCCTCACTGGGCCTGAAGGTCCCACCTTTAGTAGAGTTTATATAGTTGAAGGTGGTTTGTGTCCACACCTTTTAGTGACCATCTAGCTTGAAGGCGGAAGGAAGGATGGGCAGTTATATGGGGGGGGCATAGAAATTACCCTCCCAGCTACTTGGCTCCTTGTGTGGTAGGGAACTGGTGGCTAGAGCTGGACTTTGGTACCTGTGACTTAGTTCAGGTCTGGGAAATAATGAGAGCAGCTGTGTGATTCTCGGGGCCAGACTCAGCATAGGAGGGACGGGAGGGGAGGAGTTCCAAGCATGGCCACTGCGCTTCTTCCTGGCTTACCCTGGGCAGCTCTGTTCTTATCAGTTTTCTGGGCTCTGCCCTCAGAGGACATAGTTTTTATTTTATTTTTTTATTAAGAAATTTTTTTCATTCATTTTACACACCATAGCCAGTCACCAGGCAGAGCTGCAGGAGTCCAGTCGGAGAGAGAGAAGAGGGATTCCATGAGCAAGTACATCAGGATCATGATGGGGAAACCTGCAGAGACGACCAAACCAAACTAGAGGGAACTCATGAAAGTTGGATCAATGGCTGTGGAGCCTGCATGGGACTGGACTAGGCCCTTTGCATGGTGAGACAGTTGTGCAGCTTGATCTGCTTGGGGGGCCCCATGGCAGTAGGATCAGAATCCATCCCTGGTGCATAAGTGGGCTATGTGGAGCCCACTACCTGTGATGGGACACCTCGTGCAGCCTTGAGGCAGGGGGAAGGGCTTGGACTTGCCTCTACTGAATGTACCTTCCCATGGGAGGCCTTGCCTTCTTGTGGGAGAGAGTGGGGGAAGGGTTGGGAGGGAAGAGCAGAAGAGGCCAAGTTCTGGGGCTGAGGATAGAGCTTGATGGTAGAAACTTCCTTTGCATTTGTGAGGTCCTGAGTTCAATCCCCAGCACTGGGGAAAATGCACACCTTATAAGACATGATTCTCCTTTTTTCCAGCAAAGAACAAGGAGCAGAAGGATATGTTAGCTTGTTTCTGTACCTATAATGACATGGGATTTAACTGTAAATTCAAAGATGCATTCCAGTCCATGTGCTAGCTTTCTAGGCTGCAAGACTTCTGTAAGATGGATACAATAAGACTACCTACATCACAAAGTTGTCTAATTAAAGAGATAATTTCAGCACAGTACTTGGAATACCACAAGTCTTCGTAAATGTTAGCTTGAGAGGGAGAATGGGATACACACAATAGAACTGATTGATTGATTGATTGATTGATTGATTATGGGAGTCTTACTCTTTGGTTCAACTTGTCTGAAACTATGTAACACAGGCTGGCCTTGAACTCATGACACTCCTCTTGCCTCAGCCTTTCAAGCCTGGGATTATAAAAGCAAGCTACCATGCCTACCCTAGGAGATTTTCCACAAGTAAATCGCCTCCCTCCGATCAGCTTTCCTCAGATCACCTTTGCACACGGGCCTTACAGTAGCTACTTACACTTGCGTTCCTTGTCAGCCAGCTGAAAAATGACTGTAGATCACAGCGCATTTCAAATAACCCGAGAACGGTGCGGCGGGCTTGGGGTCTGAAATGAACTCTGTGTGTATATTGTTCATGCTAGTTGCTCTTCAAGCACAATCATAATCAGGAAGCTAGCACTAAAAATAGCATCGATCCTCATTTCTCTCTCTGAGTTATCGGCTGCAACTGTTGTTTCCTGGGCATGTTTATTTACTCAGTCCACAGCAGCAATTCTTTTTTCTCGCCAGCCTGACAGCCACAGGTCAGACAGACTTCACAGTGACACTCAGCATGGGACAAAAATCTCCATTGATGGAGACGCCGCTTTTTCTTCTGAAGAATCTTGGTGGAAGTGTAGGTTCATGCGAGAGCTCAGTGAACAATTTTCATGTGGAAAACTCAGAGGACCAACTCAGGGACTTCACCACATCAACCCCAAAGTTTTCTGCCTCAGAGGAGGAGGAATTAGTATTTAAGTTTAGCCATCTCCGACAACCCATGCTTCACGTGCAGGTGTGAATTGGGGGCCAGGGAAGAGGCTCCCGGATGGATGGCTCCCGGCAAGCCTTGTCCCCTCCCCAGTGTGCCTCACTCACAGTGTGGCTGGGAAGACGGGAGGTGGCTTGGGATTCTCTATTTGCTGTTTTTCTGATTATTGGATGCTAAGATACTCATCAGTCAGAGACCAAACAGTCACAACTCCAGGATGTCTACTTCTAGAATGTCTCTGGCTTGTCTGTCAAAAAATTGAAGGTGTGAAACATGGTACTTTTTCTTTTTTAAGCAGGTGATAAGAAATGGAAGGGTGAATTCCTTTCTTTACCTCCATGGGGAGACTAAGTCTGTAAAGTTCTTGCTTCACTGGCAGGAGAGCTTGAGTGCAGGTCCCGGCACCCACAGAAAGACCAGGCACATCTCTAACTCCAGGGCTGATAGGGTAGATATGGGGCAGATCCCTGGAGCTCATTGGCTAGCCATCTGGCTAAATTAGACAGTTCCAGGTTCAGTGAGAGACCCTGCCTCAAAAATAAGTTGGAGAATGACTGAGGAAGAAATCTGACATCAACTTCAGGCCTCCACATGTGTACACACACACACACACACACACACACACACACACACACACACACACACTCACGTTTATACATATATACCTGCACATGAACACATATACACAACACACATGCATGCTTTTACATGTACATGTACACACCCACATGAAGACATATATACAACACACAAACACACACACACACACACAGCGGGAAAGCTAGGCTTGGTAGTGCATGCCTGTGATCCCTTAGCACTTGGGGGGCTGAGTCAGGAAGATTGCCATGGCATGAGTTTGAGGCCAGCTGCGCTCCAAGGCAAGACTCTGTCTCAAAACAAACAATAACAAAAGAACAAAACAATAAACCCTTCCAGAAAGGGTTGGAATGCAATAATTTGGGGGTCTCAATGGGATTGTTTAATGAGAGACAATGGTAGTTGGTTCTGGAATTATTCAGTTTGTCTCCCTCTTTAACACCTAACACCTCTCTTCTATTAAAAAAAAAAAAGCAAGGAAGTAATTAACCTCCCAGCCCTGGAAGCATGCACTAGGCAGTCTAAGGACATACCTCTGTAATCTCTGAGCCCTGTGGGTTAGCTGTAAAAATGGGAGATTTTCAGACAAAGCTGCCAGCAAAAAGGAGAAAACGTGAGCAGGATTGGAAGAATAGGGTAAAATCAAGTGTTCAAGCCTACCAATCAAACCAAACACGCCGGTGTCACGAGTCCCCGAGTCCTTGTGGAGGACCTAGGGTGGCCCCGTGGCTAGGGGAAATAGGAGAGGTCGGAGGTGGCAGACCTGGGTTGGAGAGTCACTGGCGGTGAGATCTCCAGCTGTTTTTTCCACATGTGCAGAATGGAGGACACTTGCAACTACCTGTGCCATCGCCTCGAGTTGACAGAGACGGAAGTAACGTGAAAATTCGTGCAGCCATTTTGAAGACCACAGGGTGGGCGTGTTACTAGCTCTTTCCCAAGGAACGTACACCCAACATCCCAAGCTCCTCTGGTTCCCTCCCTCCAGAACTGACTTGCAGCCATCTTGGACTCTATGGAGAGTCTATTGCCAAACCATATGACATTTTTGAGCAGAAGTGTGATAAAGACCAAAGGAGTCTTTTTGGTAGGTCAGTGATAAAATCCTACAAAGAATCTGCGGACAGGGCTGTGAGATGGCTTGCTCAGTAAAGGAGCCTGCCACTGAGTCTGATGAAGGAGTTCATGAAACTCACCTGGTGGAGGAGAAAAATGACTCCTACAATTGTCCTGACTTCCAAATGTATGTAAGCATCCATACATATAGACACATGTATGTGCTCACAAAATAAATTTAAAACGCAACTGTAATAAAGAGAAATCTATGGACAAAGACTAAGCTGGATATAGACATTCCAGTCAGAAAACTATTCCAGTGATCCCCTAAGGAAGTGATGACCTTGACCATGGTGGAGATGGAAGGGAAAAATTGACATTCCTTTTCATGATTTGGTGTATGGAATAAAAGAACACAAAATTTCCAAAATATTGTAGGCTTGTTTATGACAACTGTATGTCAAAGATTTCTTTTTATTGATTTTATTTGTGTGTGTGTGTGTGTGTGTGTGTGTGTGTGTGTGTGTGTACTTATGTGCACATAAGGGCAGGTGCCTGTGATAGCCAAAGGCATTGGATCCTGCTGGAGCTGGAGTTACAGGTAGTTGTGAGCTGTTCCAACATGGGTGCTGGGAACCAAGCTTGGGGTCCTCTGCTTGGAATAGTATGTGCTCTTAGCCAATGGGCCACCTTTCCAGCTCCAGGGGCTGTATGTGAATTCTCTTTGTCTTAGCATATTGCCTGGTGTGGGGGTTTAAATAGGAGCGGCTCCTATAGGCTCATATATTTGAAAGCTTGGTTATGAGGAAATGGCACTGCTTGACAGGGGTTAGGAGGCGTGGCCTTGTTGGAGGAAGTGTGTCACGGGTGGTGGGTTTTGGAGTTTCGGATGCTCAAGCCAGGCCCAGGCTTTCTCTTTTCCTGCCGCCTACAGATCCAGATGTAGAACTCTCAAGCTGCTTCTCCAGCACCGTGTCTGGCTGTGTACCGCCATGCTTCCTGCAGTGACAATATGGACTAACCTGTGAGACTCCAAGAAAGCCCGAATCAAAGGCTTTCTTTTATAAGAGTTGCCATGGTCATAGTGTCTCTTCACAGCAACCAAACACTGGCTAAAACACCTGGTATACAGAATATATCAGTAAATGTTTCTGAATGAATGTGTGAGTACGTGCAAGAGTGAAAGAAAGTGTTCTGTACGCCATGGGCACAGGTTCTTGGCAGAATGGCAGCTGCCACTGTATTCCATCTTTTCTTGGGATATTTAAATGTTGAAATTTATATGCTAGGAACAGAGTTTGAAGTATCTCTCTCTCTCTCTCTCTCTCTCTCTCTCTCTCTCTCTCTCTCTCTCTCTCTCTCTCTCTCTCTCTCTCTCTCTCTCTCTCTCTCTCTCTCTCTCTCTCTCTCTCTCTCTCTCTCCAGGGTCTCACTGTGTGTCACTGGCTGCCCTAGAATTACTCTGTAGACCAAGCAGGCCTTGAACCTGATGCAAAGCCATGGATAACTTTGAACTTCTGATCCATGCTCCTGTCTTTACCTCCCAGGTACCAGGATTACAGGCATGCACCACCACATTGTTCATGTGGTACTGAAAATAAAGCCCTTCCTCCCCTCCCTCCCTCCCTCCCTTCCTTTCTTCCTTCATTTTTGGTCTATTTCTTTGAGACAAAGTCTTTCTTTATAGCTCAGCCTCGCCTTTCAAACTTGTAATCCTCCTGCCTGAGCACTGGAGTTATACAGGTGTTTACCACCACAACTAGTTGGTCCTTCCTTCCTTCCTTCCTTCCTTCCTTCCTTCCTTCCTTCCTTCCTTCCTTCCTTCCTCCCTCCCTCCCTCCCTCCCTCCCTCCCTCCCTTCCTTCCTTCCTTCCTTCCTCTTCTCTCCTCTCCCTCTTTGTTATTTATTTATTTAAAGTGTGTGTGTGTGTGTGTGTGTGTGTGTGTGTGTGTGTGTCCCATGTACATGCAGTACCAGTGGTGACCAGAAGAGGGCATTAGATCCCCTGGAACTGGCGTTAGAGATGGGTGTGAACCACCACTGGATGCTGAGAACAGACTCTTGGGTCCTTCTGCAGGAGCAGTAAGGGCTCTCAGACACTGAGCTGTCTGTCCAGTTTCCAGATGCTTGTTCTAAGATGACGAAAACTAAACCCCTAAGTATGTTTTAGTAAATGTAAAGAAATCTCTTTTAAACGTTTAGGTTTGTAAAGTGGGATGAAGAGAGATTCTCCACTTTTACATTTGTATAATTTTGCCCCTTTTATTCATTCCACAAGAAAAACTGATCTTTCTCTTATTGCTAACTTGTGGAAAACCTAACATTTTGGTTTCTGAAAGTGGAGGGAGGGGGAAATTTTTCTCTAATTAGAACCAGGAATTTTGCTCTAACAGAAGTAAATAATTGGTACCCGTCAGTGGGAAAACCACTTACAAAGAGACACCAAGTTCTCTAAGATTGAAATCCACTCAAATGCCTTGTTCACCTGCCTTCACAGAACTGAAGAGATGCAGGCATTGCATCTCCACCTGCCAGGTGGACATGTCATTTCCCTCTTGATTCATTCATTCTTAGCAAAAATTGTTGTGACATGGTAAATTCCTGTAGTTCTAATTTGCTGGACATTTATTTCTTTTCAGTTACAAAACCGGATCTGTTCCCGGCCTCCTCAGAACACAGGGAAGCTTGCCATGCTGTGAGTGTTGATCTTTCACCGCAAACAAGATGCCCTCAGGAGCCTCCCAGCAGTACTCACCTTCCGCGTACAAGTGTAACAGAAAGTGACTTTGCTACCTGCTGTCGTCTTTTTTTCCTGCTGGGACCTGAATTGTGGAAATTATGTAAGATTCCAGCTCTTTGAAATCTTATATAAAATTAGGATATTACAGTCATTTGTAGAGGAATATAGTTCTTTTTTTCTGTCGTGGGAGATGAGGTTATATAATAGCCACACCTGCTCTGGTAGACAGCTGGGAGCAGACCCTGCACACAGCACCCAGTTTCTTGAGATATACATTACAGGCAACATCCTCTGGGCTGTCTCCTCTTCCTGCTGCCACAATCAAGCTGATCCTGACAGCGCAGTTGATGACCATGTGATAAGATCATGGAGTAGTAGGGAGAAGAGTTAAATCTTTATTGAGAGAATTCATTTATATCTGATATGTGCGCTGAGTTGGGCAGTAGACGAACAACAACAACAACAACAACAACAACAACAACAACAACAAGACACCAGCTTTTCTGACTTTCCAGGGAAACAGGATTACCTTTTAGGATTGTTACACCCCTTTATCCCTCACACAGTAGAAAAGAGATCTTTGGGACCAGCCTTGGGGTTCCAGCTCACTAAAAGAGGGGACAAGGCCTGCATTAATTTATATTATTAAATTAAATAGTAGCTTGTTATCACTAGCTGCTGAACTCAAGAACAGTACAAGGTAACTGATGTAGGAAAGGAGGTTTATTGGAGGATATTAGGCCATGCCATGACATCTAATGACGGGTTGCACTTGCTCTCCAGGGCCAGCAGGCCAGCACAGCTCTGGGCACATCAGCAGGGATAGTTTTCCTTCTGGGGCACTACAGTGAAATAGATTGTTTGAAAGATTTCAGCCTCCGGGTCGCTCAGCTGAGTGGTTTCTATTAATCACCAGGGACCCCAGTTGTCCGGCTACTCCTAGGTGAGCTTATTCTTGGCTCGTTAGCTACAGCCAGCAGTGAGAGCCAAGCAACGTGAGGAAGGGCTGTCAGAGCCACCCCTCTGGAGAACTTGCGTCAGTGTGTGAGGAAGTTGCAGAGTGAGGTCACGCTGTGGAGGACCTAAGCAACTCTTGGGATCTAACACTAAATGCCTCAAAAGTGAAGAAAAACTCACCATTCCCTAAAGCACTAATGATGGGGTCAGATCTTGGGAAATCTCAAGTTCCACAAAGTTGGGGACCATGACGTCACCCACTGCTAGTGTGTTCCAGCATAACAAATCACCTCAAAACAGAATGACTTAAAGCAGTGACACACGCTTGCTCAGCACTGTGGGTCAGCCTTTTGGGATGTGCCCAGAAGGACGATTCCACTGGCATCGTCTAGGGTCACTCATGTAGCTCAGTAACTGGTGGCTGAAACGAGACAATGGTCTAAGGGGGCTTTACTCACTCACCTGGCATTTGGTGTTGTCTATTGCTGGGCCACTGTCCCCTTCAGCTTCAACCATTGGAGCGAGCCTAGGCTTCCTCACAGGGGGTGAGTGCGTTTCAAGAGACAGTCTGAGACTGGGCATTCTACAGTCACATCTCTAACTTTACCTCTATCCTTACTAGTAACCTTAGTCCTCTCTCTCTCTCTCTCTCTCTCTCTCTCTCTCTCTCTCTCTCTCTCTCTCTCTCTCATACATATTCCTACCTCTAACGCCATTGCCACACTTCTTTCTACCTCCACCTGTCCCTGTCTCTCTTTCCTTGCCTCTATTATTTCTGCTCCCATCCATATACTTATCATTGTATCTATTCCTTTCTTTCTATCCCAGTTCTTAACTCTATCTCTGTCCCTATTCCTAATTCAGTCTATTTATCTGTCTACCACCTATCTCTTCATCTATCTCTATCTATAGGAGCAGCGGCAACATCATAAGCACATGTAGATGAGAGGGATTAGTATAGCTATCTTTGCAAATAATCTATCTTCCTGGGACCTGCTTGTATTTAACAGAAAAAAAAATCAAGCTTGCACTGTCTTATAAAGTAGATGGGTACGTATCACAAAGTCCTTATGAGAAGTTAAGAGACAAAAGAAACCTCTTGCACTTCCGTAGTTCAAAAGAGAGTTGTACATTAGGTACATGAGAAAGCAGTGTGGACGGAGACAGAGGGATTCAGTGGTGGGGGCAATGTCATGACTTACTTTCTCTATACATTTTTCCACACACTGAACCTCTAAGCCTTATGTTCCTTGTAAGTCATGTGAGAACATGTCAGTCATATGACTATCATGGTAGGGAGCTCTTGGACATATAATATGCAAATAAAAAGTCACTAAAAGTAACTCAGATCACAAAGCCTTGTTCTGCCCTCCTCTAAGGATGTAGTTTAAAATGGAATAATCTCAGACTTGTGTAGCTACAAAAGACATGTTTCTGCAAACATTTTTCCCATCTAAATGCTATTTGATGACTTGCCTGTGAATCTAGTTCATCTCTGGTTTTCTAAGGGTACAAAAATGTGTGAAATTAAAACAGCCAAGAGGGGAGTAATTAGATGTATCCATTTGGGAGGAAAAGAAAAGGCAAGCATGTGGAAATGAAAATGAACTTAAAAGCACAACACAGACCACGTCTCTTATGCTGCATAGAAATAATTAGGTGCGATTCCTTTGTACGGACACTTTTCAGAGTAAATTATTTGAAATGGTAGTGTGTGTGCGAGCCAAGCTAGGAATGAGAGCTGAATACATGGCTAAGTCTCAAGAACTGAAAGGAAACATTTCCCCAAATGCAACAGCTAATTTCATTAGGGAAGGAATCATGAGAAGTTAGAAAACAAAACAAAACAAAAACACTAGCTCTTGGCATTTCCAGAGGAAAGAAAGGTTACACTGGCAGAAAGTGTCAGGACCCAGGACAGCCCCATGACGTCATCTCAGTGAACAGATGAAAATGTGAGTGTGTGCCTCGAGCCTCATAACCTCTCGTGGGCCATTTGGCAGATACCCATGAGATATCCACCTCACCTGACTGTAGTCTACTTTGTCATGTCCTTGTGACACCATTCTACTCTCAAGAACATACCAGATGCCTTTTTTTCTTTTTCTTTTTTTTTTGCTTTTTCGAGACAGGGGTTCTCTGTGTAGCTTTGGAGCCTTTCCTGGATCTCACTCTGTAGACCAGGCTGGCCTTGAACTCACAGAGACTCTGCCTCCCGAGTGCTGGGATTAAAAGTGTGCGCCACCACCGCCCGGCTTGTGTTTTTTTCCCCCCCCAGATGTCAATTTTCATGTGTGTGAATATGTGGCAGGGACATTTGTTATATATTTATGTATGTATATTCATGGGTGAGTACCTATGTATGTGTGCACACATGCATGTGGAAAGGTCAAAGTAGTTTTCATGCATCTTCCTCTACCACTCTTGACCTTACTTTTGTGAGACGGAGTCTCTACTGAACCTGGAGCATCAGTCAGCAAGACTAGTTGACCAGGCCGTTGCAAGGATTCTCTGGTCTCCACCCTCTCAGCATGAGGACTACAGGCCTGTGCTACTGCACCTGTCTTCTTACATGAGTTCTGGGGTTCCGAACTCAGATCCTTCCATGTGCTTGGTAAGCATCGTACTGAAACTGAGGGAGGCTGCTGCTCCCGAGGGCTGCCGTCACCGTGGCAAGAGTTCTTGTGGAAACAGCAATGCTTCAGTCCACTGTGCTCAAGCGATGGGGGCTGTGGGTTAATGCAGCCTCTGGTTCCTGCAGATAAAGACTCTGCTATTTATGTATGTATTGCCTACAGTTGCTTTTATTCTGGAGGGTACAGGTGGCATGCCTACCAAATAGAGAATATGTAACCCCAGGCCCTCTGCAGAGAGTGCTTGCCGTCCTCTGCTCTGATGGGACACTTTGCCGTCCTCTGCTCTGATGGGACACTTTGCCGTCCTCTGCTCTGACGGGACACTTTGCCGTCCTCTGCTCTGATGGGACACTTTGCCGTCCTCTGCTCTGATGGGACACTTTGCCGTCCTCTGCTCTGATGGGACAGTTGGCCGTCCTCTGCTCTGATGGGACACTTTGCCGTCCTCTGCTCTGATGGGACACTTTGCGTCCTCTGCTCTGATGGGACAGTTTGCCGTCCTCTGCTCTGATGGGTCAGTTTGCCGTCCTCTGCTCTGATGGGACAGTTTCATATAGCTCCCCAGAGAGTTGCCAGCAAGATGGAGACCCGGATGCCCTCAGCTGCCCCAGTGCTGCCATGTTGGTGGCTTTTGGCCCCTCCCCCTCTCTGTCTTCTCACTCACTTTTCCCTAGAACTACTTTGCAGAAAAGCTGCTTGCATGTGAAGCCTGTTTACCTTTGGGGAAATGAGAACTAAAATAGAATACAATCCCCCTGGTAGGCCTTTTCATATTCCATGTAAGGGATCTTGCTTATTTCTCTGTGACTCATCACACTCTCCATGCATGAAACTGAGGCTTTTGACTGAGACAAATGTTTCCTGAAATGACAGCTCTCTTTTAAAGCTTTTCTGTGTTGTTTTCTCTAGTATTAATTTGTGAAATAGTCTGATCATGACTAGTCACACTGATTTTAGGCCCCGTAAAGGACTGTTAGCCACCCTTTGAACCCCTATGTCTATGAGTTGCCACAAGCCCAAGCTGCATGAATGTGGGTTCCACAAGGTTGAATGAATTGTCTGCTAACGGAGTGCAGATGGGCCGGGGAGACGATCAACCAGACGGAGCACACTCGCCTTGAAAGTGTAAGGACTGGGCTTGATTTCTAGAACCCAAGAAAAGCCAGACAAGTCGGCATATGGTTGTAATCCCAGTGCTGGGGAGACAGAGGCTGGATGAATCCTGGGGCTGGATGGCCAGCCAGCCTAACTATTTGGTGAGTTCCAGGTCAGGGATAGACTCAGAACCAACAAACAAGCAAACAGAAACAACACGAGGAATGTCACCAGAGGTTGACATCTGCCCACCACATGTATGTGCTTAATGTGCACATGCCCTGTCACATATTTATGTATTGATCTGTACCTGAATGAACACAGACAGACAGACAGACAGACACACACACACATCATATATACACTATACCACACACACACACACACACACAAACACACCCCACATACACCACACCACACACAAACACACACACCACACACACACACACACACACACACACACACACACACACACACTCTGCAGACTGTGCAATGAATGATCCATTTGACAAGGCAAAAATGCATCAGCTCCATGCTGAGAGGAACACAGGACTCAGATATGAGGGGACGAAGCAATGAGAAAACAGAAAACAACTGTGAGGATGAGGGAGAAGGTAGAGGATGAGAGGAAACCTCATGGACGGCACAGCTTCCAGCACATGAACGCTCCTCCCCCATCTCCACAGTGTATGGAATAGGTACCATGTGGAAGAGAAACTGGCGGTAACATCTGAGCAATGGGAAGGGTCTGTTAGAGTCCTGCCTCTACTTTCTTATTTTAAAGTTAACACTTCAGATTTATTTATTTATATTTTATTTAATTACTTAATTATTTAATTATTTATATTGTATGTATTAAGGCATGATCTCACTATGCAACCCTGGCTGGCCTTGAACTCACAGAGATCTGCCTCCCCGATTGCTGGGATTAAAGACGTGCACCACCAAACCTGGCTCCTGCCTATATGTTCAAGTTCCTTCCATCAGTTATAACTCATGTCACTGTCAGCCCCCTATCCATGACTTTAGACAGCTCATCCTATCTGTTGCTCTTCTGCCTGGATTCTTCCACTCATGATGGTTAGTCTTCTTTGTCAACTTGACTCAAGAATCACCTGGGAGATTTAATGAGATGTGCCTCCTGGGTGTCCATGGGAGCATTTCTAGAGAGAACCAAGGGGAGGGAGAGGATCCCCACTGACTGAGGGCGGCACTGCCCTCTGCTGAGGACCCTGCCAGAATAAAAGGAAAAATAGGAGGGAACTGGCCAAGCGCGCATCTTTCGTCCTTCTGCTTCCTGGTCTGTGGTGGCACAAACAGATGTTCACTCTGTTCCCCACAGGCACGATGTTCTTCCCAAGTGCGTGGAGCCAAACAGCCATGTAATGAACACTCTGAGGCCACGAGCCACAAATCAGCCCTTCCTCTTTTAACTGGTGTGTGTCTGGTGTTTTCTCACAGTCACAAAGAAGTAATCCATGCTCTCGATCTCTTACACTTTATTCTCCTCTAGTTGTGGTCTAAAGCTAATGTTTCCCAGCAATTGTCCCTTTTGCATTGATTTATTTGTATGTGTCTGTGTGTGCACACACCCCAGCATATATGTAGGTAGAGAACATCTTGTGAAAGTCAGCTGTTTTCAAAATGGGGCTTGTAGGGGTTGAACTCAGGTCGTCAGGCTTGGTGGCACACACCCTTCCCTGATGAGACACTTCCCTTCCCCCCCAGGATTGTTCTTTAAGGAATTCTTTGTGTATGTGTTCCATATACTTTTCTTAACCAATTTTATCAACTATATTGGTTTAATGACCACATCTATGTTCCCAATGTTAAAAAAAAAGTCTCCCACTTCCAGATTTATTTAGCCTGCTTAATATCTAGATCAGAAACTTAGCACATCCTACATGGAACTCATCATCTGTGCTGCCTGCCAAGTATCTCCTCCTCCTCTTGCTCTGAGTGCTCTCATCCCATCACTGGTACAGTTGTCTGGACCAGCAGCCACAGGCCTTTTGAGCACATTTCATTTGCCCCTCTTCTGAGTGGCCACACACCTCAAATATCTCTCCATCACTCTCTCTTCCATTCTCATTACTGCCATCTTAACTACGGGCTTCACCAATGCACCGTTGATTATTGAAATAACCCATTTCCTGCTTTCCTAGCTCTTCAATTCTCATTCTCTCTCTCTCTCTCTCTCTCTCTCTCTCTCTCTCTCTCTCTCTCTCTCTCTCTCATCAAAAACCACAAGAGTCCAGTTCTAAAATGTCCCCACTCAGAGTCTAGATTAGGTGAATAGAACCACAGAAATGTTTTCGGACAGTATTAAACATCGTTTATGAAACCTCGGAAAGTGTGTATCCGTGTGTATATGTGTGTGTGCTTTCCACAGCCTGTGGAAGACTGAAGGTCAGGAAAAGCTTGAATTTGGCCAATAGCTCTAAACCTTGAGAGTAGCTTTCTGGGGACACAGGAAGCAGCTGCTGCAGCCCAGGTTAAACCTTTGGAAAGTCACTGTGGATGCCACAGATGCTGGTGCACGAAATATGGATGCTTCAGACACAGCCAAATGAGAACAAGCTAATACGACTTGACGCTCACACATCTGCTTGCCTCCATGGGAAGAATGACCATGGGATTTGACCTCTTTCTGCTTTTGGAATCTGGATTCCAAACTGGTGAACATCAAACTAGAATGTAGCAGATGAAACATCCGGGAAACCCAGTCCCAGGTTTCCAACTAGTCCAGCACAGTAGAGAGAGAGAACACAGGGTAAGGACAGCCCTGAGGACCAGCACTCGGGAGGCTGAGGCAGGCAGATGTCCAGATGTCTGTGAATTTGATGCCAGCCTGGTCTACAGAGCTAGTTCTAGGACAGCCAAGGCTACATAAAGAAACCCTGTCTCAAAAAACAGAAAAAAAAATCCATCTGGATTGGAGAGATGGCTCAGTGATTGAGAGCACTGGCTACTCTTTCAGAGGACCCAGGTTCAATTCTCAGCACCCACATTATGTCCCTTACAACCATCTATGAATCAGCTTTAGGGGATCCAGTGCCCCCTTCTGGTCTCTGCAGGTACTTGAGCACACACCTTTAAAAAAACAAATGCAGAGTTCTGGGGACAGACAAGCCATGTCCTTCATGAGATGAGAGCTTCCTTCTCCAGTCGCCTGTTGCCTCTCCTGTCTCATTAGTGATAGTCTTATTTTGATGGGTTGATCTTTGAGGAAAGTCCTCATTTTGTGGTCCAGAATGAATTTGTGGTCCTCTTGCCTCAGGCTTCCAAGTGCTGGGCTTTCGGATGTATGCACCGGACTTGTTGAATGACTGTTAGTTACTTGTTGCTGTGATCAAATGTGGATAAGAAGCAACTGATGTGGAATGAGATTATTGTGATTTATGTTCAAGATGATACACTCCATACATTATGGTGGGAAGTATGGCTGTAGGAGTGAGAAAGGCCCACAGTCTGGAAGAAGAAAACTAACAGGAATTAAGTTGTAAAACCTTAAGGCTTGCCCTGATTGACCCGTGTCCTCCAACAAGGCTCTACCTCCTAAAAATCTACAACTTCCTGAAAGGACATCACCACATGGGGACCTAGTGTTCAAACATAAGCCCAGAGGGACATCCCACATTGAACTACAACATGGACAGTGATATCACATTCTATATCATTGCATGGACTTTTGTCCAGGTGTGGAAAAGACGTCTTTCCTCTGGTGCTGTCTACTTTGTTTATTGGAAACAGGGTCTCTCACTGGCTTTCAACTCACCAGACGTGCCCGGATGGCCGGCCAGGGAATCCCAGGGACACGTCCATCTCTGCCTCTTGAGCACCGGGATTACAAGCACTTGCCAGCATGCCGGCATTTTCCCGTGGGGTCTAGAAATCAAGCTCGGGTCCCCGTGCTGTCATGGTAAACCCTTTATTGACAGAGCCATCTCCCAGCCTTCCACCTGCTCTTCAGTCCTCAAAGATCCTCTCTTCACGGGTCCCTCATCCCACCTGGTAATTCCGACCCCCCATTGTGCCATCAGCAAACCTTTCATTCATCTCTTTAGAGGGTACGCTGTCCATCCACGTGTCTGCCTCCTCTCCTACACTGTGAGCTTCTTAGATGGTCTCTTCTTTCCTTTTCTCCCCTTCCTGCCCCACCTAGTGTCCGTCTAAACTCACATGGAGCATGTAAGTGGATGAATGCTTCTGTAGGGCACCGTGCCTCGAGGTCATGACATTGGCAAAATTGCTTATAGTGATACAAGGAACCAGATGCTTTGTAATAGAGATGTGTTTTCTAAATTCCACCCAATGGAAAACAGCGTTACATAGGCCCCAGCTGTCTTCCTATTCACAGCCCGGACTCCTTGTCAATCTGAAAGATGACTCTGCAGCTGTCTGTTTTCCTATATCCCCAAATATCTTTTCAAATGGATTATGCATTTGGAAGTCGTGTTGGACCCTGGCTGGATACTATTCATCATCATAAAGCATATACTCCCCGAGAATGCTTGCTTTGTTGGACTGTAAAGTGTTCGAACAAGGAAATGGTAATGGGGTTGAGGATGGGAGAAGGGGAAGCTGGCCATCTTTTTTGCACAGAGAATGAGGAGGAGTGAATTGGTTTCCTAGGAGATAAGGCTCCTCTTTATTTAAAGTTTTCCCACAGAAAGGCTTCTGCATTGGTGTCTTCTTAGTCACAAAGGGTGTACCACAGAAGAGGCAGCTCAGAATTGCTTTACGCCAGGGCCTTTCTGAGGGGAGCTTCACCCGCTGCTCTCGGGTCCCTGCTTTCTCTGCTATCGTCTAAAGAAGGGAACTACAGTGCTGACTGCAGCAGGGATTCTGATTATTTTACCTCTTGTGCTTTAGGAGAGGAACCTGGTGGGACGTAAACACAGCTCGTCCTCATACATTCTCCAAGGCCGGTTCCCCTGTGTGCCACTCCCTGGAAGCTTTTCTGAGATCCTCTTAGAGCAAGGAGGCATGCAGTAACTTGTCTCTTCCAGGACTTTATCACTAGTGGCATCTCCTTCCCAAGGAATCTCCTGACTTGAGAGGAATAAAAAATAGTTTAAAAGCGATTGTGACTCAGTTTCCCCATATTATGTGGCCAGAAAGAGCTGTTGTGTATAGCTTCTATTTGTCTTCGTCAGTTGGAAGTACTGGAGACAGGTATAGGTGAAACTACACCTCGGCCCCTGTGCCTGCATTTTTCTCAACTCTGGTAATGCTCATCCACTCCCAAGGTCTATGGGCTTCATTGAAGCAGGGTACGGCAATAAACGTGTTTCCAGTGTTTGCTCAGCTCAGGACCCTCTTCCTGAGAACTGTCAGCCTCTATACCCTATCAGATGCCCTCTACTAGCCTCCCCCACTATACATCTTTGTTCTGTGAAAACCTGGGATTCAACCAAAGCTTGATTCTGGCTCAAGCTGGGTGTTCTTCCATCTCTACTGAGTCTAGACCAAGAAATGATGCTTCTATCCAAGCCAGATGTGGGAAGGAAAACGATGTCAAAGGCTGGGTAGCAGCCCTGCTGTGGGCTGGGTGATGGGGGGAGGAAGAGCAGAAGAACATGTACAGAAGTGCAGAGAGAAAGATGCCGTGTCTGGGCTCCTGGCTGCTCATCACGTCAGCACAGGGGAAAGCTGCATCCTGTCATTTATAACCAAATGGAGTATGTGAAGGCAGGCATGAAGGAGAGGAGAGGCCAAGCACTTAGTGACTCGCCTCGTGTGTCCGGATTCAAGGGAAGGAGAGGTTTTGGAGAGTTCCAGAGGAGGACATGACTGTGATGCAAAGCTGGATTTGGAGAAGCAGCATGTACTGTGATGGCTGAGAATCTGTAAGGGATGTGTGTGTGTGTGTGTGTGTGTGTGTGTGTGTGTGTGTGTGTGTGTAGATATGTAGCTCAGTTTATATAAAGCCCTGCGTGAGTGTGGTCACTGGTCTTCCATTTCTGAGTCACACTGTAAACTGAAGATGGAAAGGCTCCCTGCAGAGAGAGGATTGTGGTCGGTAAAAGTGCTCCTCCCTAACTGGGGCTTTGAAGTAATCAAGCAGGACCAGGCAGCATCGACTTAGAAGCATAGCTTGAGGAGGAGATCTCGACCCCTGATGGAGAAACTCCAGTGAGGAACTGCATGGTTCAGTTAGCCTCCTCACCGGACCTCCTCACCCTAAAATCCTGTCAGCTAGGCTGGAGGCCAGCCCAGCTTAAACGGGCCAAATACACATCACAGCATATGCCACAGAAGTCACTGTTTCCTGCTGGTGCAGATGTATAATCCCAGCTGTGGAGAAGAAGCTGAGGCAGGAGAGCTGAAGTTTAAGACCTGCTTGGACTACAGAGGAAATTCATATCCAGCTTGTGCAGCTTAGCGTGACTCGGTCTCAAAATGAAAAGTTGTTAGAAAGAAGTGGACGTGTAGCCCAGTGCCGGGGTGACTTAGGTTCAGTCTCACTACTGCAAAACAAACAAACAAACAAACAAACAAACAAACAAACAAACAAACAAAATAAAAATTGCTGCCTGCTCTAAATAGAGCAGGACCTGTGTAGCCTCCCTCTACCCCCATGCCCAGGAAAACAATGAGGTTTCTTTTCCCTAGGGCTTCAAGCCTTGCCCCTCCCCGTCTTCGCTGCTGATTTCCAGGGACCTTTTGCCCATGATTTTCCTCTTCCGATGGATCGTATTAGCTAATTTAGTTCTTCATGTCAACACAGTCTCAGAGATAGAGCCCCAAGAAGCACATTGCCAAGGCCTGTTCTGCTCAGCTCAGCATAGCTGCCTGAGGCCATGGCTTCTGCCAGGTGCCCTCGGGAGGAGGACTCCAATTCTGCCCAAGTAGAGGCACTCTTACCTAGCATGCTCTTGTTTTTATTTTCACTCATTCTCCTTCTCTGCAAGATGTTCATTATTAAATCTACTTTTAACAAGTCCTCTGCATATCCCCAGTGGCTGCGTCAGCTCCCAGCTTTCTCCTCTCCCTGACCTGGTTTGATATACAGTAGTTGGGTAAGGCTGTCTATCCACAGTTAGCGGATTGTCCTGGGAAGAGAGCAATGACCATTGCCATGTTCAGTGACATGCTCAGTGACATTTCCAGTGGGGTTTTAGGGGTGTCTTCTAAGGGTTGTTTAGGTTCTTTGTGTTTCAAACAATACATTGGACAAGGCACAGGACAGTAGTGGAAGTAGAGATTTACGACCAGTCAGAGTGTACACAGCACACTCCACAGAATGGACTGGACCTCTGCAAGCACATGGCTGAAGATCCCTGAGTTCTTTGGGGGTTTTTATAAGTTTAGGTGGAGAGAGAAGCTGATCCTAGGGTTGGGGATAGAGTAGATCCTTGCCATGATTGATAGGTTGTTATATAACTTTGGATATCCTGCTTATGTGTGAGCCATGCATCCCATAGTTTTAAACAGGTATGCCCCATCATGAATATTCATGAGATGGTTGAAAAGGCTTTCCCCCTTGATAGGGCAGATTCACCCAATGACAGGTCTAAGTTGATTGGAATAAGTCACCTTGTTTATCTCACCACTTATTAGGATATGCCTGACCCCAAACTGTGTACAGGAAGTGAGGAGCTACATGACAGTCTGCCCGGAAGGGGCAGACACATTCTTCAAAGGGAATCCTTACCCTGGCCTACCTCAGTGAGACAGAAAGTAGTTATGTCTCAGTAGCATGGCCGGGAGCAGGAGACACATCTTGGGCTGTGCTAGGTGAGAAGGAACAACCAGGACAATATGCAGCCGGAGCCCGAGAGCAGGACTCTACCCTTCTAGTGGGGCTGGGGTGGGCAGTGTGTGAACACTGACAAAGAATCCAGGAACCTGGGGGTATAGATGCAGTTGATAACACCAGAGAACAAACAGTGTAAAAGTTATGCTAATTTAGTAATTTAGGAGAAAGACTTACCCTTTATAACTAATTATTGTGAAAGCCATAGTTATTATGCACATCATTAATTGGTGTCAGATTCAACTCATCCTAAGTTTTATCTGCTCACAGTTAAACTTATCCATCCCACAGCTGTGTGCTCGGTCTGGTCTTCTAGCCCACGCTGAGTGCCTGCTCACAACTTCCACAACTGACAAATGAGCTCATAGAGACTTGGATTAGGACTGAACCCTCAGTTCACTCTTGTCAAGATCATGTGGACATGGTGACATTATTTAACAACGAATTTGTGTGTGGAAAATGGCACAGTTACACTTAGATTTTATCTGTCTATCATCTATCTATCTATCTATCTATCTATCTATCTATCTATCTATCTATCCATCCTTTATTTATTTATTTATTTATTTATTTATTTATTTATTTATTTATTTATTTATTTATTTATTTATCATGGTGTGTGAATGTGTGTGGGTGCATGGGCCCCAGTGAGTGAGTGGAAGCCAGAGGTCAGAGAGGCCCCAATCAGTAGGCTATGGCTCTCTCCCCATCTCCCATGTGTCCCAGAACTCTCAAGCAAGCTCCTTTCCCTGCTGGCCCATCCCACTGGCCCCAGATACATTTAACAAGTGCATTTTTTCAGTTTCATCAACGAGATCAAGCATGGCCACCCCTTCAGAACCGTTCCCTAGCAGTCACCTGTGACTATTTAAAAGCTAAGTCAATCATTAGATTAATTACTCAGGGACACCAGGAACATTTCAAGGGCTTGAGAGCTGCATGTGGCTTGTGCCTCCCTCCCATAGAATGTAGACAGACTGTTCTCCCCTTTAACTGGCGCTAACACCATAAGCATCAGTATAAAGTACATTTCCCGTCATCAGCTTTCCCAAGGCTACTGATGTTCTGGAGGGCAACATGGGTGGGTAGCAGTGGTGAGCTGAGCTGCAGCACCCAAACCATGCTCTGTCTACAGTGTGTGTCCCTCAGTGATGTGAGTTAGGTATAAGATGCATTGTCAGACAAAATGCATGGTCTCACGTATTCTAGCCTGGCCTCAAACTGGCCACATAGCTGAAGATGACCTAGAACTTCTGATCCTCCTGCCTCCACCTCCTGGGTGTAGGTTCTAGGCATGTACCACCATACCAGATTGATGTTGAGCTGGGGACTGAATCCAGGGCATGTTCATGCTAGGTAAGGGCTCACCAACTGAGCCACATCCCTAACCTTTAACTTAGCATGCATTCATCCAGAGAACCATATTGTAACGGGTGAGAGAGCATTTTTTATTTTGCTTTTTTTTTTTTTTTCTGGTGCTGAGAATTGAACCTACAGCCTGATATGCACCAGGTAATGCTCTTCTACCATAATGCACTTCAAGTTTTTAGGGTATCTTTAAACAGAACATTTCTGTCTTTACATAATGCTGCCAAAGTCTAGTTAGTAGTGAAAGTTGGAACTAGTTGTCATGCGTGACTTGATCAGTTGGCTCTAGAATTTTCTACGTAGAGCCACAGCCTGGGGATCCTGAAGGCCTCAGCAATGGGGAGGTAATAGCGAGGGTAGCAGTTATGGGAGGAATGGACACGTGAGAAGACCGCATGGCATGCTAGGGCAGGTGAGAGTGGGGAGGAGCCCCTGGAGGTGTGCTGGGTGTCATCATGCTCAGGGGCATGGGCTGCCATTTGTATGCTTGCTGTTGCCTTGCTTGTTGGATACTGAAAAGTCACATGCAAATCTTTTCAATTATTTGGTCATGCAGTAGCTGCCTGGGTATTGTTCAGAGTGAGTGAAAGAGTGAGATGCTCACCTACAAGGCAGATTCTTTTTGCTTTTGACAGGATCTCATTATGTAGCCTTGGCTGGCCTGGAACTTGCTATATAGACCAGGCTGGTCTTGAACTCACAACAAGTTCAAGGATTCAAGGTTTGTACCACCATGCCTAGCTCATAGATTTTTATAGAAACAACTTTCAAGCATGCAGACCTTTACAAGTTGCTTTTTAGAAATTTATTTTATTTCTAATTGTGTGTACTTGTTGGGGTATGTGCATATGAGTGCAGATGCCCACAGAGGCCAGGAGAGGGTGTGGAATCCCTTGTAGCTGGAGATATACATGGTTGTAAGCTGCCCTACATGGGTGCTGGGAACTAAACTTAGGTTTCTCAAGATCAGCTCTTAAGCCCTGAGTCAGGCCCGGAGCTTGACAGTTCACATATGACTTTGACCCATTCTTTTATTCGATCTTCATAACCGTGTAAAGTGTGTCAGGAAACGACTATCCTTGTCTTCCTGGTGAGAAAGTTGGGGCACAGAGAACTGAAAATATTTTCTCAGGGTCTCAGAGCCAGCACATAGATGGGTGACGTAAGTTCTGGGCTTAGGAGTCTGGAAGCTGTTTCATAGCACCACATGGTCCCTTGGGTACCTACCTCTCAGGAAGGATTTTTCCAGCAGCAGACTGATGGCGTGGAACTTAAGGATGCTCTTGACACTTGGGGTTTCCCAGGGACCCACTCATTTGATAGGGTTTTTTTTTTTCAGGTTGTCGAATGACGTGTGGTTTTATTTTTTTACATTTGCCTGGCATTTATGCTCTGGTTCTCACAGGCAGCCTGCCTGGCCTTCTGAGGTAGCTGCTGTCACACAGTGTCCCAGCAATCCCAGTAGCTCCACAGAGAGGTGGCAGAGGCTGCCGTGGGGGATGGAACGCAGTGGGAGACACCATGTGTTCAAGCTCTGAGCTGTTTCAGAGCCGATAGGCTTTCAACTATTTTTATATATTGATGTTCCTCAAAAAAATTTTTTTTTCATTTAAAAAAAAGATTCTTTTGCTAACTATTACAAAAAGAATGACTGTTCTAAAGGATTTTTAGGGCAGCCTGCTTCCTGTTACAAGAAAGTGGGGCAAACTGAACCCTGTCCAGGTGCCATCCAAGAACAGCATTCAGCTCTTTCTTCGCAGTCAGAAACAATGCCTTGAAGTTCAGAGTCTTCTGCACCCTCTGAAGCCACCCTTAAGCCAGGGCGGGGGCAACGCAGCAGCCCTGCGCCAGCATCAGAGGGCCCGCGGCTGTTTGATAGTGCCCTCTTGTCGTCCTGTTCTACCATACTGCCCTCCTTCTCCCCTGGGTAGGATCTCTTCTCATTGTGGGAGTCACAGCACCTTCCGGGTTCTACCATCACAGTTTTCTTGGTATTAAGAGTTTGCTCTCTTTCCCTGGAAACACCGTGGCCATTGCTTCAACCCACTGCCCACCACTTCTGGCCTCTCATATGGCCACTCGCTCACCTATTTGTGGAATATTTTAAGAAGGTTAGCAAATTCCTTGAGCCTTCTGGATTTCTTATTCCTCCTTTGAATATAAATAACACCATATTTGATTAAAGATGCCTAGATTTGTATATTATAATCCTACTTCTGCCTGAATTTTACTGTGTACTTCACCTTAAATCTTGCAGCTTTTTATGAACAGGGTTGAAATAAGGAAGATGTTGATGTTGGCACAGAAAGGGGCAATGAAGTGTGTCTTGTGGGATGAAGAAAATAAGATGAACTCGTGAATGTAAAACTCAAACTGCACACACAGTGGGTGAGGCCAGCCACCCTAAAATGTGTGCACCTCAAGGGTTAATCAAGAGTCAGCATTGGACAAGTCATGTCACTGGGAATAGGGTTAGAAGGCACCGTGGTGTCCCATTGCTTTCTTTGGCTTTAAATTTTTTGAATGTGGGTCTATGGTTTATTGATGCTCAGAGCGCTCCACAGTACAGAACTGAAGCTCTCTACCCACCCACCCACTCCTCATCCTTCCCTGGCTCTCCATACCTAACCCATCCTTCTGCGCTTCATCTGTTTACTTTGACAATGCTGCATACACAGGTAAATAAAATGATACAGAACTGGCCTTCTATGTCATTTCATGTACCCTAATGTCCTTAAGAGTCCCCCGTGCTGTGGTGTTTGCCAAGCTGTTCCGTGGTCTGCAGTACCACCTGTTGTTCACTCATCCATCTATCATCAGGGGACAGTTGCGTTGTTCCAACTTGTTGGCAGTTGGGTATAAATCTGAGCACAGGTGACAAATGTCTCTCTCTCTCTCTTTTCTTTTTAAGAGAAAGCCTACTTTCAATTCTTTTAGATATATAACCAATAGTGGTGCTGCTGGCTTGTATTTTTTGGAAACACCATACTTTTCCATAAAAGCTGCATCATTTTATGCCCCCACAGCAACACACATCTATGCCTAGTTCCACACACCCATCCCTTTCTTTTCACTAGTAACTCTCTTAGGAGGAAGGACATACTCCCTCATTTTGTTCTTGTTTAATTTATTTGACTTGTGTGTGTATTTACATGTTTATGGGTACCCAGAGAGGTCAGAATAGGGTTCAGATCCCCTAGTGGTGAGCTGCCCCAGTGAGTGTCAAGACACAAACTCCAGTCTTCTGCAAGAGCAGCAAGTGCTCTTAACCACGGAGCTGTCTCTCCCGCCTCCTTGTGAAGTATATACAGTGATGTTTAATGTCTTTACAAGTGCTTGGAGAAAGATTTATTCAAATCTTTAACAAATCTTTCAAATTTATTATTTATTTATTTATTTATTTATTTATTTATTTATTTATTTATTTATTTATTTATTTATTTATTTAGTGTGTCCGTATATGTATGTGTGGTGTATATGTGTGCTGGTTTGTGTGCCTGTGTACTTTGGGAGTACAAAGGTCCACAGTCGATGTCCTCTTTTGCTGTCCAACTCATCTTTTGAGACGGTCCCTCACTGAGGAGCTTACCAGTTGGTTAGGCTGGCTGGCCAGCCAGTCCCCTGGACCTTCCTGTGTCTACCAGTCAGTATTGGTGTGCCAGGTGAATGCCAGCATGCCTGGCTTTTCACACAGGTGCTGTGTATCCAAGCTCAGGTCCTCATATTTATACAGCAAGTACTTTACCCACTGAGCCCTCTCCCCAGGCTTTTTACCAATGTGTTGGTTTTGTTTGTGTTTATTTATCCTGTTAAGTTAGGATCTCGTGTAGGACTGACCTTGAACTCATGGTGCAGCTGGAGACGACTTTGAATTCCTGATCCTTCCAAGTCTTCCTCCCAAGTATGAATTCCTCAGATGCTTTGAACATTACATCCTCATTAGATAAATGACTTGAATTTTTCTCTCCATTTTGTATATTGCCTTTTCCCTCTGTTGACTGACTAACACACACGTCCTCTCTCCCTCTCCCATTCTTTCCTTACTCCCTCTCTCCACCTCCCATTCTCTCCCTCTCTCTCCTTCTGTCTCCCTCTCCCCCTCTTTCTGATGCTCAGGAATGAGTCAGACTGCCAGGGAAGCTCTGTCTCCAGTCCTCAACTGATTTATTTAATAAAAACAAAAACTGAACACACAAAAAACCTTTAAATTTGATATATTTTTAGTTTTATTGTAGTTCCAAATTTTTTAAGGTGTAACCAAACCATTCCAGGAAACAGATGGGCAAGCTGAATAGTGTCATCTGGTATTGAGGTTAGAGTGTTGGAGTGACCATTTGTCTGCCGTCCTGTTTGGGCACATAGATCTTGTTGATTGTCATTATTATATGGTGCTGAACTCAGGAAACAAAATTCATAAAATGGTATCTTTATAATCCTTAGCATTATCCAGAGAATCTAGGATGTAGCCAGGCGACCTGAGGAGCACACTGGTCTTCAGATAAGATGTCTTCTCTATGGAATTATAACCTGATCACGGTTCTCCAGGACAGCAAAGCCAATAGGGCATATACGGATTATAACAAGATATTTATCTAGAGAATTGGTTCATATGGTTCTGGAGGTAGAGGAATCCCATGATCCAACAGTTACCTCACCCACACACTGGAGCAACTTGAAGACCCGAGAAGAGGATAGCCTGTGACGTCCCTCTCAGATGGAAGCAGAGGCTTGGGACTGGTGCAGTCTGAAGGGTAAGAACCAGGGGCTCCCGCGTCAGGGGTGGGAGAAGTTGGCTATTTCAGCTCAAGGAGAGAGAAGAGGCGTCAGTCCTCTCCCCGCATATCCATTGGACCGAGGACTGGCGGAAGCTCACCTGTCTGGGCGGGTTCCTCCGTCAGTCTGATGACACAGCTGTGAGGTCTTCCAGCAGCGCCTCCACAGACACACCTGGAAACCATGCTTTCCTGCGGTCAGTGTCTCGGCTCAGTCAATGTATCTCACAAAATCACCATCACAGCTGCTGAACTTTCGTCTGGCTTTCCTGGAGTAGAGATAAATGGATCAACTTTTTGTCCATAAAACAGGAATCTTTTACAGGTTACTTCAATGCGTGGTATTTGTTATTAAAATACTCGCGGAAAGAAGGAAGGCAGGAGAACCAAGTCTATAGGTCTCATGGAGAATTGGGAGGTGACTGTCCTCTGGAACCCAGCTGTGGTCTTTTTGTCCACTAGGCTGCAAGGTGCACATTCAAAGCTTCTGCAGTGGCTTCTCTTCCCACCTGGTGTGAACCATATTGCAAAACTTACTATATTCTGCATTTATCACAATGACTATTTCTGCTGAAAACATTGCTTATATATTTTACAGCTTTTAATTGCCCCCCCACCATGTTTTATACTTGCTATCTCAAAGAGAATTATAATCTGTCTGAGCTAGCTCATCTGCCACATGGCACAGACCCACCTGCTAGATCCCTAGATAGTATCTCCACTGGATCAACTGAGATGAAGGCTAAAACTAGCCCATGGTGAGATTTTCTAAATGAAAAAAAGAAAAAAAGATATCTCTGAAGGGTGGTAAAGTTGGCAGGCATTGGTAGGATCTGGCCAGGATACCAGATTATTTACTTTGCTACTTTTGTCCTGACTTGAGTAGCTTTGGGCTTATTTAATTAAGTCTATCAGATGATCTGATACTAAGAAGCCTTCCTGGCTTGTAGACAAAGATATTTTAATCACTGGAAAGATATGTCCCATACTCAAATTAATAAATTGACATTTTGATTTATATCAAGTCTTGTAAATTTGATAGGTCAGTTCTACTCAATTCATACTCCTGAGGACCCTAACACCTCAATTTGTTATTACATTCAGCTAATATCCTCCCTTTCCTTGCTTCGCTGATCTCTTTCTGGGACACTCAGTGATTGGTTTCATGTTTATTTAAAGTCCTCAGAGTCTTTAAAGTTTCCAGGACACTATAAAGAAGATTCATGTATATTCTAATGGCTTTTAGAGGATGAATAGATTTAATCGGGCTTTTCTTTGGGTCACCAGTTTACAAATAACAGCACAGAGACTTATTATTAATTATGAAAGCTCAGCCTATAGCTTAGGCTTGTTCCTAACCAGTTTTATAACTTAAATTAATCTCCTTATATTAATTTATATTTTACCATGTGGCTTTTTTATCTTTCTTTCATTCTGTATATCTAAATCCCCACATCTCCCTGGTGTCTCTTGTTGTGTCTCAATTATCCTCTTCCTCTCTCTGCCCAGAAGTCCCACCTATCTCTCCTGCCTAGCTATTGGCTTTTTATTACACCAACCACAGCAATTCCCTCTTTACACGGTGTATGAATATCCCACCACAGATACTGTGGCTTAGAATATCAGTGGGTTCTAAGGGGTCATATATTGGGTTACGATGGCTAGAGAGTAGGTGAAGAGGGGAAAATTGTGGTTACTATGTTCATTTTCCATTCTTGCTTTAGGTAATGATCGTATAGCACAAATGCAGAAGACTCTGGGTTTCATCTTTGCACCAAAACCAGATGATCAAATAAACAAATCAGAACAGCTGGTGTTCTAAAACAACACAGATTTATCTCATCCTGTAGTTTGGAAGGTCAAAAGTCTGCAGTGGGTTTCCTGGGTCCTAAGTTGGGGTGTTAGTAGGCTGCCTTCCTTCTGGAGACTTCAGGGAATTAGCCCTTTCTTTAACTTATCTAGCTAGTAGAGGCAACCCACATTCCTTGGCTTATGAGCTCTACCACTTGCCGGTTGCATCACTGTGACCTCTGATTCCGCCATCTGGTCTCTTGTGACTCTGAGTCTCTGGCCGTCCTTTCACTCACCAGGCCCTTTGCAATTACACTGAGCCCACCTGGACCATCCAGGGCAGCACAGCATCTCCACTCCTTGATGATCTCTGCAAGTTTCCTTTTGTGGCACCATATAATGCATCCTTGGTGTCTTAGTTAGGGTTTCTATTGCTGTAATGAAACACCATGACCAAAAAGCAAGTTGGGGAGGGAAGGGTTTATTTCACTTCCACTTCCACATAACTGTCCATCATCAGAGGAAGTCAGGACAGGAACTCAAACAGAGCAGGAACCTGGAGGCAGGAGCTGATGCAGAGGCCATGGAGGGGTGCTGCTTACTGGCTTGCTTCATGTGGCTTGCTCAGCCTGCTTATTTATAGAACCTGGGACCACCAGCCCAGGGATGGCACCCCATCCACAATGTGCTGGTCTCTCCCACATCAATCACTAATTAAGAAAATGCTCTTCAGGCTTGCCTGCAGCCTGATCTTATGGAGACATTTTTGTAATTGAGGCTCCCTCCTCTCAGATGACTTTACCTTATGTCAAGTTGACATAAAACTATCCAGCACACTTGGAATATGAGTATTAACAGACAGACAATTTTCTAGATTGAGTGGCACATCACTGTTGTAGGACTTTAAAAATTTAAAATAGGGCAGCACTATTGAGCGTCCCATTGAGATTCCTATTACTTGATTGTTTCAGAGACAAGATTTCATGTGACCCAAGGTGGCTTCAAATGCATTACATAGTTAGGTAGCCTTGAACTCATGATCCTTCTGCCTCTACTTTCCAAGTGATAAGATTACAAATGTGTACTACCATCACTGGCTAGAGTCACCTTTGAAAACCAACACATGACATAATAATGTATTTAAAATAATTTTTAAAAGATGAGATTATTTGTTGGAAAGCAAACCTAGACCATAACCTGCTTAATGTCTTAATTACTGATGAAATCAAGTTGAATGAGAGAAAAACCAGAAAACAAGATTCATATTGGTAGCACACAAACACTCAAGGGTGATGGGCAGACTCAAATGTTAGACCTTGAACATTCTATTGTCATAGCAATTATATACATGTGGTTAACGTTTATTGTCAACTTTTACTGCATGGAGAGTCACTCAGGAGGCTGATGAGATGCACCAGTGGGTGTGCTGGTGGCAGGATTTACACAGATGGTTAACTGAGGGGAGAGTACCCACCGTGGATGTGGATGGCTCCATCCTGTAAGCTGGAGAACACCAGAATTCTCTTGTTTCCCTGCTTCTCACATCTGACATGATGTGAGCTGCCTTACCCTGCCATGTTCTCTCCACCATGATGGTCTGACACTTTATCTGAAACTGTGAGATAAAGTAAATCTTAAATTGTTCATGTCAGGTGTATCTCCATAGTGACTGCAGAAAAACTGATACAGCCCCACAAGGAGTGGGAAGAATATACACTGTGCTAAAGACTTTTCAGTGACCCTGGAACTGAGTGTGTAGAATAACTTTATTTCATAAGTTTGGTCAATATTCTATAGAAAAGATGGGAACCATGCAATCCAGAAAAGCCTGTCTGAGTCCTCGGAGATTCGCAATGAACTACAGGCCAAAGTCAATGTGCAGCTATCAAAGCCGTTTAACTTGGATTAATCCAGCATTTCTCAAATTTATTTCATTACTGAACCTTTTGCTGTTGTTGAAAGATATGTGAAAATATCTCACAGAACAAGCACATTTTTGGGAAACAATGCATTTGGATTCTGATTTATCTTTCCCGTTGTTTTGAGCCTATTCTCATAAATCTGGCTTTTGATTTCCATGTGGTTGGACTACATGCGCAAAAAAAAAAAAAGTTTTGATCTGGCTAATGTGGATATTTCTTGTACAGGGTGTTATATTTCTCACTGTGGATCAATAGAACGCCCGTTTGATGTTTACTTTGTGCCTTAGTGTGAGTTGACTTCTGAGTCACCCACTCCCATTTCCCTTCAGATGCCTGTCTGCTACGACGGGGGGGGGGGGGGCGCGGGGGGAGGGAAAGCAATAGAGTTCTGGATTCTGAAAACTTGTTCTGGTGCGCTGGTACCGTAGGCATTGCCTCCGCTGCTTTGGAAGATGAATGAGAAAAAAAAAAAGAAATAAAAATGGAGAGGACATGACTGCTCCTAGGTATGGTGGAGGAGAAAGTTTATTGTGGATATGTGGGAGAGCATAGGCAGCCAGAGGCAGGGACATCTGGGAGAGTCCTGAGTGGACATGACCCTGAGCCATGTGAGGAGAGGGGAGGGGAAAGAGCAGAATCAGGTGCAGCAGCAAGGAGGCCCAGAAGAGAGTGGGGGTGACCGAAGTGCTTGGATTATGTAGTAGGGCAGCTGGGGGAAGGGCCTCCCAGCCTCTGGGCTGAGAAGTTTAGGGTAGGGGTGGGGTATGCCAGCCAGGAGGCCCCTGGAACAGGCAGGGGCTGCGGGATGCAGGAGAACCTGACTGCCAGGTTTGCTTTGACATGTTAAGATGGGCACCTCAGCCACCTGTCCCAGTTTGAGACCTAACAGAAGATGGTAGAATCTTGAATTCAGACATCAAAAAAGGACCCATGTCCACAGAGTTGACATATATCTTTTCATAACTATTATTATTGTGGTTGTGTGTGTGCCCCAGTGCACACGTGAAGGTCAGTTCTCTCCTTCCAGGTATCAAGCTCACTTCTCTAGGCTTGGCCAGCAAGTTCCTCTATCCACTGAGTTATCTCCTTAACTGGTGTGGTATGACATGGCCACTGTACTCTGGAACTCCCAGCAGCTGCGCTTACCTGTGTAAGGGTTACACAGGATTTAACTGTCTATATCCACCCGGGAAGGGAGGAGGGGCCTCTCCTTAACGATCTATAGGTAGTTAATACTTGCTGGAGGAGAGAGAGACATTTCTGGTTGTACACACCCTTGCAAATAACTAAACTAACTAACTAACTAACTAACTAAACTCATTGGGTTCCAAAAGGGAGAAAATTAAAAGCAAAAGGGGACTAGTTAGGAAGAGAGAGATACCGGTTGGGATGGGCGGGGGACAAGAGTGAGTGATGGGGCAGGAATAGGATCAAAATACATTATATACGTGTGTGAAAATGTCACAATGAATCCCATAGTGTACATTTAATATATGATGAAAAGTGAAATCATTAGATTGTGAGAGGTGTGGAGAAATATGAAAAGATATTTAATCTTTGGAAAATTTTAAAAATCATCAGAAATATATGTAAGGATTCATAATTTATTAAAAATTCATTTATTTAAAAAATCTGTATTTGTGACAAATAGAATTTCCTAATGGTCTTGTGGGCTCCATCCTCATTACCTTTCCTTTTCTAAGGCCTTTGTTTTCTACAGCAGTGAGCCCCCTGTCCCCAAAGCACTGTCCCTCATGACCCTACCTGCTCAACCTCTCTATCCTTTAGTAGCTGTTTTTTCAGTTAGCATATGAAGAGTGTATATTTTTACGGGTGTAGAGTAATATGTCAATATATGTGTTGTGCAGTGATCAAATTTGGGTAATTTATATTTCCATCTCTTTATCCTCCCTTGACATTGGACACTCTGGGCTCCTATCTTCTAGCCCTTCATGGAATATATGCTGACCTGTGGTGAACTACTGTCAGCCTGCTGTGTTGTAGAATGCTACAAGTTATTCCTATCTACCACTGGACCTCTATCTGTCTGTCTGTGTATCTATCTGGATCTGTCTGTCTGCCTGCCTGCCTGTCTTTCTGTCTATCTACTTTATTTTGGTATTTACTATGAGACAGAGTGTGCAATATTTGTCTTTTTGTACCTGTCTTATTTCATTTAACATCAATATCTTCCAGTCCCAGTCACTTGTAATAGGTCTTCACATATCATTATTAGCTCAATAATGTCCTGCTGTATTGATAGGCTGCAATTTCATTTGTCTATTGATAGACTTGTCAATAGTGCTGCAATAAGGTTAGGAATTCCAACGTTTTAATGTACTAATTTCATTTTCTTTTGATATATACCTAGAGTGGGATTGTTGGATGATATGGTAGGTCTATGTTTAGCTTTTCTAAAGAAACTCCCATGCTGTTCTTGATAATGGCTCTATCAACTTACATTCCTTCCAGAAGTGTATGGGTCCCTTTGCTCTCCATCCTTACCAGCATTTTTCTTTTTTTCCCCTTGGCATAAGCTATTCACAGCATGATATTGTCAGAATCTATGATTACTTTTCCATCTTTTTGTTAGGACTCAATATTTGAGAATTTCCTGTTGCACCAATCCACATTATCCTAAGACTAGAGTTCTGTTTTGACTTTAAAAAAATATTCTAATGACTCAAGATCTGAATTAGACTAAGGCAAAAACACACTCATCTAAGAAATATGTTCTTTGGGCCGGGCGTTGGTGGCGCACGCCTTTAATCCCAGCACTCGGGAGGCAGAGCCAGGTGGATCGCTGTGAGTTCGAGGCCAGCCTGGGCTACCAAATGAGCTCCAGGAAAGGCGCAAAACTACGCAGAGAAACCCTGTCTCGAAAAACCAAAAAAAAAAAAAAAAAAGAAATATGTTCTTTGTATTTCCTATTTTTTTGCATATAAAGTTTAATTTTAATTTTTCATTAGTAAAGCTTTACATTCATATTTGTTTTATTTTAATTTTTACTTTATTTTAGGGTCTCACGTAAGCGGTCCTTAAACTCACTATGTAGCCAAGGGCCCATATGAACCTCTGATCCTCCTGCCTCCACCTCCCAAGTGCTGGGATGCTGGATTGTGTCCCCAGGCACCAAAGCAGTGCTGAGGCGAACACAGTGCTTTGTGAATGCTAGGCAAGCACTCTGCCACCTGAGGTGAATCCCCACCCCTTGTCTATTTTAGAAAATGAACAAACGCAACGAAATCTACACGTGACTTTAGTTATACATATCCAATTTATAACAGAATTAGCAAACTTTGATCTCAAATTTCCATAACATTTTGAAATCATGTAACCATTGGGACCTGCACTCACATGCCCATGCCCACCACAGCCACATACATTAATTAAAAATAAAATAAATCTTAAAAATGATCAAACACCTTAAGTTACTGGACATGTGGCATAAAAATAGGGATGGAGCTGCACTTTTAACTTTCATAGAATGATTGCTTAGTTGGTTCTTTCTGTGTTCTAACATAGGTTGGAACGTCCATCTTGGATAGTTCAGCTGTTTTTGTGTTACACGTTTGAGGATTGAACTGATATGCTAATAAAGGCCAGAGGAGACGATCTAATTGGCTTAAGTGCTTGCAACTCTCCTGCCTCCTCTCCAATTATAAAAGGACCTGGGTATCAAAGGCTACACCTCATTTTGGAAGGCTTAAGAAAAAATTTTTCTAAGAAAGTTTCTTTGTGAGTTTAAAATTTGTAAGAGTTCAGATCTCTTCATTTCCTCTGTCAAGAAATTGGTAGCAACCTTTCCCCTTGCTAATGGTTTTCAGACACATTGAATTCTTTCATTCAAGCCTAAAGAGCTTTGGGAGATCACTCTATAAACATCTGTGGCATCTGCATTTCTTCCTGTGGTTCTGAATATTGGATATGAAAGCAGAAATTACATATTTCATTAATCTCAGTTATTCAGTAAAGCCTTATTTCTTGATTGGTGTGTCCAGCATGGTAGTCGTTAGCCAAATATGCCCGTTGAGCACTTGAAATATGTTCAGTACTCATTGAGATGTGCTGGATCATAAAACACACATAAGATGTCATATACTTAGCATAAATAAAACAATTTAAGAGTGTCTCACTAATAACTGTATTGCTTATCAAATGTCAAAATAATATTGCCATAGATAGGAATTAATACAGAGACCCACAACTGGACATGTGCAGAGAGTGAGAGACCTTGGAACACTTGCTCCTACATGGGATGTCTCCATCAAATCTCTCTCCTCAGGGCTCAGGGACTCTGCAGAAGAGGAGGCAGAATCATTGTAAGAGTCGAGGGGTTATGAAGACACCCAGTAAATAAGATCTTCCAGACACAACAGGACTGATGAACCCATGAACTCATGGAGACGGGTAGCATGCACAGGTCCAAGGCAGATGAGGTCCCAGTACTGAGAGGGGAAGTGGACACAAGCCCCCATCTCTAACCAAGAAGCTCTCTGTAATTGATAACTACTCGTAAAGAAAACCTAGTTTTCTCCAACAGAGTCTCAGTGGATACACAAACCACACTTAAGGGCAGGCCTATCCCAGCAGTAAATGGAAACACAAAATTAAGTCAGTGGGATTTTTAGAGTTTTTTTTACTCCCTCAGATTGCTTTATTTGGGTATTTTTTTCCTTACTGGCCTATTGCTTATATATTATGCTCTCCAATTTTGTGTTTTTATAGGTTGTGTGTGTGTGTGTGTGTGTGTGTGCGTGTGTATATTTCTTGTGGTTTTAAAATTTTTTTATTCTGGTTTATTTATTTGCCTGTTTGTTTTCCAAGGAGAGAGAGAAAGAAGGCATGGAGTTGGGTGAGTGGAAATGTAGTGAGGGCCTGGGAGGAAATGAGGGAGGGGAACCATGGCCAGAATATAGTGTACAAAAAATTATTCTCAATAAAAACAATATTTTCATGATATCAAATTAATTTAAATGCTAATTTCTTTTTACTATTTTGGGGTAATATACACTTGTTAATGTAATTAATTTTGCTCTCTTAAAATACCTTTGAGTGTGGCTACTAGAAAAATTAGAGATTATATGTGTAACTTCCATTTGTGACACCCACATACACCAGCATATGCTTGTTTATTTATTGTGAGACAGGTTATCCCCATGTAACTATGATTTGTCTGGTACTAGTTATATAGACCAGGCCCACCTTGAACTCAAAGGGAGTCTCCTGTCTCTACCTCCTGAATGCTAAGGTTAAAAGTGTGCACCACCACTTCTGACTTATATTTTTATTAGTCTGTGGTGATTGAGAGTCACTGCGAATGAAGTATTTTACATTATATTTTCCAGGCACATTTAAATACTAAGATGTTACTGTATGTGTGTGGGAAGGTCCACTTGAGGATGTTATAATTTTTAATCTCAATCAGAGAGCAATTTAATATAGCTGTTTTGATAAGCCAGCATCATAATTTTGATGCACGATTTCTTATTGTTGTGTTTTATTGATAAAGTGTGAGTTAGTGACCCATGTAGGGCTGTCAATCTCATAGCAAAGGCCTCTGGCTGATGGGTATTTATGACTGGCAATCTGGCTGTCTCCCTCATGATTTGCAGTTACTTCAGAGGGATTCCTGTATGCTCTTTCCAGGGCAACATGGATGCCCCTTATGAGTTGAGTAAACCTGACCATTTTCCAGAGGAGGCAGACAGGCAGCTTGTGACGTCTGTAGGCTTTTACAGAATTGTAGGTCACCAGGCCCACGGTGGCTCGTTCTGCTTCTTCTGTAGATAATGCTGCTGTCCTTTATCACAGCTGGTTTCCTTGTAGGGCAGAGATCTTTTTGACTCCTGGATTAGTTGTTATGGGTGAGATATCTATGGCTGCCAGAAGACTAATCTATTATTTGCAGCCTGGGACATTTTCAAATGACATTATACTTCATACATACAGTGGTGGAGAAAATCATATAAAATATATAAAGGATTAATAGGCTCAGCTGGAATTAGTCTGTTGGCATCTGTTTCTTTAAGACGATGGTGTGGGCACAAGCCGCAGCTGTTAAGCTCAAGGATGGCTTCATAGGCACACGTAGGCTGAACGACACCTGTATGAAATTCGACCTGGGGTTGGCAGGTGTCGTCTATTGTTCATCTCCTCACCTGCATCGTTTGGAGCTGAGGCTGTTTTGTACACCGCTGCTATTGCCCAGCAGCCCAAGCCTCCACTGCCCTGCTTGCTGCTGGGCTTCGGTATGTTCTTACGGCATTTATCCTGCTCGCCTTGCTTGTGATTTTCCCGACATCAGCTTCCTTATACAATAGCTCCCCGAGTGTCCTGCTGACTCTATTCTCTGTGTACACACAGTCCAGCCGCGCATCAGTAGAAAGACCGGCTCAATGCCGAGACTGACAATGGCCCTTACAGTGCGGAGGAGAGATCGGATTTTTAAGTTAACGTCTTTACATGTGAGGTAGTATTGTCCCTAACACACAGACATCTATTCTGAGCCATAGACATTGCATTACAAACAGCTATTTAATAGCGAGCGAGCGAGGAGTTCTAAGATGTCTCATTCTGTATTTAGTATTTTAGGTGTAAAAGACAGAGAATAGGGGTTTATATGAGAAGAGCAGGAGTTTAGAGCATGTCCTTGTGAACCTTTGATTTGTAATACTAGAGTAGCAGAGAAACTCACAGGTGGATCGAAACTTGGTGTATCAGCGTTACAAAAGACGCAATTAGATTTTTTTTCACTTACTGTCAATAACTCTCAGAGGCAAATGATTATTTAAGTCACCTTCCATCTTCTTCTCCTCTCATAATAATATGGATAAATCCATACTAAGTGTTTTGTTATCTTAAGGCAAATGATGATACTTGTAATCTAGACAGAATCACTTAGCCAGGATCTATTGGAAGGGTTTATTTTATTTTATTGCTAAAGTGGAACAGACTATATAGTACATCACCTACGTTAGACAACTATGTAAGCTAGTGTTGATGGGTAGCAACAATGCCCCAACTCTCAGATGCCCATAATAACAAATATTTAGTTTCTGAGTCTTGTATTTATAGACCAGTAGGGTTCAGTTGGTACTAGGCTGAAATGACCTGAACTAGGCCAGGTGAATACTGAATGTAGATCTGCTCCATACTTTTTTATTTGAGGACCAGTCATTTCCCAATCCAATTGTTCTTTTGATGATGGGTGACAGGAAAGCAATGACCAAGTCAAGTCATCACTGGAAGCCTCTGTTAGTATAGTATCAGGTAAACCAGGAAACCTGGCCAAGTCAAATGTCAACAGGACAATGAACTATTCTCTCATTACTCTAGGGAGAGATCCTAGGAAGCCACAGTGTAGAAGTGAGTTAACTGTGTGAAGATGTCAGTGAATCCTCTCTGCAAAACCATCAATTAGGAAATCAGATGAAAATTTCAATAACATACATTTTGGGGACATGGAAATTGACCCCAAACAGGCAATAGCTGACAGGTATTTATTCTTGAAAAATGTACGTGAATTTTAGGTAAGAACTGTGGGCATATGTCACCTTTTTTTCCCTTGGGTCTACTCCCATGCTTCCCCTCACCCAGGCTGGTAGATGATAGTGGTCATTTTATGACAGTAGCCAAGTCATGAACACAAGTAGGCTTGCTTTCTGGGGAGGAAAACACAACTTGGCAAAAACCCACAGTGCTTTATCATGAAGAAGTGGCAAACACACACACACACACACACACACACACACACACACACACACACACACACACACACACCCTAAGGTTCTGGTTCCATCTGATGAAAGTGGTGGGCTACCCCAAAATTCAAGGCAATCTTGGGAGTTAGAGAAGCATGCAATGCTCAATAAACTTCCCAGACATTCCTGACCTGGGAGCTACGAGTTATGCACATGCATTCTGGAGGAGATGGCAAAGAGTTTAGTGGAAACAGAAGATCCAGGCACACCAGAGAACTGGTTGAACTCTGAATCTCTCTGAACACACAGACAGATTTATCAGAGAATAATGGAAGTGTTTTGGGGGTCTGAGGTGTAAACATCTGCCCAAATCATTAGCTGATTCCTAAGCTATTAGTGACACATTCATGAGCTATGATTAGGAAAGTGGGAAAATTTATTTAAAAACCTCAATTTCAGATCTGAGTAGAAACAGCAGCATCTGTATCTACTGTGGGAGTCAGATCCTGCAGTTCTGCATACATATATGTCTTTAAAAATCAATCAATTGCCAAATTACATTATATAAAATGTCTATCTTTCAATAGAAATATGACACTTATGTAAAACAGGACAGTGACATCCATATACACAAAAATAAGTACTCATTAGGAACTTAATGCAAGGCTATGATTTTGAATTTGGCAGACAAAGCATCAATTCTAAATGTGTTTGGCTAATTAAAACAAGCCATATTAAAAGACGCAAAAGAAAATATGGTCACAATGATGCAACAAATGAGAATTTTAAAAAGGGAATAAGAACTACAACAAAAGAGCCAAATGGAAACTCTAGATCTGGAAAACACAGCAACTAAGTGGAGAGTATTCTAGATGGCATGAACAGAAGACTTTGGGAGGTCAGGGAAGCCATTGATTTACTTGTAGCCAGAACAACGTAAATGAATCGAAAAATCAGGAGATTCTTATTGCCATATTTGTAATAAGAATTACAAGAGGAATAAGACATACACACACACAAGAGAGAGGGAGAGGGAGAGGGAGAGGGAGAGGGAGAGGGGGAGAGAGAGAGAGAGAGAGAGAGAATTTCTTTGAAAAAAATTATAAATGTCGCACATTTGATGAAAAACCTTTATATGCATGTCCAGGAAGATCAATGGATTCCAAGAAGAGTTTCATACCTAGGCCAATGACAATGGAAAATTTAAAAACTGAAGTAGTAAGTGACTTATTCTATATGTGGAGAAACTGTGTCCAGGACCTGTTGTCTCATAAAAATGCAGAGTCTAGAAGCAGTAGAATAGTCAGTATGCTCATAGTCTCAACCAAGATTATTGTATTCAGCAAAAGCATCATTCAACAGGCAGGGAAGAATAGAAGACTTTTCTAGATAAAGATAGAAATTCCCTATGAAATTCTGAAGTTTGGGACTTCAGACTGAGAGGAGATGAATGCAAATGATGATTTCACATCACAGGAAGGAACAAAGAGCAGAGAAACACTGACTGTAAATAGGAAGACTGCCCCTGTGGCCATTATTTACTCTTGTAGAATGCTGACCTCTGGGCATGACACAGCCCTTGTCCTCTGAAACTTTCAGAAGCCGTGACTGCCTGCAGCAGACTTGCATAAGATTGGACCCATTAACTTTCCATCATTAAGGGAGAGGAAGGCTTATAAGGAGAAACATATATACATGCATGCATATGCATGTATGCATATTCATATATTTGTAAAATAAAAAAACAAAAAGTAAGATAGAGAAGGCCTGTCTCATCAAAATACTTGTAAATGGTATGTTGTAATCCCTCCTGAGGATATATAAAGTTACCAGCTTCAGTGGTGTAGCCACTGGTAAGGGGCTCTGGTAGGTAACCCTGGCAAGGCTCCTGTAAGAAACCCCAATAAGAGGCATTAGTTCACCAAGATGGACTTGAAGGAGTTTCTTCTCTGCTCTGTTGTTGGAGCTTTATCTGGTGACAAAGACACTTGTTCATCTCCTCAGGAAAAGTTCACCCAACATCAGCTCTTTCCTTTCTTCCTTCTCCCGTCTCTTCCATCACCTCCCCTTCCTTGCCTCCTTTCTTTTATGTGTGTGTGTGACGTATGTGCATGCACGTTTTCACGTGTGTGTACATGTGCAGATACACATGCATATGTGTGTGAGTGCATGTGGAGGCCAGAGGTTGATGTCAGATACCTTTCTCAGTTGATTGCTCTCCTCCTCCTGAGTGTAGGCGCGGTCTCTCACTTGAACCCAGAGTCACTGCTTCAGTGAGTAGTTAGCCAGCTCCCTCCATGGATCCTCTGTCTTTGTCTCTACTTTTCAAGGCCTGGGGTGGCAGGTGGGATGCCATGCCAGCTCAACAGTTATTTATGTGGCTTCTAGGAATCTGAACCTCAGTCATGAGTGTGTGGTAAGCACTTGACCTCATAGCCATCTCCCCAGGTCTCCTTCATTTTTTAAAAGGTTAACGAGGTAGTAGTTATACTGTTATGTTTTTTGGGTTGGCGACATACATGGATGTATGCAATGATATCAGCATTAGACCAACAGGAGAAAGTAGAAATGTGTATGTTACAAAGTTACTGGCCATTTATTGCCATCGTCAATCAAATTAAGATAAGTTGATGATGTATATTGTAATCCTTAGAAAAATTAAGAAAAAAAATGAATGTAGTTTGGACCCTAATAGAGGGAAAGACAAGATAACTCTAGATTTCTGTGAGAGACAAGCTATCTATTAAAAAACCCAAACTGATCTCACTAAAAGGATAAAAAAGCAAACAGTACCAAAGAACTAGACTGCTTTATTAATACAAAATGCAATAAATTTTTACGAGGCTTGAAGAAAAAAATGATACTGGAGAAAAATTTGCTAATAAAAATTTCAGTACATTGGGAAATGAGCAATTCTGAAGGTATAAACAGCTAAAATGCAAGGCCCCAGATCCTGACAGAACTGAGGAGTAGATCAGGCTCATACAGCTTGAGGCTTTGTTGTTATAGCTGGCTGGTTGTGGTTTAGTAAATTTGATGTCTTGTTGCATCTCCTGAGGCAGCCCAAGTCAGACTGCTGCGTTTCCACAGCCCGTATCAGGGACTGACTTCAACCACACACGTGAACACCCACTTAGAAGAGAGTTTCATGTGATACATTTTGATCTCATTTCCTCCATTCCTCCCCTAACTTCTTCCAGATTCAACTCACCCCTTCCAACTTTGTGTCCTGGTTTTGAAGACAGCCCACCAAGTCTAATTTGCCCTGTCCAGATACTTCTGGATATGAGACCAACCACTGGAGTGAGGTCAACCTACCAGAGTAACACACACTACACACACTCTTAAGGAAAAGTGGTTGCTCCTTCCCCCAGAATCCGTTAGCTATCAATAGCTTCTCAGTTAGTGGTGAGGGCTTGTCCGTCCCCAATCCCCTTGCTAGAGTAGAATTCATGATTTTGTGATTCATTGTTGTACCCATCACAATTAGTATCTGGTGCATAGTGGAAGCTTAATAACTTTTAAAAATTAAATAAAATAAGGGCATCTTGGAATTCTACAGTCATACCCTGCATGGTGAACTTTCAGTCAGTGTGTGACAGCAGTTTCACCAGATTATAGTGGAGCTGAAAAGTTTCTAATGACATCATCACTGCGACTATGACAAGTGACAGTTTGTTGCTTATGTGTATGATTATGCTGGTTAAACAAAGGCCCCTGCTGTACGTCTATCTTGTTCTGTAACACTACCTGATATGACAGCAAATGGCTGGCAAGGGCTGTGTGTGGTGATAATGTGTTCCCCAAAATATTGTGCACCCTAATAAACTTATCTGGGGTCAGAGAACAGAACAGCCACTAGATACAGAGGCCAGAAAATGGTGGCACTCACCTTTAATCCTAGCATTCTGAAGGCAGAGATCCATCTGGATCTCTGCGAGTTCAAAGCCACACTGGAAACAGCCAGGCATGGTGACTCACGCCTTTAATCCCAGGAAATGATGGCAGAAAGCAGAAAGGTATATAAGGCCTGAAAACCAGGAACTAGAGCTGGTTAACCTTTTAGGTTTTTGAGCAGCAGTTCAGCTGAGATCTATTTGGATGAGGACTCAGAGGCTTCCAGTCTGAGGAAACAGGATCAGCTGAGGGATTGGTGAGGTGAGGTGGCTGTGGCTTGTTCTGCTTCTCTGATCTTCCAGTATTCACCCCAATACCTACCTGGCTCCAGGTTTGTTTTTATTAATAAGGCCATTTAAGATTCATGCTGCAGCTGTGTATTGGCTAAGATGTACTTTTACTCTTTTTTTTTTAGACTAAACTCTTTCCCCTTCTTAAAAAAAAGTTTCCTGTGAAAGACTGTAGCATGTTACCTCAGCAGCTACCTCAAAAATGTCAAGACTATCGAGTATCTAGGTGGCATCGTGTTTCTTAATTGCCTTTGCTTATGTAGGTATTGCAGATGTCTACTATGATCCTATGCCTGTGTTTCATATCTTCTGTATGGAAAAATCATCTACTTCTGTATTAGTTACTTTCCTGTTGTTATGATGAAACGTTGTAATCGAGGAAGTTTCTAGAAGAAAGGTTTATTTTTGACTTTGATTCCAGAGGGAGAGTCCAGAATGTGGGGGAGCCATAGCAGCAGGAGCAGGAATCTGCAAGATCACATCTTTTTACCACAAGCACAAAGCAGAACAAACTTGAAGGAAGGTGAGCCATGAAACCTCAAAGCCTGCCTCTAGTGACACACTTCCTCTGAAACCTCCCAAACATTGCCAATAACTAGGGTCAAACACCGGAGCCTATGGGTGATGCACCCCCAAACCACCACTCCTTCATCAGTGGCACGTAAAGTGTCATGGCTTCAGATTTTTATTTTTCATGTAGGAACATTCTTGCCATGAAAAATACATACATAACTCAAATTATCCTAGCTCTGAAACACTGCCTATGTGTCATGTCCTAAGTAGCTTTAACTGTCAATTTCAGACAGCTTAGAGTGACCTGAGAAGGGAGTCTCAACTAAGGGACTGCCCAGATTGACTGACCTGCGGGCAAGCCTGTGGGAGATTGGCTTGATTGATAACTGTAGGAGGGCCCAGCCCACTGTGAGTGACACCATTCCCTAGGAAGGTAGTCCAGGATGGTATAAGAAGCTAGCTAAGATTGAGCTTATGTGTGAGCCAAAAGAAAGCCAGTGAGCAGTGTTTCTCCATGGTTTCTGCTTCAAGTTCCTGCTTGAATTCAAGCCCTGATGTCCCCAATGAGAAACTGAGACCTGGAGATATAAGGCAAATAGGTCCTTTCGCTCCCTGAGTTGTTTTGTCATGGCAACAGAAACAAACCCAGGATACCAGGCAAGCATGTGGACCCTTACAAAGCCTTGCTGGTAGTCTGTCACCTTCTATCAAGTTCCAGCAGCCAAGACGATCTCTCGTGTATTTCCCACGCTGACGTTCTCACTGCTTTTCTGGGCAGAGCACTTTCCCTAATTTGGCTAGTTTCATTTTTCTGAGAGGAGCGGGCTGTGATTCTTCCTCCTGCAGCCTTCTGTGGCTGTCGTCAAGTGACTCTGATTCATTTAGTCCAACACCTGGGCCTGGCAGAGTGGAGGTGACAGGGGACAGTGTTCAGCTGTGCATCCAACTGCTGGTGTTGGCCATGGCGTTCATACATGAGGGGTCACACCAAGCCCTCAGCAGGATGGTGTTTGGGTCATGGTCTCAGATGCCTCCCTACCATGAAGTTGTGTGAAGGGAACATTTATGTGGTGCTGCCTGGGCCTCAAGTGTTCAAATTTAAGAGGGAATCTTGTTTTTCATTTTTGTCCTTACAGCTTCTTTCTCCTTAGGGTTGGAGGAACAGTGTTGGGGACAGGTTGTTTTGGTTCCTCCTCTGAAGATCTTGGAGCTTCTGTTAAGCTCTTCCTCCAGAGGCCAGTCTTGCTATCTGTGTCTTCTTTCCTTCCTACTTAGGACTTCAGGCCCCTGAAAACAGATTATCAGGCTACTCCACCATTTTGACAAACACACCATACTGTGCCTGAAAACAATACAAATGGTTGGCTCAATACTGATCTTTACCATATTTGGAATGGAATTTCACCATTGTTATTAAGAAGGCCCTACCACGTCCCTTGGACATGGACACTTAAGAAATGCACGGGCCAGCTACTTATATTTTTACTTCATAAGACTTGGCTTGACATAAGTCACTCATAATTCAGATAGTAGAAGCATTTCTGCATTTATTTCCCTTTTTTGGATGGTGGACATGTGCATATGGAGGTGAGGCAATGAGCAGATCATGTCTCCCAGTGAGAGCTACAGTTTGAACCATGACTGTGACTCTGGGTCCTACCTCCATCCGGGGAATTGCTTGTATGGTGTATGTAGATCCTCTGCTGTCTCACTAGTTGTTAACTGTTCCTAAAATCTGTATTTCTGTTTCTTACTAAATAAACCCTCAAGGGCTGGGAATGTAGCTCAGTGATAGAGTGCTTACCTAGCATATATAAGACCCTAGGTTCAATCCCCAGTATCACCAAAGAGAGTGTATGCACATATATTCACATATATACGTAATATGGATATACTGCCATGAATTCAGCTGAAAACTTTCCCCTGGAGATCAGTATAGTTAAGATACAAGTGGAAATGTTTACAAGACTTAGGAAGGCATCATTAAAGTAAAGAGATGAGTAATCTTTCTATTCTTCTTTCTTCACAGGGATGTGACCACAGGAATCCCTCAGCCATTCCAGAACTGAATAAATGTTTACAATGGACACTCTGCTTCAGAAAGGTTGAGAAGAAATGTATTGTGAACCTGGAATCTAAAGATTTTGATGAGTGACCATGGTGGCATAGTCTGTCCACACAGGGTTTCATTTTGGGATAAGTGAAGAAATGAAATTTTATTGTTTAATATATTGTTTTTCTTTTCTCTGTAATATACACCCAGGAGTCGCACAAGAGGACACACCTGCTGAGCAGAAGAGGGCAGGGAGACTTCTCTGGTCTCAGAAGAACAAGTCTCTGATTATTATCTGTCGATTCAGGAATGGTGCTCACTAAGAGATGCCATTCTGAAGAGCAGCTCTTATAGCAAACAGTTTATCCACATATCAAATATTCCTTAAATATAAATGTTTACGTTTGTGAGTCACAGAGTCATAAGTGACTCGGAGACAAAGCTGGGCTAAATCCCAGAGCTCTGAGATGGAAGTCAGAGAGGGTGTCTGTGTTCCTATGCTGTATCTCCAGGGAGCTTGACTAAAGACGGTGGTAGATAAACCCCTGTGGTCCATGAACTAGGTTCTGCAGTGCTGTATGCTGAATGTCATAATTACTTTAATCTATCTGCTTCCAAAAGATGGCTATTTTTAAATTAAAAAGTAATACATCCACATAACAAGAGATTCAAACATTGCAATCAGGTCAGAAGGCATCCTTTAAGCTACTAAAACCTCAAGCTATTCTGTTCAAATAGATCTTAACAGAGGTGTGTGTGTGTGTGTGTGTGTGTGTGTGTGTGTGTGTGTGTGTATGCACATGCATGCATAAAATGGAGTGCTTAGTATAGTTTATCCTATTAATTGATTCATTTATATGTAAATGGTGGTGGTAATTAGCACTGCACAACTAGATTGTTAGTTCCCAGAAGACTGGAGCTGTATCCTAAGTTCACAGCTCACATCACTGGTTGATAATAATCAAAAATGTAATATGTCAGAGATAAATTAAGACACAATTAAAATGAAGCGGCTTCATAGTGACCTTCTGGGACATTTTGAACATTGAGATATTCAGGTGTCACAGGGTTTGGAACAGTCTATCTGATTTGGATACTCTGGCATCTGGAACTGGTGACTCCTCTGAGCGGGTCACATACAAGTTCACAGAAGAGTGGAGGAATCTCCTATATAAAAGCCAGTTGTCTCATTGACTATTCCATTTTCTTACCAAGGCCCAAAGATGTAAGGTCACATGTGTTCTGTGAGGTGGCTGCCATGATGGCAAAGGACAACAGGAAAGCTGAGAATAAATTTTCCACAATACAGAGGTGAGTCTGTGACCAAGCAATGGACTTGACATTTAAGTGTAAGTATTGGAGGGGAGGTGATAGCTCTGGGGAGACTGGACAGCCACAGAATTAATCTTGCTCATGGTATTAGCCTCTCAGGGCTGCTGAGAAATATGACCTCAAGTTTGGTGGCTTAAAGCAACAGAATGTGTTCTTTCTTGGGCTGGAATGTGGTTCAGTGACAGAGTGTGTAAGAGCCTAGGTTCAATCCTCAGTATCACTGAAGACAGTGTATGCACATATATCCACATATATATGAGATGTGGACATACTGCCATGAACTCAGCTGAAAACTTTCACCTGGAGATTGGTATGGTTAGGACATAAGCAAAAATGTTTACAAGATGATGATCATGGACTAGCCCTCTGAAAGCCCCAAATTAAATGCTTTCTTTTTGTCTTTTAAAGATTTAGTTATTTATTTTGTGTATATAAGTGAACTATCTGCATGTACGCCTTTATGTCAGCAGAGGGCATTAGATCCCACTACAGATGGTTGTGAGTCACAATGTGGTTGCTGAGAATTGAACTCAGGACCTCTGGAGGAGCAGCCAGTGCTCTTAACCGCTGAGCCATTTCTCCCACTCTAAATGCTTTCTTTTATGAGAGTTGCCTTGGTCATGGTGTGGACCATATGACTCACTCTGTATAAGGAGCTTTGTGGATAGTTTCTCACATGGCATCCTTTACATGGCTGACTAACAGCCTCTGAAACCATCCAGTACTGGTTTGTGTTGCTTGAGTTTGTTTTGGTAACAAGATGAGGAGGGGAGCACCTCAACATTTTGCTCAGAAATATTTTCAACTTAAACAGTCAAGTTTATGATGAGTTCCACTTGTCCAGAATAGAATGCAATTGCAGTTCGGTCAACTTCTGCCACTCCCAATTTTCCTCAATATTTTATTTTTATCTAAACTTTTTAGTTTTGAGAATTTTACATATTAACATTCTATATCACTTTCACCCCCAGCCCCTCTCATGTTCCCTCCACTCTTTCAAATTCATGACCTCTTTTTAATTATTATTGTTACACATACACATAAACCTACATATACACAGATATATATATATATGCACTATATACATATACAATATACACACATACACACACACACACACACACACACACACACACATATATATATATATAACCTGCTGAGTCCATTTAGTGTTGCCTCTATCTGTATCTGTTTAGGACTCACCAGTTTGAACTGAGCAACCTATTAGGTGGCTTGACCACAGAGAAGACAGATTCTTCCTCCCTCAGCAGCACTGATGGCCTGGGGTTTCTCATCTAGGTGAGGCCTTCTGAAACTGCCCCATCGTGCTGGCCTGTCCCCTGGTATTGTCACTGTGCAGGCGTTGTTTTGGTAACTGCATTGTTGAGATTTCATGGGTGCAGCTTTCCCATCACGTCTAGATGACACTCTTTCGTAGTAGAGACCATGGGTCTCCTGTTCTTACAATCTGCCTGCCCACTCTTCTGTGAGGTTCCCTGAGCCTTAGGTGTAGGGGTTACATTTTAGATGTACATGTTGGGAGTTGTGCACCTCCACAGTCCCTTATTCCTTGTTCCCATCTGCTGTAAAAATAAGCTTCTTTGATGAGGAGTGAGAACTAGATCTATGTATGAGTATAAGGACAGGTATTCAGAAAATAGAAATTATATTGTTATGGAAACTGGCAGTAGGATGTTTTCCTCTCGGGTCTGTGCCTTGTCAGATCATAGGCAGTTGTCGAGGTTTATAGGACCAGACGTGAATTCCTGCCTATACAATGGGTCTTAAGTCTAATTAGACAGATGTGGCGCGCCCTGGATAAAAGTGCCAGCATTGTACCATTGGGGCTATCTTTCTAGGCTGGTTGCTTTCCCACCCTTTTCTAGTAACATGCTGCCCATTTCCTCCTGAGGCCTCAGTGGAAGCATCTTTAACACCCATGTTTTCACCAACTACCTCTCCCAAGTCATTTATGATTTTCTACCAGATACTTCACAATTCTTTCAGTCTCTATTCAGCCTAATTCCAGAGCAATTGCTTCATTTCTCATTTTAATGTATATAAGGCAGCCATGCTCTTCTTCAAAATTCCAAAATCTGTTACCCAGAGTTCTGCCAGAGAAACAAAATCAATAAAAAATTACCTGTCTGTGTTTCTCTCTGTCCTGCAGTTTATGTGATTGTGGGGCAAGCCCCAGATCTACAGAGCTTGGTGGTAATTGAGGATGTTTTCTGTAAGTAGATTTTCTTCTGTCTCACAGAGATCTCAGTTTTGCTTCCCCTCCCCAAAACAGTTAAATTGATATGGAATTCACATAACCACATGCTGTGAAACTTACCCACATGAAGGCCACAATTCAGTGGTTTTTAATATGTTTCCAGATATGGGCAACTATGGCCACATTGTAATCAGTCTTCACTGTCAATGTGACTGGATTTACAATCACCTAGGAGATGGCAAGGCACACCTGAGGTATGTCTGCGGGGCTGTGTGTGTGTGTGTGTGTGTGTGTGTGTGTGTGTGTGTGTCCCATTCTGAATGTGAGAACACCATCCCTTGGGCTATGAAGCAGAGAATCAAGGAGGAGGACACAGACAGCCGCACGCCAGCATCCCCCTTCTTGGCCCATTAGGACGTGAGCTGTTCTTATATGCCATGCCTTCTTCACCGGGATAGACTAATCCCTTCAAAACCCTAAAATAAGCCTTTCCCCTCTCCAATGACGTCGGTAAGGTACTTTCTTATAGCAATACCTCAAGAAGGTACAATGTATATAAGTTTAGAGCATTTGTATCACCACAGGAAGAAAACACGTTTCCTTTAGCCTCCACTTTCCATTTTTTTCCCACCTAGGCCCCCCAAACTTAATCTTTACTTCTCTATGGTTTCCCTGTTTGGGAGGAGGGCATATCTCAACTAATGATCTCAAACATCAGTCTCTCAGTGTGTCTTTCAGAGCTATCTTCATGCAATTATTATAAACTCGAATAGACTTTCTAAATTTCTTACACTGCTTCCTTCCCCCAGGCGTCCATCCTTGTCACCAAATGGTCCTTTCTCGATGTGGTCACATTCAGCCTCCAGCAAATGCGCCATGCTGTTGCCTGAAGGACTTTCTTCTAAAGCCTGTTCCGATGGCCCCACTGCTCTGTGTGACAGGTTGCTCTGTCTGCCTTTTCAGCATCATGTTCCCGGCTTCATTACCCGTCCCCAGCACAAGCTTTGTTACGGCTACGCCAGACGTAAACACTCGTTGATGTAACAGTGTGTTTGCTTTGGCTTTTTCAACCCTTTCAAGTTCTTCCCTCCCCAGCACACATTTCCCCCATTTCTATCCATTTAGTATTAAATATCTAAAGAAATATTTAACAAAGGGGGGGGGGATTATACATGAAAATGTTTAAAGGACTCTAAAAAGTCCTGCAGGGTTTAGGAAATTACATGGTTACCAAAAATGATTGTGTCAAAATATAGAGCCGATTGTTGCTCTCTGACCTCCATAAGGGTGCTGTGCGTACATGTGATTTGACCCCCCTCATCCACACTTTTTTAATTGTAAAAAAAAAAAAACCCACAGGAACAAAATACTTCCGAAGCACGGTAAGCAGTTCTTAAGCTTCTAAAATTGACCAGTATATCAGGATATTCTCATATACAAAGATATGCACGCAGTTTATAATGCCACGAATAGTTTATTAAATTTTAATAACTTGAGTTGTAGTTCTGACAGAAGCAATGTGTGTATGTGTATATATAATCACATATAAATGCAAAAGAGTTTTTCCTCTAAAAAGTAATGTGGGCTTTAACTCTATAGCCAGGCTTGCTCATGACCATCTTGCCCATAGAAGCCATTTGCGTTGTCATGGGACCTCTGATGAGTGTCTGTAACTATATCTGCATGACACAATTGTCCTGGAGTTAATAAATTCGCCTCGGAACTTCTACATAGCTTGTTTCTCATAGCTGCAAACTGAGTTACTAAGCTTTAAAGAGACACAAAGGGAAAACAACATCATACTCAAGGGCTCTATGAAGACTCTGTATGCATGTATTTATGTGTGCATGTGTACATGCCCAATACGTGTCTCCATATGCAATCGCCTATGGATATAGAATACTTTTTTGTACTGATGCCATTTTAAGTCCTGTTTCGTTCTTTTCTTCCTCTGTACCAAGTGGAATGGAGTTAAGTTTGTCATAATTTTCTTCTACTAAACATTTATCCTCTTGAACACTGTTGCGAAGTCATCTCTTGCCTATTCGTTATCACAGAGACATGTTGTTTCTTCCTTTCTCTTCCCTCTGTTTACTACATGTAAATCCTTCCGATCTAAAGAATGGTGTCAAATCCATGGCAGGCTTTGCTGTACCGAAACAGGGTTCCCCACCACAGGAAATGGCACTGAAAGTGCACTTGAGGGGGAGGATTCTTTGCCTCAGGGTTTTCAAGGCAATACTAGTATTTATCTGAATATTAGAAGGCTTACAGCAATAATCACACTATTTTTCATGTCAGATGTCTTTTGAGGACTTTTAAAGCACTTAAAATTTCTTTGAATAGAACAGTGAGATCTAGTTGCTCTTCAGTTTGAAAATCTCAAACCTAAATATTCTTAAAGTCCTGGCTTCCTAAATAAAATTGAAAAGTGGCCCCCAGCTCCCACCGTGTGCAGGCTGTGGTATTCACTGATGGGGAGCCAGAATAAAGGGCCATTATCCTGTGAGATTACATCGCAGCTGCTTCTCAAGTACATTTTTATTATACAAATGCACTTGTGTAGCTTTTATATCTTTGACTAGCTTTAATATTTAGTAGTGCTTTACCCCAAAGACTTAAGTTTTAGTACTACTTGCTAAAAGGAAGTATTCAGTATGAAAGGAAGGCCCCTAGAATCTCTTTTGCAATGAACAGACCTCAGCCACAGGCCACTGTAAGCCAGAAAATTGAAAGAAAGATCCTATATCCCGTGTGGCTTGCTGAGATTCAGTCCATGATTTTATATGCCTGCATTTTTTCAATGGGTATGAAACAAAGGTAAATTGAAGAGAAAGCTGCTTGTCACATTGTTCCCATGTCTTGAATCCCAGGCCCAGCTGGAGAGCCAAGGGCTCTTAATCTGCCCATTAGAAGGCAGAGAGGAGATGGCTCAATCTGTAAGCCTTGTCATCAAGAAGACCTGAGTCAGTCCTAGAGCCCATGTGAAACACCCAGACATTTGTGCTGGTGTGTGCCTATAATTTCAGTACTGGGGAGGTGGAGATAGACCTGTTGAGCTTAATTAGCAAGCTGTAGGCCAATGAGAGACCCCGTCTAGAAAATAAGGTGGGCGGTGCCTGAGAAACAGCAAAAGCATCCAAAGTTGTTGAGAAATTGGAATGGCTAAGAAGCTCGTGGACAGGGATGAAGGAGCAGAGGAAGGGAGTGGGTCAGTTTTGATTACCAACTGTGTTAAAGTAAGAAATGCCCAGGGCATCAGTGAGGCACAGCTTTCTGTGTGTCCTTAAGCTGTTTCAACAGGATTACCTGAGAGGGTTAGGCCTGATCTGAATGTGGCCTGCACTATCCAATGGGCTGGTAATACAGACTGAATAAAAGGAGAAAAAGGAGAAAGCCAGCCATAGACCAACATTTCCTTTTCTATGTGCTTTCTGGATAGCACCACAGACCACACCCATCCCACCATCATGCCTTTGTGCCATGATGAACGCTATTCCTATGAGCTGTGAGACAATATCAATGTCTCCTTTCCCGCTGTGTTAGATTTTGTCTCAGTGACTAGGAAATAATATAAGCAGGAAGAGAAAGATGAATAAGTGTTATCTATTTCTACACTGACCCAGCTTCATATTAGCCATAATGCACGGCTCATTCTCTCCAATACTTATGTCTCAGAGGCTTTGCTAAAGACAATGGCTCTTGTGAGCGTTCCATAGCAGTGATTAAAAACACCTGTCTTAGTTAGGGTTTCCAGTGCTGCAAAGAGACACCATGACCATGACATATTGAATTAGTGAAAACATTTAATTGGGGTTGGCTTACAGGTTCAGAGGTTTAGTCCATTATTCAGCATGGTGGGAAGCATGGTGGCATGCAGGCAGACATGGTGCTGGAGAAGGAGCTCAGGGTTCTACATCTAGATTGGCAGGTAGCACGGGGTAGGGGAGAGAGCAAAAGCAAGAGCAAGAGCGAGAGTGAGAGCGGTCTGTGGGGAAGCCTGGGCCTGTTGAGCATCTGAAACCTCAAAGCCTGCCCCAGTGACACACTTTCTCCAATAAAGCCACACCTACTCCAACAAGGCCACACCTCCTAATAGTGCCACTTCCTGTGAGCCTATGGAGGTCATTTTCCTTCAAACCACCACAGCACCCACGAGAACAATATAAAGGGGAGAATAATTTCTTTGGTCTCATGGTTTCAGAGACTTCTGTTCATAATACTTAGCGCCATTGAAACTTGGCCATCATGGAATCATAGCCAAATGTCAGGGAGATTTCTTCATAATACACAGGAAGCAGAGAAAGAGGAAGGGACCATGGACCAGGTATAATCTCCAAAGACAAGCCCTAAGTGGCACGCTTTCCCCAGGTCATCATCTCTTCCCAAAGTTTCCAAGAAAAACACAAACAAACAAAAAACAACAAACAAAACAAAACAAAACAAGGAACCCAAACTCAAAATAGTTCTACCAGTTGGAGGCCAAGGGTTCAGCTTCTGAGCCTGTGGGGGATGTTTCCTATTCATAGCATAGTAGTTGTACACTGGAGGAGTAACGTAAAGACTCATGGTGAGAAATGGCTAAAAGCACATGTGTGTACTCATCTTGCTCCCAAGAGTGTGAGGGAAGCTGAAATGTGCAGCAGACAATGGAAACCTGGCATCCAAACCTCCTCTCCACAACTGCAAAATACTCCATGCTCACTCCTCTTAAGGTTAAAATAGTCTTTCTCCTCCCACTCTGTCCTCGTTTGTTCTCTGCTGCTATGATAAAACATAGACCAATGTAACTTGATGAAGAAAGGCTGACAGGTTCCAGTCCATCATCAAGGGAAGCCAGGGCAGGAGTTTGAGGCAGGAACCTGAAGGCAGGAACTGAAGTGGATAGCATGGAGAAACACTGCTTACTGGCTTGCTCAGCTACCTTTCTTATGCAGCCCAGGACCATCTACTTAGGGATGGTTCCACCCACAGTGGGCTCAGCCCTCCCTCATCACTTAGCAATTAAGAAAATGCCCTGCAGACTTGTCCATAGGCCAAGCTGATGGAGGCAGCTCCATCAGTTGGGAATCTCCTCTTCCTGGGCATGTCTAGGTTTGTGTCAAGTTGACAAAACCTAATCAGCACACTTGGGATTCAACTCTACTTGCTACAAGTGCAAAATACTCTATTCCCAAAGCTCTTATGATTAAAATGGTCTTTACTTTCCCATTCCATTTGAATACTCGGCACTACTCTGCATGCGGTTAGTGCTGTAAAACTATTGAGGCTTTCCTTTTGCTCTTATAAAACAAGATTAAAAAGAAAATGATGGCTCTCTTGCCTCTTTTGTGCAACCCACTCTTAACTACTTTGCTGATTTTCTTCCTATTGCTGATGGGTTTCCTCTTGTGGAACGTTTATTTAATGGTAGGGAACTCTATACATGTGTAAGAGCATGGTAACAGCCCCATCCAATTGCTCCACCTTTAAGATAAAAAAGACTTTTATACTATGTTGCCAAACAAGCATGATACTTTTCCAGTTAAAACAAAACAAAAGCAATGCAATTATATTTTTGAGAAACACGTATTTATGGTTAAGAATTTCTTATAGCCAATCATAATGAGTAGGCTATTGGAGACTATGTAATTGAGAACAATAAATTATTCTGGGGGATTTTGCTTAATTGATCCTATCCTATATCTCCTTTATCTTCCCCAAACATGATGTAATTTGACTGTTACAAGCAAGACATGAAGAAACAAATTAGGGAGTATAAATATCCAGGTGCCCTACAGCTTTCAGAATTAAACGTTGTTACAGGTCTTTATTTCTTCTTTCAAAGGGGGAACCTCAGATATCAGGAAAGATAACATTGAGGTCTCCTTGTTTTTTTTTTTTTTTTTTCCCAAGGCAGGGTTTCTCTGTGTAGCTTTGCGCCTTTCCTGGAACTCACTTGGTAGCCCAGGCTGACCTTGAACTCACAGAGATCCGCCTGCCTCTGCCTCCCGAGTGCTGGGATTAAAGGCGTGCACCACCACCGCCCGGCTGAGGTCTCCTTGTTTTTCACTGGTTGTCTTTTATTCTTTTAATTTATTCTTTGATCATTTCACACTTGTATGCAATGAAATATGACCACACCCACCTCTATTTCCACTCTCAAGTCTCCTGTATCCTCCCTAACATTTCACTCTCGAACTTTACATCTTCCTCCTCCTCCTCCTCTTCCTCCTCCTCCTCCTCCTCCTCCTCCTCCTCCTCCTCCTCCTCCTCCCTAACCCACCAACTCCAACTGGTGCTGCCTATATGTGCAATGGTGTGGGCAACCTACCAAAGAAGAATGATTCCCCCTCCCCCAACAGCCATCAACTACCAATGTTTCCTCAATACGGAGAAGAACCTTGAGAGTTCCTCCTCTCTCTATTCTGGAGTTTTGGTTGGCTTGATCTTGTGCAGGTCTGGAGCAGGTAACCAACCCTGCTATGAGTTCATCACTCATAGTTTTTATAATTTTGTTTGTGTGTGGGAGGGTTAGGAGGTGAGTGTGGAGTGTTTCCGGTGCATGCCCAATAATTGTTAGTAATTTCACTTCTCTGGAGAGTAGAGAGGAAGCAAGGTGAGGCTGTGTTTGGAAGCTAAAGGTCATAGAATAAAAAAGAATCATATTTTTGGCTAAAAGCAATTCATCTTTCCATTTGGAGCTAATTGGAGTTCTGAGCACAGTCAGGCCATTGTAAGTTGGCAAAGAATGGGATCCTGTAACTTGGGATAGGGATGTGTGAGAGGACCCCACTGAAGCTGAGAACTTTGAACCCCAAGATTCTCAAGGGTTTATTTCACCTGAGGAAGTAGTCTCTTCACCCTCTTTAGATGTCCTCCTACTTCCATCCCAAAATATTGTCCTTTCCACCTTTGATTGAGAAAATTAATCCTTTATTGTCTACTAAACCAGCAGTGACTTTCTCTGAAGGAAATGGCAGGAAAGACAATACTGATGTGCCTCAGGGGTCACCAACAGTTGTCTCTAGATCTATAATCAGACTTCAGGCAAAGCGGTCTCCTAGAGGGAAGGTAGAAAGTATAGTCCAGGAGAGGTGCACTATACTCTAAAGATCTTGATGTGTTTACTAATTTGTTCAAGCAGAAGTCTGGGAGAATATGTGTAGGAATGGATTTTAAGGGTGTGGGATAATGCTGGAAAGAACATAAAACTGGATCAGGCTGAGTTAATTGATATGGGACATTTGAATGGAGATTCTAGGTTGAATATGGAAGCTTACACAGTTAAAGAGTTGTCAAAACTTGTTTGAATGCTTGGTTGAAGCATTTGTAAAAAGAGTGGCTACTGAAAAGGAGTTGGAGATGCCTGGTATCCCTTGACTTCAAATTGATGAAGGGATTTTAAGACTCAGGGATGCTGCAATGCTTGAGTGGGTGCACTGTAAAACCTAACCCTCCACAATGGAAGGGCCCAGAAAGCACACCCTTCACTAATCCTGTAAGACACAAAATGGTGAGAGGGGACACATTTGAAGAGCTTTTCCTTGTTCCAGACCTTAGGCTTGGAGATGCTGATGCTCAGTTGGATGAATTAAATGTAATGAACTTGATTGGGCCCCAAAGTAGCAGCAGCTAGGTGGCAGCACTGAATCCCCAAAGGCAAGGTGGTTGCAGTTATCATAATGGGAAGCATAAACAAAGCAATGTCCATAATGGCCTGACTCGTAATGGTCAGCACAGGCAAAGTGATTTTTATGGTGGCATGACTTGTATGGAACTTTTGTACTGGCTAACAAATCATGGTGTTTCCAGGCATGAAATAGATAAACTTACTGCATTTTTTTTGTTTGATCTATGTAAGTAGAAAAATTCTCAAACAAATGAAAGGAAGGCTTCGTTGGATTGTGGCAAAGGAAATCTTGGTCTGTGAACAGATTTCCAGAAATGAGCTAGTTTGCAGACCCAGAATCCCTTGAATGAAGGGATGGCCAGTTTCCCCTGAGGAAGGACTTTGATAAAATCCCTAGGAGCTTTGCTGTTAGCTTTTCTCTAGTACTTCCCCAGCAGAAACTATGGCCTTCTACAAGGGTAACTGTACATTGGGGGAAAGGAAACAATCATATTTTCTAGGGTCTATTGGATGCTGGTTGACATTGATTCTGGGAGATGCCAAGAAATATTGTGACCCTACAGTTAAAGTAGAGGTTTATGGAGGTCAGGTGATTAATGAAGTTTTGACTGATGTTCGACTCACAGTAGGTCCAGTGTGTCCCTGAACTCATCCTGTGGTTATTGAGATAGATAGACTTAGAAGTTGGCAAAATTTTCTAACCTGTAGAGTGAGGGCTATTAAGGTTGGAAAGGTAAAATGGATGCCTTTAGTGTTGTTTATGCCAAGGAAAATAGTGAATCAAAAACAATATTGTATTCCTGGAGGAACTGCAGAAATTAGTGCCACAAAAAGGACTTGAAAGATGTAGGGGTGGTGGTTCCATCCACATCTCCCTTTAACTCTCTTATCTGGCCAGTGCAGAAGACAGATGGATCTTGGAGAATGACAGTTGACTATTGAAAACTCAATCAAGTAATGACTCCAATTGCAGCTGCTGTACCAGATGTTGTGTCCTTATTTGAGCAGATTAACATGTCTCCTGGTACATGGTTTACAGCTATAGATCTAGCAAATACTTTTTTCTTAGTACCTGTCATGAGGAGCACCAGATACAATTTGATTTCAGTTGGCAAGGTCAGTAGTATACCTTTACAGTTTTACCTCAAGGATATATCAATTCTCTAGCCCTGTGTAATAACTTCATTATGACAACTTTTTGGTTGTCTTTTTTTTATAAAAAAAATCACATTGATTAACTATATTTATGAGATTATGCTGATTAGACTAAGTGAGCAGGAGGTAGCAACAGCTTTGGACTTGTTGGTAACAGATGTGCTCATCAGAGAATGGAAAAAAAAATCCAACCAAAATTCAGGAGCCTTCAATCTCAGTGAAATTCTTAGGAGTCCAGTGGTGTGGGGCATGCAGAGATATTCCTTCTAAGGCAAAGGATCAGTTATTTCACCTGGCCCCTCTTACTACCAAGTGTAAAGAAGCACGATGTTTAGTGGGCCTGTTTGGATTCTGGATTCAACACATCCTTAACTTGGGTGTCTTTCTCCGTCCCATACACCTAGAGATTTGGAAAGCTGCTAGCTTTGTGTGGGGCCTGGAACAGGAGAAGGCTCTTCAACAGGTTCAGGCTGCTCTGCCACTTGGACCACATGATCTAGCAGACCGGATGGCATTTGAGGTGTTAGTGGTAGATAAGAATGCTGTTTAGAGCCTTTGGCAGGCTCCTATAGATGAAATGCAGAAGAGACCTTTGGGATTTTGGAGCAAGGTTATACCATCATCTGCAGATGACTGCTCTTTTGAGAGCCAGCTCTTGGCCTGCTATTGGGCCTTAGTGGAAACTGAACATTTGACAATGGGAAGACATCTATTGTTGGATTAGCTGGACCACAGCCTGTAAGCCACTTTAATAAATCCCCTACCATCTCTGTACCTCTAGAGAATGCTCACTAGTACAATTACCCAAAGTAATCTACTTTGGTTACAGATTTAATGCAATTTTCATTAAAATTACAATGGCATTCTTTACAGAGCTAGAAAAAAATCCCAAAATTTATATGGAAACAAAATAATCACTTCATTCTTAAGCCGAATAAGCAATGCTGGATGCATCACCAGACCTCACCTCAAATTATGCTACAAAACTATAATGACAGAAACCAAACAATGTGGTACTGGCACAGACACAGATTCACAGACCAGTGCAAGAGAAGTAGAAGACCCAGGAGAAGACACCTGCACAGGTGTAGCCACACCTTTGATAAAGGCGTCAAAATCAAACCTTAGGGCCCCCAAAAGGCAGCCTGTTCATCAAATGGTATTGTGAAGTATGAATGTCCTCCTGCAAAAAAAGAAAAGAAAAAAGAAACTATGTATGCATCTCTCACTGTCTTCTCAGAATGGATCAGAGACCTTAATGTAAGACCCCAAAACTCTGAAATTACTAGATGGAAACATATGCAAACTTCTTCAAGATACAAGCACAGGCAAGGAATGTTTGCAAAAGACTCCAACAGCACTGGAAATTATCCAAGAACTGACAGATTGGATCCCATGAAATTAGAAATCTACTGCATAGCCAAGAAAACAGTCATCAGAGTTAAAAGACAGAGTTAAAGGTCATCTTTGTCCACTGTGCACGTGGCAAGGGATTAATACTCAGAATATATAGAGAACTCTACAATTGAAGTGCCCAAAACTCAAGCAAACAATAAATGGGCTAATGAATTGAACAGATAATTCTGCAAGAATAAACGCTAATGGTCAACACATATTTTAAAAACTACACTGAAATCCCATCTTACCTCTGTTAGAATGGCTATTGTTATGGCTAGGATATATCAAGGCAGTTGCTATGGAGGTCAGTGTGGAGGCTACTCAAGAAACACAAAGCTGAACTACTGTGTGACTTAGATACAGCACTCCCAGGAATGTGCCCAAGGGATACGTGCTCTAGTCACAGTACCTGAGAAATGGACCCAGCATGGAAGTCTATCAACAAATGAAAGGTAAAAAGGGGTGGTACTCATACAAAGAATTTTATTCAGCTGTAAAGAAAAATGAAATTAATTATGACATTTTCAGGAAAATAGATGCAAATGAAGATCACCATGTTAAGAGAAATAAGCCAGACTGAGAAAGACAAAGATTGAATATTTTATTTGATGTGGAGACTCTAGATTTAAATTTAGGTATTGCATGTACATACACAGATCTATTAGTAAAATATGTAAAGGAAAAGGGGACTAGAAGAGGCGAGGAAGAGGTGTAAAAATGAAGGAGCCCAAGGGGACAATAGAGAGGATAATGGATATATGGCATTAGGAAAGACCAGCAGGAACAAAGTGCAGTCATAGACATGAGAATGAAACTGTCAGCGTGAATCTATCACTTGGTAAGTTAATTAAAAATGTGAAGTTTGGAAATGCCCTCCTTGTCTTCTTTGCTTCCTCTGGAGTCTCGTGATGGGCGAGCTCAGATAACAGCACACATGATGGTTGCAAAGATGGTTTGCAGGAGGAAGAGGCCCACATGACTCCATTCTTTCTTCAAAAACATCTCAAAGTAAGAACAATAGCTTTTATCAATACTTTAACTAAGGCTGTGCCACAACCAGGTTTTTAACCAATCTTTTAAAAGGCAGAATCTCTCTATGCAGCCTTGGCTGGCCTGAAACTTGCTATGTGGTCTAGGCTGGCTTTGAATTCAAAGAGATCCTCCTGTCTCTGCTTCCCCAGTGCTGGGATTAAAGGCATGCACCACCATACCCAAACATTAATCAATTCTTTTAGAGTAATTGATAACTGTTGTGTTCTTAAAAGTTATTCTGTATTTGTTCTTCAAACACGGCCTTAACCATTGAACATGAGTAATGATGTGTGATGTGTGACTATTTTGATCACAATGCTGAAATCTTGCAACTTATTTTCCATCCTACAACTATCTTTTCTAATTGCCTCTTTTTTCCACTCATTCTTTTAAAAGTATCTAATCAATGTCTACTTTTAAATGTAAAGATGAAACAAAAGACATCACAAGTAGATTTATAACAGTGTGTGTGTGTGTGTATGTGTGTGTGTGTGTGTGTGTGTGTGTGTGTGTTTCTAGTGGACTTGACTAGATTTTCAAAGTTTGGGGTGATGCTAAAGCATGTGATTTAAAATTTCTGTAAACACGAACTAGGAGTGATTGATATTAAAATTATTAATCCTATACACCAAGCACACAATGATTATAGAAGACTCCAATGGCCTTTATAATGTAGCCTTTCACTTCACATATGTGTTGGAGTTACTAGGAATAGAATAATATCTGCAGAACTGAGACAATAATGTTTAAAAGAAGCAGAGAGTGATAGTCAAGAGCAGGGGATATTTGTATTTCCCCCAAGGACACATGTACACCCCTTTTGTTAAGAATACACCCTTCAGCCTCAAAGATCACTCCAGCTCCAGATGTGAATTCTAACTACATCTGTATAAGAATCTGAGCTCAAAGCTACTATCTTGACTGTAAAATAAGAGGGGAAGTTTAGAGAAAACATTTTAGAAAGTTTTTGCTACACAATTCTTCAAGGTTTCCGGAAACGAGTTTCAGTGAAGGAGGATAAAGGATGGATTCTGTGTAGAGGGTTGATGAGGTTCTCCTTTAACCTAAACATGGTGACAAACTCCAAGACTGGCAGCAGTCATGGAGTCCATAGGGAGAGTGAGCAGGGAGATCATCATTCTGTTCAGCCATGTCTCCCCACGTCTCTGTCTCTTCCAATCCTTTGCCACCTGTCTCGCTGAAATGAGCACAGGAAAGAAAGCGAACATGTCAAGAAAACCCAAACCCTGCAAAATATAGAATCAGCCTCATTATGTGTCTTTTATGACATACACCCATGCAGGAGTCATCTAAGAGATGCCTTTGAATATTCAAAAGTTTCAGCATAAGAAGAGGTTTTATGGTATTCTGTTCTCTCTTGGAACGTGATAGTTCTTTGCATATGTTTTATTTAAGAAAAGAAATACTAAAATGGAAAGTCATCCAACTGTGGAAGGGAAAGAGTGAGTCTTGGAATTGATTTTGGAACACAATTTGGAGAGGGTTAAGACAGTTTTGTTGCTTGGTAATTAACACCATTTTAAAAGAAAAAATTTACATGTGTAAATATTAATACATTTTGAAGGAGTAGTTACTTGACTATGAAGAGGTCAACAAAACATTCTACTCATCAGTTGTTCAGTTGTTTTAGATATTTCCTATTTCTTTTGAGCTTGAGCTGTGGGCTAAAGCCACTGATTTTCTCTTTGTCATTATAGTTAGTGTGATTTTTGTGACATGTGATTCTGATGTAGCCCATATGTCACATAAGATATATTTAAAGCAGTTAGCATCTATCATATATGAAACGGCAGCAATGTTAAAAGGATTAAAGTACAATGAAGCATACCATTGGGAGCATCATGACTTAAACAGAAACAGGTGAGCTGCCCTCCACAAAATACAGAAATTGGGTTGGCACAATTATCCATTCATAAGGTCAAAGACAGGAAGGGCATGCATACATTTCCCCTCAGCCATATGAGGTCTGTCTTACTGACCACATGACAGCCCACATGAGAATGTGGAGGGTATAGCATTCCCACTGCCACAAAATTAACAATATGTATTTCAACTCCTTAGGGCTGAGATTTAGCAAATAGCAAACATCCTCCATAAGACCATGTCATCCATTCTGATCACATCAGAATTAATACTGTCAGTGATGAGAAAGTTGAGAGATTTTTAAATGAGAGATGTATGAGTAGTATGCTGTGTGGGTTGGGACTGGGTCTGGAGGGTGGAAAAGCAATTTACAGTCCATTGTTACTGTTAATTTAATATATATAATTATATATGGAACTCCAGCAATGAAAATGATCTTTGGAAATTATTATTGCACAGCTATAGTCTTAAACCCACGGGAGCAATGTGTTTAATTGGGAAACGAATTCCACAGGGTGTAAATACTGTTTCAGCAAACTTTCTGATGAAGTATTCTTCTATAATAAGGATGAGGCTTCATAAGTCAATAGAGACTTCCTCAACATGAAATGCTATTGTTCTCTTAATTTGGGAAATGTGGAGAAAAGAGAAAAACTTAAAACTACTGTAAGATAATGGCATTTTTCTCAACAAAGTAGATTATTATTGCTATTTACAACAAGAGCTTGGTGTCTTAGTTCATTTTCTACTGTTGTGTTAAGATACCATAACCAAGGCAACTTAAAAAAGAAGTGTTTAATTTAGGATTAGTGTTTTAAAGCAATGTTTTTTTACCTGAGGGTCACTGTGGGAGCCCGTTTTCAGGTTACTCGTGGCTTTACCCAGCAGGTCCGCATAGAGGATGATTAGGACCACGGGCTTGAGTGCAGGTGTCTGAGATGGTCTGCACTTGGCTGTGCTGGGGGGAGGTCTTTTGCTCCACCCCTTGGCGTCTCTATAAATACCCTGAGGCAGAGACAGTTGGGGCCTGTTGGAAAAGGTTCCAGGCCCTCTCAGGGCTATTCTTTATTTTCTATCTGTTTATCTCTGCAATATTCTCTGCAATAAATCCTTCTATCTAATATTTCCTGCTGCTCACACTCAAGAAAACTCTGGGGAACTGTGGGGTTGGTGGGTGAACACTCTTTCATAGGAGTCCCCTAAGACCATTGGAAAACACAGATATTCACATTATGATTCATAACACTAGCAAAATTACCATTGTAAAGTAGCAACAAAAATAATTTTATGGTTAGGGGTCACCACTATATAAAGAACTGTAGTAAAGTGTCATAGCATTAGGAAGGTTGAGAACCACTGTTTTAAAGGATTAGTTAGAGTCCATGATAGCAGAGCAAAGGCATGTTGGCAGGAACAATTGAGAGATTACATCATAATCCACAAGTACAAGGCAGAGAAAGACATTGAGAAGTCCCCACCTAGTGTCACATCTCTTCCAAGGCCACACCTCCTAATCCTTCCTAAATTGTAGTACCAAACTGAGGATCAAGTATTCATACATATGAGCCTATAAGGGCCATTCTCCCTCAACTATCCCATTGGCTGGGGTGATTCCAGAATGTCTCAGGGAAGTATTGCACACTAATATGAAATAATAGTATGACTTTAGGCTGCCACGTGGCACCACATGCCATATGATTTCTGCTCTGTGGATGGCTACCGAAGCCAAATGTCTGAGCTATATTTATTTACCAACTTCACAAAAGTGTAGATACTGCTTATGTATCAGGTTTAACCCTCACATCCTTAATACTCATCTACTGGGAAATTCATGATGCCTTGACATAAGGAAATGTAGACTTGATCAACACTTCACTCATAGCAATATAGACTATGACATAAGTTTCTGTATTTCTGTAGTTAATATTTTAAAGGAACAAATCTAAAAATTAGGATATTGTAATAGGGAAATTAGCAAAATAAATGTGACAGATATAATGTGGAAATGTAGATGTAGTGAGAATGATTATAAACACATAAAAGTTGATAGATTTTTATTTCCAAGATGATAGGTTAAAGAAGAGGAAACCCCCACCAATTCCACTAAAATCAGGAGCAATACAAGGCTGTCCACTCTCTCCATATCTGTTCAATATCATAATTGAAGTTCTAGGGGGAGCAATAACACAACAAAAGGAGATCAAGGGGATACAGATTGGAAACAAAGAAGTCAAAGTATCATTATTTGCAGGTGATATGCTAGTATACATAAGTTATCACCAAAATTCTATCAGGAACTTCTACAGCTGATAAAGACATTTAGTGAAGTGGATACAAGATTAACTCAAAAGAAAAACAGTAACTCTCCCATACACAAATGACAAATAGACTGAGAAAGAAATTAGGGAAATGACACACTTCACAATAGCTGCAAATAATATAAAGTATCTTGGGGTAACTCTAACCAGGCAAGTGAAAAACTTGTATGACAAAAACTTCAAGTCTTTGAAAAAGGAAATTGAAGAAAATAAAAGAAGATGGAAAGTTCTCCCATGTTCATGGATTGGTAGGATTAATGTAGTAAAAATGGCCATACTACCAAAAACAATTCAATGCAATCCCTATAAAAATTACAATACAATTCTTTACAGATCTTGAAAGAACAATACTCAACTTCACATAGAAAAACAAATGAAAAAATCCAGAATAGCAAAACAATTTTGTACAATAAAAGAACTTCCAGAGGTATCACTATCCCTCATTTCAAGCTCTACTACAGAGATATTGTAATTAAAAACTGCAAGGTACTGTCATATAAATAAACAGGAATAAAATGGAATTGAGACCCAGATGTAAATCCACACACCTATGGACACCTCGTTTTTGATAAAGAGGTGAGATACATGATGGAAAAAGGAAAGCATCTTCAATAAATGGTGCTTGTTTAACTGGATGTCAACATGTAGAAGAATGCAAATAGATCCATGCACAAAACTCAAGTTCAAGTGGATCAAAAACCTCAACACAAAACCAGATACAATGAACCTAATAAAAAGAAAGTGGGAAATATCCTTGAACTCATTGGCACAGGTGAACAGAATACTGATAGCACAGGCACTAAGAACAACAATCAATAAACGGGCCCTCATGAAACAGAAGCTTCTGTAAGGCAAAGGACACTGTCAATAGGACAAAACAACAGCCTAAGGAATGGAAAAAGTTTTTCACCAACCCCACATCTGACAGAGGGCTAATATTCAAAATACATAAAGAACCCAAGAAACTAGACATCAACAAACCAAATAATCAAATTAAAAAATGAGGTCCAGATCTAAACAGAGAATTCTCAACAGAGGAATCTCAAATGGTTGAGAAACACTTAAAAAGATTTTTCAACATACTTAGAGATCAGGGAAACACAAATCCAAACTTGGTTTGAGATTCCATCTTACACTTGTCAGAATGGCTAGGATCAAAAACACCAGTGACAGCTTATGCTGGTAAGGATGTGGAACAAGGGGAACACTCCTCCATTGCTGGTAAAAGTGCAAAGTTGTACAGTTACTATGGAAATCAACATGGCAATTCCTCAGAAAATTGGGAATCGATCTACCTCAAGACCCAACTATACCACTCTTAGGTATAAATCCAAAGGACATTCTATCTTACCACAAGGACACTTGCTCAGCCATGTTCACTGAAACTTTATTCATAATAGCCAGAAACTGGAGACAACCTAGATGACCCTCAAGCAAAGAATGGATAAAGAAAATGTGATACATTTACACAATTACTCAGCTGTTAAAAACAATGACATTGTGAAATTTGCTGGCAAATGGATGAAACTAGAAAAGATCATCCTGAGAGAGGTAACCCAGACCCAGAAAGACAAACATAGATCTCCCTGGGAAGGGGAAATAGAATAGATTTTGTGGGTGCACTGGGGGAAGGTGGGGATGGGAATAGAAGAGATCAGATGGGAAGTGGTAGAGGCAGAGGGAAAGAATACTGGAGGGATGACAGGAATTAGAGGGTGATGTAGAAACCTGGGGCAGTGGAGCCTCCCTGGAATCTATGAGAGTGACTCTGTAGAGGTCTCCTAGTAATGGGGGATACAAGGGCCCAAACTGGCCATCTTCTATAACCTGGCAAGGCTCCTAGAAGTGGGACTGTTACATCAACCCAACCACAAAACTTCAACCTACAATCTGTCCAGGCTGCAAGATGTGCTGGGGGAAAGGCGCTCAGAGCTTGTGGGAGTGGCCAACCCATGACTGATCCAACTTGGGACCTATGCCACAAGAGGGAGCCTACCACATGACACTGCCTAGATGACCAGGAACCAGAGACCCAGGATAGAACTAAACACAGCTGGCGGGGGTGAGGGGGCGGGAAGCTGATTGAATGATTCCTAATGATATTCTGCTATCCTCCTATATCTGTGCCTAGCCCATTCATCAGGAGGGCTCCAGCCAGCAACAGATGGGAGCAGATGCAGAGACTCAGAGCTAAACACTAGGTGGAGCCAGGAAACCCTGTAGAAGATGGGGAGGAAGGATTGTAGGAGACAGAGGCGTTATGGACACCATGAGAACACAGGCCATAGAAGCAATTAAGCGTTGCTCATAGGGGCTCACAGAGACTGAAGCAACATACATGGAAGAGTATGAGCTAGTCCTCTGCACACACCTTATGATTGTGTCGGTTGGTCTTCTTGTGGGAATCCCAACAATAGGAGTGGGGACTGTCTCTGACTTTTTTTGCCTGTGCTTGGGATTTTCTCCTACTGGGTTGCCATGTCCAGACATGGTAAGAGGGTTTGTACCCAGTCTTACTGTATCTTGTTAGGCCATGTTCTGCTGATATCCCTGGGAGGCCTGCTGTGTGTGTGTGTGTGTGTGCGCGCGCGCGCGCGCGCGCGCGCGCGAAGGGAAACAGAAGAGGAGTTGATCTGGGAGAGAGTGGAGGTCAGGGAGGAGTTAGGAGGAATGGAGGGAAGCGAAACTGTGGTCTGGATGTGATGTATGAGAGAAGAAGAAAAGTTTTTTTTTTTTTTTTTTTTTTTTTTTTTTTTTTTTTTTTTTTAAAGAGGAGGAAACCATTTTTATGAGGTAATGAACAGTAGGCCAGCATGTCTGGAGAGAGCTGTGACATATATCATATTTGCAAGGGGTATTCCTCCCCTCTTTCACAAACCAATGTACATAAAGTAACAGTCAAATATAAGTTTGCAGACCTGGAAGAAGAGAGACACAGGGAAGAGGAAAAGAGGCTCTTCCTAGGGGGGCATTAGCAATGAAGGCATTGTGTAAGGCCAGCAGCCTCATTCTGAGGAGGTCTCCACCCCCATACATCTTAAGATTAAAAAGTATGTTTATATCACACACTTACAGCAAACGATTCCTCATAAAAAATTAGAGGCAAACTTGAAAGTTGGGTTAGTAAATTTCAGCTCTTAAAAGCATGTGAACTACGTCAACATCTAGAAATCAAACAAAGTAGACCCAAGTAGAACACAAATAGCATAATTACGGATAATAACACAAATTTGAAGCAGACACACATATCTATGAAGGCAAAAGCAGATAATAAGCAGCTAAGCTAATGTCTTAACCTTTTTGCTATGTTCCGTTTTGAGACCAGGGCCTCAAGACTCTGTAGCCCAGGTTGGTCTGGAATCCACCCTGTGTGTGGCCCAGGCTGGCTTGAAGTTGCTGTGGTTGTCTTGATGTAGCCTCCTTACTGGTGGATTATGGACCTGAGTCACCACACCCATCTTAGATAATGTTTTGAAGCTAAAATGTAGACAACGATGTTCTTTAAGAGAAAAAAAAAAGTTGATGACAGGAGTCATCTTAAGATAGGATATCATAAGATAGACAAGGACATTGAAGTGAATGGCCAGTTTAATCCATTGCCTGTTTTTGGTGTGTGGTATATGCATGTACATCTACACATGTGGGTGAGTAGTGGAGGGCAGAAGTTTGTTTTGGGGGTCTTCCCCTGTCACCTTATCTTTTAGAGACAAGGTTTCTCATTGACACAAAAGTCATTGATTGGCTAGCTAGACTGGCCAGCAAGCTCCAAGGAACCTCCTGTTTCTCTTTTTCCAGCTCTAGGATTATAAATACACTATGCCTGGCGTCTTACACCAATTTTGTGGATCCAAATGCAGGTCCTCATGTGGCAAGTACTTTACTGACTGAATTGTCTCCCCAATCCTACTTAATCAATCTAAGAGGCTTGGGGTCAAGGGTAAATGTAATGTTTTCAAAAAAACCTATAAAATCTATAGCAGGACAAGCATGTTTCGCTGGAAAGCCTTAATTAAACCAATCTAGATCAGCTAATTATTCTCTCTCCTTCTCTTCTTCTCTACCATTTGACATTATTAGACAGTTAATATTTTGGTTCTAACATTTATCATGCAATGAAATGTATCTTCAAAGAATAGGATAGCCTCATCCATCCCCATCCCCCTAAACCGATCATGGTCATCTGTGTGTCAGATCCTACTAACTTGCCTGAGAAGACTGTGGCAGAGAGAGACCCAGAAGCTTGCCCCCTCCAACTTCCCTTCTGTCTTGTCTGTCCATGTGTCTTGCCACTGTCAGAGAGTCACTTTTTAAATCTTTACAAAGTATTACTTGTATTTTGTTAGGTGCATGTATATTTTGCGGGCACATATGTCTGTCTGTGTACCATATATCTGGTACCTGAAAGAGGGCAGAGAGGGCCTCAGATCCCTGGAACTGGAGTTACAGATGATTATGAGTTGCTTTGTGGCTGCTTGGGAACTGAACTCAGGTCTTCTGGAAGAGCACTAAGAACTCTTAACCACTGAACCATTTCTCCAGCTCTAGAAATTCACTTTTTAGAAACACAAATTTGGTAACAGCTGACAGAGGACTCTCAGGGGCCACCACCCAAATGTTGCCGAGAAGTTGTATTTATTTTATTTTATTTTATTATTTTATTTTATTTTATTTTATTTTATTTTTGAGATGGTCTTGCCCTGTTGCCTGGGCTCACTTCAAACTCTCCAAGCCTTGCTCTGTCTCACAATGCTGTGATTATTGGCATGAGTCTGCACACCTAGCCCAAAGAAGAGGTATTTTGTTGGGTTTATAGTGTTTACTTTTCTCCCCCTGAACTCTGAATGTCATGACAGCCACAGCATATGCACACTTGGGTACTACATACTTCTGAGTTCACTACCCATCTATCTCCAGACAGTTCCAAAGCATCTCCATCCTCTTCCCTGGTGATCTCTGAAGTAGTATTTCTATCACGAACACTCAAGGTCATACATCTTCTGATTTTTCTTACATTTATTAACATTTCACAGGAGCAGTCTTATTCCTTAAATTGTAACTCCTTGAGGTAGTGAGCGCCTTGGCAGCTTTTCCTGGGGGCAATGTGAACAATGTCTCTTCATCCCAGATAGGAAACCAATGACAGACCAAAAAATGATTCCACTACTACCCTGGCTTGATAAATGATCTCTCTGTGGTTGTCTACAAGAGCATTGGTCAGGGGCACCTTTCAGGAGGATGAGGAAGGTTACTCACAGGACCATGGGTGAGGGATTACTTACAGGAGAATGGTGGAGGGGTGCCTTTCAGGAGGATGGGGAAGGTTACTCACAGGACCATGGGTGAGGGATTACTTACAGGAGAATGGTGGAGGGGTGCCTTTCAGGAGGATGGGGAAGGTTACTCACAGGAGCATGCATGAGGGATACCTTACAGGAGGATGGGGAAGGCTACTCTCAGGAATATAGATGAGGGATTAGTTCCAGGAGCATGGGTGGTTCAAAGGCAGCTGAGGCACTGAGAAGCCCAGCCCAGGCTGGGGACTCACGGCAAGCTCTGTCCCTGGATCGCCATGCCCAATGTGCACACTGACCACCAGAGAGTCCCCTTCCCCTAGCAGCTGTTTATGGCCTTTATAAGCTTGGGGAAGGGCCCTGTGAAATTTGTAATTTCTATGAGCTTCCTTAGCCACACTAGCCTCCTTTTCCCAACAGGGAATGTTACATTCGGGGGAGAGAGCTACACAACACAGAGGCAGGTCTTAAACGGCTTTCCAAGTGTCTTGTCAAATTCCTTTTGTCTAGGTGCCTCTGTGGCTGTGAAATGGCTGCCTAATGTAGGACTGAAGGTGAGTGCAGATCCCAACGCCAGACGGAACAGGATGGTTCTGTGCCTGCAAGTTTGCAGAGCGTCGGGTGTGTGTGTGTGTGTGTGTGTGTGTGTGTGTGTGTGTGTGTGTGTGTGTGTGTGTATCATTTGATTCCTCTCATCTGCCCTAGACAAGAGTGGAATGGCGAGAGAGCACAGATACGGCGAGAGAGCACAGATACCTGCATCTTAAGAGGAGAGAGAAATTAGGAGCAAGCATGCGCATGCATATCCAAATGCATCCCAAGTTAGTGATTTGACCCTATATTTTAAGGCAGAATTGCCACTTTGCTATTAGAAGCAGAATTCAGGAAGCAGACACTACTACTGCTTCACTGTATTTATGGCTATCTTTTGCTGTAGATAGGAATGCACTTCCCTTGCACTGTGAAGTTGGGCTTGGCCATGAGACTGGCTGTGGACAGAAGAGAGTTGTCCAAATACACTGAATCGACAATTCAAGATATTACCCTTCTGCTTTCTCTGGAGCTGCCTTGGTAGTACATTTGTTGTAAAGGTGATGTTGGATGCACCAGAGACTGTCTTGTCATCCCATGGAGAACTGTGTCTTGGAGGGTTGCTTGAACACGCAGTGGCTTTAGAGAGAGAAAGATGAGATTCGGGGCCGTGTTAAGCTGTTGTTGTTTGGGGGGTCTTTATTGGAGTGTGACCTTTACTCTCCTAACACACCTGTTGGTGCCAAGACAACACTGTGTCTTGGAGGGTTGCTTGAATATGTAGTGGCTTTGGAGAGAGAAAGATGAGATTCCAGGCTGTGTTAAGCTGTTGTTGTTTGGGGGTCTTTACTGCAGAGTGACCTTTACTCTCCTAACACACCTGTTGGTGTCAAGGTCACCTGCAGCTTGAAGACTTTCAGAATGATTTCACAGTGCAGTTGTCAACAGTTCTAGAAGTGTTGTGCTTGGGTTCCTATCCAATCACCACTGCTCCTCAGACATGTTCCTTAAGCTCGTTGGTTTCTTTATCAATAACGTGGGATGTGAATTTCTAGTTTCATCTTAGTTCCTATGATACAGCACCTTCAAGCAAGTGACTCTGGGGTAGATGAGTTGATTATAGTTCATAATCCCAGGTTGTAGCTCATCATTATGGGGAAGTCAAGGCAGGATCCTCTAATAGCTAATCACATCACATCCACAGTCAAGATCAGAGAAAAATGAATACATGCATGCTTGCTTGTGCTCAGCTCAGTTTCTCCATTCTTACACAGTGCAGGACCTCTTGCCTATGGAATGGTGCTGCCCATAGCGGGCTAGGTTGTCTGACATCATGAATTTTATTAAGACAACCCCCCCCCCCCGCCACAGATTATGTCCACAGTTCAACCCAATGTGGACAATCCCTCATTGAGACTTTCTTACCAGGTGATTATAGGCTGTGTCAAGATAACAATTAAACTGACCATCACAGAGGCTAATAGTACCTATTTGTTATGGTTGGAATGTAAAATATACCCCACAGACTCATGTTTTTGAACACTTACTCCCCAGATAGTGGTGCTTTTGGGGAGATGCTATGGACCCTTTAGGAGGTAGAGTCTAGTTGGAGGAAGTGGGCCACAGGAGGAAGTGGAGCAGGCATTTATGCTTTATATCCCCTTTTCTGAAGGCTCTCAGTTTTCTGGTAGACTGAGATGTGAGCATGTGAGATGTCACATGCTCCTATTACCATATTGCTTCCTGATGCCATGCCATCCCTACCATCATGGACTGTATCATCCCTAGAGCAGGAACCAAAATAAACTTTTCCTACCTTACATTGCATTAGCAAGGTATATTATCACAGAGTCCAAATAAGCAATGGGTACACTACCTCATAATGTTGTGTGGACAGGTGAGTTGATGCCCAAGCAGTGCTAACACAGTGCTCTAGGATAGTGTACTGCTGAAGTTAGCCATTATTAGTATTATTATTGCTAGACAGAAAGCTTATTAAACTCAACATGCTTGGGTTTTTACTTCCAAACATGCTCGTCCTATGTATACTATCTTGAAATCATTATCCTACTTTAGTTAGTTGCATTGAAAAACAAATCTTATCCCACTCCATTAGTAGTTGTATTCAGTCAGTTACTGTATCACAACAATTTTACTTTAGCAGTTTAAATAAATAAGACTATAATAACTCTGGTTATACTTCCTGGTCTATTTTATCACTTTCCTTGTCAACTTCATTATTCTTTTCCATGAGTGACAGCTTCCCAATTTTTGTTTCCCTGTATCAATGTTTGGGAGACAGAACAGAGGTATTAAAAAGAGCACACTTTTTTTTTTGAGACAGGGCTTCTCTATGTATACTTGGCTTGCTTAGGACTCATGCCATAGATCAGGTTAGTCTTGAACTAGCAAAGATCTACCTGTCTTAGCCTCCCAAGAGCTGAGATTAAAGATGCACACCACTACTGCCAAACATCTCATGTTTTTGTCATATAAACTGACCTTGAACCCTGGCTCTATCTCTTGCCAGAGGTAGAGTTTGAGGAGAGTTGCTTAATCTCTGTTTATTTCCTTCACCTTTAAAGGGGATACCAATATGTACTTGCATGGCTGTTAAGAGTTTGCAAGAGATCACTAAGGCAATGCTTTCTCTCAACATGTAGCTGGAAATCAACCATTCGATTTCAGTACTCTGTCCTCCATTGTTTATGGTCCATACTATTGCCAATTTTAATTGCAGGTTAGACGAGGTCCTCCTGTGCAATCATGGATGTACAAGGAGGCACGACCCTCCATCCTATCTCCCGTTGTTGCACTAACATCTCTCTGGAGTAACACCACCTTTCTTCCTCAGTTTGGAATGCCTAACTGCCCTCCACCAAAAGTTCAGAAACAGCACCACATCCTCTGAGACCTGAGCTTTCCCTTGGCCTTCAGTGTATTAGTTAGATAGTGCCATAAGATTGATGCACAATAGATGCCTCTACAATGCAGTGGGTCAAAACAGCGAGTATTTATTCTTAAAGATCTGTAGGTGGCAAAGGTTACCCACAGAACAATGTGTTCACTTGGAATGACTTAATTTCTCTCTGTATGGCTCTTCTTTCCTCCTGCTGAAGCTGAAAATAAGGATGTTTTCTTAATTAGTATGACTTTGGTGATCAGAAAGAGGGTCTCAAGGTAAACTACCTATTTTCGGCCGTCCACTGTGATATGTCAGGAATTACATGGGGAGGAAACCATCAGTATCAAGAATAACTTGAGGCCGGGCGGTGGTGGCGCACGCCTTTAATCCCAGCACTCGGGAGGCAGAGCCAGGTGGATCTCTGTGAGTTCGAGGCCAGCCTGGTCTCCAAAGCGAGTTCCAGGAAAGGCGCAAAGCTACACAGAGAAACCCTGTCTCGAAAAACCAAAAAAAAAAAAAAAAAAAAAAAAAAAAAAAAGAATAATTTGAGGGATTAGGTGTGGTGGTGCACACCTATAATCCCAGCCCTCAGGAGATGAGGGCAAAATAATCTTGCATTCAAGGCTAACTGTTAGCTAGAAAAACAGACAGACAGACAGGAAATAATGAATGTTCTTGTTGTTTGCAGAACTGAAAAGCACCTCATGATTTGTGGACTGGTGTTAGATGTGTATTACCTGATTAGGGTGAGAAGGTACACATCAGTCTGAAAATAATTACACCTGCTCATATAAATGACTCCTCAACCAACATTCTGGCAAGAGAACAGGACAAGAATCTTCCATCTTCTTAAGTCAACTTTTGGAGATGAAGCAAGTCATCTTCCTTGTTTCAGCTGAACCTGGGCTCTTTGCTTCACTGGCCCATTGGATGGTAAGCCTCCAAACCAGCATCCATTCACACAAGGACCAGCAGAACAGCCTAGACAGGCTCTTCTCAGGACCGTGGCAGAAGTGTGAAATCTTGTGCAGGCGTAGGCAGGCTTCTTCTTTATAGATATGGAACTAATGCTTCATAATCTCTGCTTCATTTTACTGGAGAAAGTGAGTCATATGGCCAAACCCAAAGACAAGGTGTAGGGAAGAATGCCCCTCCCAAGATACAGCATGTGTATGTCATATAGAGCCACAGAGGCAAACGTTGTGGTTAGAGGAAGACCCAAAATGAAACCTTCTACACTCTTGTTAGAGTACATAACTCTGCTGAGGTCTTAGACTTGTCCTTCTATCTCTATAATAAGCTGTTGTGAGAATTTTTTTCCTGGGTGAGAATAGATAACTTCTGCCCCTGTCCTTCTAAGGTTCCAACAACAAGCCAAAGTTTGAATCCATCAAAGCTCCCCCTTGGGGAATCAATGGGTTTATGGGTTTTACTTAGAGAGTGTGTAAGGAATTACTAATAGAAACATGGGTGACTGCAAATCAGCTTCCCTGGGAAGTCTTCACCCTGCATGGATGGCTTCCCCATAGCTACACAGAGGAAGGCCTATTCCTTTTGTCTGTAAAAAGGAACTTGTGGAGTGTTTTTGTCAAAAGAAATTCATAAATTGTTCCTAAATAGTCGTAATAGAATTTTCCCCTCTAAATAATCACAAAATTATATGTAAATTAGCATTCAGAGAAATCAACCAACAGGTAAGCGAGAAATTTTACCTAAGAAGGAACTTTGAAAGGGTTTGTAAGAAATGCTCCAGTAAAAAATAGATCAAGCGGAAGGAAGATTCTTTTTTTCAAGACAGGGTTTCTCTGTGTAGCTTTTGAGCCTATCCTGGAACTTGCTCTGTAGACCAGGCTGGCTTCGAACTCACAGAGATCCTCCTGGCTCTGGCTCCTGAGTGCTGGGATTAAAGGTGTGCACCACCCCCATCCCGCATGGAAGGAAGATTTTTATTTGTAGGATATGAGGGAATATTCATCTCGTTGTTTTAAGACAGGGCATGACAATACACGAGGTTGCAATGGTACCTTGCCGAAGTTCATCATCAAACACCATTTATTAGTACTTAATGACAGTCAGCCATTACATGAGGAGTTGTAAAATGGTCCTTTTCTAATTCTTCCATTCCTCCATCAGACAGTAAATGGAACATTTGTGTTGAACAAGTCTTCTCCCCTTTGTTCACCCTTGGAAGTTTCCATGTGGACTGATAGATTCATTTTCAATCTTAGTGGTCATGTTTGTAAATACTATAATAGTGTCAAACTGACCTATGAGACCCACTAATCCCAGTCTTCGCCCTCCTTTGGCACATTAAAATTTTTATTTAATTAACATTTTTTCATTTATTTTACATACTGACCAGTTTCCCCTCCCCTGTCTCCCTAACTGTCTCTGTGGGTTCCTCTGTCACTTTGGCACATTGTTCTTGGTTTAAGAGAATGTCCCTGAGTCAAAAAAGGCAATCTGTTTTTAGCTTACTAGTGCTCTGGAATTTGTCACACCCCCAAGCATCCCTTGTTTTTTTGTCTGTTTTCACCAGAACTGTTCTTAGAAACGAGGATCTAGGCAGTCGATGTGCCTATTGTCACTGGAATGTCATTGCTTGTAGATCTTTTCACTTGTGTGTATAAAACTTTCAGCATTGCTCACAACCGCTGCTCTAATACCAGACATACAGTCTGAAGCTTCGTATCTCAGTCATCTCTTTGCTCAAGTTATCAGGCAACCAGGAACATAGAACGTGGCCTCAAATTGTCACCCGGTAGATGACTTGTTAGTGAAAAGAAGAAGAGTCTTTACAGTGCTGACACCTGGCAGTCACCTCCAAATCACTGATTGAAATTGGCCTCATTCGTCATGGGACTAGCTTTGTGCGGCACCTGAGATGATGCACCAGGGACGTTGGCAATATCGCCTTGCCAGAAAATATTATCCTTAATCTATTCACGAGGAAAAGAAATCAGGCAGGTCTGCCATACCCCATAATGTTGGCTGTGATGATTAATCTTGCCAACTTGGTGGCATTTAAAATCACCATGGAAACAAACCTCTCAGTATGTCTGGGAGGGAGCTTCCAGATTGGGCTAATTGAGGTGAGAAGACCCACCTTAAATGCAGGTGGCACCATTCTATGGGCTGGGGGTCCTATACTGAATAAAAGGAGAAAGGAGTTGAGCATCTGTGTCCGTGGGTCTCTGCTTCCTGATTGTGGACACCTCACGCTCTTGCCGCCATGACTCCCGCCATGATGGACGACAGTACCACCACCCACCTGTGCGCCAGAACAAATCCTTCCTTAAGTTACTTCTCGTCATGTTGATGACAGCAATAAGGAAGGTAACCAATGCCAATGTCGCCAGGTGTTCTGTCGTATGCCTGTGATCCCAGCACTTTGGAGATGCAGGCAGAAGGGTTGCAGATTCAAGGCCAGTCTGAATTATATATTGAGACTGTCTCAATAAAGCAAAGCAAAACAAAAGTTAATGCCACACCAAGAGTAAACCAGAGAGGAAGTATTCTCGATGAAAATGGACTAAGGGGACAAGATAACCAAATAAAATACATGATAAAGGATGCTTGTGAAAAAGTTGGAAACTATGCATATTGGTTATGATTATGATATCGTGTATTAGAGGGCATCAAGATGGGGAGATGTGCTTATCAAACACATTGGAGGCTTGGTCTGAGACAGGAAGCAGACCCCTCTTTTTGTAGATGTCAGCAGATAAAGAAATGACCTAAGAAGTTAGGTGGTAACAGGGTGTGTCATTTTTCACTGTGGGGGAGTCTACCAGAAATTCTGATAGAGTTGCAAGCAGCCTTTCTCAAGTAAAAATGGAGGTGGTGGGGAGGTTAGGGGGACTTATGCCCAACGGTTTCCATTCCTTTAAACTCTTCACTTGCACAATTTTGATAATATTAAAACAAAACAAAAACAGTCTAGAAACAAAATTGAAAAATGCAAGTGAGACCGAGGGGAACCACATTGGAATAAGATTCGGAAGACCATCCCGTCCTGGGAGAATCAGAACCAAATCCTGCGGGATCCTGTGGAGAAGTTCAAGTAGGGTCACCATACTGCAGCAGCCACAGCATCACAGGAAAGCAAGCCTTCTTTAAATATTTACTGACCTCCTTCTTCAGGCCTCTAACAAGTCCTTCACTTATTCATCTGGACAGCACTGGAGGTGTTCAGGTTTCAGCCACTCGTGTGGAGTTTCCGTCACTTACCTCTCCCAGCACTGGGTCTGGGTTAACGTGCATGGACTGGGCATATAGTCTCCCACCATTTCAGATGGAAACCTCAGAATTCTTCCAGAGCACCAGGTGATGTCCTCCTCACACGCCAGGCTTGTTCACGGCCTGTCAGTCTCCCCATAGCCCCTCTTTCCCCGAGACTCAAGCAGGAGATCCGGAAGCTGCTTTGTTTATATTTCCTGTAATAGAGCTTCACATGAGTTCTGGCTGTCCATTGAGACTGAATGGTGTCTTATGGTAAGATTTCCAGAAGTGAGCAGATATCATTATCAATGAAAGCTACTCTTGAGATGGGTTGACTTACTAAGGAGGGTTTGAAAAAGAGATGGTGTCTCCTTGGGGGATGATGCCAACCGTTTTGAGAGTGAAGATCCACTTGGGAGGAGACAAATACTATAAATATGGAAAAATATATTGGTGTCATTGATACCACTCAGGGAGAAAATCCTGAAATGAGAGAAGGGATTTGAGCACAGAGGGAGAAGGGAACTGGGAAGAGTTGAGGAGTCTAGTCCATCTCCATTTTGTCTCACTGTTTGCATCATTATCTGACAGCTTCTGCTAAGATGTTTCACATTTGCCTTCAGATAGTGATGACATCGCTCATCCATATTGTTGACTATGGGGAAAAAACACTTGAATAATGTGATAGTAAATTTCTTCTCTGTGTAGTTGTGACAGTGAGATTGTTTTTGTCTTTTGATCACACACACACACACACACACACACAAACACGCACATACACAGACACAGATATTTAGAGAGATGAAAATTAAGATTCTAAGGGATTTCTTCAAACAAACAATAAACAAACAAATGGCAGGAGAGCCGGCTCAGCAGTTAAGAGCACTGCCTACTCTTCCAGAAGAGCTGGGTTTGATTCCCAGCATCCATATGGCAGCTCACTACTGTCTGTAAACTCTATTTCCAGGGGATCTACCACTCCCTTCTGGCCTCCTTAGTCACTGTATACACATGGTGTACATCCATACATACAGACAGACGAAACACTCATATACATGAAATAATTATAAAAATTAAAAAACCCAACTAATTGGGGCAAAATATAGTATTGTGCCTTTGCTATGTTAAGGGGTGGAGGGAAGCCAACAATAAACAAAACAACAACAACAAAGTAAGGCAAGGCCAACTCTAACTGTGCTCAATAGGGAGTTGTTTCCACTTTTTCTGCAGGAGGTGACTGATTGTAGAACGCCCAGTGCGAATTCCCCACTCCTGAGGTCCACTGGACCCTTCCCATCACACTGCATCTTCCTCTCTAGAGTCTACCTTCCTCTCTTGGTCTTCTTTATTTCCCCAATGCTGCTCTCTTGTGTAAGTTTTCAAAGAAGAGGACACCGTTAAGGAGCAGGGTGTCACAGCAAGGCTCCATACGAGGCACTGGGAAAGGAGTAATGTCTTCATGGTTGCAGGACAAGCAAGCCTTCAGACATGGGTGAGAGTTGTTTAACTATCCTTCTGAAAACGATCATCTGGGTTGAATAATTAATATCATTATGATAAGAGCAAAATAGAGATTCTTTGAAAAGAGTAACGACGGGAGAGGCAGGAGCTTAGCATGCTCGGGAGAGCCATTAAAATCCAATGCTGTTTTCTGTGCTCTCCGAGAACAGCAAGCAAAGGAAGATGTGTCGGATTTAGCACAAAGCTTTCCTATGCATGCTATCAACTGAGCCTTTAACAAATTACTTTCTAAAATATTTTAAAAAATCATTCAAGTGTTTTCATCAGAAACAAGAAGGCTGCTGTTTATTTGGTTAAGGAGCAGGGGTAGACTGACATTGGAGTGAGTGTAGCTTCATATTTACAGCTCCTCAGAAGCCATTCACCTTGTGTTTTGATCTCTCTCTCTCTCTCTCTCTCTCTCTCTCTCTCTCATTGGGACCTGGAGCTTCCAATTAACCTAAGATGGCTGGTCAAGGGATCTGTAGGGATCTGCCTGTGTTCCCCCACCTCAGGGTTGAGAGTACAAGCATGCACCATAATGGCTATGCCTGGTTTACAAAGTATCTGCTTTAGATATTTTTACTTATTTATTTACTGTTTGTATGTGTGAGTCTGCTTAAGTAGATATGCATCATGTATGTGCAGGGCCCATACAAGTCAGAAGAAGGCACTGGATTTCCTGGAACTGGAGTTACAGGTGATTTTGAGCTTCCATATGTGTGCTGGGAATAGAACTTAGGTCCTCTGTACAAGGATATAAGTAAGTACCCTTAATCACTGAGTCATGTCTTCCTCCCTCAAAGTATCTATTTTAAACATACTCAACAAATTAGAATTTTGTTTAAGAATCTGTCTGCAATGTTTCCCATTTGAAAGGGTCTCAAAAATTTCAAAATGGGCTCATCAACACTAAATTTCTAAAAATTTTTATAGGCTTGGAAGAGAAATTCAAATGAAGAAAGGTGAGTGAAGTCCACTGAAAGAAGTCAGAGATTGATTGTGTTACTTCAAACATGATTTCGAAAGACACTTTAGTAAAACAAGTGAGGACTCCAAGACTGTTGCTTGGGCCATACTGAAAGAGTCCCTCTTTCCATTAGCTACATTTGCTTATTAAAGAACCAAGAGAAAACCCAGATGGAAATGAATCGAAAACAAAGAGCTTAAGCTGAACACTGACATCAGCAGAAATGAATCTGACACAAGGAGCCACTGCAGCCCTCCTCCAACACCATCACATAGAAACTGTCGTTCTTTAGGAAGAAAGGAGACTTTTGAATAGAAATAATGAGCAAACTCTGGCATTAGTTGATAATCTAATTAATGAGGAGGAGTGACTCATACGGACACCTAGGAAAGAAGATTTCAATTCTGTCTGATTTGAGACAAAATACTGACACTGGCAATGATAATGTAAAACTTATAACCCATTAAAAACCGGTACATGTCTTCAGTTCAAGATAATTTCAGGTTAGTTAAGAAAAGTTGAAATTCTTATAGCATTACAACTATATAAAAATGAAATTTGATGCTTTTTCTCAAACTTGACAACTCCCAAAAAGTATATTTCATGCTTACCAATAAGAAAGCCATTATTCTCAATTATCTTAACAGTGAAAAAGAGCTGCCTGCCAACTGGCTGTGCTGAAGAATAGATTGGATCTTTTTGTTATTTGATTACTTTCATAGACATGTTACTTTAAACCATTATGCAAAGAGATGCTCAGAGATATGTATTTTAAACATGAAAGCAAGTACTGCAGAAGTGTCAGGCTATTCCCCTACATGAATTGTTATTTAAATTTTTGTTTCATAACATTTATGAATATTAAAGAATTTTAAATTGTTGTGATTTATTTCCACATTTTAAGTATTCACTTTTACACCATTATTTTAGTTCCTTCTTTTAAATAGGCACTCTAAATTGTATAAGCTCTAGGCCCATCTTTCATTCCCAGTGTTTGATCTGAAAGGCATTGAGATAGCTATATGGGTGTGTGTGTATATATAGTCCTGCAAGGTATGGGCTTTATGTCTGCCCATTGGGTTAAGGACAAGTGTTTGCAGTATTTCCGGGACCCTCTCTTTGAGTCCAGCCAGCTGGCAGAATACTTTCAACTATGTCCTTAGCAGCCTGAGGCAAGAGATTTTCCTCAATAAACAACGTTTCAAAGTGCAATCCACCATTTTCTCCTAGAATATTGCTTCCTGTGCAGACTGAATAGGAATAAGCAAATGTCTTCCTTGCAAAGCAGAGACATAGCATTACAAATTCATGAGCCTGGGTGGTCCTGAAGGTAGTTCTTTGGAGACGTTCGTGGACTTTTGTGAGAAACCCAAATATGAATGGGAGAAACCTGGCTGGATGGCGCAGGTGTGTAATTCCAGTTCCTCAGGAGGCAGAGGTAGAATGATAACAAGTTCAAGGTTTTCTGGGTTACCTGTGGAGTTCAAGGGCAGCCTGGGTGACTCAGTGAGATTGTCTCAAAATAAAAGTAGGAACACGGCTCGGGGTATAGCTTAGTGGTGGAACATTTGCTTGGCAAGTGCAGAGCCCTGGGTTCAACCCAGTTCCAAAAGGAAAGGAAAGAAACACAGAGTGGATGCCAGGAAGTCTGAGAATGAGAGGGAGCTAACCCTTGGGCCCAGTGATGGGACGCTTTGGAGAAGGGCCTAGCACTTTTCACTCCGTAAGCTTTGTGGTTTCTAGGATGACTTAGTCCTATCATCAAAACCAAAACCAAAACCAAAACCAAAAAACCTGCGCAGAAAAGTGACCTCAGAAAAACCCTAATAATTACTAAGCACACACATTAGGCAGCCAAGCAACAGGGAGGGCTGGGAACGTTATAAAGTACAGTAAGAAATTCTCAGAACTATTAATTTAAAAAAAGAAAAAGAAATTAAGCAACTAATTGAGAAGACAGGAAATATACCAAAGAATATAACTCTCAGGTAAGCCTTGTGAAATTGCCTATTTACTATAGGTCTGTAATGGTTACTTCATGTGATTGAGAGTGTCATGAATGAATTGCCAATAGTGTTGTATGGCTCAACACAAACAGCTACGGAGCTATTATTTTTCCTTCTGGCTGGCCAGTTCTTCACCCAGCGTGGTATTATGAATATGTTACATACTGGGATGGTACATGCAAGAGGTATCTCTCAGTCACCGTGATAACCAGTGGAGTCACCTGTGTTTTGCATTTCCACACATGGCAGGTAGAATCAGAGTGTGATGTTAAGCAAATGCCCCCTCTCACTCACAAATCTCTCAAATTGTTACAGAAATCAGTTCAGGCTTGGATCACTAAACAGTATGCCCAGACCAGGAAGACCTTGAGTTAGACTTCCAAAGGACAGAGTGGGCTGCGTCGGGGGCAGAGGGTGTGCGTGCTTGGGATTTGCCCTCCGCCAGCAGCAGTGGACGGGCTAAAATGAAAATGTTGGGTTTGGGCAAAGAGGAGAGAAAGTAAAGTAGAGCAAGACACCGTTTTAGGAAGAGGGGTGGGAAGGGAAGGTGGCCTATGAGGTGAAAAGCAAAAGAAGATGAAATTTAGAAAAGCAGAGTGACAGTCAGCCCTCAAGAAGTGCTTAAGTGGGCGTGGATCCCATGCTGAGGGAAATGACCATTTCTGGAAGCCCCAGGGCAGAGTGCTTCTGAAGGGTGCACAGAGAGAGGTTGGGTCGGGCCGCTGGAGCAATTGCAGAATTCTACAACTTCCCAAAGGGGTAGACGGACCAACCTCACTCTGCGGAGATAATCAAAACTGCCACAGGGAGAGTAATCTGCTTGTGAACATATGACATTTGTGTTTTCATCTGTGTGTCTTAAAAACGAGAGATTCTGAGAACAGCCTGCCGACGTCCAGGGAGCAGGGTCGCATGGCTGTTGAGAAGCAGCAGCCTTAGGTCTATAGGCCAGCACACCCTCCCTCGTAGACCAGAGGTCCCTGGCTGCTCCTCACACAGCAGCTTCCCGTGTTCAGGTCACCCCCTCCCAGGGCTGTGACAGAGGAGCCCGCGTTTCCCTACTGTAGAAGTTCAACACTGCCGTAATATTCTGGACCACTGAAGACACAATGGGTGAGGATAACAAGGATGTTATCTACAAGGACATTAATATTGAAAAACAAATAACACTACAAGTGGTCACAAGTACTCCTGAACACATACAGCAACTTAAGAATGGATGCTGTTTTCCTTTTTGGAGAAACTGCATTTGTCGGTCCTGTAAGACAATCATGTATGGGGAACATTTGTCTATCATCTTTTCTCAAGATCTTTTAAAAATGCCATATGCTTCAAAAAAGAACCCCAAAGTCCTCAAGTCTTCCCTAGCAGCCAGAAAAATCACACACACACACACACACACACACACACACACACACACACACACACACACTATGCTGTACAATTCAGCCGTTAATCACATTTACCTGGTTCCCTATTGCTTTATCTTCCTGCACTGAAGACAGACCTTAAGCTCCCTGAAGGCAAGAATTCAGCCCTCAAGTTGTGCCCAGCGCCCAGAACGCAGGTACCCAGCAAAGGCTGCTGAGTGGAACCACCGTGGAGGGGGGTTTTCAGTGTCAGTCTGCGGCGCGGCCTTTGAGCTGTTTTGCGCAGCTCTGCCTGGAGGTCCACGGGGGCCACTGTCTCGTCCCCTCACCCCTAAGCCGCCCTACATCGCTGCCATTCCTCGCTGCGGCCAGAAGGAGGCGCCACGGCCTCGGGTTAAGCTTTTCCCACCCCCTTGCTACCCCACTTCCCCCAGCTCATGACGTGAGAAGCAGCCTCAGCCAAGAGTCTTAGCAGTAGGAGTGAGGGGGTGATGGAGGGGGTTTGGGGGTGGGGAGGGGTGGGGGGTGGAGAGCAAGAGGACGCGCGTGCACACACACCCTGCCTCTTAGATTTCTCCTCCTGAGCCCGAGTGTGAGAGGTAGGGGGTGTGTGTGTGTGTGTGTGTGTGTGTGTGTGTGTGTGTGTGTGTGTGTGTGCTTGTGCGCGCGCTCGAGCGCGCGCCTGTGTGGCACGTTCCTGGGTGTGAGACCCAAATCAAGACCAAGACCTTTGATGTCCCCGCCCTCCTAGCGTCGCCGGTGATTAATACCCATTTTTCTTACTCTCCCCCTCCTCCCCTGCTTTTCCTCTCCTGCTGCCGAACGCTTGACTTGCCCCCGCCCGCTTCCCCTCCCCCGGCTCCCATCATCACCAACTGGAATCTGGGCTCTCCTGCCTCTCCACCCCCCCCTTTTTTTTTTTTTGAGAAAGGAAGGTCCTCCCCCACCCCCTTTCCAGCACCACTTCCTTGGGCTCCTTCACCTCTAGGAAATCTCGGGGCTTGGCTCTATGGAGAAGCGCTCCTCGGGTCAGGCTGCCTCTCCGAACCCGGCATCCAGCGGTGCTGGCTTCCAAATGCATTTTCTTCTGCTCTGCAAAGAGTCGTAGTGAACTTCCCAACCCTGGAGACTGATCCATCTATCCTGCCTTGCAGGAAAGGGAACCCCTCAGACCCTCGACACCCGCCACCCCTCTCCGGACACTGCCATCGCGGAGGCGCTCAGAGCCGGTACGTAAATGCTCGCTTTGGAGTCTAAATTTTGGGGGTTTGGGGAAATCAGGCAGAAAAAGGGTCGAAACCTTGGCACCATCAACCAACCTGGTGTTGGGTACAGCTTTCCGACCCAGTAGCACCGGGCACTTGGTATTTTGGATAGGGCTTTTTTTTTTTTTTTTTTTTAAACAAAAGGATATTTTTGGGGAGGGGGTAGGGCTGCCTTTGATCTTTCTGAGGGGGTTAATCCCTTCTAGCGCGGAGGCTAGGCAGCAGTGCTCGCGGCAGGAGCCACGCGCTGCGACCCTCCAGTCCAATCCACTGGCTGCAGGTGCAGCCCGGTGCGCTGCACATCAGCGCGGCGGCGGCGTGAGTGTGCGCGGGGGTGAGTGTGAGTACGCGCGGGGGCGCGTGCGCGTCGGGGGCGTGTGTGTGCGCGCGTGTCAGTGTGCCCCTTCCAAGAAATGCCCAGTGTGCGGCCGGTGCACAATCAGAGCCCATTGAGCACGAGCCCGGGGTGGGAGGAGGCTCTGCTGCCGGAGGAGAGGAGGAGAGCGAGTCAGACATGTCAGCAGCACTGCAGATGGGGCTGGGGGCCGCACTCGCTGGCGAGTTAAGTGGGGATGCTGTGCTTGTGCGCGCGCGCGCGTGTGAGTGTGAACTGCCTTGCGGATCCTCCTCTCCCTGCCTTCCTCCTTGCTTCCCATTTCCCCCTTTCCCTCTCTTCCATTCAGGTTGGCTTTTCCCACCTCTCATCCATGCCTGTCCCAGGAATGGTATAGGCAGACCTTTTCTGAATTATTTATAGATTGGTGCCAGCTGTTTTCAATTCCTCTCGCGTGCACTCTGTGGGAAATGCAGGGTTTCCTCCCCCCCTTTCTTATAACGACTTGATATATACATATATATTTTTCCGGCATGCATTTTGCTCACCCTCCGGGGGACACTCGAATCAAACCCTGACCTCCTCTTTTTTTCCCCTTAGGAAGGGGACGCTTTGGGAATGACCATGCTCCACGGATGGACGGAGCCGGCCCCCAGCCTCTCCACACAGAGACTCCTCTGCTAAAGCTCCAAAAATAAAACAAAAAAACCAGAAAACCGTAATTGCCAGAAGACTCCTTAAATGTATATATTCGGGCCACTAACCTCACATGCACATGGAATAATGACTCTGGATTCTGCATTGTGAGCTGCTTTCCACACCCTGAGATTCCCTTTTGCATTAATTTTTTTCTTTGAATTTGCATCTCTTCAAGACACAAGATTCAAACCAAATTTACGCTACATTGGATTTTAAATCTCTTCCGTTCCTTTATTCTCCGTCTTTCTTATGTGGATATGCAAGCGAGAAGAGGACCCTGGATATTCCCAACATGCTCTCTCCCTTAATCTGTCCGCCTAGAGGTTTGGCTTCTACAAACCAAGGTAGGGCACATTCTATTTTATTCTTTTTTTTTTTTCTCACCTGGGGTAGGGATTCCTCATTTTTATCTGTCTTTTCCAGTCTCCCAGACGGTGTTTTTATCTGGAAGAAAAAAAAATAGCATGATATCAAAATCATGCTGATTGGGGGGAAAGGTAAAGGTTTCTGTGACAAAGAAGGGAGTCTCTGGGTTGTGTCTTTGCCCTGTCATCAAACAGGTTTGTTGTTTTTGTTTTTGTTTTTTTTCCGGGAAGGTGGTTGGGGGTGGGTGTATGCAGGCACACAAGATGTTGGAGGGCGTAAGGGGTGTATGCTATATGCAGACACAGCCAGCCAGGACCTGTATGCCTCCCTCACTTAAACAGCATCCTATTCACCCAGAGCTAGTGTTAGATCTTGGTGGGCATCTAGAGATTTTTCTCCAAGCTGAGTTTTTTTTTTTTTCTTGCCATCTCCATTTCTCTCTCCATGTCTCCTGTCTTTTCCTTTCCATGCACTGTAAAAATAAATGAATAAATAAATAAACAAATAATAAGTAAATAAAAATAATGGTTGGGATTACTGTGGCTAGTGCCCTGGAACCTACTTGGTGTCTAAAGAGAGGGTTGACACTGGGCCCATGGATCCCAGGAGGCCTATTGCAGAGGGGCAGGTGTAGAGGGGGACTGGCTGGTCTTAGAACACCTGGATTCTGCAGGTTGAAGACTTCAACCTTAAGCTTGAAAAGAAGGGATTCTGTCAATATTCTGCTTTTCATTGTATCTTTTCCCCGTGAGCTATTATTTTTGAGCTGTAAATTTCTCCTTCTGTCCACACATCTATTTATACCCACACATCCTCCAAGCAAACTGTTACTTCCACACTCTGGCAAAATGGCTATCTTGCAGAGTTCTAAAGCGCCGTGCATGTGGAAGGGGTGCAGAATCCGACACGTGAGTCTTTGTGTTAAACAAAGAGATGTGCTGCTTGCATGTGTTCATCCTGTACCCTAAAAAAAGAATTGATATTTTAATTTTTATCCTCTCATTCATTTTAGCAATATTTGAGATTGTTATATATGTGAAATATATATAGCATATATAATGCCTAGAAATGTAACAATATGTGAACTATGCCCAATCTGTTGGGCAGCATTTGAAAAGAGAAATAGGAAGAGAAATGGAAACGACTTAGCTAACAGCCTTTCTGCTGGCCACTCAGGCAGCCAAGACAACTCTTGAGAAAATCAGATCATCCCTGGCTTGAGGGCCAAGATGGGGGTCTGGCTGCTCAGTGCCTTTCTACACTGACCACATACCCTCCAAACTCTAAAGATATTCTCAGGCAGGAATGAGGTTGGGAAAAGGTCTTCAAAAACATGGAGCTGAACCATGAGCATTCAATAGTCCTTCTCCAAATACCACCCCCCTCAAAGTCACTTAAAAAATAATCATCCTTTAAAACAATCTAAAAATACTAAAGAGTTGTAGGGGAGGTAATGGAAGGTCCTTCCCAGTCACTCCAAATGACAGTAGGCGATAGTTCTTTATTGTCCAGAAAGGATGGATGAGGATGCCATCCAAATTTACTGTTCCTCTCCCCTAGGCCTCATTCTTTGAGCTTTCACTGCTGAAATGCCAGTCTGTAACCATGGTGTAATGAGAGTGAGAGGGTGGGATCCCAATTTGAATCCTGTTCTCACCATGTCTACAAATAGCTGAGGTTATCTGGTGTGTGCTCACCTTAGAGACACCTGAGCTGGTTCCCTGTCTCCATATCACCCTTCAGTTGGGAGGAAGAACTCTTAATTTTACTTCAAGATAGAACAGAAGGATGGATGAGGATGTCAGCTCAATGTGCGGAGAGTTCATACGTGCTGATGGGACAAAGAGAGGTGGGCATCTGTAGGGCCCGTGGCTTCTTTTGCATCCTGGTTGCCTGTGACAGTGCTCTGCAACTGAGTGGGACTTGGGAATGTTCCTTGGTGATAAGATCAATAGGGGGCTTTGGGCAGGGTCTCAGTCAATTCATTCATCATGCATGCTAATAGGATTAAGTCAAGTTCAAGCTGTCATTAGTTGGCCCAGAGACCAGGCAAAGGAGAAGAGGTTAAAAGAGCAGAGTACTGAGGAAGAGAAGGCAAAGGGGTCTAGAAAGTTAGACAGAAATGAGAAGTGATCCAGTGGAAAAGACTTATTAGGGGTCAAGGAAGTCCTGCCACAGGTGGCCTGAGGCTACATGGAACTCAAAGCCATTTTGGGGACTCTGGTGAGGAAGCTGTGTGTCCCATCTTTGTGAGCAGTGCCCATGATGCTGTGACTCAGTGGCATTCTGGGTCTTCCTGGGGCCATTGTTCTGGCCCTCTCTTCCCTGCCCATCATGAAGAGCTAAATGGGTTTTCCTTTGTTCTGGCCTTTTGCCATCACCCCTGTGGTGGGGGTGATGTGGGAAGTTAGTGGGACCACTGGTGGGAGGAAGGACAAAGTGCATTGCAATCAAAGAGCCTGAGATTGGTAACTAAGGAGACATTAATAGGAAATAATGAGTTCTAGGGATGCATGGTTAAGGATGCGGCTCTAACTGGAGGAGAACCACGTGTGGTTCTGTGTTTCAGGTATGATGGTGTATGATGCGCCAGGGAAAGGGACGTTGTGGCAGATGCCGGTGTGCAGGGAAAGAAGCAGGGCATGCCACTGAATTGTCTAATTTATCTCTCCTCTTGGTTCCAGCTCTAGGAAGCCTGCCCATCTGCAGATTCTTGCTTTGCTACTGGTTGTGTGTGATCTTTGTCAGGGGTGGATGTAGGCAGGGAGAATAAGTAAGGAGAGAAAATGACAGGGGAGGGGAGGAGGAAGAGAGAATTCCTTTAGTCACTACTTTGCATACCAGGTACTGTTTTTGAAAAAGACAGGTTCAGAAGAGCGACTTCTTCTGGAGGGAGGGTGAACAGCAAGGGACCTTATCATTGCTTCTGTTTCATGTTCGGGAAGATGGCTTTAGAGCTTTGGCCATTTTCTCAAACCTTCAACCCCATCCAGTCCTGTATGGGGAGGGGCAATGGTCACCTTTGAGAGAAACGCATGGACAGAGGTTAGCTGATGCAGGGATAGAGAAGTGCATGGCTGCTGTTTGGTGGGGAGGAGCAGGACAGAGTGGATGCTGGGACACATCATCACCTTTGAAGTGGTTTGCCATCTCCTGCATGGCTATGATGAATCCAGGGGCGGGATTTCTTTCCTCTAATTTCTTCTTCAAGAATCAAATGAAGGTAACATCTTCACCAGTATTGACAAAGCTACTGCAAAAATTTTGTTACTGCTTGTGGACTTGAAACACAGAAGGAAGCAGGGGGAAAGGAAGTTGCATGTCAAGAAACAACAGCCTCAAACGAACATCTAGAACCAGGGAAGAGAAGGAATCCAGGGCTGAGCTGACTGTGGTATAGGCTGGAAGCAGGTGTTCCAAATGATGGGCCTCTCTCTCTAACAGTGAAGATAGGAAATGACCTCCAACTCATCTCTGGTGTCTTGATGGGAGTCAAGAGTAGAGGCTACAGAAGTTAAGATCTCCTTTCTCCTTGCTATTTTGCATTCTCCTTAAGAATTACTTCCTTTCAGTGAACTCCATTTTCAATCTCCGTGACCCTGCCCATAACTGAGTACTACAGTGCTGTTCCTCTGTAAACAAATATAGATCACAAGAGTTGCGGGTGTAATGAATTGTTGACATTTATTAAAGTGCCTCTCCTCATTGGAACCATAGAAGAAAGCTCCATGGAGAGAAGATTAGTGGTTGAATTGGCATTATCTTCCAGGAGGCTGATGATGGGAAGAACAGAGTGCAGTCAGTAGAGGGAGCACCCAGAACTCAGAGGAGGTGGGTTTCCGAGGTCTAGATGCAAGTCGATGCAATGCTAGCTGTCTGCCTGTGATTGTTACCCCCATCTACTGGGTGGATGGACAGAGAGGTGTGTCTTCAGGGGCCTTTCTTCTTTGCTCTGTGTTCTAGTAACTTATTTCCATATTGTCACTTCCTGGACCTGTCAGCTGAGGTTGTCAGGGAAGAAACCTAATGTTTATGTTGTCTCCTTGTAGCAATTTCCATAGCTGCCCCAAGCACCGTGATTGTTTGCTCTTTCTGTGTCTTACTAGCCTGCATTTGAGGTTCAGAAGGCACCTTTTTCCTTCTCTTATTTCTGTGCCCTCGTTCCTTTTCTGAGAAGTTCACCAGCTCCTCAGGGGCAGGGGGAGATGTGTATTCATCTTGGAATCATTGGTACTCATTGCAGAGACAAGCATGTGACAAAGACCTGGAAATCACTAGGAGAGGGAGCAGGAGAGGACACACACTATCAGTCAACGACGCTATTTGTTATTTTTTGTTTGGTGGTATTAAATGGGGTGAGGGTATGCTATGAGATGTAATCAAGAACTTGAGGCTTAGTAGTCACCTACTCTGTCCCTCTTATTTCATAGATGAAGAAGCTGGGATCTGGGGGTGTGATTGTCCCAAGGTTATGGAGTTCCTTATTGCCGAGGCTTCCTGCAATACACCATGGATTGCAGTGAGAGGTGGTGACTGTCTGTGGATTTCAGATGTCCACATCATTACCTCTCAAACGCTATTGCATATACAAGTCACGGTGGGGGAGGATGCTATTAAAATGCACATTCTGATTTGATAGGTCTGTGGGAGAGACCTGATATTCTGAGTCTATAGAGTTCTTGTATGACAGGCTCAGGTCCACACCATTTGTACATCTCAACGCCATCATGGTTAATATTGAATTTCTCTATATCCATTTTGTGGCCGTACAGCATCTTTTTTTTTATTTAGTAAGAAAACGACTATATGTTTAAGTTTACAACTATATGTTTCTTATATCTTTTTGTTTATAATTCTTCTACCCATTTATACCTTTTTGTCTCATCTTTCATCATGTATGCTTTCTGATAATTCTTTCTTCTCATTTTATTCTGCTTCTTAATTTTTTATTAACATCCATTTGTCTCTTCTCACTCACACTACTGTTGACTTTTAATTTAATTTATCTTTATGATTTTTGTTCTTATTCAGTTATTCAATAAACACTTGGTAAAAACCAATACTAATCAAGCTATGAAAAAGAATTGTCTCTGCATACTCCCGTAGCAGATAACCTATATCCTGGAGGTCTAGAAGGACACAGCACGAGGAAACCATCAATTGCCTAAGACCTTTAAAGGCAAGAGTGGGATGGGATGAGGTGCAGAGGGATTCACAGAGGGGTTGATAGTTGTTGAATTCTTTCTTGAAGGATAAACAGGAGTTTTGGAGGCAAGGAGGGAAAGGTTGTTTGAGGAGGATGCGTGGGGTAGGACCACTGGTGTAGATATTCATCCTCCTTGTCTTGCATCCCTGAAGACCAACACAGGAGTGTGCTGCTTCTCCAGCTACGGATCTCTGATCACAAGTGACCGAGGTAGAGTGGGGGCTCAGGCTTTCTAATTTCTGCTTTGGTGAGTCTACAGTTAATGCCTCCTCACCCGAATTGTTAGACTTGCCTCTAGAATGAGCAAATGATGGAGTTTTCATTTTAGACCACTGGATTGCAACTAACTTTATTGATGGCCATTACAAAGAAAGGGACAGCTGTTAGCTGATTTGTGTCCAAGGAGAGAGTTGGATCCCAGCCCAGGCCAGACTACTTGGAATGAAGGACCGGCCCGGCCCCATGCGTTTCTCGAGTAGTGAGGTAGAGTGCCACACCATTCATCTACTAGCTGCTTTCTGTACCGGCACAGAAGGGCAGTGAGAACAGAGGAGCCCATTATTCCTAGGCACCTCACAACACATTTTAGTTGCCTTATTGGAGTGGCCTGATTCTGTAGAAATTTTTAGTTTGTTCGATGCCTGGGGGTAGGAACTATGAGAGACATCCTGATCACCCCTTGGTTAAGCTGCAGCATGGGTGTTTAAAGGAAGATGAATTTGAATGGATTGTTCCCTAAATTATTTTCCATCTGTTTGTGTTCCCCATTCTTCCACCTTTGAAAACTCTCACCATATCTTATACTTGGTGAAGTATATTCATTTTATTAGGAAAAGCTTGTTATTAAGCTCGGTCTGGAGATTTTTATTTTTATATTTGCAGTATTGGGGATTGAACCTAGGATCTTGTGTATGCTAGGTAAGCACTTTAGCACTGACGTAATCCCCTGTCTCCCCCACCCATTAAATGAACTCATGACCTTTCCCCTTTAACCTCCTGAGTGGCTCAGATTAACAAGTAGTTGCCACCAAGACTAGCTTTCAGCTTGGAGACCTTTAGAGGGTCCACTGTATGTAAAGAGTACTGCAGGAATGAAGCTGTAGGGGTGGATAAATGGCCTGACTGAAGTGCGTGCATTCTGAGGTGACTGGAGGGACAGAGCAATAGAAGCAGAGCAATGAAGCCGCCTGGGCAGGGGAGAGTGGAGCAGAGTGGAGTCTAGGCTGAGCCTGCAGAGTGGCAGACCTGGGAGGAGAGAGAAGTGATGGGCATGTTCTTCCTCGGGGATGGGTGTTTAAGGGAGAGGGAATCGCCAAGGACAGAGTGATGAGGACAGTGTGTGTGTGTGTGTGTGTGTGTGTGTGTGTGTGTGTGTGTGTGTGATTCCTTTCCACTGGCCCTGTCCCCCGGTCCATGTTCTCCCCGGGTCTCTGTTCACTGGTTCACCAGGGCTGCAAATTCATAATCCATTTTTTTTTTCCAGAAGGAAACATCAAGTTTCAAGCTCTCATCTGTCTTGATGTAGACTTGCTCATGACTTTAACTGGTTGTATTATCTCCGGCAATTAAGTCTTGTTTCTTTTGAGTTGTGTGGGACTTAGTGAAATAATGTTGTTTAAAAGCATTATATTGTTAACAAAATAGTGAGAACCATTCCTGTGGTTTACACGGCATGTTCAGTCCTTCTCCCACAGCTCGTTCTCCTCTGTGGAAGCAACCAGACTTTCTAAAGTAAGGTTCCCACTTTCTGATGCTATGGTCTGCTCACACATATAGAATCTGGTTTAGATAGAGATCAGAATACATTCACCCCCCCCAACCCCTACTCCACATACTTATGTGCGTTTGCTGCTCATTCAGTGCTTACCTACTCCAAACAGTGGCCCAAATCACCAAACGCATCAAATGTGAAATACATTGAATGATGAAATTCATATACAGTGATGCATATGGTTTGTGTTTGTTTGTGTGCACGCATGCTTTTTTGGAGGATAACACACCCTGATAGTCACCCCGAGTTTGTTTTAGCTTCTGTCCTCACAACCAGTTACCATTTTAAAACATAAAAGTGGTCCCAAGGTTAGCAACAGGAGGAAAAGCCATGGGTCTGTCCGCTGAACCTTATTTGTGTGCTTCATGGTCTGGGCGGTTCTTTTCCACCAGTCACCTTGGAATGGGTGTCCCTTGAGTTAGCCAGTGATGGGCACTCACTGCAGCACACATCGTCAGAACTCAGGGCTCCCTTTGTAAGTTAGGAATATTTGTAAGGTTCAGTTTCCATCACACAGGAGATGACGGAAGCGGTGGTCTCAGGGGTCAGAAGCTCACGTTAGTATCTGTGGTGCTCTTAGCTTCATGACTGTATGCAAAGCTTTGACTTTGGGCTTTAGTCTTCTTACTCAGTCACAGAGGTGATAGTGGAATGCAGCTCTCCTTAACCTCGGTTCAGCAGCAGAGCTTAAATAAAAACAAATTTTAAAAGCTATACGACTAAAAAGGAATCAAATCAAAACTCTTAGGAAGGGGCTGGGGAGATGGCTTAGCCACTAAAGTGTGAGAACCTGAGTTCCAGCGCCAGAACTCAAGTAATTAAAAACAAAGCTGGATGTGGCAACATGTGCTTGTCATCCCAGCACTGGGGAGACACAGACAGGGGAGTCCTGAGGCTCACCGCCCAGCTAGCCTAGCCTGTTTGGTCAAAGCCATTGAAAGATCCTGCCTTGAAAAACAGGATGAACCATGTATGAGGAATGATATCTGGAATTGTCCTTTCACCTCCATATGCACCTAAGAGCACACGTGCATGCACACACATACATAAACACACACACACACACACACACACACACACACACACACACACACACATCTCAGGAAGAATTCAAGCAGTGGCCATTTTTAAAAGTCTCATAGGGGAGTCTAATGTGTTGCCATTTTATTTTATTTTATATGAAGTCTCACTGTGTAGCCCAGGATGGTCTCAAACTCAATGTGTAGCTTAGGCTAGCCTCAAACTTGTGATATGCCTGCCTCCTAGGTGCTGGATTACAGGTGTGCACTATGACTAGGCGATGTGAGAGGCCATATTTGATGACTGACAAAGCAAGCATTATCTGTCATCATGACACAATCGAGCATTCTGATTGTACGGTGAGACCCTGTTACATGACCGGGAGAGAGTCCCTGAGCCTGGGATCTGAAGCGATTTAATGTATAGAATGCACACAGAGGGTGAAACCTTGGTTGAATTGAGCTCAGCGCTCCATTGACTCCATGACTGAGCTCTCCCAACACTGACACAGGCCTGGTATTTAAAGTTAGGAAACACAAGGCAAATGCTTTCCCTGACACCCTGGGACAGGTGTGGCTGTGAAGTAGGACGAGCAGCCTTAGCCTCTGCCGGCACGGTACCCTCTGCTCCACTTAGCTGGTATTGAGGATGCCCCATTTCTTGTTTCAGAGAGAAAGCCTCATTTTACTCCTTTGTACCATTGTAAATGCAGGAAAACTATTAATAAATGGGGCTGGATAAGCAGCCCCTGATTGACTGGTGAGGGCCCTGAATGGTGCAATTATTCTGGAGCAGTTGGAATTCACTAGGCCCCGTTGCCCTTCCTCCCTGTGCCTGAAGTGGGATATTAAAGGCACGGATGGAAGGCAGAGGGTAGGAGGCATTAAGACGTCGCCCTTCTCTGTCTGTAACTTTAATCACCGATTATTAAGCTGGCTGGGCTAATAGTTTTCTCGCATCCTTCCTTTTTGGCTTCCTCCCTTCCCTGTTTTAAAATAAATGTGAACCTAAATGTACAGTGGCAAGAGCAGAATCCAGATTTATGGGTCTGTTTTCTTTTCAAAGACAAACCATTGTTCTCTTTTGGACATCTGCTAATAGCCATTGGGGATGAGAGAGGAAAGACTGGGATTCTAGTGGCATTCAGCGGGCACTGAATCTTTAGGGAAAAGACAGTCAGAGTCTGAGTTTCAAAACACCTGCTGGGTGGTCTTTGATAGGCAGAGCATTCTGAACTTGAAGGCACTGCAGCCCTAGCCCTGGAATTGGCTACCATGGGGTTCAGGTCTCCTTCTGTGAGTTCTGTAGGGGCCAGAGTGGATGGCACATGGTTTGTGGCTCCTGTCACCTTATTGCAGACCCCAGGATTGTTTGCAACTTCCCGGGGGACGGAGAAAATGTCAGTCCTCTGAAGATTTTGCTCTAGTCTAGATCCTGGCTTTTTTCAAGACGGGATTCAGAAAGACTCCACCCTGGGCAGTGCAAGCACACATCTGTGAGATCCTTTGGATTGTGTGGACCTTTTGGGCGTTTAAAGACAGGAACAGCTAGAACCGACTTGGAAAAGTGAAATTAGGTTTGTTTCTGAGTTTGTCATCCTGCCCCACCCCCATGATGACAAGGATGCCCGTTGTCACTTTGTGTCCTCGGTACTCAGGACAGGGATATTTGTGCACGGCCAGCACTTGGAAAGTGTTGGTAGAAATGGCACGAATGATTAAGGTATCACTCCTACACCTGTTATGTGTTGTTTCTTTGCTGTTTAAGCTGCTTTGGTGGGGGGATCAGCTGAAGCTGAGTGGACAAAATCATGCTTAGATACAGCTTAGGCTGAAGGAATAAAACACCCCCTAGCACCCCACTTCACTGGGATGTAGTCCACACACATTCAACAGACATGACAGCTCTCTTTAACGGTGGTCTTTAAATCCTTCCTCCAGGTCCACCTCACAGGGAGTATCCACCACGAAGCCTTGCTCGGTCTTCCTCAGTGGAAATAAGCTCTGCTAGGCTGCTTGTCCCCAGATTCTTCTGTTTGTCTCACTCTTTTTAGATGGCTCTGGGAACACACTTCTTCAAGGGGTTTCCATACTGTCCCCCGACACTGTCACCTTTTCCAACCCTGGGGTTCCTGGAACCTATAGGATCATTGACAACCTCTCCTTTTTATTGGGTACCTGTTTACAGAGATTCTTTGATTTTAGGATGAAGGCTGGCACTGAGATTCACAAATGATCCTTCAGTGACCATAGCAAAGAATCTATGTGATTCTGGTAATGAAGCTTGCATTGATGTGACTGAGACAGACATTAGAGGAAAGGACTGAGAAGGTTCTGGAATTAGGCAACCAGGAATGGTAGGGTGTTTATAGAGGAATGGTGGATTGAAAATGCTACAAATGATAGCTGTCTGCCCAAATATGACAGTCACACACAAGGACTTTCCATGTCTTCTCTTGAGACAGCTCCCTATGGATGGAGATGGGGTCTTGAGTTGGCCAGAGATATTCGTGGTGTGCCCATGACATTATAAGTTCTGTTGACCTGGCTAATCTCATTTCATCCTTGTTCTAAGACCAGTGTTATTATTTTGGTGTCTTAGACAAACAGAGTGGGGATTAAAGAGTTAGATGATACCCATCTGTAAGCTGAAGCCAGATTTCCAAATTATGTCTTCCGAGTTTAACTAACCCCTGGTACTTAAATTACAGGGAGCTTCTGCTGTGTAATGATACAGGATTATGTGGCAGGTAGAGGAACTCATTAACATGATAGACTCTGGTGTGTGTTATGTGTGTGTGTGTGTGTGTGTGTGTGTGTGTGTGTGTGTGTGTGTGTATTCATGTGTGCACATGCCCAGGGAGGTCAGAATGTCATAATCACTCTCCACTTTATTTTTAAGGCAGGATCTGTCCCTAACCTTGGAGTTCATTGACTTAGCTGGACCCAGCAAGCTCTAGGGTCCTCCTGTTTCCTCCCCTAGTTGGAGTGTGATTACAGGATTTCTATGGTTGCTAGGAATTTGAACTCAGGTCCCTGCACCTGAGAGGTAAGCACGCAGCTGAGCTATCTCCTCACCCACTCATGTGGTAGACTTTGACACTCCAGCTGAAGCAAATGTCTTTTAGAATTTCTCTCTTTGGGCCTTGCTCTTGGCAAAAGGCAAAGTTGTTTTTAAAATGAGAATAAGAATTCCTACAAAATAGCCAGTTTCTGGACCTTCACATAATTTGATAAGGATGAAAGTGAGACGTTCATGATGTGGTCAGTCAGCGCCTTCTTCTTTCATATATAGACAGGGCTGGGCAGACTGTTTTCAGTCCCTTTCCATTCTGTAAATGTACTCTACTCTGAACTTGAAGACTTCGGTCTCCCCAGGATGGAGTTGTCTCCTTCTCCCTGCTCCTTCAATCATGGACATATTAAAGGACTTCCATTTTCATGGGTATCTTTTATTCTGAAGCCCATGTTAAACTGTGAGTGGAGATTAACATTAGAACCAGAGAATGACAGCCAGGGATATCACTTCCATGTCGGGTTCTGCCACAAGTGTAAATATATTATTGAGACCAGGTCCCATTGGGTCCCACCAGGCAGATCTGTGTGACTCTGGAAAGCTTTGCAACCTCACAGAACTTGTTTCTGTGTCTGTAAAATGGCATCTTTAGGGCACAGAATTGTATTGTAGATCAAATGAGAACTGTGTAAAAATCCTTTCAACCCGCAGGCTCAATATCTATACATGCAGTATCATTATTAAGAACTGTGTCCTGCTCTGGGTTTTCGATGCATCCTGGGGCCTCCCACTTGGCACATCCACTCCCAGTGGACAAGAGAACAGAACACATTTAATGGGGAAGACAGACAACAGAGTTGAAGAAACTGACATTCTGAACACAGAGTAACGGCACCCAGGCATTGTGACCCGGGCTTCTTAATCTTTGCTCGGTGTCTACTTCCCAGGTTCTCTTTCACAGTATTTATCTAGAAAACTAGATAAATGCTTGTCAGAAAGGAGAGCAAGACTAATCGTTCCAGCTTTATGTATGGAACTTTTTTCCCAGGCTTATCTTTCATCTTTACATGATCCAAGAAGGGCGGAAATGGAAATGGTGACAGAAGCCGAGGACAGTCTGAAAGGCAGCCTCACCTCCTAGGCTTGTCGCTCTGTGTGAGGTGTCCTCCCATCTCACCTCCTGTGGCTTGTGCCTAATCCATCTTCATGATCTGCCTTCTGGGACTTTCTGGCCCACCCCCACGGCCCAGCTGAATGGCCATGCCCTCTGTGTTCCTCAGCCCCCATTCAGGTGTGTAAGTACTGTGTTGTGTCTGCATCCCATACATGTCAACTTCTGAAGGGCAGGAACAGCATCCAGCCTGGGTCCCTGTGTGTACCTTACACAGTGCTGGCTGGCACCGTGTACATCGACCAGTGTTGCTGGTATGATGTGGGGGCTTTAGGAATCACCTAATGTAAACCTTCCAATCACTCCAGGAGGACTGTGAAATGAGTCTCGAATCTGCACCTTACAGATAAGGCTACCTGGACACCAAGAAGTTAGAAGCCTGCTTAGCATAAGTGGCAGAGCCAGGCTCAGGGTCCAGAGTCAGGCAGGAGACACCCACTTACGCTCTTCTCTCTACAGCTTCTCAGTAAATGTTTCCGGGTGACTTGCAGTCACAGACTTAGGAAGGACATAGTGTGTGCTTAGCTCTACATAATGAGGACAGTGGAAAGAGGGAAGGATGCACCATGGACTTTAACAACAATCAGGGTTTGTTTGGGTGTTTGCAGACTTCTTTCTTCCCGTGTGCTCGTCAGCCAGAGGACACGCCCAGGGCAGTCTTCTAGAAATGCTGTAACTGTCATGGAGATGAGCAGAGGGTAAAGTGTGCTGTGTTCCCAGCACTGTGTTACTCAGGCTCTTGCTGTCCCCTTTGGGCTTCTAACGTTCGTAGCCACCATCACCATCATCCCTTCTCATTGCACATTCAGAAAGCAGAGGATGAGAGCAAGACCTGAGGATTCAGGCTGCCAGGCTGCCAAGGATGATACCCTCACTTTTTCTGCAATACTGAATTCTCTATCATTCTGGCTAATCTGCAATTCTGCTTATTTCACTTTGAGCAGACCTTGTTGAGAGTGAGTCTTCCATGAGTCCTAAGTGCCATGGCCACCTCTGCTCCTCATTTGGTACCACTCTAATCTGATCCAGTTTGGGTGATGGAAGGGTGAGGCTCACATGCCTCATAGATGGAGTCTGTAGTTGCCGCTAGATTCCACAGGCTTCCAGATCTAATCTAGTGTTGACTTTCTGAAGGTTTCATCAGATTATACCTGGAAAAATGAAACATGACTGCAAGGTGATTTTTTTTTTATTTTATAATATTTGGAGGTCTGGTTCCTAGTGCAGAAAAATGCAGAAGATAGCCAAAAATAGGGACACATAAATTGAGGATTTGAAGGTTGAAGTAAACCTTGGGCAAATTCACTATGAACTGGCCTACTATGAATAAAATAAGAATAACTAAATAATGAATAACTAAAGAAGACTAAAAACAAAGTGCCAGAAAGGAAGGTTTTTCTAAGAATAAATTGACAGGAGAAGACCAAAACACACTGGGTAGAGCAGTAGAACTCACTTGTGTTTTCCTGTGTGCTCTGCAGCTTACTGAGGGCTTTCTTATAAATTTATTTCTCTGCATGTCATTTTTATTTACAAGGAATCCTGGACATCAACTACTATTCCCATTTTACTGATGAGGAAACCGAGGCATGAAATCATGTTTGTGAAAGCTGTGTAGCCAAGGAGGAGCAAGGGCTGGATGTCATCTTCAGCTCTTTCGAATCTCAGGGCTGGTGCCTCTGCTTTGCCTGTGTCTGCAGTTGGTTTAGGGGAGTACCGTGCCACTGCAAAGCAACATGCTCGGTGGTGTCCACTCAGGTGAACAAAGAGCTTACCGGGAAAAGAAAAGCAACACTCGTGGGCTGGTGGACAAAGTCAGAAATGGTGAAGGCCATAAAACCTGCAAAGACAAGGTCAACAGTCCACATGAAAGCTGTAAGGGGTGGGCTAGTGAGGCAGCTCCATTGTTAAAGGCATTGGCTGCCAAACTTGGTGACCCGAGTTCAAACCCCAGGGCCTGTACCTGGGTGACCCGAGTTCAAACCCCAGGGCCTGCACAGTGGAAGGGGAGCACTTACTCTAGCGGACTGTTCTCTGACCTCCACCTGCACGAGCCCCCACGGTACATACAGAGAAATAGAAAATTTAAAAATGTAAAGGAAAATTTAAGACAGAGAGGGCTAGGAACCAGATAATTATCACTTTACCTCTTTGTGATTTTCTTTATTTTACAGAATTTCTACAATACAGGATTGTTATTTTCACATTCAGAAAAGATAATTAGGAAATTTAAAAAAAAATCCTGTTAGCAGCTAAATAAAAGCAAAAACAGCTAATTCTGTCTCCACAGAGCAAGGTTAAGAAATATGCTATTGTTAATTTCTTAGAGATCTAACGGGGGGGGGGGGGGGGCTCAGTGGGGCCAGGTACTCACTGTGATGTGTTGAGTTCAGTCCTTAGGATCTATAAGGCAGAAGGATGGACCTAACCTCATACAAGTTTTCTGCTGACAAATTAAATAAATAAAACACAATAAAAATTAAAAAAAAATAGAATTGAGAACTGGTTGCTGATATATAATGCTGCTGCTGGTGTGTGTGTGTGTGTGTGTGTGTGTGTGTGTGTGTGTGTGTGATGATAATTTGGATTCTAGTTTGAGCTAGGGAACAAAAAACCAATTTGATATTAGAAAGAATTTTAAAACATTCATTAAAGAGAAAATAAAAACAGCCTCAGGTCTTAATGACAGATGCTAAAATGTCTTACCAAAGAAACGGTCGTGGCAGGGCCGAAGGAAGTCACCGGAGAGTATTGCATAGGTCAGAGAAAACATCCAAAGGCCAGCTCTTCCTCTTTCTAAAAAGAGGTGGTGGCTGGAAATTACAGAATCATTAGCACAAATGGCTACTTGAGAATCTATGGAGCTAAACAGTCAGTTACCAGCACCTTGAAGAACCCAGGGCATGGCGGCCATCAAAATGGCTTTTTAAAGGACAAGATCCCGATGGATCCATGGCTCTGCAAGGAGGATGGGCCTTGGCAGGCTGCAGGAAACGGATCTACGTAATTAAGGGAAAATAATGGCAGTTAGGTCTGCTTCCCCTGAGCTACCTCTTAAACAGAGACAATGGGTCGGGGGAGTTAAATAGCTCAGCTCAGAATGCTATGAATGAACGACACCCAGTGCACCTAGTAATAGACTGGTTCTTATCTTGGGGTGATAGGCGTTGGGACCCAATCTCTCCTAATGTCTGCAGTGAGATGGAACCCCTGAAGCAGTGCTCTCTCTCTGAATAGAAGGCTGAGCCCACAGAATGGGGGGGGGGGTGTTCTGCTAGCAAGTCACACTGCTTAGTAGATAGCCTATATGGGCAATTCCACCCCCCAAACCTACCCCCACTCTGTCTTTGGCACCCCTCACTTCTACCATTGCCTCTGAGTCACACATCCAGTTGATCAGCAGTTCCTCAAATGAACGTTCTGGATCGTTTTTCCAGAAAAAAAACCACTTAACCACCAGGCTCAGAAATTTCTCCAGTTGGAATATTAAGAGATTTGGAATCCTTGAGGTTCATCCTTAATGCCAGTGTGTGAAGTGTGGTTCTGGAACATGTGCCCGGAGCACACCTGGTAGCTATGCATCTCGCTATGTGGGTGTAGAAAGTGAGGAGGGTCTTGAGGGACGGTTTTCCTTGGGACCACGACTTTTTTTTTTTTTTTTAAGTAGAACTAAGCAGCCTTGTGGCTTCCTTTATGGAATGTGTATGATAGTGGTTCTGTTGAGGCAGGGTGGCTGGGCTTAATAATGATCCTTCCAAGAGCTGATGGACCAGGACTGAGACTTGGGCAGAAATATGTAGAGAAGAAGGCATAATGGAAGGTGTCTTTCCAGTGGCGTACACTGAAGGACGGAGGGTGGGCCAGCAGAGCTGCGCGGAGGGCGGGCACTGGGGGGGGGGAAGGATCCTGAAAGAGGGTAGTGTGCTTCAGATAATATGGGAATACACAGAATATTGGCCTTACTTACTCTCTTCCCAATGCCAGTGTTTCTAGCCTGAGGGCTTGAGAGCAAATTCTTGTCACAGATGAAGATTCATTTGTCATTGGGACCCCAGAGAGCGGGATTTTCAAACTTCTGATATGTGCTTCCTTCCCTCCCCAAACTCAATGTGCAGTAAAAACCCCTTTGGGATCCCGGCTGCCTCCTCACAGTGGGAGATGATGCGCCTCTCTTCCGCTGGGCCAGGCTGTGCCTTCCAAGGACAGTTCTATTCCATGTCCGCAGAGCTGGCAGGCTGGGACTGCTACAGCTTTGACAGCAAGGCAAACCTGGAATCTAAAAGCTGGGGTCTAGAGTGCAAGACGACAAGGGACTGCTCCCCAGAGAGAACATCCTGAGGAGTCAGGAGCAGGGGTTTGATGCCAAAAGGACTTGAGTTGGGACTCTTAGATCTGCTTTTTTTTGCCTGTGAGTGACATGGGTAGGGAGGGCACCTGGTTCTTTGGCTTCTAGCCAAAGCAGGTTAGGCGATGGTTAGATGAGGTCAAGGGAGGTTAAGCACCTGGAGCTTAGTTCTGTTACCTCTCTTGTCCACCTGCAGTGAGTAATATTGCTGGGCTCTCAGTAGGGCAGGATAAAGGAATAACGGCCGTTAAGGTGTTCTGCATTTTCTTTTCTTTCTCCATGTAAATATGTCTTCTTGCTTGTGACAGAGATGGTAAAGCCACAGAACTCTATTGTGTCAGGTGATGACGGAAGTATCTGGGAATGGGGGGAGGGGTCCCTGTGCAAAGAGACTTGAGGCCTTGAATTATTAGACCATGTCAGAAATAAGGAAAGAGGGGGTTAGTTTGGGATGTTATGTTCATTTGCTTTTTCACCCTTTTTGTGGTAAGGTGGAAAAAATTAGGGAAGGGGAGAGAAAAGATAGAAGCGAGGGAGAGGCAAAAAGGTGGAGGGTGACTGAGCTGTCAGGAAACGTCCTCTTCCTAGACATCTGGAGGAGACCCCAGTGGCTAGAACGCCTGGCCAGCTGTGTTCCCCAGGGAGGGGCCATGTTGCTTCCTTACCGCTCAGTCCTCCCCTAGCAGAGGACAAGTCAGCGGCAGTACTGGCACACTTCTGGGGGAGAGTCGGAATGCGACAGCTGCTTTGCCACCCTGGGAAGTTCAGTCTGGACTCCAGGGAGCTTTTGCAACCTCTTTGTGGAGGTCAGCCAGCCTGCCTGCTGCCAGCCCCTCCCTCCTGGATTTGCCTGGGTGTTAGAGTCACTGGACAATCCAGGGCAGCGCTCTCCAGAGCAGATATTTGCTATGTGTAAATTCCGTTGTCTTACTTCTGCCTGTAAGTGGTGGCAAACAGACATTTTAGCGAAGAACGAAAGCTGATTCTTTTGTAAATCACAGGATGTCAAATATTCAAATGGCACAAGTTAAATCAATTCTTGAATTAATGCTCTGTCTCAGTTTATCTGTACCGGGGCATCAACTAGGAACACAGGCAATTTCGGGCGTTAGTCTATACAAAGTGAGTGTAGTTAGTTACAATCTGAGTTTAATAACCAAAGGCTGGGGGGAAATATTGGATTTGATCAAATCCTTCAGCCTTTCTCTTTCCACTAGAGAGCAGGTGTTTAAGGCAACGAGTCCAGATCTCCCTTCATATCCAAACCAGGGGTGGGAGTGAGGAGGGTGAAGAGCCTCGCTGTTAACTGCCTGTCATGCTTCCTTCATGCCTTTGGGCTGCAGCCCAGATGACGCTGGAGGGCAATGTTTAAATGAAGTCTTGTTCCCTGTAGCTCTCTGTGAAGGAGCCAGTTCTACGCATGTGTGAGAGTGTGCATATGTGTGCCTGTGTGTGTGTATGAAGATAGAGACTATGCAAATATGAATGAGAAGCCCTTTCTTTGCAGGATATGGGAAACTTTACAGGATGCTCATGAATCTCCATGATACCGGCATGTGTGCACCGGTTCGGACACACGGTCAGACTTGAGAATGACTCTTCAGATCTTCTTTGCCTGCTCCTTGTCCTGGTGTGGACAAGCCATGCATCATCTCTGTGCACACACTTGCATGTCTGTGATGGGGGAGTCTCTGAGCTCCTGTAACTACCAGCCACACTTGGGCTCCATCCCACTACACTCCTGTTTCTTGAAGATTTTGCGGATTGATTAAATAAATGCTCTTAGCACTGTAATTTTATGCACACAACTCCTCATGCTGTGGAAATAACTGTTCTTAGATTTTTCATCCTAAGTGGCTCGCCCAGCTTGCCTGGAGGGAAGGACTTTGTCTGATCTTAATAGAATGGGTATTTACTCAGTTGTTCAGATAAAATGGTCAACAGTGTTGTTCCTCAGTTTGTTTTCTGACCTCAAAGAAGCGTTTCAATATTTCCAGTTCTTGAATTCTTTCACACTTCTTTTGCACGCCAGCCCCTTGCTGGCAGAGAAGTCTCTTCTCTTCATTGTGTTGCACATCCCTTCAGCTTTCCAGCCGGAGTCTTTCCCTGAATTACGGCTTCTCTTACCCTCCTTAGATCCCCTGATGCAAGCTCAAATTAATTTTCTTTCCTCAGCCCGATCTTCGATCTTCCTTTCTGGAGTCCATGTTTCCTACACAGGACCCCTGCTGTCCGAGTTCCTCAGACATGATGCTTCTGGGATCTCTCCCATCCACCTAACACTCTCTACTCAGCTCCCCTGAGGACTCTAGAGAGCCTGTCTTTACCCTATGTTTGCATTTGACCCCTACCTTCAAAGAAAAGGCAGTAGAGCTTTTTGTTTTAAAAACAAACAAACAAACAAACAAACACCAAACCAAGCCATGGGCCATGGCTTGCATGGCCAGATCCTGGTCTTTGGAACTTCAAAAAAATTCCTAAGCTCTGAGTCTTGCTTACCTCATTTGGGAATAATGAGGAATAATAACAGTTAGGGCTGCTTCAATATGCTGTTTTGAGAATTAAATAAATGAATACCTCTGAAACACTCAGAACAGTGCCTGGAACAAATGAATGCCATAATCGCCTCTCCATCAGTACTTCTTAGCTGGGGTCCATTTGGCAATATTTGGAGACAGTTTTGGTTGTCACAACTGAGAGAGAGGGAGAGGACCATCACCTGGCAGATAGAGGGAGGCTAAAGATGGCAACAAACATCCTACTCTGCCCAGGGCAGTACCCTGTGGGAAAGAGCTAACCCACCCCAAATGGTTATGGTGGGGCCCAGGAAGCCAGCAATACCTCCTGGCTCTCCCTCCATTGTTTTCTCAAGGCAGAATCTAGTTCCCATTTCCCATTTGCTCAGCCCCCATTCCTTAGAGGGCTCATTTTCTCACATGGTTTCAGTTACAAACTGATTTCGATGGTTCTGAAATCTGCATTTCCAGCATGTGATTATGCCTCCAGTGGTTTATAGAAAAATCTCCCCTGGCACGTTATCTTTGTACTGAAAAATAGTAAAGGAGAATAAAGACCCAGCGTTCCCCTCCCTCCTCTGTTTCAATGGCCACATGTTCCCCAGCAGTTCTGTTTTCAAAGGCACACTGTCCTGGCACCCACTCCCACTGGCTCGCTCTCCAAAAGCCCCTACTTCCGATCCAACCAGTCTTTGCCAGTTCTTCCTCAAAATGGGCTCCTCTGATTCTCATTTCCATTTCTATGGTGCCCTGCCTAGTACAGAGCCCTTGCTGGCTTCCCTGCCTGCCTCTGTCCTCCATACAGCTGCTGGAATTGTCTCCACTAACCACTGTTTTCCTCTGCTCAAGAATCCATGGTGGCTCTCCATTACTGCTTATTAGGGATGGGAAATCCCCCCACCACGCCCTCCTGCTTGACCATTCTCACACACCTGGCCTTCACCCCAGCAGCTCCCTGCCTGTGTGTTACCCCCATGGTCTCCCAGCACTCACCAGTCGGACTCCTCCTTCCCCGCCTCTACCCTCCGCTTTGGGGTGCTGTCATTTCTTCCTCTCCTCTTGTTCTGTCAAACCATACCCATCACATCTTTCAAAATCGGGCTCTGTGTTCAGTTCCCCCGGGAAAGTGTCCTGAATAACAAGCCGGATCCCTGTTGTTCCTCAGGATTACATCGAACTCCACTTAGCTGAATTTACTCTTCCAGATACACTTGAAGAAGCTCCAAGTCTGTTATCTGTGTATTTACTAAGTTGGAGACCGGATCCAGAACCTTACCCATGCTAGTCAAGCACTCTACCATTAACCGGCGTCTCCAACTCCCTAAATATATATTTTTTAAATGTCTCCAAGTATGTGCGTTTTATTTCCTCTCCTCTTTTTCTACTACCTCTCTTTTAAAGAAAAAATTAAGTACCGTGTTCTTTATTAAGAATAAATAAATTAAGAATAAATAAAATAAAACAGGACTGCATTAAGTGATGTCCTTGTAATTGTCCCTTTCCCTTCTCAAAGCCCAGGAGGAAGCCATGGCAATTTCTTGAGCATCTTTGTAGTGGTGTTGTTGGCGGTGGGAGGAAGAAGAGCAGAAGGGGGTAAAGATCCAGGTCTGTGGAGCACAGGCAACAAGAGGACTCGGTGGAAGGGGATGCCAGCAGGAGCAGAGGTGTGACAGGAGAAAAGCAGAGCGGAGCTCCATCCTGCCTGCCTGTGAGGGAGCCTCTTAGGGATAAGGGAGGAGTGACCGACTTAGGAGCCAGTGCATTCTGCATGCTCCACCTGTGAGGGTAATGCTCTCACACTGGCCACAAACAGCAATTTGAAGTAGGCGGCTTGATTTATGAGATAGATGTTCTGATTCCATTTTACAACCGAGGAAAAGAAGACCAGGGGAGACCGGCTGCCTTGCTTTTGCGCCCCAGGACTATGCTGTCTTTGACTCAGCTCATGTGAACTCAGGGCCCCTGCTTTCTCCCTGGACCTGGCTGCCTCTTCCTACTTTATCACCTGTCTCCTTCAATGCCAGTGTTTACAGATAGGGCATCATTATCAGACCACTATTAGTAACGCTGGCCTGAAATTAATCCCAATTATGTTCTCTTCCATTTATTGCGAGCACTCTATTTTAGTCCTAATCTAAGGTGCAAATAGATCTTGTTGGCATAATCTGGAGACCAGTGCTGTCCAAGAGAAATTGTGCCACGATGGAACTATCCACTTATCTCTGCAGTCCAGCGTAATAGTCACTGGCCATGGGAGACTGCAGAGACAGGAGGACTTGAACTGACTGAAATGTCAACATTCACATGTAGCTGGTGGCTTCCACACCACACAAGCCATTCTAGACTCCTAGGACTGTGTGAAGTAATTATCGGAGTCAGAGAGTTGCCTAATCTGGGTTCCCACATTTGTCCTTCCTGCTGGGGGACTAGGAAGTATCAGGGGATATAGCAGACCCTTGTCAAAGTACTCATGGCACATCACACTCAAGATGGACATCCGCAGAGCCAGGGTCATCATGGGGAGAGAGGCATTCATCAGTGTTGCACAAGACAGGATTACCTCTCCTCTCCTCTCTTTTCCTCCCCCCCACAGCCTCTCCCCTCCCTCCCCTCCTCTCCCCACTCTCCATTTCCCCTCCCTTCTCCTCTTTTATCTTCTCCCTATCCTTCCCTCTCTGACCCCCTCCCCTTCCCTCTCTGACCCCCTCCCCTTCCTGACCTCCTCCTCCTTTCCTGACTCCCTCTCCTTCCTAACTCCCTCCCCTTCCCTCCCTGACCCCCTCCCCTTCTCTCCCTGACCCCCTCCCCTCCCCATCTCTCCCTGACCCCCTCCCCTCCCTCCCCTTTCTTTCCTCTTTCCTTGTCCCATTCCTTCCATCCCCCGCGGGCCTTCCTCTCTGTGTTGTAGGTTAAACTTAGGGATTTTTATGTGCTAAGTAGGTGCTGTACCACCAAGTCACCCTCGCCCAGCACCACCCCCTTCAGATTGTACTTGTTACAGGAACAAGTCAGGTGCGGAAAGAGAAACACTACACAATTTCTTGATCCTGCAGAAGTCGAGAGTAGAACGGTGGTTGGTGGGGAGATGCTGGCCAAGGACATAGCATTTCAGTCATATGAGAGGACTAGGTTCAAGAGCTCATCATTCAATATGATTACTGTAATTAATAACAACATATTGTATTGAAAAATGCAGAGTGGATCTTAAGTGTTCTCACCACAAAAATGATAACCCAATGAAGTAATTCATATGTCAATTAGCTTAATTTAGCCATTCCATAATGGGTATGTGCGTCAGAATATCATGCTGCATACAAATAAATGCATACAATCTCATCTGTCAATTAAAAAGTAATAAACAGCAATGAAAGGAAGTAGGGAGAGCTACTGCCGCCTTGGGGACTTGGCACTGTGGGGGGGGGGTGCATCTGTGGGGCAGAGAGGGCCAGCTCCAGCCTCTGCCCTGCTGGCCTCTCGCAGGAGCTCAGTTCCTGCACCTGTGTATGGACATCACCTCCACCTTCCCCGGAGAGACTGGAGGAAGGAGCCTGGCCCTGAGGGGTGGATCTGCTTCTCCTAAGTCCACCTGGAGGAGGGTCTATGGTAGCGGTGAGGCAGACAGCCTTCTCCATGGCCACAGTGGACGGTTATCAGCGTGTGTGGCTGAGGTCATTGGTCCTCTTCCTTGAGTTTCCATGGAGAGGGAACTCAGAAGCACCTTGTGGTTGAACACATTTGTTCCCCCATTTTTCTCCCCATGTTTGTGTGTATCAGTGTGTGGACATATACACACATGTAGTATATACCTCACATGCCCTTCTTCCTGTAGCTTACATGACTTCAGAAGTACTAATTACTGTATGAAGTGGGGTTAGCTCCTCACGAGAGGCTCTCATTGAGCAACCTGTTGCTACGTCAGAAACCCGACAGAATGCAAAAGCCATACCTGATGGCAGGAACGGTCTGATGGTGTGGTGTGAGATGCCTGACCTTCGCCCTTTTGGGTTTCTTCTCCTTTTTGGTTCACATATTCTGCTCAGCTGGAATTTTAATCTAGTTCATTTTTTTATGTCTTCTAAAAACAAGAGCTGCTGAACTCTCCTTTGCCTGTGGGATGTCTTTACCCTAGATAAATCAAGTTTCTTCACATGCAACAATATAAGGGTAGAGGGAAGACCTCTTGGAAACTCAATCTTTACTTATGATATTGGCAGGAAGATTCTGGATGATGATTCTGGAAGTTCAGGAAACCCCAGAAGAAGATAACCTTGAAATGACTGTTTAAAGGACATAGATGCAATGCCCCCCCCCACTTAATCCTGTATCCCTTTCTTTGATTTCCATTGTCATGTGTGAGTTTATGAACGTAGAAGTTGGGTGGTTTGTGAACATGCCGGCGGGCCCTCAGGAGACATTCTAGGGTGGCTCCTAACGTTGCAGCTCATTTCTGGGCAGACAGATGTGCTAGCACACAGGGTATCCAGAGTCCAAATGGAATGAACAGTTGGAGGCAGCAGCCTGGAGAATTAAAGCACTTGTTTTCATGCCGAGGCATTTTAAAACAGAGCAAGGCTAGGCACACCGGGGCAGCCGGGACAGGGAGAGTTATTGCACTAGAAGAGATCTTCTTTTTCTGTCTTTTTTTTTTTTGCAAAATTTTCTCTGAGGAATATGGATTTGAGGAACATAACTCAAAGTGCCATGAGTTGCCTTCTAAATCAGAGATCTAATCATATCTGTCTTCTCGGAAATCTTTAATAGCTCATCATTGCGTGTGTAGTGAAGTCCTACTTTCCTCTGAGAGATGCCTGGGTGTTGCATTGTGGCTTTGAGAGGTCTTTGCAACTCCCTGCACAGCGCCATCCCACCTCCTGCATTCTAGCTCATCTGTGCACCGTGCCCATGACCTTGACAGGATCCTTTGGCTTTGCTCATGCCTTCAGTCAGGGATAGCCATTGTCAGGGCCTCTTCCCTGGCCTTGTCAGAGTGCTAGCCACTCTCTAAGCTTCAACTGGAATTCCACTTCCTCAAAGAAGTTTCCTGTGCCCTTCAAACAGGACACACATTCCCATCTTGGGCCTTTACCTACAACTCTGTGTTGTCTTTGGTATGCATCACCCTTCAGTCTCCTTTCCAAGTTAATAATATAAGTGTCTGACTCTACCGTATAATTAGGGGTCCCCTTGGGTTGGCCGTTGTCTCCTTCATCTTCACATTATGTTGGAATCTCTAAAAGACCATTACACACAGTGAGTGAACTGGATGGGATTGTCCTCTGCAAACTGAGCCCACTGTACTATCTGATTACCTTTATCCCTTTGCAGGCTCAAGGGTGGGATTGAGATGACGTCTGCCCAGTTTAACTCAATATCATCTAGATGCATATCTGATGTTAGCTAAGTAGAAAAAGTGTGTTTTGCTTCAGTGGAAAACAACTCATCATGTTTCTCACTTTTCCCCATCATCAGAGGAAAGCTTGGGATTTTGATGCCTCATGGGTTCTACTCTGTGTACAGAATGCCAGGGTGACTTAGGTAAGATTCGGGCAGGCCTGCTGCAGGTACACTGTGAGAATCCAGTCCTTTGGTTAGATTTCTGGCATCCTTAGTGCACCTTCAAGGTTTTGAAATAGTCTTTCCTTAACTGTGTAGCTGAACAGGAGCTATGGTGTCTTTATATACCCTTAAATAATATACAGTTGAACAGAAATTTTGATCTTTATTTTAATTGCTATTAGTGTGTGTGTGTGTGTGTGTGTGTGTGTGTGTGTGTGTGTGTGTGTGTGTGTGTGAGCATGGGCATGTGCACATGCATGCCATGGTGTATGTGTGGAAGTCAGAGGACAGCTTTTGGGAGTTAGTGCTTTCCTCTTCTGTAGGTTCTGGGAACTGAGTTCAGATTAGTCTTGTGCATTGAGTGCTTTTACCTGCTGAGGCATCTCTCTCCCCTCAAGCAGAAATTTTGTGCTTTCAAATATATGCTCATATTATTACTAGTTGATAGTACTTCCTTTCCTTTAAATATCTTAAGATGTTCTGTTAAAGTTCACAGTCAGTCTACAACCTAGAATAGGAAGGAGTCATAGGCTCTTTGGGCATGGGTAATTTGGGTGACAGGTCTCTCTCTCTCTCTCTCTCTCTCTCTCTCTCTCTCTCTCTCTCTCTCTCTCTCTCTCTCTCTCTCAGAACAGAAAAGGGATGCCAACATGAATTTTCTTCTCTGCATGTTGCCTCCCATGATGGAATGGGCTGGCTCAATCACACGATTTTATTCCTGTAATAAGCTATGCTCTTCTGTGTCTTCAGTTTCTTTTCTTCCTGTCAAGAAGTTCCTTTTTGGGTGTAGTGTGGCAGTGCCTCAGTGGCAACCCTGACCTTGGGTGAGTCTCCATTGCAGATGGCAGGTTTTCAGATCGCGCTTTTATCTGGCTCTGAGGCAGTAGAGCTTTCCAGTGGGTGAATGGAACTCTCATATGCTGGCCCTGCCCTCAGCTTCCACCTCAGGTGAAACATCAGAGACTAGCCATACCCGTGGACCTGGCTCCAGTTCTGCCTAGCTTTGCCAGCACCCTTTGTGATATCATGTAGCCAATTATGTTTGCTTGTTAGTGCTAAATGACTTTGAAGGCCAAGATGAGATGTTCAGAAGTAAGGTCATGTAGGTTGGACCTGTATCTGGTGGACAGATTATATCTGAAGGCAGTCAGAGTGTGTCAGTGCCCAGAGATTCAGCTCACCAGGTGGTTCAGGCCACAAAGGCAGCCCACGGGCTAAGCAATATCAAAGCACATAGCTAATGCCTGCTCCATAGCTAGAGCTCAGGAAACCCAACTCCTGTTCTAGGCCTCGTTAAATTACATTACAGAACTGTATAATTCTTTATTCTCCTATATTTTTCAATAAAACATTTTGGACTATTTATTCCCCATATGTATGGTTTTTTTTTTTTTTTTTTTTGGCAGCCAGGAAAGTATTGGGGGATTTGTTAAATAAGGGATAGAAGAGTTCAAAAGCTAATGGTCACTCACATATGCAACTCCGGATCTGCAAAGCAAGGAGCCACTGTGAACTTTTGGGTCAGAGAGAATAAGGCAGAAGCTGTCCATGGGGAGCTGGAGCAGATGGTGGCTGTTGAGCAATGATGGATTCCATGAGGAAGCCATAGCCACTGGGAAGACACTGACCAATCAGAGGGAAGGGGTGGGTTGTGTTCTAGCTTCCTTTGTTCTGTATCTCCTCAACCCTGTTGGAATCCATCTGTTGCTTAACATTACCAAGAATCTACTTGGCAAGCGAGCCTGGCAATGTGGTCTTTAGGGCCTTTGCTACCTGAGGGACAGAGCAATGAAGAGAAAGGGTGGGGGAACAGAACTCAGAGCAGACAGGCAAACTGGGGGTAGATGCATTTGTGAAGACAACAGCAGCAGCACATCTCATCCCACATTTTCTTCTTTAATGTTACTTGACACTCCTCATCCTTGCGGTTGGGCGGCCTTGAAACTGCTTTGACTAGGAAAAGTACAGAGACAGTGATACTAGGTGACTTCTGAGCTCACGTCTCAAGAGGCTATAAGTTCCCACCTGATTCTCTCCATTTACTTGCCCGAGGATATTTCCCGTGCAGTGCTGTGAGATTCCACTTAGATGATCCTGTGTAGGTCCATGGTTGGTCCTAGTTGGGACCAGATGTCAACTGTGTAAGTTGAAAGGTTCCAGCCATGTGTGGTTGGTTGCACGCACCTTTAATAACATTTGGGAGATGGAGGATCAGGAGTTCAAAGTAAGCCTTGGCTACCTTACAAGTTAAAGGACAGCCTGGGCTACATGGTAGTCTGTTTCATTTCTTACCTTCATCCTTCAAAATAGTAGCAGATAATTTCAGAACCCAGTTCTTAGAGTTACTTTGTTTTCATACACTAGCTTTTTACCCAAGGAAAAGTCAGGAAACTAATCAAGTCCATTTGGCTGTGTCCTCATTTAGATCCTAACTGCAGAATTGGTGAGCAGAAGAAGCTGGTATTTCATGTCACTGTTTCAAGGTTAATTTTTTTTTTCTGCAGCTTTACAGAATTGTAGCCCCAGTGACCAGGATGTTTGTTCAATGCCTAATTTTATATGTATATTGCCCAATAGACTGTGCATGCTACAAAAGCACACACAAAACAGATGTCAAAAATAGGTGTGCTAAAATTGAAAGTGAACAGAAATTCTCATTTGCTCTCTTCCATGACTAGCTCCAGTCATACTGGAGAGCACACACTCCACACGTTAAATTTGTGGTCCACACAATGTCAATTAGTCAAGGATTGCTCTAGCAATCTATCAGGATGGAAGATGGGAGGCAATGTTGGGGAAAGGCACACTGGGGAGGTGCTTTGTGAAGGAATGCTTCAAGGACAGGAAGGTAAATGTAGAGGATGGGAAGTTCTGTAAGGCAGACCAGGGGCTCCTCAGGAGAGTGCAGACTTTCCCACACTGCACCAGGCCTTGAGAGCTTGTTGGCTTTATTCAATGGTACCGTTCATGGGAACCATGACCAGATCTTAATTTTCAGGGTTTTCCTGTGGACACTATAAAGGTGAGTGTGTAAGGGTGTTGTGTTACAATTTTATTAGCACCACAAGACTGTTATTAAAGCTGGTTTTTTGATGGAGTGCCTCAAAGATATGCATATTTTTGGAAAGAGATGATGCTGAATTTTTTCCTCATATTTCTCATTTACTTTGAGGAAGCTGTAGTCTGTTTCATGTGTACCTGACATACACTTGTGAGTATAACTTTGGGGCCATATTCATGCTTTATTTATTTCTTTGTTTTGTTTTTTTTTCATTTTTTGTTTTTGTTTTCCAAGATAGGGTTTCTCTGATAGTCCCGACTGTCCTGGAATTTTCTCTGTAGGCTGGCTTCGAACCCTGCTTCACTTTTATCCTGCGGCGTACATTTGGGCCTCTTCCTTTACCTGCCCCTTGAAAGAAAAAGAAAACCCAGCGCTACTCTTTGGTGGCTTCTTCTTTCTTTCTTTTCTTTCTGTATAATCTACCGTTGTCGTAAAGAATGCTTTGGAGGCTGGGAAGATGGGTCAATGGATAAAGCACTTGCCGCCCATGCCTAAATGAAAAGCTAAGCATAAGTGTGCATCTGTAACCCCAGAACTGGGGCAGGGTGTGGATCAGGGCTCGCCGGTCAGCCAGTTGAGCTGAAACAAAGAGCTACAGAGTTATTGAGTGATCCCGTCTGAGAAAAAGTATGAAGAAATGGCTGAAGAAGACATCTTGACATCAACTTCACAGGTCCATACAAGGAAGCACACCTATAAACACACATGCACACATACACCATGTAACATATGCACGTATATACACAGTTACACCACCTACACATGCATACACATGTATACCATATGCACATGCATGTGCAAATGCATACATATACCGGATATGCTGTATAAAACTTGTACAGATAAACATACCTAATCTATTGAGGAGAATGAGGTGCTCTCTCTTACTTTTATATATATAGTTTTTCTCATATGACCTTTCCCCAGTAAAGTCAATCTGGCAGCTTCTCACTGATGGATTGTATAACAGCAAGACACAGTTAGGTCTGGAGTTTCACCGACAGGTGAGACACTGTCTTTTTTCTTGAGTGGCTCATAGTCTAGAAAGCCAGATGGACAGACCACTATTGTGTCTTGGGTGGTGGTGCTGTGATGGTGTAGTTAGTGTTCTGGGGAGCATGTGGTATGTGAACTTAGTTTCTGTGAAGTCTTCTAGAGTTGTGACAAATGAGGTCAATTATGGAACTCTACGAACCATGAACGGAATGTGCTCAGCTTTTGACTATAGTCAGCCTTCCACAAACAGACTGGATTATTTGACTTGGGTATCTTTCTAACAAGACAAACTAATTTGCCCAAGGAGACCTCTCTACCCCTTCATAGTCAGGGTACATGTTTTTTTGTATTGGATTTTCTTATTCAGGCCCCAGGCTTCTCATCTTTCCTTGTGATGAGTTCTTTTAGCCTGTCTACCAGGCAAAGACATTTTGGGGCTCATTCTGTTTTTTTCTCCCTCAATATTTCAGTTTTATTACTGATCTTAATCAGCCAGCATTGAGGCTGTTACCTATCCCACACATAAGGTCACCAGACTTAGTGAATTAAAGCACTCAGTTAAAATTGAATTTCTAATGACACTTTTTTGGGGTATGAGTTCATTGCAAATTGTAGCTGAAGTTTTCTGGTCAGGAGCCGGGACCTTGGGAGCCAGGACCAGGAAAACCTCAGCTACAGCAAATACTCTGACATTTGCATACTCCTCCTGAAATCCTCATTGGTTGTTCTCATGGAAATTCAAAATCCAACTGGTCCTACAGTTTTAACTGGCATACCCTACCACTGCCCTTCTTGCTGTGTTCACAAGGGAGTGGAAAGTACTTGAAATTATTATCTTCAGAAACTACTTCTAAAGCAGAAATTCTGCCCTTCATTTTCTCTTTCCTTGTCAAGCTTAGACCCTCCTTCCAATCTCAGAGGTGGCCAGGCCTGTCAATCACAGCCACTGTGCCATGCTTGTTTCTGGGATTGGATAATGATAATACTAAAAATCTGACTTTTGTTTGGACCCAAGTGGTGTTGTACCTAAAATTTCTTTCTGTCCATAAATTTGAAGGGGAACTGCTTTATAAGGGATGATGGCTGGTAGCTTTAGGGAACAAAGGCATCTACTGTTATGCTGGAGTCTTGGCACTCTGTTCACATATTTCTTCATTGTTGACTAATCTGGCAACTGGAACTCTGGGCAAATAACTTCTAGATGGAAAAGGGGTCAAATATAGGCAACAATAGTAACAATAATTCATGGAGCAATTTCCAAACATTAGCACTGGGCTTGATTTTCTACTTAAATGTTCTCAGTTAATACTCATATCAAATAAATGAGGTGATTACTATTATCTATTATCACCCTTGTTTTTCAAAAGAAAAATAAGGAACAAAGAGGTCAGGTAACGTGCCTGAAGACATAGTGTACAGTCTACAAATGGGCAAGTTAGGATTTGAACCCATGATGGTCTGACCAAACACCTCCGACTTTTACACTATACTATACTGCATGGGGTTGGGCTTAGACTGGAGCTTCAGGAAACACTCATAGGTTGATTTATTTAGTCCATTTCAATAATTATTTTTAACAAGCAGAGATGCTTCACAATCTCATTAATTAGTAACTTTTGGTGTGTGATGCTCTATTTTCACAATCTGCTTCTCACATTTAATTATAATATTTTCTTCTGTAGTACAAAACACCCCTTAGCCTTATTAGAAATCACAAACGGATCAATATATTCCTTTATGATGGTAACACCTATTTTTTTTCTCTCCAGCCATCATTCAAATTTTCCACTTAGGCTCTGAAATCAGCATCCTGATCAAAGATAATTCAAGTGCCTACTTCTTAACCGTTAGTGCCCTTTGTCGCTGTCTTCTGAGTTTCTCCTCAATTAATATAATAAGAATCATATGCCTTTCATGTAGAGAGTTCATAATAAATATGGACTTGATTGCTTTGGCTGTTATAGGCTTTTGTATTCAAGCAGCATAGCCAGAAAACATCTACAGCCAAGCTACTCTTGTTGATTTCCTTTAGATTGTGTCCTATTTCCATTCACTAGGCTAGGTGAAAGCTGGTAGTTTGTGATCCTCCCATATAACACTAGAGGATGCATATTGGATAAAGAAATGTTGCTTCTCTTGTATTCGTTATTGGATGTCTGATACTCTATATGTAAAGGCTAATGCAGAAGACTAAGACCATACAGCCCCCGGTAACCCCCAGGCACCCCATGTCCAAGCTCTTGATCAGGGGCTGATTGCAGAATGTCCTTGCAGCTTTGAGACATCAGGGGATCCTGCTGTGCTTCCTGCTGAGCCCAGCTTGAGGCTCAGAAACTTGCAGGTGCCCTGGTAAGAGGACTGGAAAGGGGTGAGAAGTTTGTACCATCATCTCAGAAGATGGGGAAGAACTTAGGAGGCATGGCAGACAACCACAAACACTTGGAGATTCCTCCGTGGCTGTTGGGTGCTTGAGCAGTGTCTCTGATATGTCTTTTTATCTCGCTGAGATTTGCTTGCTGTCTGGGATAAGAGATGAACCAGTGTCTCCTCTCTGTGCCCTAGAAATCTTGCGTCCATTAGTCAATGGCCTCAGTCCTGATTTGTATCCTAGATGGCTCTTGGTGTGGAAGAAAGGACTTCACAAAGTCCCCCCACCACACAGACTTTCCTGTCACACTGCCTGCTGCAGGGACTAGATGTGAATTCATGCTGGGACCTTGAGATAGAGGAAAGGTAGTGGTGGTCTGGGAGCACCCTCCAAGGAGTGAGTTCACTGAACTCTCCTCTCCTGAGCACTTAGGTCTTCCAAAGAAAACTGTGGTCTGCACTGCTATGGCCAGTGTGTGGTCCTGGGTTTCTTGAGGTACTATCCGTGAGTTTAAAGGGACTAAAGATGGGTGACTCTAAACAGTCCATTTGCCCAAATAATTCATACTATTCACCAGCAGTCTTCTTTACATCCTGATGCCCGAGGACCATGGCTTTTGAGTCTAAACCTAAGCACGTCATCTTTGGTGTGGGTGTGAGGTAACCTTCATTCAGGGTGGATTTTTAGAAGGGCTGTAACTAGAGGAGCAGTTCTCCTTGTTGAATCCAGGTCTTCCCCCTTCAGAAATGTGGCTCTGGAATGAACAAAGTCACCAGTGTTGGCTCTGCTGCCACCAACGGTGTTAAAATCTTTGGCATCAGAGCAGAACCGGATGACTCTGGCAAAAATGAATCTATATATCCCCCAAGATCTGAATCAGTAGGGCTGTGCTTTGTCTGCACACAGAGGAAAGTAGGGCTCCTTTGCTATTTAGGGTGTTGTCTCAGCAAGGCACACACTTCAGCATCTTTCTTCCCCGGAGGGCGAACAAAGGTTTGTTGTTCTTTCATCGGGGTACGCTTTTGAATTCAGCATTTAAACATGTGGGGCACAGTTGGATTGATCCTTGTGAAAAGAAAGCACTTCACCTCCAAGGGTCCCCCCTGGCAGAGACTTTCTTCAGTTTTTAAAAAATTTTCCCTCTATGAGGCAATGTGGCTATATTTGCCCCAGAACATTATCTTTTTTCTTTGGTTATGTCCATTCAACAACAATTTGGCATTGGGCATTGCATTTGCCCATGTGCTAGTTCTAAATACCACCTCATCCTTCCCTAACAGTGCTTCAATAAATAGATTTCCTTAAATTCTTTTACTCAACCACCTACAAGAGCTACCTCAATCATGACCCCTGGTTCAGTTCTGATGGGTATCATCTGCTTGAGGATCTGAGGAGTGAGAGCGGTTGGTCAGTGTGTCACATAGGTGTCTGTAGATAGAAGGCACCTACACCTTACAACCTTCACTAAAATGCTCTTTTCTCCAGGTGCCCCTGCAAGTCTTGGTGAGCTCTTCATTCATAAGCCTTTTCTGTGTCCACCTCTGATCAAGTCAGCACAGGTCTTTAGGGATGTGGCCTTTGAGGCTACTTTGGTGATACTGTTTTCCTTCCTTCCTTCCTTCCTTCCTTCCTTCCTTCCTTCCTTCCTTCCTTCCTTCCTTCCTTCCTTCCTTCCTTCCTTTCTTCCTTCCTTCCTCCCTCCCTCCCTTCCTTCCCTCCTTCCCTCTCCCTCTTTTCTTCCTTCCTTTTCTTTCTTCTCTCTCTTCCTCTTTCTCCATTTCTTCTCTCCCTTGTCCCCCTCTCCCTCCCTTCTTTCTCTCTCTTCTGTCCTTCCTCCCTCTTTTCTTCCTTCCTTCCTTCCTTCCTTCCTTCCTTCCTTCCTTCCTTCCTTTCTTTCTTTCTTTCTTTCTTTCTTTCTTTCTTTCTTTCTTTCTTTCTTTCTTTCTTTCTTTCTTTCTTTCTTTCATCTCTAAAGGAGATGGTTTTGCTGTCTCCAGGGAGACCCAATAGCCACAAATCACAAGTGAGAATAGACAGCCAAAGCTTCTGTGACTACATTTTCTTCATGAAGCTCAATCGTGATTTTTCTATAGTTAACTGAAACTCACTTGGCTTGTGTGTGTACAAGTCTGTGCAGCTATGCATGCAAGCTTGTAGTGTGCAGAGGCCAGAGGTTAGAAGCAGGTGTTTTCCTTAATCACTCTCCACCTTAATTTTTGAGACAGGGTTTCTCACTTAAACTAGAGCTCACTAATCGGGTTAGATAGACTGGCCATAGAGTTCTGGTGGTCCACCTGTCTCTACCTCCCCAGTGCTGAGGTTTCAGTTGTGAGCTTCTGTGCCCCATTTTTATTATATGGATTCTAGAGTACTGAATACAGGTCATCACACTCAGGTAGCAAACATTTTACTGACTGAGCCATCTCCCTAGACTATGCTTAGCTTTTGAATTCATTGAGATGCAGTACTTCTAGGGTCTGTGGGATCTATGCAATGCCACCTCTGCCCAGATTTCTTTGTGGAACATTCTGGAAGGGAGTAAAAGAATTTCAACTGAAAACTGTGTTGCTTCCCCGACTTTGGAAAGACCATACAGCCCAGGGAGGGTAGATTTCAGGACTTTAGTATTATGAAATTGATTTAGAGAACTCTTGCTTCATTCTCCACCATGCAAGGTACACCAATGATAGTTGCCATGGTGACGTGTTTGGTGTCATCAGCAGGGGGTTTAGTTTGTGAGTGGGAAATGAAAAGGTCGTCAGATAGGGTACTATTGGACCAAGTGCCACTGATTGAAAATGAAATTGTACTTTATAGTTCAGGATGTTCTGAGATTCACTATATAGCCTAGACTGGCTCCAAATTTACAATTCCCCTGCCTCAGCCTCTTGAGTGCTGGGATTACAGGTGTGAACTACCGTGCTTCCTGTGTGGTAAATTTTCAAGCTGAAAAAGGAGAACTGAGAACTGACGATTAAAAAATAACCAGACACTGAGTGGACAAGGTTGGGAGATGTTGAAACTATTTTTCTAAGGTACTCATGTAGGAGCTACCTATAGTAACTTCGTTTGTTTTTTTTAGACATGAGCTCTCTATGTAACTATCTTTATAGATCAGGTTGACCTTGAACTCACAGAAATCTGCCTACCTCTGCCTCCTGAGTGCTGGGATTAAAGGTATGAGCCAGCACATTTGGCCTAAATTAACTTCTAAACCTTCTTTTCCTTGATTCTTCTTTTGACTGACCAGTATTTGAGCCTACTACCTTCTTGGAGTGGTCCACAGCATCCTCTGGATGACCCACAGTGCTGTTGTCCTCATTCTGAAATTAGTTTTGGACATCACTTCCTTTGTACTGCTCAATTATTACAATATGGTGTGTGGTGTCCTAGGCTGCCCTGCTTTGTGACTGTACCATCATTCCTTAGAATTAAGTGTAGTGAGAGATGGTTAGCATCCAAGTGTGAATGCATCCTCCTGTGTTTCTGAAATCACACAGGCAAAGAACTCATGGCTTCTGGTCCCTCATATCTGCGTCTTCAGGGATAGTAACTGTCCTGTTTCTGCTGCCAGCTCAGAAGTAGAAAGGATAGCCTGATGACTCCCAGACAGCACACCGGGGACAGTTGTTCTGGTGTGCCTCTTGGGCTCTGTAAAAGGGCTAATTCTAGAGAGAGAAAAGCAGAATGGATGTAGAGGAAAATCTGCTGCCTTTGTGTTCACAGGGACTTACCCTTTGTTCTAGCAGATGCAGATGCTGGCTTTAGCAGCTGGTGTTAGTTCCTAAAACAGCTTTGCCAGGGTCACCCAGGCAGAGCCAGACTCCAGAAGCCACATGCAGGAATGTAACAGGAACCTGTAGTGATACAGGGAAACAGCCTTTAGAAAGGAGTGTAGGTCAGTTAAGTTATTGTAACACCTCCTAAGGATGCTTGCCACCCTGCCACTTCTCACTCTTCCTGCTGTCATAGAAACGATACTTTCGATGGGTGAAGCACCTTGAACGAGCAGAGCAGCAGGTGCTTAGCAAACTCTGTAGATTTATTTTGTTTTGTTGTTAGACTCCTATCTTGCCCCTGTTTGTTTAAAACCCTGGATTTCTGGTCACTTACTGTAATGGTATTTGACCTGGGAAACTAAACTAAATCACTCTGTTCTTTAACACACACACACACACACACACACACACACACACACACACACACACACACACCAATGAGCAATCTATTCATTTAGTCACAGCCATCAGAGAAGTGAAGTGATTGCAGACAAAGAACTCAATGGTTTATAGGTACCATGTGAGTGAGTCTGACCAAGAGTCCAGAGGTCTGTTAAAAAACCACTGAGAGCATGTGAGAAAACAGACAGGTAAATGGATGGCCCTATCCCTCCTTCTCATATATCCCTCCCATAGTCTAGATTGCAGGCTGCTTTTTTTTTTTTTTTTTTTTTTTTTTTTTTTTTTTTTTTTTTTTGTTGTTGTTGTTGTTGTTGTTGCTAACTTACCACAAGATAGAGTATTCTGTGAAGTGGATCTTAAATTGGGAAACTATGTCCATCAGATTGGCCTGTAGGCAAGTCTCTGGGCCATTTTCTTGATTAATGATTGATATAGGAGGGTTCAGCCTGTTGGAGGTGGTACCACTCCTGGGCATGTGATTTTGAGTTGTATTAGAAAGCAAGGCAACCACGTCAGTGGCAGCGCTCTTCCATGACCTCTGCTTCACTTTCTGCCTTCAGGTTTGTAGGCAGACTTTGATATCCCATCAGCCAGTTCTCAAATAACCACACAGAGACTTATTATTAATTATAAATGATTGGCTGAAAGCTTAGGCTTGTTTTTAGCTAGCTCTTATAACTTAAGTTAACCCATTTCTATTAATCTATGTGCTACCTTGAGGCTCATTGACCTCACGTATATACTTCCCATTCTGCTTGCTCTGTGTCTCATGGCATCTCCTCAGACTACCCTTTTCCCCATCATTCTCTCTGCCCTGAAAATCCTGCCTAGCTATCAGCCAATCAGCTTTTTATTAACCATGAGAGTAATACATGTTTACAGTGTACAAAGATTGTTCCACAGCACAGGTTCCTTCTTTGAGTTTTTGCCCCAACTTTCCTCAGTGATGGAGTGTGACCTGAAATTGTGATTTTGTTCATGGTGTTCATCACAGTAAGAGAAACCAGATTATAATACATGTTATATTCTTACGCTCATGGTTAGTTTATGGGAAAAAAACTGATTTGATTATGTTGTGGAATATTCCTTTACACTGTGTGAAGATGTGTCACTGTGATTGGTTTAATAAAGAGCTGAATGGCCAACAGCTAGGCAGGAAGAGGTGTAGTGGGACTTCAAGTCAGAGACTTTGGAAAGAAGAAGGCAGAGTCTTCAGTGAGATGGAGAGGAAGCAGGATGGGGGCACAGAGTAAAGGTAATCATGCCACATAAAAGAGCATAGATTAAAATTATATGGGTTAGTTTAAGTTATAAGAACTAGTTAGGAACAAGCCTAAGCAAGGTCAAGTTTTCATAATTAATAAGTATCCATGTTGTTTTTTTGTGAGCTGGTGGTACAGAGAAAGACTAGCTACATGATTAGGAGAAGGACTTCATGTTTGCCTAAGACCATAAAAAAATGTTTCTTCCTTGGATTCAAGTTAGATCTGAGTTCACTTCACTGTGTTTAAGTGATATGATGGTCTTTAAGTTTTCTGAGACTCAACTGTTATCATTTGTAGAGTGAAGGCCAGAAAGCCATAGTGCAAAGTTGGGAAGACTAAGGGAGACAGGTGTGTAATGGACAAAGCTCAGGACCAGGTGCTGTTGTTGTCCCTTCTCTCAAGGACATTTTAGTGTTTTCCTATAACAAAGCCATGCTAGAGTCCAGCTGTGAAAATAAGAGGGAAAATATAAGTCTCTGTAAGAGGGCTGTAGAGCTGACTTGGGGTAGGGCCAAGAATTCCACCTGTAGCAACACAACACTGGTCATTTGGTTAACCCAGGTTGCTAAGTGTTGGTTTCTGTGACTAAGACAATGGCCTTGATATAACCATCTCTCCTCAGCACTCTGATATAGGGAAGGGTTTTAGGGACTCGCTGAAGGCACTTATGGATATGTGTAAGTTTGGAGCAGAGAGTTTGGGTTTTAGAGAATGGCAGAAAACATAAATGTGTGGAGAAAATGAATAATATGGGTAATGAGTAGGCTCATCTGCACAAGTCAGAGGTTTTCCTTCATAGGTTTGTTTTGCAAATGAACACCATAGAAAAGTGGGAAAATGTGAATACTTCATCCATTCATTCATAATTCAGCAGATATTTATTGTGGTATACTATGGCTATAACCTGTATGCAGTGATACAGCAGTGAGCAGAATTTCAGGCATGGTAGTTATGGAGCTTCCCTTCTATAGGAGAGACAGTAAACAACGCAGATGATGATATGATGGCCTGAGAGAGATTGTGAATAAATATAACATCAGGTGAGAGTAAGACAGGGATGGAAGATTCAGTTTTCTATAGATTTGTTGGGAAAGGCCTTTTGGATTGAGCAGAGAGGCATGTGAGGATGAATGTCATGTGGATAGTGGCCGTGAGTAACTCAAACACAGAAAACAATACAGGCTAAGACCTAAGCAAGAATGATTTTTTTTTTTGAAAAGCAAGGAGATTGTGTGTGGAGGGGTGCCTATGGAGGCAGGGCTGGCATGGTTGAGGTCCCACTAGCCTACGGAGAATATTGTGGGTCATGACAAGAGCTTGGGAGTTTGAGTGGGGGCATAGCATAGCTGACTCAGCGGTCCTTTATCGAATCAATATCCCCTAAAGTGCCTTCTTATGCACTTCCAGCTGATTTGCATGGCAAGCCCGATTGGTTGATTCTAACTTAAAGAATGAACAGAGGAGGAAGTTCCGTAGATAACAGCCTGGCCTTACAGCTCACTCTAACTGGCATTTGGGTCCTGTCACACTTCTCTGGATTTTGCAACTTTGGGTGCAATACTTACATTTTGAGCTCTTCTTTTTCCTCGTATTTCAAATAGTGGAGTGATAGGATCTACCCAAGCTGGGCATGATACGACCTACTCATAACCTCAGGATTTGGGAGATGGAGACCTGGTGACCATGAGCTCCAGGCCAGCCCCAACTACATACTGAGCTGAAGTCATTGAGGATAGCTAATAAGATCTTATCTCAAAAAAAAACCCAGATAAATAAATAACTAGATATACATAAATAAAAATAAAGTATTGTGCTGGCTGGTTTTATGTCAACTTGACATAAGCTAGAGTTATCTGAAAGCAGGGAACCTCAGTTGAGAAAATGCCTCCATAGGATCCAACTGTAAGGCATTTTCTTAATTAGTGAGTGATGCAGGAGGGCCCAGCCCATGGTGGGTGGGGCTAACCCTGGGCTGGTGGTCCTCTGTTCTATAAGAAAGCAGGCTGAGCAAGCCATGAGGAACAAGCCAGTAAGCAACACCCCTCCATGGCCTCTCCATCAGCTGCTGCCTCCAGGTTCCTCCCTGCTTGAGTTCCTGTTCTGACCTTCTTCAGTGATGGACTAGGATGTTGAAGTGCAGGCCAAATAGATCCTTTCCTCTCCAACTTGCTTTTGAATATGATGTTTCGTCATAGTGATAGTAACCCTAACTATTACTATTATCAAGTATCAAGCCAAAAAAAAAAGCCCTGAGAGCACTATCAGGTTGAAATGAATATTCTTGAAGTGCTGAGGCCACTGTTCTATCAGAGTGAGAGGAGAGTGACCACTCCAGGATGAGAAGTCAGGTCCCTCCCCATGGCATCCCTGGCTCCACCCAATCTCACATTACTTGCTACCAAGGGGGATTTTTTCCCCCTATAAAACACGATGGGAGGATCTCTGCAGTGACCAGAGGGTTGAGGGGTGTGATGCTCACAGTGCAGTCCAAGCAAGGGGACTCGACAGCCGCTCCTTAGATGCTTTGTGATTTATCCTCAGAGGGATACATATAATGAGACTGCATTCTGTTCTCAGGGATAGTACTGTGTACTCGGCAGGCCCTGGGTAAATATTTGTTGAGGATGAAAGATTCTTTCAAGTTCTTATTGTATTTGTGAAAGACACTGTATTATAAATCCTCATTCGTTTTCTTTAAATTATATAAAATTGTGCCTGAACTTTATACTTTGGAATGAAGAATGGGAAATAACTAATTTAGGCATATCAGGGCATTGTTAATTAATTTGATTCATTTTACTTTACTTAATATTCTCATGTGTCTCTGTTTAAAGCGCTATTTGTATAGCTATTAAAAGTCATAAGATAATTACTTCCTATAGAATTGAGTTTGCACCGATTTTGACAGCATGGTCTAGCTCTTGAATATTCAAATGACAAAAAGAACAACCAGCAAACCAAATGATTTAAATTTAATTATAAACATTTAGTTGCAGAGGTAGGTTTTCCAACGGCAAGTGCACCGGGCTATGTCTGCAAGCATTGCTTTATATGGTGGACACAGATTGGGAATTTTTTACTCAGACACAGACGGACCATTACAGGCTGAGAAACAATGAAAAGGGATGCTGCATAAAGCAATAACTCCGGGGGGTGTTTTGGTGCATGGGGGTGTGTTTGGTGTGTTGTCTTGACATCCATCCTGTGCACTTTCCCAGTGGAAACTTCAGGCTTTTCCCCATTCACTGTCCATCTCTAAAGACTGTGATGGCCGAAGCCAGGGGGGAGCTAAAATGGGGAGAAGGCAGGGAGAGAGGTTTGCAAAGAGAAGATGGGGAAGGCAGATTACAGACTGACCGCCTCGGGGCTCACGATCTTGATTTAGTTATGACTCACACGTCTGCGGATTTGACCTCTCGCCCAGGAGAGGGCAGTAATATGCTAGTGTTTAAGCTTTGCTTATTGCCCTTCACCGAGGCTGTGTTGTATGAGCTGGCACAGAATTAGTCACAGCTGGCTTCACGTTCTCACCTGGTCAGCATTCCCTGCCGCGCTTGGTTCAATCTCCAGTGATTGTGGTCTGCACCTCAGACTTAGAAGTGATGTTTTTCCTTGACTCATAGGTACTTACTGGCTGCAGATCTGCAGCACCCCATCCCAGGCTGCCACATTGCTGGAATACTGCATGCTTTGACAGCTACCTCCCTCCCAGTGGGCCAACTCTAAGGACAGAGTTTGCCGCTTCATCTCAGCCATCGAGGCAGCAGTCCTACACCTAACTTTTCTAGCCAAACAAAACATGCCCCCAAGAGTTCCCATTCTTTCGCCTCCTGTAGGGACTTATACTTTCAACTTAGAAATAGAAAATCATACCTGAGCTGGAGAAATGGCTTAGTGGTTAAGAGTACAGACTGCTCTTCCAGAGGACAGGAGTTTGATTCCCAGCACCCATTTCAGGTGGCTCACAGACATCTGTAAGTCCAGATGATTGAACACCCCTGGTCTCCACGTGCACCGGTGTGCACACACATGTAATTGAAAGTTTTAAAAAACTAGGCTGAGCATGGTGGTGCATGCCTTTAATCCCAACACTCAGGTGGCAGAGACAGGTGGATATCTGTGAGTTCAAGGCCAGCCTGATCCACGTAGCATGTTCCATGCCAGCTAAGGCTACATAGAGAGACCCTGTCTTGAGGGGAAAACATTCACACCTAGGTTTTTCACTGCACCTGCTTCAACCTTGGCATCCCTGTGACTGAGGCTTTCCATGTCGTTACAGGCAGGTTTAGTTTTGGGCTAGGCCCAATGTAGGAAGGCCACATGTCAAAAGACACTAAAATAAGGGGAGATGTTGACACAGACAATCCTCACTATCTGGCAACCTGGATCATCTGTGTAAATGCTCTACTTCCAGAATCACAGAGAGTACCAATTCCCTGCTTGCCCTTCTGGCTTCTGCCTGCCCACTTTGATGTGTGTGTCTGCTCTCCCTGTGGACAGTGCCACCCAAGGTGGGGCATCTTCAGGAACTCAGTGGTTAATGGAAAAACCACGGGAAGTAGAGGGAAAGTGAGAGAGAGAGAGGGTGGGCAGGACCAGTGGAAGGTGAGAGGTGAATGGGGTGGTGGGTGCTAGGGAGAGAAAGAATGTGGTGTGCAGCCCGAATCCCTGCAAGCTGTGTAGGTAGTCACTTAGCTCTGGTGGGGTGATGGTGGTGGTGGAGGGTGTCTAGAGATTATGAATGGCTGTGGTGTGTGTATGTGTATTCGTGTGTTCGTGTGTGTGTGTGTGTGTGTGTGTGTGAGAGAGAGAGAGAGAGAGAGAGAGAGAGAGAGAGAGAGAGAGAGAGAGAGAGAGAGAGAGAGAATGAAATGAATAAAGAGAAGGAACACTTACCTCACAGGATGAGTTACTTAGGCTGTTCCAGCACTATTCTAGCGGAATGCACATATCACATCTGCTGCCTTCGTCCACGCCTAGCCAGGCCACCATTCCTTTTCCCCCCATTGTTGAGAGTTTAATGATTTCCAGCTATAATACTTCCGGAGTTTCTCCTGGGACCTTGCTTCACACTCTGCTAAGTTTCTTGACACTCAATCCTCATTTTCCCCTCACAGTTTTACCCCATTATGTCTTTATACACCTTGTACCACCCTCAATAATAAATCAATCTCTTCTACTGCATAATGTGGTAGTTCGGAACCTAATTTCTGTCCCCCTCGTTCTCTCCCTCTCCCTCTCCCTCTCCCTCTCCCTCCCCCTCTCTCTTCCTCTCCCTCTCCCTCTCCCCCCCTCTCTCTGTGTAAGGGATGGGCTAGAGGGTAAAAGGGGAGGCTAGGAGAAATCCCATTCACACATCTGTCTGTGCCAAGAGAGCTGTTTAAGGGTGAGGAAGTTTCCCCATTTGCTTCTATAAATCATAGTGATCTGAGGTAAACCTCATGACATCTGGCTGAGTGGCTGCCCTGCAGGTTCTGTGAGTGAGGTGTTATCCAGTTGTCAAGAGGTGAGCAGCTCTGAATGGCTGGCTCTAAATGGCTTGGGTTCATTTCTAATGGGGAGACGGTAAATATGTTAGAAACTGGTGACATTTACTGCTAGAACGTGCAGACTTCTCCACCAATGTGTGAGCCTGAAATACAGGTTGGGATCAACTGTGAGTCTAAGCTTGAGGGTTTCCCACCTGAACAGTAGCTTCCCAGTCCCACCTTGAGGGTACACCCAGCACAGAGGTCAAGGGACCCTTCCCATGTTCATATTCTGTGTACCTGTGTGGGGAGGACTAAGAATACATTGTGGGCTTTTGAGCTTCCTGGGGTCTACACGAGAATTTTTGAACCTAGATTTTCAGGTAATTAAACTCCACCAATGATCAATAAAGTTAAAAAGTAACAAGAGAAATGGAATTGGCGGATAATTACCAAATGCCTTCAGAGTAGATGGGAGTTGGGTAGTTACACTCAATTGGAGTGGTTCTGTCATGTTAATGTTCTGTCATTTAATGTTATCTATGGTAGATAATTCAATTCCTTCTTTCCTAAGTGGCCATGAGTTAAATATATTTTATGTGAGGCCAAAAAGTTTAATTGCTTTCACATTTAAGAAAAATTAAATAATCTTTGTTGAAGTAGAATTTATATAGAATGAAAGTTACATATTTTTAGTGTATCAGTCAGTGACTTTTGACAGGTGCATGTAACCATGCACCCACCATTCAAATCAAGACAGAGCCTCTGCATCTCCTCAGAGTGGTCCTCTCCTCTGCATCCCCTCAGAGTGGTCCCCTCCTCTGCATCCCCTCAGAGCAGTCCCCTCCTCTACATCCCCTCAGAGTGGTCCTCTCCTCTGCACCCCCTCAGAGTGGTCCCCTCCTCTGCACCCCCTCAGAGTGGTCCCCTCCTCTGGACACCCTCAGAGCGGTCCCCTCCTCTACATCCTCTCAGAGTGATCCTCTCCTCTGCACCCCCCCAGAGTGGTCCTCTCCTCTGCACCCCCTCAGAGTAGTCCTCTCCTCTGGACACCCTCAGAGCGGTCCCCTCCTCTACATCCTCTCAGAGTGATCCTCTCCTCTGCACCCCCTCAGAGTGGTCCCCTCCTCTACATCCCCTCAGAGTGGTCCCCTCCTCGGGACACCCTCAGAGTGGTCCTTTCCTCTGCATCCCGTCAGAGTGGTCCTCTCCTCTGCACCCCCTCAGAGTGGTCCTTTCCTTTGCATCCCCTCAGAGTATTCCCCTCCTCTGCACCCCCTCAGAGTGGTCCCCTCCTCTGCATCCCCTCAGAGTGGTCCCCTCCTCTGCACCCCCTCAGAGTGGTCCTCTCCTCCGCATCCCCTCAGAGCGGTCCCCTCCTCTGCACCCCCTCAGAGTGGTCCCCTCCTCTGCATTCCCTCAGAGTGGTCCCCTCCTCTGCACCCCCTCAGAGTATTCCCCTCCTCTGCATCCCCTCAGAGTATTCCCCTGTGTCCTGTTTCACTCTTGAGCCTCCAGCCCAATGCAACCATCAGCCAGTTTTGTATCCCCCACAGTCTAGATAATTCTAGAATTTCATATAAATTGAATTACAGCACATAACTTTTAAGTCTAGTTTTATCATTTGCTTAGGAAAATGTTTATGAGGATTTTCCATTTTCCATCCCAGTGTGGTCCTTTGTTATTGAATATTGACTTTATGAATATATCACAATGTGTACATCCATTGACCTGCTTATGACAGATGAATTATTTCTAGTTTTACACACTACAAATAATTCATGCGCAGATATTTTTCTGGAAGTGTCTGGGAGTAGACTTGCTGGTTTATATAGTTATAGAGCTTTTCAATTTTTTCCTTTAGCCTGTTCATTCCTTTGTATTAAAAATGTTTTCCTGATAAACAGAGTATAATTGCTTTTTTAATCTAGATGACACTCTGCCCTTTAATTGGAAGGTTGGTATACTATTCTGATATGTTCAGTTTGATGTCTATTGTCTTATTATATGGATTTTGTCTCATAATTTTTAAAACTAATTTATTTATTTACTTTTTGAGAATTTAATATGTGGTACTGTATTCACCATTCCATCTCCCTCTCCTCTTCCCAGCTCCTCCCATGTTTACCCAGATCTCTCAAATACATGACCCTTTAAATTAATGTGTGTGTGTGTGTGTGTGTGTGTGTGTGTGTGTGTGTATGTGTGTACTTAGAAACATGTAAATACAGTCTGTGAGTCCATCTAGTTGCTCCTATATACATGTGTTTAGGGGCTGACTACTTGATATTGGATAACCAGTTAAGGGCTCATCCCCAGGGAAGATGGACTCGCTCTCTCTTAGCAGCCATTAATTGCCTGTAGCTATTCATCTAGGTTAGAAACCTTGTGGGATGTCTTGTGTTGATTTTCTCTCTATTGCCTCTTTCTTTTTATATTTTAACTTAATAAAGTGTATTTTCTATTCTAAAATATTATTTATACTATTTCCATTTTGTTTCTTCTTCTGATTTTAGCTTTGGGCTATTTTTTTGTGGCTGCTCTATGGATAAAAGTATGCTTTCATAATTAGGGCTGCATATTTAGAAGTAATATTTGATCTCTTTACTCTTCATTTATTACTCTGCATAGTTTTTGTGTCTCACTTCTGATTTCTGATTACTTCCTAATTCCTTCCTGTGTCCTGTGTCTTCTTCACAAACATTGTCACCACCTGACAGTGTGATGTCATTCGACTGACTCTAGTTCTTTGTATGAGTCTTTGCTGGTTCACAGTGATGTATGCCATAAACTTCTGGTACAACTGGGCTTTCATGCAGCATTATTTCCCTTCATCTTGAAGGCCATTCTTTCACCAAAGTTTTATTTATCTTAGAATGTATTTTCTCTCATTCTTGAAGTGTTTAAAAAAAATTTTTTTAGCACTTTACAGGTGTAATTCCACTATCTTTTGTTCAGCATTCACTTTTATTTTATCTTTGTTTTGTGTGTGTGTGTGTGTGTTTGTGTGTGTGTGTGTCTATCTGTGTGAGTGCAGCCACACAATGCATATCCATCAGAACACAACCTCAGGTGATGGTCTTTGCCTTGTGCCTCACTTGACATAGGGTGTCTTATTGGTCTAATGAGTGTCTGGGCATTCTCCTCTTTCTGCCTTCCTGCTTCCTAGTGAAGTGCTGGGATTCCAGATGGGCATCGACACACCATACTTGTGTGTGGACTGTGGGGTTTGAACTCGGGTGCTCAAGCTTGTGGCAAACACTGTATCCAGCGTTCACTTTTATCTTTGATTCCCTGTATTTAGTTTCCTTTTTCTTGTGCTATTTTAGTTTTCCTCTCTTTATCCCCAGCACATATCATGCAAGTTCTTTGCCCTGAGCTTTACCCTCAGGTACATCCTCAGGTCTGTGCTGGCTGCTTCTCAAACTCTGTTTGACCAGGCCTTCAAAGTTTCATGATATAGCGAATTAGGTCTGATTCCCTTTATATTAATATTTTTTTGGGGGGGTGGGTTATAAGCATTTTAGATCTTGAAGCCTGTGCTTTTCACCACATTTGAGATGCTTTAGGTTGTGCTTTCCTCGGGTGTCCCTTTGACCTCAATCACACTGCTTTTGGAACACCCGTTATGAGTACATGTCAATCACACTGCTTTTGGAACACCCGTTATGAGTATGTGTCAATCACACTGCTTTTGGAACACCCATTATGAGTATGTGGTATTTCCAGTTTTCCTTATGTCACCCCACTGCAGTGCTGTGCTGGAGCACCAGGTCTTTTTACTGTAGTCAAGAAATTCTCTAGGCAGAGAGCCAAGGCAAACAAAATGAAAGGATAGATCAATGATATTATTAATCTGTCTGCAAGTTCACCAACTCTCTGTCACCTCCAATTTGCTGCTAAGCTTACAGAATGTTTTTTAAAATTCACAGTTATTCTAACTTTTATAAACTTCTAGAACTATATTTGCATCTTTTCCTTTGAAATTTCTGTTTTTATTAAGATTTTTCCTTCACTCACTCATTAAGGCAATAACAGCTTCTTTTAGTTTTCATAGATGAAGTGCAAACCTGGATTTCATTTTCTTTGTAAGCGATTTTTTCAGCTGAATACTGGGAAATTAGGCAAAATGTAAAGAATCTGGATTCTGTTGTTTTCCTTGGGAAAATATTTACTCTTAATTTATCTTGCAGTTTAAATGCTATACGATCACCTTGAACTTGTTTTGGCATGGTTTTATACTTCACTGTTGCATATTTATGGAAAATACATACAATGATTCTTTCTGAACCTGTAAACTCTGACTTCTGTGGCTGCCACAGGGTCTCCTGTATCCCAGACTGACCAGTTAGAGCTCACCATGTTGCTGGGGATGACCTTGAACTTCTGATCCTCCTGCCTCTACCTCCCCAGAGTGAGGATTACGGATACACACCACCTGTTTTATGTGATACTGTGGTGGAACCCAGAGTTTCATATGTACTAGTCAAACACTTGTGGCTTCTATTGGATTTAGTGTTTATTGGAGTAGATCTTCCTTTTGAGTGTAATTCTTAATCCTAAAGGTTAGCATTTCTGGAAACTCAGACTGATGCTAGAGATATGACGAGATGTGGAAAAAGGTCATTCTTCTCTGGATGCACTGGAAGTCCAACAAGACCGAGGACTAAGCTTCACTTTCACATAGACTGGCCGTTATCAGGAAACTCTTATTAATTGAGTCTCCCTCAATCATGTGCAACCGGAATTCATCTTGGATTTAGGTACCTCCTTTTTTAGGCACATCCCTCTGATACTCGACCTGCAGGTCCTATCATTCTTAAGATTTCTTTTTAGTTTTTAAAATTTCAATTTTTAAGTGAGTCTACAAAATGATGGGCTCCCTTATGATGTGTTCATACATATATGTCATCTTACTTTGTCTTTAGCCGTCCCCCCCCACTGTTCTCCCCCCCCCACTTGTTGTTTCTCCCCTTTCCCCTGGAAATAGTTCTCTTTGCATTCATGTCACATATATTCCCTTACCCTCTCTTTTCCCTCTTCCACTTTAAGTACTTGTAGCTGGAAGTTTCTCTTGTCCCACTCGCCCTGAGGTCCCGCAGCTGCTTATAAAATAATCACTCAGAGGCTTAATATCACTTATAAATTGTATGGCCTATGATAGCTCAAGCACCTTGAGCCATAGCTAGCTCTTATAACTGAATTCAACCCTTTTCTATTGAAATTGCCACATGTTCTATGGCTTTACCTGTGTCCCATTGCATGTTGCTACTTGGACAATGGGCTGGCATCTCCTCCACTCTGCCCTTCTTCTCCCTGGATCGCCACTTGGATCTTCCACCTGCCTCTAAGCTGCCTTGCCATAGGCCAAAGCCGTTTTATTTATTAGTAAGTGGGAGCAACACATATTCACAGAGTACAGAAAGACATCCCACAGCAAGTACTCTTTCTCCTTTCTTATGGTTCCCTTTCGACTATCATCCCCCCTCCATCACATTTAAATAAAGATTCTTCACCTGAGAGCAAACGAGTGGTATTTTCTTTTCTGAATTGGAGTTCTTTCAATTAACATGACGACTTCCAATTCTGTCCATTCTCTTGAAGATGTCATAATTTCATTTTTCTTTGTGGCTGAAAAATTTCCATAGTGCCATTGTGTATAAGCACTGTTTTATTAATTTGGACATCTTAGCTATTGTGAACAGTCCGCAGGGAACATGGAAGAGTACATGCTTCTCTGTGATATGTTGACTTAGAGTCCCTTCGGGTGTATACCTAGGTGTGGTACAGCCAGCTTATCTGGGAGTTCAGCTTTTAGTTTTATGAACACCTTCCACACGGACTTCCATAGTGGATATACCAGTCTCCATCCAAATCAATAGTGTGTAAGTGTTCCTCTTCTCCACATCCTAGCCAGCATTTACTGCCATTTGTTTTCTTGATGGTAGCTATTCTCCCTGGGGTGAGATAGGATCTCAAGCAATTTAATTTGCACTTCCCTGATAATGAAGGATGCTGAACACTTTTCAAATATTTATTTACCATTTGTATTTCTCAGGTCTTGCCTCCTTAGCTGCAGGAACTCTGACCTCTGCCTTCTCAGCATTGTGGGGCTTCCGTGCGGTGCTGCGCTGTGCTGTGTTGTGCTTAGATTCTGCTTTACTGTATTCCAACCAGGGAAGTGTGTCTAGGCAAAAGGCCAGAGTGGTCAGCAGCTTAGCTCATGAGTTTCAATTTCCTCAGTACTCAGAGTCTTAGGCTGTGTGTTAGTTACTGCCTGTGATGGTTACTTTATATGGGTAGTTCTGTTTTACTTTTGCTTCTAATAGGAGGACTGGTATGAAACCAATCATTCCATCAAGATAGATAGCCTGCCTTCATCAACCTTGTAATTGATGATACCTTGTGCAAGGTGTTTTTCTATTGATTTAATGAATACCATTCCTTAATTATCACAGTAATACCATGAAATAAATACTGTAGTGATCATACATTGGGAAATAGTTATTCTAGGTGGCTAACTCAATGGCTAGAAATTCCACAAATTTATATCAGAGTCTGAACTCAAATCCAGTCCGTCTGTCTCAAGAGCCTGTCTTTAAGTATATTCCCTGACTTGCTGATATCTAGGGCTCTGTGAATAGCCTTGAACATTAAGTCAGCATGGATAGAATGCTTTCCTAGGAAGAGATGAAGTATCTCGCAAATGCTTATTGGTACGGGACCCCAAAAGATGCATCCATCTCATGTTCTAAAGCTTATGTTAAGTCAATTAGCTGAGTAAGTTCTGTCTTAATACACTAACAGGTATTATTTATACTCAGGATGTGTCTGATAAAGTCCTCCCTGGTCACACATGCTGGTGCTTTGGATAGCAGAGGCAGGGCTGAGCTCAGTCAATCAGCCACAATTCTTCAAAACTCCATCTTTAGCTTATGTTTCCATCTTTCATCCGTGCTTCTGTTCCTCTGTCATCTTGAAAGGGCTAGAGCTTCTTGCCTCTCCATCCTTAGATATGTTGACTTCTTTTTTAAGAGAGAAAGCAGGAGCATGTATCCTGTCTGTTCAGGTGAGGCAAGGACAGTAGAGATGCTGAGCGTCTGTCCCGGTGAGTGAGTGTTTAACTGGAGATAAGGAGGGATTCCAGAGAAGACGCTGTTCTGGCTGTGTCAGGTGATGGGGGGTGGAGATACGTGAGTACACAGGCTGCGGTCACATCACAGCTGAGCCGGTGCTTTCCGTCGATGGTGCTGGTGGGTGTTACTCCTGGGTGTGGGCACCAGCAAGCAGAAGTCCAGGTTCAGAACTCAGCCTTGTGTATGAGGGCTGATGAAGCTGTGGTTTACAGCTAAGATGTCCTGTCATGTCTTACTGGTGTTCTAGAGTGTTAATTTAGGCACAGGGGAAGAGGTGTGTTGCTGGAGATGTGCTGTGGAGTTGCAGATAAACACCGTGGTTCTAAGTTGATTTAAAATGTCCTATAATCCTGAGTTAATTACTTAATCATTCTGAGCCTTGATTTCATTAATTCTAAAATAGGGACAATCCAATCTAACAGATTATTTGAGAAAATGAAATAATACATAGGAAAAGTGGGCTATCTAATCTTGTTTCAGATAGTTTTATAGAAGTAATCAATAAAGCATAACTTCTGAGCATTTAATTAGTGTATAATTTCTGATTTATGGAAAGAACAGATGGAAACAGGTGGCTGGGGAGGTGTTGAGCATGGAGCAAGGGTACAGGGACCATTGTGCTGTGACTATGTTTGTCTTCTCTGAAACCTATCGTGGAATTTAAGCCCCTTGGGAGACAGTAGAAGGTGGACTTGGACGGGGCACTCAGGGAGGTGAATCAGCCTCTGCACTCATGGATGGATTAACCCAAGAAACCATTGAGATGAGTCTCTTTTGAAAGCCAGATTTGACCACAGCAAGTGGCTCTGTCCCCTCCAGGCTGCAGGCTTTCACATGGGGAAGCTGCTCCAGACTGGGGTCTGGCAATCCGTAGACTTGGGCTGTCCACTCGGAGCTTTGTCTTTAGTTCCTACAGTGAATTTCCACCAGGGAACTCTATTTTACTTTCTTGATTTGCTTTGCAAATTCTCTGCTGAGTCAGGAACCCACTAGTGAATCTTAGCTGTTTTGTTCAGTATTTGGTAGTCTTCCTTTAGAGGTACCAGCAATACATGACCTGTGTCAGAGAGGAGATGCCGATCACCTTTGGGAAGGCAGGTGGAGAGTGAAGTTAGGTCAGAATTTTAAGTGTAAGGACATTTAGGTAAAGCTATTTCAAGTCGAAATCTATGGTGCCATAGGTGATCTAACAGATACGATGCTAGAAACAAAATCAGGTTGTTGGTAACCTAACCCGTAGGTTCTGCACTTTAGACAATGATCAGTAAGAGAGAAATGTAGCAGTCCCGTTAAGTTGATAGGATGGTAAGTCCTGCCCCAGGGAAGGAATCCATCTTTCAAGCTTTTGTTAGGGTTGTTGTGGTGGTATTGTGGTCCCCGAAATATTGTGCACCCTAATAAACTTATCTGGGGTCAGAGATAGAACAGCCACAATATTAAACATAGAAGATAGGCAGTGGTAGCACATGCCTTTAATCCCATCACTTGGGAGGCAGAGCTAGGCAGAAATCCATGTGTTCAAGGATACAGCCAAGCATGGTGACTCACGCCTTTAATCCCAGAAAGTGAGCCTTTAATCCCAGGGAGCGATGATAGAAGGCAGAAAGATATATAAGGCATGAGGACCAGGAACTAGAAGCATTTGGCTAGTTAAGCATTTGGCTGGTTAAGCATTTGGCCTGGTTAAGCATTCAGGCTTTTGAGCAGCAGTTCAGCTGAGACCCATTCTGGATGAGGACTCAGAGGCCTCCAGTCTGAAGAAACAAGACCAGCTGAGGATCCGGCGAGGTGAGGTAGCTGTGGCTTGTTCTGGTTCTCTGATCTTCCAGTTCACCCCAATACCTGGCTCAGGTTTGTTTTTATTAATAAGAACTTTTAAGATTCATGCTACAGGTTGTAGCAGGCACCTGGCAGGAACATAGTAATTACTCACAAGGACCAAGTGGAGGAGGGGCTGATTAACAGACTACAGATGTGTGGGAATAAATAAGGGACTCAACATGAGCTGATGCTGTAACAGGCCATCAAGTATCAGCTTCTGGGAGCCTTTATCAGCCCTGGATGGAGGAGTGGGCAGTGTGTTCATGAGCCTGGTAAGGGCTGCAGCCATGGAGGAATTGCTTCCCAGCAGGAGCTGTAGCCAACCTCTTTCTTGCCAAAGCCTTCTGAAGGGCCAGCTCCATGACTGACATCATATAGCACCCACAGACAGGCTATCAGCTTCCAAGGTTCTATATCTGTCACTGCATTCTTTTTTCTAAAATTTTATTAAAATTTTAAATTTATTTTACATACCAACCAGTTTCCCCTCCCATCTCTTCTCCCATTCCCTCCCCCCCCCCCCCCAATCTCCTTTCTACACCCCCTCATCTATTCCTCAGAAAGGGTAAGGCCTCCCATGGGAGTCAACAAAGCATGGTGTATCAAGTTAAGGCAGGACCAAGCTCCTCCTCTCTGCATCAAGGTTGAGCAAAGCATCCCACCATAGGGAATAAGTTCCAAAAAGCCAGCTCATGCACTAGGAACAGATCCTGGTCCCACTGCTAGGGGCTCCACAAACAGACCAAGTTACACAACTGTCACCCACATGCAGAGGGCCTAGGTCAGTCCCATGCAGGCTCCCTAGCTGTTGGTCTAGAGTCCATGAGCTCCCATGAGCTCGGGTCAGCTGTCTCAGTGGGTTTCCCTGTCATGATCTTGACTGCTCCTTGCTCATATAATCCCTCTTCCCACTCTTCAATTGGACTCCAGGAGCTCAGGTCAGTGCTTAGCTGTAGATCTCTGTATCTGCTTTCATCAGTTACTGAATCTGTCACTGTATTCTTGAAGAGGGTAGCTGAGAAGATAGGCCCTTGTGCTCTGAGGGGAAATCGCATCCTACCCCATCCTGTATTTTACTGCCAGGTCTAAAACCAGAATTAACTATGCTCTTGTTTTTAACTCAATGATATTGTGGACTCCTTCCTAGTTCTAGAAATTTCCTTGAAGTAGTTTTATTCTTTCTAGAAGAAACTTAGTGCATGCAACCTAGAAAGGGAGCTCTTTCTCTCCCTACAGCATCTCTGCCATGCTCCCACCATTAAAAAAACAACAACAACAACAACGAATTACATCTGAAATAAGTGCTATTAAATCTAACTAGAACAAAATACCAACAAAACCTTCTTAGAGATTCATGACTGGCACATTCCATCTCTTCCTTATCTAACACATACCTTCCCCAGATTCTCTGTCTCAGAGCCCGGCCATCTTTGGGCTAGTTCTGCTGCTGGGGATCATGCACATGCAGCAGTCCTCAGTCCGTGTTCCTTTGATACACTTTCTCACTTCGTGCTCAACTCTTCCTCCAGCCTCCTCCCTCTGGCTGTTTCCAAACACGCTTAAGTAAGCCGCAGAGCCCCTCTGATGCCTAACCTTTCCTTGTGACCTACTATGTTCACTCTCTATTTTCTTTCATCATCAAATCCCTATTTTGGCTGCGCATATTTCTCAGTGCACACTCACCCAATAATTACAACTGGCTACAGTGCCTGTTGTTAAAAATTGGGTGTTCCAGTGAAGGAGATATGTTGATAGAAGGAGATATGGGGATAAGGAGAAACCTGGTGCTAGAGAAGTTCCCAGGAATCCACAAGGATGACCACAGCTTGGACTACTAGCAACAGTAGAAAGGGTTCCTGAGTTGGCCTGCCCTGGTAATCAGATTGGTGAATGCCCTGTCATCATAGACCCTTCATCCAGTAACTAATGGAAATAGATGCAAAGAGTCATGGCAAAGCACCAGGCAGAGCTCCAGAAGTCCAGTCAAAGAGAGAGAAGAGGGATTCTATGAGCAAGGGGCATCAAGACCATGATGAGGAAACTTACAGGTACAACTGAACCAAGCCAGTAGGAACTTAGAAACTTTGGATCGACTCCTGTGGAGCCTTCATGGGACTGAACTGGGCCTCTGCATAGGCAAGACAGTTGTGTAGCTTGGTCTGTTTGAGGGCCCCCTGACAGTGGGATCAGGATCTATCCCTGATGCATGAACTGGCTTTTTGGAGCCCATTGCCTATGGTGGGACACCTTGCACAGTCTTGATATGGGGAGAGGGGCTTGGATCTGCCTCTGCTGAATGTTCTGGGCTTTGCCAACTCCCTATGGGAGGCCATACTGTTTTGAAGGAGGGGATAGGGATGGGCTGGGAGGAAGGATGAAGGGTAGTGAGAGGAAGGATAAGGGGGTGATCTGTGTTTGGTATGTGGAGAGGATAAAAATTTCTTAATAAAAAAAGAAATAAAAAAGTGCTTTATCTCTGGTGTCTCCCAGACCTCAGGAACACCTCCTTATTCTCACTACGTGCTACAGAGAATGAATGAAGGTGTAACATCCTGAGTGTGAGGTCGCATCTAGTCCTATCTTCCGGCAGATACACGGGTCTGTTGTTTATACCTCGGGTAACTTACCATTCACCCTACACTTGAATACTCCAGAGATGGCAAGATCACTATCAACGCAATAGTGGTAACTGTTAGAAAATTCTATTTTAGATGGAGCCCGGATAGGCTTCTTTCCAAATTTAGCTCCCTTTAATAAACACTGACTACCTGTTGGATATGATAATCTGTGCTCTAGAAAGACCATGATCACAATGAGTCCCAAGAGGATTTTAGAGAGTAGAAGAAAATGCAATAATGGAACAGTTGCCACAAAGTTCAGGTGTTTGAAATAGTAGGAAGACATCAGATAAATGAATCTGATCCTCGGGTCTGTGAGCTGGATGATTCCCCATTGCACATTAGCCAGACGTCTACTGCTGCTTAGCTGGGGGGAAAAAAAAACAACAGACAAGAGCCATGCTGCTGCAGACCTGACCAACATGAACATGATTTGCCGTTAGAAGTTCAAGTGAAATAAAAGAGGCTGGAGTTTTTTTTTTTTCAGATGATATTGTCCTAGAATGTCTCTGGGAGGAGGTGGCATTTGTGTAGCTGCCTGATGGATTAAAAAGTATGGGGCATGAGGGGACCTGCAGCCAGGGCAAACTCTTGAAACAAAGGAACAGGTTTGATGTGTTCCAGGAACTGTGAGAGGGTCATGGGACAAGAGGGCAGGAAGTAGTAAAAACTAAAAGAAGCCAGGGAGCAAGACAGAGGCCAAGGCTGGTAGGGCTTTCCAGACAGGAAAGGTCTTGGATTTCTGTGCTAAGTGTGATAGAGCCTGGAAGCTTATGCTCTGACTTAGTAAAACTAACTAGAGTATGGCTAGTCTGTAGGGGCAAGAAAGAGCCAGCTGGCTATTTCATAGTCCAGGTGAGAAATAGGTTGGGTATGTGTGGACATGTAGAGTTTGGATTTTGAGATAAATATTTACTGTCCATTGGACTTAACTTGTGAGTGATTGCATGTGACTGGAGAGGATGGAGGAGGGGAAGCTTGGGTTTCTATGAATCAGGAACAGGGTGGTACCCAAAACTGAGAAAGTGAAGGCTGGGGTATTGAATTAGTGTCAGCTATTTCTGACTTAGAAATCAATCAGAACTTTGAGGTTGGAAGACTCCATCACTAAAGATGGAATTTCAAGGTCTGCTGTGGGATGGTCTTTATGTCAAATTACTCTGATTGGTCAATAAATAAAACACTGAATGGCCAGTGGCTAGGCAGGAAGTATAGGTGGGACTAACAGAGAGGAGAACAGAAAGGACAGGAAGGTGGAAGGAGTCACTGCCAGGCGCCGCCATGACAAGCAGCATGTGAAGATGCCGGTAAGCCATGAGCCACATGGCAAGGTATAGATTTATGGAAATGGATTAATTTAAGCTGTAAGAACAGTTAGCAAGAAGCCTGCCACAGCCATACAGTTTGTAAGCAATATAAGTCTCTGTGTTTACTTGGTTGGGTCTGAGCAGCTGCGGGACTGGTTGGTGACAGAGATTTGTCCTGACTATGGACAAAGCAGGAAAACTCTAGTTACAAAGTTCGATTTGGATGTGATTGTTTCGGTTTTGAATAGCTATACAAATTATTCACCTGGTGAGTTGTGGAGTATTCCACTTTAAGGAGTTATAAGAGGGAGGAGAGACAGAAGAACATTACCACTGAACAAAGAAAAAGCCAAGACATGGTGATATCACTGGAACTAGCCAAGAAACTTACAAATAAGGCTGTAGGAGATCTGCAGGTGGTAGAGGATGGAGGAATGGTCAACTGTCTATTGGCCTTTGTGATCCAGGGTCATTGGTGATCTTCGTAACACAATTCTAGTAGAGGGTGGAAAAATGGAGTGTGAGGAGAGGGTGTTCTGTAAGAATCAGCAGATGTGTGCTGCACCTCTCATCTTCTTCTGTGCGTGCAGCACAGGGTATAAGTTCATTAACTTTTGTAATGCTGATGATTGAACTCAGGGCCTCGTGCATGCTAGACAAACCCCATCCTGCCGAGTGACAACTCCAGCCCTGAACTTTTTAACAGTTTTCTTTTCATTTCTTTTACTGGACAAACTACCTCTGAATGACTGCCTTGTTTCTAGATGTTGCCTAGAGCTGAACATAGCCCTCCCACGGTATTCCATGTATGATTTGTGTCATGCAGAATACACCAGAAAAAATGATTCCCTTCATCATAAGAGCCCCATGTCTCTTTCTGAAGCCTAAGATACAAAGTGTTTCCTCTTTTGAAAAGCACACTGAACTTTTGATTGATATTGTCATCACCCACAAGCTTCAAATCTTCAAAACTGGGCTTCTCTCAAATCTTCATCCTGCTCTTGTAGATACGGGTGTTTTGTTTAGTTTGGACCTAAGTGCTAGACCTGGTGGATGGTACTGTTACACTTCATCTTTGATTTGGCTTACTATGGTCTATTTTGGGTCCATCTGGGATTGATGTCATTCTTTTATAAGTAAGCCTCTATGCCTTCATTCAAGTCTTTCATAGGCTTATTAACTGCTTCACATATTTTGTGGAAGTGGGTGGGCATAAATTATAAGTTACTGATACATGGGTATAAATGGCATTCTAGTCAACAATGGGAAGGCACACAAAGTCTGAAGGGCTTGTTATTGCTGGCCCTGGGGCAGGGGATGCTGCTGTTTCTTGGGATCTGCCTATAACATTTTATTGGAGGCTTCTCCTGAGTGGCATTGATTGGTCCCTAGATATACCTGTGAGTCTCTTCCTGCACAGTTATTCTGCTTACCACTCCCTGTCATAGGTTCATATGAATCCTTGACAAATTTAGCCTGATTCCTCACTGTGCTTCTACACATGTGTATTGTCTGGCTTACAGTCTAGCAATCCCATCAGCAAAGGCCCAAAAATATTATCTTAAAGGTAAGGCTAATAATGTCTTGCAATAACTAATATTTGTTTAGCTCATTGTGCTATTCAGATTACTTTAAAAGTCATATACTTTCTTAACCATCATGATAAGTCAGTGTGTTTTTTAAG